>NC_133658.1:502836097-503505474 GCF_037893015.1 Macrotis lagotis
AAAAAATACTTTAATTACTTAGAATACTCTCTGAGAAAAGACTTTTGGCTACAATCCTTATAGTACATGTCATTCTACTCTCTTCTAATGATTCTTTTGTGCTTATATAGAAAGCAAGAGGACCGTAACATGGACATCTATGGTTATTTAAACAGTAGGCTCTCAGGTTGACTACTTTTCTGTGAAATTCTTTCTAGTTACAGTGATAATCTACAATGATTATATCCCTGTAGATCACAAACATGCTTCTAAAGAAAAGCATGATCTAGAACTCCTATTCATTTCACTGGAACTTGTAATATTGGGGCAAGTCAGTCTTCCATTACATTTCACATCACAACCTTTAGAAGGAATGGTGTAAAGCTTTGTAAAAAGTTACTGTGTAGTCTATTGGAATCAAAGAATGACTTCAGTGACTTGGAATATTCTTTTACCAAAAAGTCTTTTGCTGTAATCCTTCCAAATCAGCATATTTTCTTTTTATGTCAACTCAATTCAAATTACATTGGTTATTATGTAAAAAGCAAAAAAAATCATAGTGTGAGAGTACATGGGCTTTTTTTAGCAATAGTTGTAAAATCACAGCAAAAACATTTTCAAAGCCAAGATGGAAGAGAGAATCCAGGAAGTTCCTTGAATGCTTCTCAGAAACAACATTAAATTCAGCCTCTAAAAGAATTCTGGAGCAATTAAATTCATAAAAAGATGGAGCAAAACAACTTTTCCAACCTTAAAAGGATTTCAGGGAAGATCCATCTCACTTAGGCAAGAGGGGAGTAGAAGCCAGCACAGGCAAGGCAGTAGGAGGCTCTCAGCTGCAACACAGATAGGCAATTGGGGTCCTCAGTCCTGGCTTAGCAGACCAGTGACACAGCAGGCCAGCTTGGAGACCTCCCAGTTCCACTGCAGAAGGTTAATTGCGAGCCTCAGAAATCTGAAACAATAGGCATGGATCACAACATCACAGTGGCTAAGCCTCCAAACCTGAGGACCTAACACTGAAAGCCGGTGCCTAGACCCCCAGCACCCAGTATAAGAAGCTTGGAACAGTGTTCCCGGTATCACAGGAAAAGAGTTCAACTTTTTAAAAAATGAGAATAGGGAAGCTAGGTGGTACAATGGATAGAGCATCATCCCTGGAGTCAGAAGGACCTGAGTTCAAATCTAGCCTCAGATACTTAATAATTGCCTATTGTGTGACCTTGGGCAAGTCACTTAACTCCATTGCCTTTGAAAAAAGAAAGAATTAAGCAAAAAGCTCTGACCATAGAAAACTATTATGGCACATAGAAAAGAATATCAAAATGTTTCATGTGAAGTCTCAAAGGGGAATATGAGTTGATCTGAAGCCCCAAAAATTCTATTAGAAGAGTTCAAAAGGATTATAAAAATCAAATAAAAGATGTAGAAGAAAAAATTGGGAAAAGAATAAGAGTTTTGCAGGAAAAGTATATAAAAGAAAGAGTCAACAGATGGAAAAGCAGCATTCCAAAATCCACTGAAGGAAAAACCTCCATAAAAAAATAGAACTGGCGGGGGGGGGGGGGGGGGGAGCCAAGATGGGGACCAGAGAGGACCATCTCTTAGGTTCTCTTGAAGAAAACCTATAAGCTAAGGACTCTAACGACATTTTTTAGAGATAGAACCCACAGAGGGATCCAGTGAGGCAGTTCTCCAACCCAAAGTAACCTGGAAAAGAGCAGAAAGGCTTGGCTCCACGGGGTCAGAGGGGCGGCCTGCCAGAGTGATGGCCTGCCAGAGGGAAGGAACTTCAGCCTCCCAGAGGCAGCCCCAGAGTGCTGGGAGCCCCAGCTCACAGAAGTGAGGGCAGTTTCCTGATTTACACCCCGGGGAACAGCAGCCACAACTTGGGGGAACAGCAGGGGGACCTCTGCCAGAACAAGCATATGAAGCCCAGCCCTCAGGGCACACAGCAAGCAGCATAGCCACTGCAGTCCAGATCCAGGAACCAGAAGCAGAAGCCAGTAAGCAGGAGCCCCCAGGGCATGAGTGCTGAGCCTAGGGAGGGGAGTGGAGAGAGATTGCAGAGCTCTGTCCTCTGTCCCTGGAACAGGACTCTGGGGTTCTGACCACATTCAGATACTGATCACAGTCTAGGGCCCCCCATAGAACAGCAGCCCCCCCCCACCTCAGCCCCATGGCAGAGGGGTGCTCTTGTGGTCATTCACAGACTAGGAGGGAAGAAAGAACCTCACACACAGAGATCCTTGTGGTGGGGTGTCCCAATAATACTCAAAATCTCAGGAAGCATCCCCAAACCAGGCACAGGCTGGAGAGATGAGTAAGCAGAGAAAAAAAAGAGGAAAACTATTGAGAAATACTTTGCCTGTGATCTGAAGAAGGATCAAAACATTCAGTCTGAAGATGAGGATGCACAAGCTTCTACATCTAAAGGCTCCAAGGAAAACAGAAATTGCGCTCAGGCTATGATAGAGCTCAAAAAAGACTTTGAAAATCAAGTGAGGGTGATAGAAGAAAAATTGGGAAAAGAAATGAGAGAGATGCAGGAAAAACATGAAAATGAAGTCAGCAGCTTAGTCAAGGAGATCCAAAAAAATGCTGAACAAAATAACATGTTAAAAACCAGTATAGGTCAAATGGATAAAACAGTTCAAAAAGTTATTGAGGAGAAGAATGCTTTAAAAAGCAGAGTTGGCCAGATGGAAAAAGAGATAAGAAAGCTCTCTCTGAGGAAAACAAATCCTTCACACAAAGAATAGAACTCAGGGAGATTCCCAATTTTATGAGAAATCAGGACTCAATACTTCAAAACCAAAGGAATGAAAAATTAGAAGAAAATGTGAAGCATCTCATTGAAAAATCAACAGATATGGAAAACAAATTTAGGAAAGATAATTTAAAAATTATTGGAATACCTGAAAATCATGACCAGGAAATGAGCCTTGACATCATTTTCAAAGAATTATTACCGGAAAATTGCCCTGATATCCTAGAAGCAGAGGACAAAATATAAATGGAGAGAATGCATTGATCTCCCCAAGAAAGAGATCCCAAAAAAACAACCTCTAGGAATACTATAGCCAAGTTCCAGAACTCCCAAGTCAAAGAGAAAATATTACAAGCAGCCAGAAGGACACAATTCAAATATCATGGAGCTGCAGTCAGGATCACACAGGACTTAGCAGCAACTACATTAAAAGCTCATAGAGTTTGGAATATAATATTCCCAAAGGCAAAAGAGCTTAGAATGCAACCGAGAATCAACTACTGAGCAAAACTGAACATCCTCTTCCAGGGAAAAAATATGGATTTTCAATGAACTAGGGTATTTCAAATGTTCCTGTTGGAATGGCCATAGCTGAACAGAAGGTTTGATCTTCAAATACAGGACTCAGGTGAAGCATAGAGAGTGGAGGAGAAGGGAAAAATATGAGGGACTGAATGATGATGAACTACATGTATTCCTGTATAGAAGAATGATACTGAGAATACTCATATGTACCTTCTCATTTAATAGAGCAGGTAGAAGGAGCTTTTATAGATGAAGCACAAGAGAAAACTGAATTTGAAGATATATTGTGGTGTAAAAATGGAGTCAATAGATAAAAGGGAAATGGCATGGGAGAAAGAAAAAGGAGAGGAAGAATAGGCTAAGATACTTCTTATAATAAGATTTTTCTTTATTGAAATGAGCTGTTGCAATGATATGGAAGGGGAGAAGGCTAGGGGAAAAGAGGGAATCTTTGCTCTCATCAGAGGTGGCTTGGGGAGGAAACAGCATATATACTCAATGGGATATAGACATCTGGAGCAAGGAGAGAAGGGGGACAGGGGAATTGGGGGTATGTGAGTGATGGAGGAGAGGGTGGAACATGGGGGGAGAGTGGTCAGATATAACACATTTCCTTTTTTCTTCTTGCAAGGGGCTGGGAGTGGATGGCCTGTCCGGGACCATAGGGTTGGGTGGATGCTGGGCCTAAGGGATGGTATGTGGGCTTGGGGCCTCTTGGTCCCAGAGCCAGGGATCTGTCTGCTGCACCACTCAGCCACCCTACAGCAGAGACAGAGTGAAAGGAGAGAGAAAATATAGTACATGGTAGTGGAGAAGTATGAATGGAGGGAGCTGCGATCAGCAATGGCAACAATGGAAAAATATGGAAGTAAATTTTGTGATGGACTTATCCTAAAGAATGTGATCCACCCGCGACAGAGCTGGTGGTGTTGGAACACAGACTGAAGCACATTTTTTATTATTATTATTATTGGGGGGAGGTTGCAGGGCAAATGGGGCTGGTGGCCTGCCTGGGGCCGCACAGCTGGGTGATTGTTGGGTGTCTGAGGCTGGATTTGGCCCTGGGTGCTCCTGGCTCAAGGGTCAGTGATCTGTCTGCCACCCGGCTGCCCCTACTATTATTATTATTACTATTTTACTTTATTTTGTTTTTTTTTTAAATTTTGTAGGGCAATGGGGTTGGGGTGGCTTGCACGAGTCACACAGCTGGGTGATTGTTGGGTGTCTGGGGCCATATTTGGGCTCAGGTGCTCCTGGCTCCAGGGCCAGTGCTCCATCCACTGTGACACCTGGCCATACCTATTATTATTATTATTATTATTATTATTATT
The DNA here is from genome assembly GCF_037893015.1 of Macrotis lagotis. Classification (NCBI taxonomy): domain Eukaryota; kingdom Metazoa; phylum Chordata; class Mammalia; order Peramelemorphia; family Peramelidae; genus Macrotis; species Macrotis lagotis. Next base: position 502,840,703 of record NC_133658.1, read on the forward strand.
ATTATTATTATTTAATTTTAAGTTTTTTCTCTCCTCTTTATTGCTCATGTGGGTCTATATTTTTTGGGGGAGGGGATATTATGTTTACTCTTAAACAAGAATATTTTAGTAATTTATAAAAACATTATTTGTACAAAATAAGAATAAATAAATAAATACATACATACATAAAAAAAGAACTGGCCATTAGAATGACAACCTCTTTAAAAATAGAATTGACTGAATAGAAGAGGAGATGCAAAAGTTAGCTGAAGAAAATAATTTCTTAAAAATTAGAATTGGTAAAGTGAAAGTTAATGACTCTATGAGATACTAAGTCAAAAAAAAAAATCAAAAGAATGAAAACTATCTGAACATGTAAAAATCTTAATGGAAAAACAACTGACCTGGAAAATAGATACAGGTGAAATAATTTAAGAATTATTGGACTACCTGAGAGCTACAATCAAAAAAGAGCCTGAACAACATCTTTCATTAATTGTTTTTTAGGTTTTTGCAAGGTAAATGGGGTTAAGTGGCTTGCCCAAGGCCACACAGCTAGGTAATTATTAAGTGTCTGAGGCCAGACTTGAACTCAGGTAGTCATGACTCCAGGGTCAGTGCTCTATTCACTGCACCACCTAACTGCCCCCCACCTTTCAATAAATTATTAAGGAAAACTACCTCGATATTCCAAAACCAGAGGGTAAAATAATCAATGAAAGTACCTACCAATCACTTCCTAAAAGAATTCACAAAATGAAAACTCCTAGGATTTTTATAGTCAAATTCCAGAATTATCAGGTCAAGGAGAAAATAATGCAGCAGTCAGAAATAAACAATTGTTTATTTCTCAACAACTCAATCTCAACAACTGTTGAGATTACACTGGATTAGAAGCTTCAACTTTTAGAAGTTTAGAATATGATATTCAGGAAGGCATAGGAACTTGGATTACAACAAAGAATTAACTACCCAGTAAAACTGAGCATAATCCTTCAGGGGAAAAGATGGATATTTAATGAAATAAGGAGCTTTCAAACTTTCCTGATGAAAAGATGAAAGCTGAACAGAAAACTCAGTATTCAAATACAAGACTCAAGAGATACATAAAAATATAAACCAGAGGGAAAATCATATTATTCATTAAGATTAAATTGTTTATAAACCTACATGAGAAGATGATACTTGTAACTTTTGAGAATTGTATCTCTTATGGGGCAGTTGGAAGGAGTATACATAGATAGAAACTGTGGTTATCAGTTGATTTTGATGTGATGATATAAAAAAATGAAGGCGTAAAAAAGAATTGTATTCTGAGAAAAGTGGAAGATAGAATAGATAAATTATATCACTCAAAGAGACACAAAGGATCTATTATAGAAAAGGGAAAGGAGAAAGGAGTTGAGCACTGAATCTTATTCTCATTGGATTTGGGAATAACATACACTCAATTGTGTCTAGAAATTTATCTTACCCTATAGAGAAGTAGGTGATCATGATGATAATATTTGACCTCATTATCAAAGAAGACCATGACATCAGGAAGGTGATGCCATGACAAATACATGAATTGGTTTTGAGTGGGGAGGTACAATGCTAAATCACCAGCCTTGCTTTTCCCTCCAGAGTCATTTGGATCCAGTGACCAGAAATGAATCAGGACAACTGGAGATGGCCCTGGATGTGAGGCCATCAGGGTCTTGCCCAAGGTCACATAGCTAGCTAGTTAAGTGCCAAGTGTCTGAGGGTGGTTTCAAACTCCCATCCTCCTGACTCCAAGGCCAGTGCTCTATTCATTGAAAGAAGTAGGAGAGGAAAAAAGAAAGAAAAAGGAAGGAGTTGATAGAAGGGATGTGAGAAGAGAGGGCAGAAGTAGGAGAGGAAAGGGAAAAGAAAAAGGGAGAGACTGAAAGAAGGGAGCCCAGATTGAAGGAAGTGGTGGCCAGAAGCAAAACACTGGTGAAGAGGGATGGGGCAAAAGGAAAGAGAAAAAGCATGAATAGAAAAATGGAGGGGAAATATAGAATTATAAACATAACTGCATAAGTGAATGGGATGAACTCTCCCATAAAACAGAAATGGATAGCAGAATGGATTAAAAACAAGAATCCTACAATATGTTGTTTACAAGAAAGACATTTGAAGCAGAAAAATACACAAAGTAGTGCATAATCTTGCTTTAAAAAGTATTATAGACAAAGAAGTAATATCAATATTAAGCATATATGCACCGAGTGATATAGCATACAAATTCTCAGAGGAGAATTTAAGTGAGTTACAGGAAGAAATAGACTGTAAAACTATACTAGTAGGGGACCTCAGCTTTCCTCCCGAAGAATTAGATAAATCTATTTAAAAAATAAGAGAAAAATTTAAAGAAGTAAATAAAATATTAGAAAAGTGGGGCAGCTAGGTGGCACAGTGGATAGAGCACTGGTCCTGGAGTCAGGAGTACCTGAGTTCAAATCCAGACTCAGACACTTAATAATTACCTAGCTGTGTAGCCTTGGGCAAGCCATTTGACCCCATTTGCCTTACAAAAACCTAAAAAAAAAAAGTAAAAGTTAGAAAAGTAAAATATTCTAGACCTCTTCAGAAAATTGAGTGGTATAGAAAGGAATATACTTTTTCTTCAGCTGTACATTATTCTACCACCAAAAAAAAAAAACCCCTCATATATTAGGGTGTAAAAAAATAAACCTTACAATCAAATACAGATGAATATTAAATGAATCCTTTTCAGATCATGATGCAATAAAAAATATGTATAATAAATGGCATGGAGACTAAAAATTGATTGGAAACTAAATAACCTAATCCTAATGAATCTGTGGGTTAAACAACAAATCATAGAAACAATCAATTCCATTAAAGAGAAAGATAATAATGAGACAGCATACCAAAATTGAACTGCAATCAAAACAGTACTTAAGGGAAATTTTTTATATCTAAATGCTAGAGAAAATAATCAATGGGGGTGTCTAGGTGGCGCAGTGGATAAAGCACCGGCCCTGGAGTCAGGAGTACCTGGGTTCAAATCCAGTCTCAGACACTTAATAATTACCTAGCTGTGTAGCCTTGGGCAAGCCACTTAAACCCATTTGCCTTGCAAAAACCTAAAAAAAAAAATCAATGAATTGGGCGTGCAATCCCCAATTAAATAGCAAGCTAGAAGTTCTGAAAATCAAAGGAGAGGCTAATAAATCTGCACATAAGAAAACTAATGAATTAAAAATAAAACTAAGAATTGGTTTTATGAAAAAAATCAATAAAGTAGAAAAACATTTAGTAAATTTGATTTAAATAATAAAGAAAAAGCTAAATTAACATAAAAAATAAAAACAAAACTAATGAAGAGGAAATATATTTTGCCCAACTGAATGACAATAAATCTGACAATCTAAGCAAAATGGATGGATATTTACAAAAATATAAACTGCCCAGATTAGCAGAAAAGGAGAAAAAATACTTAAATAATCTCATTTTAACAAAAGAAATTGAACAAGACATCAAGGAACTTCCTAAGAAAAAAATCTCCAGGACCATATGAATTTACAAATTATTCTACCTATCAGTTAAAGAACAATTAATTTCAATACTGTGTAAACTACTTGTAAAAATAGATGAAGCAGTCTTGTCAAATTCCTTTTGTAATACAAATATTGTATTGATACCTAACCCAGGAAGAGCCAAAACAGAAATAATATAGACCAATTACCCTAATGAATAATTATGAAAAAATGTTAAATAAAAAAATTAGGATACAGATTACAGCAATTTATCACCAGGATAATACACTCGGACCAGGAAAGGTTTTTTTTTTTTAACCAGGAATGCAGAACTAATTCAATATTAGGAAAACTATTAGCTTAACTGACCATATCAATAACAGAAATTACATGATTATCTCTATAGATGCTGATAAAGCTTTTGACAAAATATGGAGCCCATTAATATTAAAAACACTAAACAACATAGGAACAAAGGATTTTTCCTCAAAACAATAAGTAGTATCTATCTAAAACAATCAGCAAGTGTTATAGGTAATGGGATAAATTAGCCACATTCCCAATAGGATCCCAAGTAACCTGTTATTACCACTATTATTCAATATTGTTCTAGAAATGTTAGGTTTAACAATGAGAAGTAAAGTGAATTTGAAGACAGGGCTGCCAGGTGGCACAGTGAGTACCAGCCCAGGAGTCAGGAGGACCTGAGCTCAAATCTGGCCTAGCTATGTGACTTTAGGAAAGTCACTTAACCCTACTGCCTCACAAAAATAAAAAAATAAATAAATTAAAGGAATTAAAATGAGGGGGGAAAAGCTATCACTTTTCGCAAATGATATGATGTTGGGGGCGGGGGGAAGAGGCTTGGCAGTCGCTTAGCGGGGGAAACATAATCACCTTATAAGGGAATGTTACAGAACTCGGCCCCTCATTGAGTAAGAGTTCATGGGAGGGAGGACAGAAGGGATAAAAGTGTCTGCTGAGAGGTTGGGCGGGAGCGCGGGATGTGATCACAGAAGAATAAAGACTCATTATCCACCTCAGGCGCTCTGTCTGGTTCTTCCCCCATCAAAGAGTGGGGGCCGGAGGTACCCCGAAGACTCATCATGCGTTGGACTGGTGAGTAAGAGGACGGACTAGCATAAAGAAGCCGGCGTTGTAAATAAAAACCCGGCAAGTGGCGCCCGAACAGGGACCTGATTTTGCTAGGGAACGTCTGAATCCGCTGGTCGGATTCTCCAGACAGCCTCGGTCGTTTCCTACCGGGAGGAAGGAGAGGGCGTTTACTCTCAGATATTGCCTGAAGGACATATCCCTATTGTGTTGACTATGCTTCCTTTCTCTTCCCTTTCTCCTTCTGCTCTAATCACGCTCCTTGCCGTGCTGGCCTGTCTGATTGTGCCCTGCTGCCTCCTTCTCTTTTGCCGAACGGGAACTTTCCAGTTCTGCCACCTGTTAGGATTGCAGCCTCGGCTAGTAGACAGCATGGGGGGCCGGAATAGTATTCCCGCCTTTCAGCCGGAGGAGAAAGGGGTCGTTGCAGCGCAGCTTTATAAACTCTGCGCTAAGCATGGCTGTAAATTACCTATCAAGACGTGCCGTGCTTTTGTTGAGAATATCTGGAACATCTGCCCTTGGGTGCAACATAGTGGGATCCAACCAGATAAATGGAAGGTGGTAGGGCAGCAGATGGCCTCCTATGATGACACCTGCCCGGGAAAACTGACCCCTGAGGATTTTACAGTGTATAAGATAGTGGATGCAGCCCTGCATCCCCAGAAGGTGACTTTGGCACGACCAATCAGCACTCAGGTGGGTAGCTCGTTGGCGGGATCGGATTCAGAGAGCTCAGAGGAAGAGGGAAGGCCACCCCCTCCACTGTATCCATGGGAGGAACTTAGAAGAAACAATGGGGGAACAAGGGGCCCCCAGGGAGAAGAAAACGCCGCATGCCCCTCCTTACCGAGACAGAATGAAAAGGGGGAGGGCGATGAATGTGGCACACTTAGAGATTCAGGGCCGGAAGTTTCCGAGCGCGGGAAGGGAGGGGTGCAAACAGTCCTCAGGGGTGGCAGGAAGAGGAGCGTGAGTAGGTGGGACCGGGAGGCTGCTGACGAGGAGGGAGAAGTCCGCGCTGATTGGACAGCTGCCGCGCCCCAGACTTGGCGGCCCAGCCAGGAAACAGAGGCAAAAAATCCCCCGTGTTCCTTGTCCGCCCTTCAGAGATCCCCTCAAGGGCTCCGCCCATCCGGCCTACTTGCCACCAGTGCCTCCATAGCAATAGAGAAAGGGGAGGAGGTGGACTGGGATGACTGGGGCCTCTACCCGGTATTTACGGACCCCCTTACCGGAGCCCGAGACAACCGCCCTGTCCCTTTTAAGATGCTTAAGGAACTTAAGGAGGCCGTGACTAAATACGGCCCAAGCTCCCCTTATGCAAAAAGACTGATGCAAAACCTCTTTGCTACGCACCCTTGGACCCCTGCTGACTTTGACGAAATTGCAGCCACGTGCCTGGATGCCTCCTCATATTTAGCTTTTAAGGCTCAGGCCCGCAGAGAGGCCTCTAAGCTGGCAAAATCCCGGGGTTATACTCCCCTGGATTTAGCCATTGACCTCCTGTGTGGAACTGGAGCCTATACTGACCCTGCTGTTCAGGCCCGGTATGGCCAGTTTGAGCTAGAGACTGTTAAAGAAACACATGTTGCAGCTTGGGATAAGATTGGAGCCATGAAAGGGGGGAGAGCCACACAGAAGTTGGTTGGGCTGAAGCAGAGAGCAGATCAGACACCCCTCTCATTTGTGAACAAGGTTAAAGAGACAGTGACTCGTATAATGGGAGACACCCCGGGATCTGATCTACTTATGAGACAATTGATTAAAGAGGGTCTTCGCCCCAAAGGGATCGCAGCCATTAGCAGCCTTCCCCCCCGACGCTTCATTAGAAGAAATTGTTGACAAATTGCTGGACATGCCCAGCGAGGATTCAATTCAAGCCTTAGTGACTGCCATGGAGAACCGGGAGGATAGCCTCCTGACCGCCCTTCGCGGTATGCAGGTGAGACCCACCTGTTTTGGGTGCAGAAAGCCAGGGCACCTCAAAGCACAGTGCAGGCAGCGGCCCCCCTCCACTTCAGTTCCGACCTGTTATTCCTGTGGAAAGCCAGGTCACATAGCCAGGTTCTGCCGATCCAAAGGGAAGTCGGGAAAAGGGAAAGGGAGGGGCCCGGCCGCGGCCCCCCCCCCCCCCCCCCCCCCCGTGCTCGAAGACAGCGGCCCCATTACTGTGACTATCCCCGTGAGGGTTGACTATAGAGAAGGGACACAGCAGAGAGCGATCGGGCCTTGGGAAACCTCGATGATTCCCATCGAGCTAAATATTTTCCCAGCGCTCATCACAGGGGCTGAGAGATGTGTGGACTTAGTCACCCATACCCAGGTCATTTTTTGGTCCCGGAAGTCCCACATCCGTAAGGGTCACAAGCCCCCACCCCTTTCCCACCTTGGTAAAACAGGGCCAAGAGGTGGGAAAGGCGCTGCCCTTGCGGACCCCTCCCGCTCATGTGAACTGGGTCCACCTGGTCAGCTCTGGGCGACCACTGTTAACCGTCACGGTGGAAAATCAGAAGCTCGAAGGGATAATTGACACTGGAGCCGATTGCTCTGTCATAAATAGGGGACAGTGGAGGCGCGAGTGGCCACTCCTACAGAGCCCTCAAGCAGTGACGGGGGTGGGGGGCAATAGATCTGCCATGAAAGCAGCACACGCCTTACGGTGGTCAGCTTTGGAAGAATCTGGACTCTTCACCCCACTGTGCCTACCCGACCTCCCTTATGCATTATGGGGTAGAGATATCTTGAGCCAGCTTAACCTGACACTTGCCACCCCTGATAGCCTGCGGGGAAATTAATTGGGGCCACTCTAGAGATGAGCTTTTCCCCCAGAATAACATGGATTAATAAGAAACCTATTTGGGTTGAGCAGTGGCCCCTGACAAAAGAAAAGCTCATCGCCCTCACAGACATAGTAATGACCCTCCTGCGCGAGAACAAAGTGGAACCGTCCCTTAGCCCGTATAACTCCCCCGCCTTTGTCATAAAAAAGAAAGGGGGGAGTTGGAGAATGTTGATTGATCTTCGGGCAGTAAATGCCAACATGGTACCCATGGGGACCCTCCAACCTGGTCTCCCTATGCCCACTGCAGTCCCGCAAGGGTGGACTATTATAGTGATTGATGTTAAAGACTGCTTCTATAGCATTCCCCTCCACCCGGAGGACAAAGAAAAATTTGCCTTTTCCCTCCCCGCGATCAATTTCCAAGCCCCCAGTAAACGTTATCAGTTCACCGTCCTACCGCAGGGAATGGCCAATAGCCCCACCCTGTGCCAGCTTTACATGGATACTCTGCTACATCCTATCAGAAAAGAATTCCCGAATTGCATGCTCATACATTACATGGATGATATCTTGATTGCAGCACCTTCTGTGACGGGGGCTCGGGCTTGCTTGCAACGCACCACCCATGTCCTCCGCAAGAAGGGGCTTCACATAGCCCCGGAAAAGGTACAGATGGATTTCCCCTATGATTACTTGGGGCATAGGATTTTTCCGGGAAAGATTAGTAGGGCGCTTCCTCCGATCAACGTCGAGGGATACACTACTCTGAATGATTTTCAGAGGCTTGTTGGCGCCATACAGTGGCTGCGTCCCGCTATGCCCCTCCCATCCTCCTTAATGCAACCTCTATATGATGTCCTTAAAGGCGACTCCCATCTGTCATCCCCTAGAAGTTGGACCCCCCAGGCAAGACAGGCGCTCTCGGAAATTTTCCGCAGAACCTCTTCCTTCTTGGTTCAATACGACCCGGAGTCGCCTGTCCTCTTCCACACACTGGGGGACAGTTCCCTTGGCTGGGGATGTTTATTCCAGAGACATGGATGCCTTGAATGGCTATACCCCCGGACCACTAAGAGCATCATCCGGGACCGGTGGGAGGCCCTGGCCTTATTTTGCCTTCAGGCCTCAGAGCGATGCCAGCGTCTCTTTGGCCTCTTGCCTGTCCTCAACTTTACCCTCCCAGAGGAGGTGACCCACTCGCTAGTTGATAGATCTATCGCTTGGGCCACTGTCCTGACTACCCTCTCTCAGACCAGACTCACGCCACCTCCCGTGGTTAGAGTGTTCGCTGAACTGCACCTTTCCCGCCCGCGCCCTCTAGTGTCCCCAGAACCAGTGACCGGCCCTAATGTCTTCACTGACGCTACCAGGTTGGGCCGTGCTGTGGTCCATGACCCTGCTAGACCCGCCACCTGGATTTTTGATACCCCCTTTGACTCCACTCAGAAGAATGAACTATATGCTATACTTCAGGCTTTCCGTCTCTACAGAGACACCCCTTTTAATCTTATTACTGACAGTATGTATTGTGCCATGCTAATCCCTCGTTTAGAAGATGCCTTCATTTCCTCGACTTCTTCCATTAGCCCACTCCTTATACAGCTGCAATCCTCCCTCCGTGATAGAAACCACCCCCCGTTTGTTCTTCACATGCGCTCTCACGTTTCTTCCACCGGCCCCATATTCCAGGGCAATGCGGAGGCAGATAGGGCTCTCTTGTTAAACCTGTCCACACCTGCCCAGCTGGCACATGGTAAGTATCACTTGTCATTCAGGTCGCTCCGGCGCCTATACAGCATTCCCCGGAAGGAGGCTCGCCAAATTGTGCGCTCCTGCACTTCTTGTGCTCCCTTTAGACAAGCCCTCCCCGCGGAGGGGTCTAACCCACGTGGGGACGGCCCCAATGCTTTTTGGCAGATGGACATTACTCACCTGGGTCGTAAGTACATCCATGTCTCGGTGGACACCTTCTCCTCCTTCACCTTCGCCTCTCTACATCCAGGAGAAGCGGTTAAACACGTTCTCTCACATCTATATGCCCAGATGGCTGTCTTAGGCGTCCCCTCGGCTATCAAAACCGATAATGGGCCCGCCTACACCCGAGAGCCTTTGCTTCCTTTTGCAAAGAATTTTCCATTTCCCATTCCACCGGGATCCCTTACAATCCCACTGGCCAAGCTTTGGTAGAAAGAGCAAATCGCACACTCAAAACTACGCTCTTTAAACAGAAAGGGGGAGTTGGCAGGTCACTGACCCATTCAGACCTGTCTCAGGTACTATTTACCATGAATTTCCTACAAGTCAGGGATGACGGCACTACAGCCGCCCAGAGATTTTTCTCCCCAAAAGGACATGCTAAGAAAGAACCAACGCTCCTGCCCTCTCCCACCAAGGCCCTACCAGGCTCTAAAGTCATGTGGAGAGATGAAGAGGGAGGTTGGCATGGCCCTGTAACGGTAAAGAACAGAAGACAGGGCCACCTGTCATTTCATCCTGAGGATAAGATAGAAGAGCCAGAAAGATGGCTCCCTGTTTACAAGATAAGAGACCTTGATTAATGCCCAACCCTACGGGGTGAGAGGAATTTCTTCCTTTTTCAGGCCTTCTGATCGTCGTAGGGATCCTTGGAGGTGCTCCATCTGAAGGAAATCCGACATGGGGAATACTCCGAGTTATTCCCTCTCCCCTTCCGGTAGCACGGAACTCCCCGATCTACCCTCGGCTGCTAGTGACCAATACATCGATGGGGCTCCCTTCTGCATATATGGACCCCGCTGAAGCACCGGTCCAGAACTCCTTCTGCTGGGACCTGAACAACTCCCTATGTTTCGACATCGGGGAAGAAAATCGGTCCTGGAACTTCAACTCCACAGGGCAGAACGATTTTAACTATAGCACTGCACCGACTGACCCCTGCGTCGGCCTTTTCCCGCAGACGACTGTCAGCCCAGCAGGGACAAAAAAGGGGACCCAGCTCCGAGGCCTTCTGGGTTGGCGACCCCTGGTGAATCAAACTCAATGGGACTTCACGATTCCTCGGTGGGGCCCCTCATGTGTGGCCACAGGGGAAGACATCGAGGATCCCATACCATGGAGGGATTGCCAGATGGCGGGAGGATACCCCCTTGAGGGTGAACAAGGACGCTGATTCTGGGAATCACCCTACTTGTTGTCTGTTTCTGCCGCCTAGCTAGGCGACAGAGGGGCTATATGCTTCTTACTCAGAAAGCCTTCATGGCCATGGAGACGGGGGAGGATTCCCCAAGTCTGACTAGCCGCCATGCATGACATGTGACACCTAGGGGTAAGACGAGGTAAACCCCAAGACGGGCAACCTCTCCTGACCCAGCCACCTAAGACAGGCCCTGAGGGTGTCGGGCGCCTAGGACGGGCAAGGTCCTGGGTTGAAGGAGATGACCTAAGACAGGGTTCCTCGCCCCCGGCTATCAGAGGCCAGTAGAAATGACACCGCTTAAGGCTAACCTCAGCACCGCTTAAGGTCACACCAAGTGATAACCTTGTAAAACAGAAAGGGGGAGATGTTGGGGGCGGGGGGAAGAGGCTTGGCGGTCGCTTAGCGGGGGAAACATAATCACCTTATAAGGGAATGTTACAGAACTCGGCCCCTCATTGAGTAAGAGTTCATGGGAGGGAGGACAGAAGGGATAAAAGTGTCTGCTGAGAGGTTGGGCGGGAGCGCGGGATGTGATCACAGAAGAATAAAGACTCATTATCCACCTCAGGCGCTCTGTCTGGTTCTTCCCCCATCAAAGAGTGGGGGCCGGAGGTACCCCGAAGACTCATCATGCGTTGGACTGGTGAGTAAGAGGACAGACTAGCATAAAGAAGCCGGCGTTGTAAATAAAAACCCGGCAATATGATACTTAGAAATTGCTAGAGAATCAACTAAAAAACTACTTAAAACAATTAACTTCGGGCATCTAGGTGGCGTAGTGGATAAAGCACCAGCCTTGGAGTCAGGAGTACCTGGGTTCAAATCCGGTCTCAGACACTTAATAATTACCTAGCTGTGTGGCCTTGGGCAAGCCACTTAACCCCATTTGCCTTGCAAAAACCTAAAAAAAATAAAAAACAATTAATTTCATCAAAATTGCAGCTTATAAAACAAACACGCACAAATCATTAGCATTTCTATATAGTACCAATAAAGCACAGCAGCAGCAAGAAATAGAAAGAAAAATTCCATTTAAATTAACTATAGATAAGATAAAATACTTGTAGTTTACCTGCCAAGATAAACCCAAGCATTGTATGAACACAATTATAAAATCCTTTTCACACAAATAAAATCAGATTTAAACAATTGGTAAAATAATAAATTCTTATGGATAGGTTGAATTAATATAATAAAAATGACAAATTTGACTAAATTAAACAACTTAATCAGTGCCATACTGATCTACAAAAAAATTTTAGAAGTAGAAAAATAATTATGAAATTCATCTAGAAGAACAAATGTTCAAAAATATCATGCAATTAATGCAAAAAGGCAAAGGAAGAAGATCTAATTGTACCAGATCTAAAACTACATAATAAAGTAGCAATCCTCAAAATTATTTAGTACTTGATAAGAAATAAAGTGGAAAATCAGTGGAATGGGTGAGGTATATAAGACACATAGTAAATAACTATAGTAATCTATTGTTTGATAAATCAAAAAACTCCAGTTTCTGGATAAGAACTCACAATTGGACAAAACCACCTGAGAAAATTGGAAACTAGAAACTAGACAGACATCAATATTTCATACCCCATACTAAACGAAGCCCAAAATGGTTACATGATTTAGACATAAAGTCATTTAAGAAAGCAAGGAATAGTTTACCTGTGAGATCTATGGAGAAGAGAAGAATTTATGACCAAATAAAAGATAGAGAACATTATGAAATTAAAAATAGATAATTTTGAATGCATTCAATTGAAAAGTGTTTTGTACAAAAAAAACCCAATGGAACGAAGATTAGAAGGAAAGCAGAAAGCTAGGAAACAATTTTTACACTAGCAATCGATAAAGGTCTCATTTCTACAATATATAGAGAACTGAGACAAATTTACAAGAGTACAAGTCATTCCTCATTTGAGAAATGGTCAAAGAATATGGACAGGCAGTTTTCAGGTGAATAAATTAAAGCTATCTATAGTCATCTGAAAATATGCTTTAAATCACTATTGTTTAGAGAAGTGCAAACTAAAACAACTCTTAGGTACCACTTTACACCTATCAGATTAGCTAATATGATAAAAAAGGTAAATGCTAAGTGGTGGAGGGCAAGTGGGAAAACTGGTATACCCAATGCATTGTTGGTGGAATTGTGACCTGATCCAACCATTCTGGAGAACAATTTGGAACTATGACCAAAAGGCTACAAAACTATGCAAAATTTTTGATTCAGCAATAACACTTCCGGATTTGTAACCCAAAGAGATCATAAAAAAGGTTAAAGGACCAACATGTACAAAAACAGAGCAGCTTTTTTGGGGAGTGGCAAAGAATTAGAAATGGAGGGGATGCCCTTGAATTGGGAAATGACTAAACAAATTGTAGTTTATAAATGTAATGGAAAATTGTTCTTCTAAAAGAAATGATGAACAGGCAGATTTTAGAAAAACCTGGAAAGGCTTATATGAACTGATGCTGAGTGAAGTAAGCAGAATCAGAAGAAATTGTACACAGTGACAGCAACATTATGCAATGTTCAACTATGATAGACTTATATTTTCTCAGCAGTATATTAACCAAAGACAATACTAAAAGAATTATGATGGCAAAACAACAGTCACAACTAGAGAGAGAGAGTTATAGAGTTTGAATGCAGATCAAAGCATACTATTTTCACTTTTCTAATTTTATTTTTTCTTTCTCATGGGTTTCTTCCTTTTGTCTGGATCCTTCATTCACAACATGACTAATATGGGAATAAGTTTAAAATGATTGTACATGTATAACCTATATCAGATTGCTTCCTGTCTTTGGGAGGGGACAAGGAAGGGAAGAAGGGGGAGTGGAGCCAAGATGGAGAGAGGAGAAGATTGTCTCTTAGGTCTTCTCTCTCAAAACTTGTAAAATAAGGAGTCTAACTAAATTTTGGAGAGAGAGAACCCATAGAGGGATCCAGGGGGTGGAGGGATAGCCCAACAGAGTGAAGGAACTTCAACCTCCTGGAGGAAGCCCCAGGGCACTGGGAGCCACAGCTCATGGCAGCAAGGGCAGTTTCCTGACCTACACTCAGGGAGCACTGGGTACAACTTGGGGGATCAGCAGGGGGACCTCTGCCAAAATGAGCATGTGAAGCCCAGCCCTCAGGGCACTCAGCAAGCAGCGTGGCTGTGGAAGCCCAGATCCAGGAACCAGAAGCAGGAGCTGGTAATCAGGAGACCCCAAGGACATGAGTGCTGAGCCTAGGGAGGGGAGTAGAGAGAGAGACTGTTGAGCTCTGTCCTCTGTCTCTGGAACAGGACTCTGGGGCTCTGACAACATTCAGATCCTGATCACACTCTAGGCCCCCCATAGAACAGCAGGGTCCCCCCACCTCAGCTCTGTGGCAGAGGGGTGCATTTGTGGTCATTCACAGACCAGGAGGGAAGACAGAGCCTCACACACAGAGATCCTTGTGGGGGTGCCCCAATAATACTCAAAAGCTCAGGAAGCACCCCCAAACCAGGCACAGGCTGCAGAAATGAGTAAGCAGAGAGAAAAAAGAGGAACACCATTGAGAAATACTTTGCCTATGATCCCAAGAAGGATCAAAACACTCAATCTGAAGATGAGGGTGCACAAACTTCTGCATCTAAAGGCTCCAAGGAAAAAAGAAATTGGGCTCAGGCTATGACAGAGTTCAAAAAAGACTTTGAAAATCAAGTGAGGGAGATAGAAGAAAAATCGGGAAAAGAAATGAGAGATATGCAGGAAAAACATGAAAATGAAGTCAGCAGCTTAGTAAAGGAGATCCAAAAAAATGCTGAAGAAAATAATATGTTAAAAACCAGTATAGGTCAAATAGATAAAACAGTTCAAAAAGTTATTGAGGAGAAGAATGCTTTAAAAAGCAGAATTGGCCAGATGGAAAAAGAGATAAGAAAGCTCTCTGAGGAAAACAAATCCTTCAGATGCAGAAACTGAGGGAGGCTGCTGATTTTATGAGAAATCAGAACACAATACTTCAACACCAAAAGAATGAAAAATTAGAAGAAAATGTGAAACATTTCGTTGCAAAAACAACTGATATGGAAAACAGATTTAGGAAAGATAATTTAAAAATTATTGGAATACCTGAAAGTCATGATCAGGAAAAGAGCCTTGACATCATTTTCAAAGAATTATTACAGGAAAATTGCCCTGATATCCTAGAAGCAGAGGGCAAAATAGAAATGGAGAGAATGCATCGATCTCCTCAAGAAAAAGATCCAAAAAAAAAAACAACCCCCAGGAATATTAAGGCCAAGTTCCAGAACTCCCAAGTCAAAGAGAAAATATTACAAGCAGCCAGAAGGACACAATTCAAATATCATGGAGCTGCAATCAGGATCACACAGGACTTAGCAGCAACTACATTAAAAGCTCATATGGCTTGGAATATAATATTCCCAAAGACAAAAGAGCTCTGAATGCAACTGAGAATCAATTACCCAGAAAAACTGAATGTCCTCTTCCAGGAAAAACAAGGACTTTCAATGAACTAGGGGAATTTCAAATGTTCCTGTTGGAATGGCCAGAGCTGAAAGGAAGATTTGGTCTTCAAATACAGGACTCAGGTGAAGCATAGAGAGTGGAGGAGAAGGAAAACGATACTGATAATATTCATATGAACCTTATCATTGAATAGAGCAGGTAGAAGGAGCTTTTATAGATGAAGCACAGGAGCGAGCTGAATTTGAAGATATAAGGTGGTGTAAAAATGGAGTCAAGAGCTAAAAGGGAAATGTAATGGGAGAAAGAAAAAGGAGAGGTGGAATAGGCTAAGATATTTCATATAATAGATTTTTTTATTACAATGAGCTATTACAATGATATGGAAGGTTAGAAGGCAAGGGGGAATGAGGGAATCTTTGCTCTCATCAGAGGTGGTAGGACAGGAAACTCAATGGGGTATAGACATCTGGAGAAAGAAGGAGAGAAGGGGGACAGGGGGAAGGGGGGGATGTGTGTGATGGAGGAGAGGGTGGACCATGGGGGTAGAGTGATCAGATATAACACATTTTGTTTTTTACTTCTTGCAAGGGGCTGGGAGTGGATGGCCTGCCCGGGACCATAAGGCCAGGTGGATGCTAAGCTTAAAGGGTGGTATGGGGGCCTGGGGCCTCTTGGTCCCAGAGCCAGGGATCTGTCTGCTGCACCACTCAGCTATCCTACAGCAGAGACAGAGTGAAAGGAGAGAGAAAATATAGTACATGGTAGTGGAGAAGTATGAATGGAGGGAGCTGTGATCAGCAATGGCAACAATGGAAAAATATGGAAGTAAATTTTGTGATGGACTTATCATAAAGAATGGGATCCACCTGTGACAGAGCTGGAGGTGTTGGAACACATAATGAAGCACATTTTTTATTATTATTTTTTGGGGGGGTTGCATGTAAAATGGGACTGGGTGGTTTGTCTGATGCCGCACAGCTGGGTGATTGATGGGTGTCTGAGGCTGGATTTGGACCCCATAGTCCTGGCTCCAGGGCGGGTGCTCTGTCTGCCACCCAGCCACCCCAACTATTATTATTATTATTATTACTATTTTATTTTATTTTGGGCCTTTTTTTGTTTTTTATAGGGCAATGGGATTGGAGTGGCTTGCCCAGGGTCATACAGCTGGGTGATTGTTGGGTGTCTGGTGCTGGATTTGGGCTTGGGTGCTCCTGACTCCAGGTCCGGTGCTCTGTCCACTGTGCCACCTGGCCGCACCTACTATTATTATTATTTTTCAATTTCAATTTCAATTTTTTCTCTCTCCTTTACTTTATTACTCATGTGGGTCTATATTTTGGGGGGTATTATGTTTACTCTTAAACAAGAATATTTTAGTAATGTATAAAAACATTATTTGTATGAAATAATAAAAAAATTAATTAATTTTTAAAAAAGAAGGGAGAAAAATTTGGAACTCAAAATTTTACAAAAATAAATGCTGAAAACTATCTTTACATGCTATTGCAAAAAAATAAAATCTTATTAAGTTAAAAAATAAATTATAGTGGTCATTCTACAAATTTCATATATATATATATATATATATATTTATATATATGAAACCTGAATATTCTTAGTAATACTCTAGACAATCACAATGAATTGAAAACAATGTGAGTAATCAATTTGGGGAGAAAATTGCTCTAAAATTGTGGTGTCTGAATATAATGGATACTATTGTGCAATAATAAATGACAAATATATAATATAATTACAAAAATTGATATAATGGGGAAATTTTACAGTTCTTTTACTGAGGAAAAATATGTGTGAAATAGATATGAACAATTTGGCTGAAACTGAGGAATTAACATGAAACACAGTGGTTTCATTACTCTTGATCAATACACTCATATTTATAATGAATTCCAAGGTAAAGTGAACTGTATCAGGAAATGATTCAATGGGAAGAGCTGACTTTTGTTTTAAGGTTTTGCAAGGCAAATGGTGTTAAGTGGCTTGCCCAAGGCCACACAGCTAGATAATTATTATTAAGTGTCTGAGGCCAAATTTGAACCCAGGTACTCCTGACTCCAAGGCTGGTGCTCTATCCACTGTGCCACCTAGCCATCCCTAGAGGAACTGACTTTAACCAAAAACAGTCTTCTTTATTTGTATTCAATATGTAACTCTGCTTTTGAGTTTTCCATTAGGGAGTATTTTTATTTTTATTTCTTCTATTATTTATTTATTTCTTCTATTTTTATTTAATATGACTTTAATATGACTTTCTATTTCAATCCATTTCCAAACAATATTTAATTTACTGAGAAAATTTTCAAAATGAGAAATAAAACCTAATGGATTTCAATGGAAATTTATAGTAAAAGGGGAAATATGGGAAGGGAAAAAATGTCCTAAGTCACATCAGACTTGCCACATTTCTGTAGAATGGTTTCCATTTTCAGTGATACATTATATCCCTATAGAACACAAACACACTTCTAGAGGAAAATATGAAAAAGTACTCCTATTCATTTGCCTTGGAAAAGTTTGTCTTCCACTATATGTCTCCTTGGAGACTGAGGAGAAATGTTGGAAAGACTTCCCAAAGATTACTGCAGCCTATGGCAAATCAAGAAATGACTTTAATGGCTTGCACTAATAATTTACAAAAAGACTTTTACTAGTATCCTAGGGAATCAGTGTATTTTCCTTGTGATACCACTCAATACAAAAGATTATTATCATTTCATAAATAACAAGAGAATCCTAACATGCTTTGATTTGATTTTTTTTTACGAGCATTTGCAGACTCAGACATTTCTTTTACTCATATATATTTTTTTTTATGCAGGGCACTAAGTATTGAAATGATACACACCGTTCAGGCTGTTACTGAGTAATTAAAATGGAACTCTATGGTTCCAATTCATTTGTAATTGTATTCTTTCTCTCAATCCTTCAGGTCAAAGTAAAAACCTTTATAAAGAAGCTTGTGGAACACCTTCAATTTGTCTTTTTTTTTTTTAACTCATGTGAGTCTATAAAGGATACAAAGATAAAAACTTCGCTTCAAAGTATTGAAAAAGGTTTCATTTTCTTAATTTGAATTCACTATTTGAAAATAATCTCTGAGTAATCAAGTTGTAGTATTTTTATTTAAATTAAACAGATTTTCCATCTCAATCTAGATTCAAAAAATTTAATTTTTTTGAGAAAATGTCAAGTTTGAGAAACTTTTGGTAAATAAAAGCTAATGGTAATAGTTTGATTTGTATATGTGAAGCTAAACAAATGCCCTAAAACACTCTAGATTCACTCCCTTTTGATGGAATGGTTTCCTTTTACATTGATATATTATATTCCTGTGAAGCACACATAATATCTGGATGAAAGCAAGAGACAGTACTCCCATTCTTTTACATTCGGATCTATAATATTGGAAGAGTTCATCTTCTACCACATGTCACATTACAATCTCCGCTAATAACAAAAAATATTTCTGTTATTTAAAGCTTTTCCTTTGTGTTGAAGTTCATTATTTAATGGAGTAAAACATTCCAGTTTTCATTGGAATGAAACCTTTGTTCAATGTCAATTACTGGATTTCAGCCTCAATGTACTTATCCTTTACAATAAAAAAAACTCTTAGTAAAACTAGATAGATTTAACTGCCAGTCAGTACTAATCCAACATTTTCACACAAAGGAAACTGTCACTTGGTCTGCCTATGGAGTTTGAAATCCAAATCCACTCTAAATTGAAACTTATTTAAGCAGTTCCTGAATATGTTGAGATTTCCTAGAACAGACAATCAAACAAAAATTGAATTACTTCAACTGGCATAATGGCTAGTCACAAAAAAAATCTCAAAGGAGTAGATATGTCCCTCCAGCAAACAATGTAATTTAAGTTTGAAACTGTCCCTGAGGGATTCAATGATACAAGGCAGAAAACAGTCTTATTGAGAAAAAGAATCATGCAACATTATATGAAAGTGTCACCACTGGGATTTTGGGGGGTCATCAATTTTAGGGAACCAAGAAACAAGAAATACTAAAAGACAAATGAATTCACACACTCTCTGGGAATTTAAAATTGCTCAGGATTTTATTATGAAATATAGCAAAGTAGATAGTTTAAAAAAGCTTTTTCTCCAGAAGGGTCATGAAGCACTTTAGGACAGGGTGAATAACAAAAGGCTTGGTAGACAGAGACTGAGATAGAGAGAGGGCGATAAGGAGAGGTAGGCATAAAAGACAGTCAGAGAGAGCTGACTGGGCCAGAGAGAGAGGACTGGCCCTAAGTAGAGGTCCTTGCCCCTTATCTGGCCACTGAGGGCAAAAGGGGAAATCCCTCCCCTCTTACATGACTGAAACCAGGTAGTGGTTGAAGGCTGGGGGTTGAAAATGAGGAGACAGAATACAAATTTTACATTCAACAATGAAACATAGGAGTCAATTTACATCTCAAGAACAAAGATCTTTCTACACTCTTAACAATATTTCCAGATTTTAACAGCATTAAAAGGTTACATAATTTATTCCTGAGTATAATTTTTCTACATTCACATTCTCTGCATCATTTCCATCAAAATTATTTGGAGCCTAGATTCTTCTGAACCTTTCAGGGTCTATCTGGAGATGGATGCATTGCAATGAGAACTCCACTGAGGAAGGATCCAGAGAATGATTGCTATCAGGACTGGCACAGCTTACTGGCATCCTGCAGAGGCCACTATTGGAGATGTGCAGCTGGTAACCTTAGAGAAGTGAAGCTCAGGAAAAAATTTGAACGAGCAAAACTAGAGAGATTTAACAGAGAAAGCTGTGTAACAGAGGTCCAATAATTAGGGAAAAAACTAGGTCTATAAAGAGCATGATCCTAAGCCAGTATCAGAATACTTTTTTTATAAGAACATGAGTTCCAATATAACACAGATTCATTAATGGTTGTCATATTAAGTTGTAATCAAAAGCTCAAGAATATTATAAACAAATGTATTGAATAAACATTTTAGAATGCACATGTCCAATAAGTAATTCGCAACAAAACTGTCTAACTTACTTTAGCTATGTTTAGAATGAACAGAAATTCTAGTTGAAGAATATCTCTCCTTTAAAATAGTTTTTAAAATAGACTAATAGGCATTATCCTGATATAAGCAGCCAAACTGATATTTCTTTTCCCTAAGGGAACTTGTGATAAAGAATCACATGTTAAAAAATGCCAAGACTAAATACTTGACAATTATTAAAAACTTAGGAGATAGAGTTCTAATGGCTCACTCTCCTACTTAATTATTGTGCACCTGGCATGATTATGGCTATTTGCTATTAAGAAGCAGAGAGGGACACAATGTATTAAATGGCCTTTACAGGCAGAGGTTCCAGATGATACTTTTCAATGAGCAAAGTCCCAGGTCAGCCAGGATAGAACTTCCTTTAAGAGAATCCTACTGCAATTGAGACTGAGATCATTCTCTGAAAGGCCACTCACTCCATCTGCAGTATTAATGTCAAACTCCAAAGGTTAATAGCTTCACTGACATGTTATCTTTCTATTTTAACATACCTGATGTCAGATCAATTATCAATATAGCATAATATGGCAATTACCTATAACCAGAGCTTCAGGTGGCTTGAGTACTAAAGGATCAGAGTGACAGGCTATAATTTGGTACAACAGATCCAGAGGGAGAAAAAAGTTATAATTCAATTGCTGCTCATGTACCTAAGGACAGTGCTGTTTACGAAATAAAATAAGCAGAATTTGAGATGTAAAAATACAATAATCCTAGTTCACATTTAGAACTGAATTTTTTTATAAAAGCAACTTTTTGTAATGAACCCATTTAGTTTTTAACTATGTTTAAAATAATTAAACATCTTTGCCTAGGAGATTGCCATCATCTCCAGACTTCTCACAATTAGCTAGAGATTACTACAGAGAAATCTCAAATTATCATTATTATTTTATCTTCCTTATATTATATAAGTGCTTTTACCTCAAAGAAAACAACCACAGTTTCAGGATGTATATACATATGTGTGTGTGTGTGTGTGTGTGTGTGTGTGTGTGTGTGTGTGTGTGTACATAATAATCTCAACTTACATATAAAAGTGGAAAATTTCTATACATAAACTTGTTTAACTACCAGCCATATTCAAAATATAAATTATAACTTTCAGAATTTTTTAAGACCATTAGGATATCTTAGTTGACTTCAAATTTCCAAAATAGTAATTCCAATGTAATAAAACAATAGTAAGAACAACCAGGTATTCATATATTATTAAATTTTACAAAATAATATTTTCATTATTATATTATACATTATTTAGTAATATTTGGAATCTAGTAGTAGTCTTGGTTTTCATATTTCATATTATATATTTCTTATTTCCCTTTTGTTATCCTTCAAAATAATCAAATATTAATTTCAGGTTTCAATACTACAGTATTCAAATAGCTTATATGATCAAAAGAGACAACCAAAAACTTAATGTCTACAAAAGCATTTCACATAACTGATAAAGATTTTTTCCTACATCTTACTTACAGACCCCCATATACATCAGCAGAAAATATTCCACAATCAGAACATACTTTTCAGTTTTCTGTTCCTCTGTCTGCAGTTTACATGAGGGAAGAAATCTACAATACTGACTTCTTTTAAAATTAAACATATAATTGCTAACTTACATTAAACATAAGATTCTGATGCTAACATCTCATTCTCTTAGAACAATGAATTCCCAAGAATGCAATGTTATACATATGACAATTTTCAAAATCCAAATTAACTCTTATTTATGCCAGGGATGCTAGGCAATGTGACATTTACATCAAACAAAATTCCAAATTGATACATTTTCTTATTTTCAAATAACAGATGTTAAGTAGATTTTACTTTCAGTCATATATATGTATATATATACATATATATATATATATATATATATATATTCCCTTCTATAAACACAAGATGAGACAAGATTATTACAAACTTTCTTCTTTCACCAACAAAAAACCTTGTGAGGCTAATGACAATGTATTATCAATATTAATTTAACTTCAAAACAAATCAGATCACACAATCTAATATAGTATTTTCTTTCCTAAAAGAAATCAGTGACTAGTCCTGAAAGTACAATTATATACTATTCAATATCCTAGATAGATTCCCAAGTTTCTTCACATGCAATTAATCCCAATTACATATTTTTCTTCTTGGTAACACATAAATTTCCAAATAGCTTTGAACTCAAAGGTGACTAAATTACTCTCCAATTTATCATTCTTCTTTTTAAACACAAGGTGAAGATTTTTCCTTCCAAAAAGTCTCCCAGTCCCCTTTTCACAGAGGAGCCTCTTAGCTATAGGAATGCAAAGGTGGGTTCCAGGGCTGCCTCAAAGAAACTAGACCAAAGTTCCTGCCCCATCCCTCTCTTCATGAGAGGTTCATTCTTTCTCTCCTAAAATTTTTATATATCTTTTTTTAATTCTAATTTATTTTTTATTCTCATTTTGTACAAATGTTTTTTTACATTAATAAAATATTCTTGTTTACAAGTAAACAAAATACCCCTCCTCCCCCATGAATATAGATAGACTTGCTTGGGCGAAAAAAAAAGTAAAGGGGAGAGAAAAAAATTAAAATAAAAAAATAATAGTAATTGTAGGTATGGCCAAGTGGTGCAATGGATGAAGCACCAGCCCTGGAGCCACGAGCACCCAAGTCCATATCCAGCCTCGTAAACCCAACAATCACCCAGCCGTGTGACATGCAAGCCACTCGATCCCCACTGCCCTGCAAAAACCAAAAAAAGGAAAGAAAAAAAAAGACCCAAAATAAAATAAAATAGTAATAATAGTAGGGGTGGCTGGGTGGCAGACAGAGCATTGGCTCTTGAGCCAGGAGCACCTGGGTCCAAATCCAGCCCCAGACACCCAAAGATCACCCCACTATGTGGCCCCAGGCAGGCCATCCAGCCCCACTCGCCCCTCACCCTCCCCCAAATAATAATAACAAAAAATGTGCTTCAGTCTTTGTTCCAACACCAACAACTCTGTCATGGGTGGATCTCATTCTTTATGATAAGTCCATCACAAAAGTTACTTCCATATTTTGCCAATGTTGCTAATCCTGATCACAACTCCCTTCTTTCTTATTTCTCCACTACCATGTACTCTATTTTCTCTCTCTCCTTTCACTCTGACTCTGCTGTAGGGTCATTGAGTGGTGCAGCAGACAGATCCCTGGTCCTGGGGCCAAGAAGCCCTGAGCCCCAATACCACCCTTTAGGCCCAGAATCCACTTGGCCCTGTGGTCCTGGGCAGGCCATCCAATCCCAGCCCCTTGCAAGAAGTAAGAAAGAAAATGTGTTATATCTGGCCACTCTCCGCCCATGGTCCATCCTCTCATTAAGTCCCTCATATTTCTCCCCTCTCCTCCAATCTCCATGCTTCACCTGAGTCCTGTAACTGAAGATCAAACCTTCTGTTCAGCTCTGGCCATTCCAAAAGGAACATTTGAAATTCCCCTGGTTCATTGAAAGTCCATCTTTTTCCCTGGAAGAGGACATTCAGCCTTGCTGGGTAGTTCATTCTTGGCTGCATTCTAAGCTCTTTTGCCTTCCAGTATATTGTATTCCAAGCCCTACGAGCTTCCAATGTAGCTGCTGCTAAGTCCTGTGTGATCCTGACTGCAGCTCTACAATATTTGAACTGTGTCCTTCTGGCTGCTTGTAATATTTTCTCTTTGACTTGGGAGTTCTGGAACTTGGCTATAATATTCCTAGGGGTTGGTTTTTTGGGATCTCTTTCTCTGGGGGATCAGTGGATTCTCTCCATTTCTATTTTGCCTTCTGCTTCTAGAATATCAGGGCAATTTTCCTGTAGTAATTCTTTGAAAATGATGTCAAGGCTCTTTTCCTGATCATGACTTTCAGGTATTCCAATAATTTTTAAATTATCTTTCCTAACTCTGTTTTCCATATCAGTTGTTTTTTCAATGAGATATTTCACATTTTCTTCTAATTTTTCATTTTTTTGGTTTTGAAGTATTGATTCCTGATTTCTGGTAAATTCATCAATCTCCCTGAATTCTATTCTTTCTCTGAAGTATTTGTTCTCCTCAGAGAGTTATCTCTTCTTCCATCTGGCCAATTTTGCTTTTTAAAGCATTCTTCTCCTCAATAACTTTTTGAATTGTTTTATCCATTTGACCTAAGCTGGTTTTTCGCATGGTATTTTCTTCAGCATTTTTTTTGGATTTCCTTGACTAAGCTGCTGACTTCATTTTCATGTTTTTCCTGCATCTCTCTCCTTTCTTTTCCCAGTTTTTCTTCCAACTCCCTCATTTGATTTTCAAAGTCTTTTTTGAGCTCTGTCATAGCCTGAGTCCAATTTCTGTTTTTCTTGGAGTCTTTAGATGCAGGAGCTTGTGCTTCCTCATCTTCAGACTGAGTATTTTGATCCTTCTTGGGCTCATTTGCAAAATATTTCTCAATAGTCTTCATTTTGTTTCTTTGCTTGCTCATTTTCCCAGCCTGGGCCTGGTTTGGGGGTGCTTCCTGAGCTTTTGGGACACTCCCGTGAGGGTCTCATTGTGTGAGGCTCTGTCCTCCCTCCTAGTCTATGAATGACCATAAGCACCTCCCTCTGCCACGGGGCTGAGGTGTTGGGGGGCCCCTGCTGTTCTATGGGGGGGCCTAGACTGTGATCAGGATCTGAATGTGGTCAGAGCCCCAGAGTCCTGTTCCAGGGGCAGAGGACAGAGCTGCCAGTCTCTCTCTCTTCACTCCCCTCCATCAGGACAATGGGCTCATGCCCTGGAGGCTCCTGCTTACTAGCCCCGCCTCCTTCTGTTTCCTGGATCAGGGCTGCAGTAAGACCAAGCTGCTCCCTGTGTGCCCTGAGTGCTGGGCTGCACGTGCTCGTTCTGGCAGAGGTCCCCTGCTGTTCCCCCACTTTGTGCCCGGTACTCCTTGGGGTGCAGCTCAGGAGACTCCCCCGCTGCTGTGAGCTGAGACTCCCAGCACCCTGGGGCTGACTCCGGGAGGCTGAAGTTCTTTGGCTCTAGTGGGCCACCCCTCTGGCAGGCCGCCTCTCCGATCCCGGGGAGCAGAGTCTCTCTGCTCTTTTGCAGGTTACCTTGAGTAGGAGAACTGCTGCACTGGGTCTCTCTGTGGGTTCTGTCTCTCGAAAGTTTAGTTAGAGTCCTTAGCTGATGAATTTTATCAGAGAGCTCCTAAGACTTGATCCCTTCTTGTCGCCATCTTGGCTTTGCCAGCTCTCCTAAAATTTTTAAAGCATCTTGAGGGCAGGATGTCTACATTTTCTAAACCCAAGAGAATACTAAAGTCTCAATTAATATAGGTTGAATAAAGCTGTCAATCAACTTCAGACTAACAAAAGTTTAGTTCACAGGTGAGTTTGGCAAAGGCATTCCTCAGAAATCTTGAAACTTACACACTTCTAAATGCAACCCATAGATGGACTCAGCCTCATTTTTTCTTGTTTTTTGCAAGGCAATGGGGTTAAGTGGCTTGCCCAAGGCCACACAGCTAGGTAATTATTAAGTGTCTGAGGCTGGATTTGAACTCAGGTACTCCTGACTCTAGGGCCAGTGCTCTATCCACTGTGCTATCTAGCCACTTCCAGCCTCATTTTTTAAATTAATATTTTATTTGTTTTTCAGTTATATGCAATAGTAGTTTCCACCTATCATTTTCTGTAAGGTTTTGTATTTTACAATTTTTCCCCCACCCTCCCTTTCCCTTCCCTCATCCCCCCACAGAAGGCAGTCTGAAAATTTTTACAATGTTTCCATGCTATACATTGATTGAAATTGAATTGTTAGAGAAATCTTATCCTTGAGGACAAAATAAAATATTAGAGATAGCAAAATTATGTAGTACATAAGCCACTTTTTAAAAAATGAAAGTAATAGTCTTTGATCTTTGTTTAAACTCTACAATTCTTTCTCTGGGTACAGATGGTATTCTCCACTGCAGGTGCTCTAAAATTGTCCCTGATAGTTGCATTGATGGAATAAGCAAGCCCATTAAGGTTGATCATTGCCCTCATGTTGCTATTAGGGTGTACAATGTTCTGGTTGTGTTCATCTCACTCAATATCAGTTCACAGAAGTCTTTCCAAGACTTCTCTGAAATCCCATCCCTCCTGGTTTCTAATAGAATAATAGTGTTCCTTAACATACATATACCACAGTTTGTTCAGCCATTCCCCAATTGATGGACATTCACTCAATTTCTAATTCTTTGCTACCACAAACAGGGCTTCAGTCTCATTTTTTTTTCTTCTAAGTCAAGTGACTAAAAAGTCAGGCACAACTCTTCTGCAGATTGTACTAAATTTGTCTATTTTCTAATTTAACCTAATTTACTAACTTGATTCAAAGGTTAGCTAGCTAGTCTTTGCAATTCCTAATTGTCAAATAGTATAAGATTCTCTAGCAAGGAGGTTGGTTCAAATCTTATTAATTACTTCATTTTAAATTGGCCTTTTTTAAAACAATTAAATCCAAAATAAAAGAATAACATTTTAATTCAGTTAACAATCAGGAATCATTTCTTTTTTTTTTAGGTTTTTTTTTTTGCAAGGCAAATGGAGTTAAGTGGCTTGCCCAAGGTCACCCAGCTAGGTAATTATTAAATGTCTGAGGTCACATTTGAACTCAGGTACTCCTGACTCCAGGGCCAGTGCTCTATCCATTGTGCCATCTAGCTGCCACCTAGGAATTATTTCAGATCTGAATTACACACACAGAAGGGAGTTTTAGACATAGACAACACACACACACACACACACACACACACACACACACAGAAAGGTACAATTTTTTTTGAAAAAAATTTCAAATTTATCAAAGTGAGATTTTTTGGACACCCTGGCTGGCACTGAAATCTCAAATATAAAAACATTTTCCCATCTCTCCAGACCAGTATGAAAGCATCCTATTGATTTTTTAAAACACACACACACACACACATACACACACACACACACACACACACACACACACACACACACACACACACTTCATATATATATAATTATTATTAATTTTTTAACTGTACCAATTAAGACCAGTCAAAAAAAATAATTCTTAGAATTAATTAGAACTTCTTGAGGAACCTCATATGTACATGGAGATTTTAAAATAGTCAGTTGTTAAAATTCCTTAATATAGTTTTATGTATTCTGAAGTTACTTTATAAAGTTCAAATTCAGTTACTCTATTACAGAGATCTTATTTATTAGCACAGGCTTAATTAAAATAAAATCTGAATTTCCCAACACAAGTTGGATTCTTCCCCTTTTTTCTCTTATTCAGTTGACAACAAGGCATGTCAGTCAATCTGGCCACTTCCCCTCACCTCCCCTCAAGGATGGGGCTCCTAGACCTGAGCTGCCTTTAGAGAATAGGGGTTTGAATCTAGTAACTAAGTGTCTAAGTTTAAGGAAGCTATGAGGCTAGACCAAGTTTTGGAGAATCTTACCCATTGGGAACATAGATTTGCATTCCAACTAGGACATAGGTTTGAGCTTCTGGATCTGAAGAGTAAGAATATTTTCCTCCTTCCCTGCTCCCTGCAGCCATCATGATGGGGTAAAAGCTGCAGAGCAGAGAGTGAGAGAGGGCATTTCAAAGAGACAGGGACAAAAGAAAAAGTGGAAACAGGTTGAACCATAGATAAGAGTTTGCCCTCCAGGAGTGGAGGCAGAGAAAATATGTAGGTGGCCACTTCCCTTCTCAAAAGGTGAATCAAACTTTTCAGTGAAAAAATCCTCCCAGTGCTCTCCTGGATTACCCCAAGTACAAATTTGCACTATTCAAAAAGCTTCAAAGAGTCAACTTCAACCTGAGCAATATGCCTTCACCTGTCTATATCTGCAACACAGAACACAGGACCCACATAAGGGGTTGCAAAACAAAACGACCAATGGGGGGATTTGCCACAAGTTGACAACACACTTGATATTCCAATGTCTGTCTCCTTCAGACTACATATTCAACCCACAGGTCTCACTTCTGGACCTCATAGCCATTCTCTCCTGCAAATTCCCGGGAGAGAGAGAGAGAGAGAGAGAGAGAGATACACCTAAAATGGAGAGGGTTTTCCTGAGAGTTCAATTTAGACTTCGAGCAGATCCAGAGAGATTCAGTGTATCCCTTCATGATTGCCAAAATGTTACCATTGGGATTTTTAGAGCCACCAATTAAAGATAGAATTTTGGGGTAACAGAAATGAGTGTCACTGAAAGATGAATGAATCAAAATAAAAATCAAAAGATGATAATGGGTAAGACCTTTAAACATGCAGTGTACTACTTCTTATGTTTTATGATTTACCAACTACCAATTTACCAATTTCTTTTGATGAGATTGTTTTGTGCTTTGAATTTACTTGGGAGTCTCACAAAACAAAAACATGCTGATTTTTTTTTTGTGGAATGCACCTATTCAACTGAGATTTTTTTTCTGTGCAAGATTTGAAGATGTTTGAAATAACTGAAAATAATTAGATTGCCTGCTCTAGAAAATCAAAGTCACACATTTTCAGAACTGAAAAAATTTTAAATTTACAGGGAATTTGGAACTCTACAGACTAAAAGATAATTTTCATGGGAGAGGAAAAACTCTGAATGAAAAGGTGTGTTTGGTAATTGACTAGTATTTGGTATTGACCTTGAAATGCTCCTACTTGGTACCATCTATGTAGAAGTCCTCCTTGAGTTTTGGTTTGTTGGAAATAAATATGTGTTAACCTTCCCAAAGTTTTTCCTACTCAGGAATAAAGGTTACCAGAAGTTTTGGCCCTGAGAAAGAACAAAGCGAATTAGGTTAACAAGCACATTTATTGATATTTTCCTAAGTCATTAATTAGGCAGACTGTGTAGAGTCTAGCTGGAGAACCAGAGTCCTCCAAATGGAGCCCAAAGATTGGGCTTTAAAGGTTTTATATCTTTGACCATCAGAAGGTATGATCTGATGTATTACCTCTGGTTTGTCCAATCAAAGAAGGGCAGAACTCCCAAAATCCAGGATGTGTTGGAGGTGACACAGGAAGGGGGTGTGGGGGGGTGAGAACTGACATCAAACATTCCAATAAAAGAAGTGCCTTTTCTTTATTATTAACTTATTTATTTTTGAATTTTACACTTCCCCCCCAATCTCACTTCCCTCCCCCATCCCCCCACAGAAGGCAGTCTGTTAATCTTTACAATGTTTCCATGCTATACATTGATCTAAGTTGAATGTATTGAGATATCATATCCTTAAGGAAAAAAATAATATATGATAGCAAAATTACATGACAGTTTTTTCTTTAATTGAAGGTAATAGTCTTTGGTCTTTGTTCAAACTCCACAATTCTTTCTCTGGATACAGATGGTATTCTTCATCGAAGATACCTCCAGATTGTCCCTGATTGTTGCACTGATGGAATGAGAGAGTCTATTAAGATTGATCATCAAGGGGCGGCTAGGTGGCGTAAGGGCAGGCCCTAGAGTCAGGAGTACCTGGGTTCAAATCCAGTCTCAGACACTTAATAATTACCTAACTGTGAGGCCTTGGGCAAGTCACTTAACCCCATTTGCCTTGCAAAAACCTAGAAAAAAAAAGATTGGTCATGAACCCCTTGCTGCTGTTATGGTATACAATGTTCTTCTGGTTCTGCTCATCTCACTCAGCATCAGTTTATGCAAATCCTTCCAGGCTTCTCTGAATTCCCATCCCTCCTGGTTTCTAATAGAACAATAGTGTTCCATAATGTACATATACCACAATTTGTTCAGCCATTCCCCAATTGATGGACATTCACTTGATTTCTAATTCTTTGCCACTACAGAGCTGCTATGAATATTTTTGTACAAGTAATGTTTTTACCCTTTTTTCATGATCACTTCAGAGCATAGACCCAGAAGTGGTATTGCTGGATCAAAGGGTATAGGAGTACCTTTTCTTAAAAGACTTTCAAAAAAAAGGGAGAAAGTTATAGGGGCTCTTGATAGGATTAAGGAGGTATTTATTAACAATTAAAGGAAAAAAATTAAAAAAATTAAAAAAAACAATTAAAGGAGTTCTCTCTAAGTACCCCTTTCAGTTAATAAATTGACTTATCAGGAGACCTTCTTTAATATCTAAGTGAAAGCTTGACCTCATCCACCAAACTGTTCTTAAAGACCCAGAAAAATAATTTTATAACTATACCTCTCAATCCCTCTCCCTCTCCCCCCACGTATGTGTGTGTGTGTGTGTGTGTGTGTGTGTGTGTGTGTGTATGTGTGTGTGTTCACATATCTGATATCAGATGACCTTTTAGGAAGATTCTCATCAAAACTCAGCAGGATTCCCAATGTTGTACTGGCATTGACTTTTCTGTTTTCCTTGAATTGTGTCTAGAGTGTGTTCCATTTTTCTTATGCCAAATAATTTCTTAGAAGATTAGAGAAATTTATTTTTGCCTTTTTCTAGAAGTTACCACATTGTTAATTTTTCTGTGTCTTATTCAATTTTACTGAAGTATACATCCAAAAAAGAATTGCCTTACATGGGGCAAAGTATTTCCAAAGTTATATGTGTACTTCCTAAGAATCAATGATTTTTAGATCATTACTCAAGCTTCAACAAAGTTCTAACAGTTCTCATGTTCCATGTGGTGGATGGATTTTAGACATATCTCCACTGTTAAGATTTCTTCTTAGGTAAGACTTCTCAGAACATTTTTTGAGGAGTCAGAGGAGAGGCCCATTTCAGTTTAGTCGAATTTACTGAAACTTTGGCTTTCCTTGACCAACAAGAGCAACTGCTCATGCTCACGTTTAGGAGCAATGGGAGCAACCTGTTCCCATTGCAGTATATTGAGTTCCTGCAGTGACATGGCTGTTGCCTCTAATTCTCTTCCCATCAGGTTTATCTTCTTTACCTTTGAGAATTCTTAAAAAAAATAAAAGTAAAGAAAAAATAGAGATGAGATACACCAAAAAGTGATTCACTTCATGTATATTTTTGTTGATTATTCCTTTCCATGACTTGTTTGGGGTTTTTCTGGCAAAGATACTAAAGTCGTTTTCCATTCCCTTCTTTAAGTCACTTTACAAATTACAAAAGTTGAAACAGAAACAGATCAATGACTTGCCCAGTCACACAGCAAGTAATTTGCTAGTTCACATTTGAAGTCTTCCTGATTGCAAGTCAAATGATCCACTGCTTAACTGCTCTTCAGGTCTATAGACCCAAGAATCATAGATTGCTCCAACATTGTTCTACTCCAACAAATGTTCTGACAAATCTCAGGTGAGACCAACATAATGAAATTTAGGTTTATCTCCATTCATGCAAGTAAGTCTTCATAAAACATTTTTTAAGATTCAGAGGAGGGCTCCATTTCAGTTGAAAGCTGAAGGGGCATCTAGGTGGCACAGTGGATAGAGCACCAGCTCTGGAGTCAGGAGTACCTGAGTTCAAATTTGACCTCAGACACTTAATAATTACCTAGCTGTGTGGCCTTGGGCAAGTCACTTAACCCCATTGCCTTGTAAAAAAAACCCCCTAGAAGAAATTAAAAAAAAAGAAAGCTGAATTTATTGAGACTCTGACTGGCCTTCCTTTAGGAAAGATAAAGGCAACCTGATTAAATACTAGAATGGAGGACTATTGCCTTCAATTCTCTTCTTGCCAGGTTTAATTCTATCTTTGATAGGAAAGCCATGAATAAGAAATGAGATGCACTTCACCTTTACCATTTTTGTTCCTGTTTCTTTTCTGACCTACCCTTTGTGACCCCTTTTAAGGTTTTCTTGGCAAAGAGTCTAAAGTGGTTTGCTATTTCATTCTCCAGCTCATTTTACAGATAAGCAAACTAAGCAAAAAAGGGTTCAGGGACTGCTCCAGGGTCAAGCAGCTAGCAATTCTCCGTACTTGGATTTGTAGTCAGGAAGAGCCTTGCTGATTCCAAGCAGTTAGTTCTATTTCCTAGCTGCCCAGCTAGTTATTGGAGGATTGTTCATATTCCAGAACAATCTTCTGACAATTCTCCATTGAGTGTTCCATGTGGTGAATTTTAGTTTTCTTTTTAAAGAAACTATAGAATAAATTCAACATGCTACTTTCAGAGCTGTCCTGCTTGTCTGTTTACTTATGAACTTACAAATTTTAAATTCTTTTTTTGGGGGGGGGAGTTGGGAAGAGCTGAATTACAAAATAATTCAAAATTATTGATAAAGATTGACTCCGGCCCCCACGGGGGGGGGGGGGCACAGTTCAATCCCTTCATTCCATCCTAATTAGCAAGCACCCATTTTTCTTCCCTCCCGGCCTGCTCCCAGGCCCTCACTCAGCAGTCCTCCTTATCTTTTTTTCTCCTTTCCATTTTTCTTTCCGGATCTCTTCTCTTCCCAGGCTCTTTTGACTGCCTCTTCTCCCGCCTTTTCCGCCCTTTCAGCCCCGCCTTCTCCCCTCCTCCCTCCCCCGTTATTTCCTCTGGCTCGCCCCTCCCCCAGCCTCCCTATAGGCTGGGGGAGGGGAAAGGACGGGAACCAGGTTCCTCCCCACGAAGCCGCCCGAGCCTCGTCCCCGGAAGTGGTAATGCTCCGGGAGACATTGCCGGAAGTGGCCGAGGCCGGGAGCCCGCCGCTCCGGAGGCGGCGGCGGTTGTGGGGCTGTGCCGGCGGCGGAGGGGGAAGAGGGGGCGGCGGCCCCGGGCAAGCACGGCCTGGGCCCTGCCCATGGAGAGCGGCGGGGCGAGCCGCGGCCGGTGAAGCTGGACGCCCATGGAGCCTCCGGAGGAGCCGCTCCGACCTGTGATCTACACCATGGAGAACAAGCCCATCGTCACCTGTGAGCGCCCCGGCCTTCGGGGGCGGGCGGGGGAGGCCGCGGCCCGGGCTGCGGCCGCCGTTTGAGGGCGCGCTCGGGGCGGCGCGGGGCGGGGGGCATTCCCGGAAGTTGCCGCTCTCGCCGCGGTCCCACGAGCCGGCCGCCCGGGCTGCGGCTCCGGGCGGGGGGCAGGGAGGGAGGTGTCGTGCCCCCCTCGAGCCGCCCCCCAGCCCGCGCACCCGCAGCCCGGGCCGGCGTGCGCCCTGCGGCTTGGCGCGTGCGCTCGCGGATGCCCGGCCTTCGGCCCCGGGGCGTGGGCCCAGCCTGGGACGGCCGCCCGCCCAGGAAGGCTGCCCAGCCTGGCCCCTGCTCACCCACCCCGCTTCCTCGGGAGCTCGCTAACCAGAGCCCTTTCCGAGGGAAACAAAATGGACTGGCCCTCCCCGGCCCAGCTGCTTGCATTTAAGAACTTTCTGAAGGGGCCCTCGTTCTGCACAGGGTATAAAGACTTCCCCGAGACTATACCCCCCAAGTATTCGTTCAAGAGGCGGCTGACCCAAGCTCAAAAATAGAAGGAACGTAAATAAAGTTACCGTGGGGCTAAATTCACCTCATCACTTTGTAGACATCACTTTTCTGCACGCCAAAAGGAAACCCAAAGTTTTGCCGTTTAGTGCATGTATTTGTATAGAGGCCTGTAATAATTTTACAAAGTTTTGAATTTACTGAATCAGAAACAACTCTAAATGGTGGTATAGGGAGAGAATAGAGGCATAAAGTAAGGGGTACAATTTATTTGGGATTAGTGGTTGCTTTTTATGTAGAATAAAACTCATTTGTAGGGGTGGATTTAAAGACTTTAAAACCACTAACTTGAGCTTTTATTATTGTGCTAAACAGTATTCTTATGAATGTCTCATACCTCCCTCAAAGATTCTTCTCTTCTTGTTCAGATCTTGTTTTGAATGTAATTTCTATACTGTGATCTATACGTATGGGAGTGTATGTGTCCTTTTGCACTCAGTCTTTATCCAAAGTTTCCTTTGTTCGGTCCTTCATGATTGTACACTTTTCATCTTATGTACATCTCTGATATGATAGTGATTTTCTTCCTTTCTTCCCCAAAATAGTCTTCTGACTCTCCCAGTTTTGTCTTCTAAAACTGTCAATATAGAACAAAGCTTATTTTTTTCTATTTAACCCTCCTTCCCTCCCACATGCCTTCCTTATTTTTGTAGAGGGCAACACCTTCCTCACAGACCCTCAGACTCATTACCCAGGTGTCATTCTCATTTCCTCAGTATTTTCAACCCCAGTCTTATTTGTTGCTACGTTTTCAACTTTTCACATAAGTCCTCTTTTTCTCTGATACTGTCAATACTCTAGGCTAGATCCTCATCACTTCTCTCTTACACAATTGTACCCTGCTGGTAGCGTCTACCTGCCTCAGGTCTCTCCACTTCAATCCATTCTCCATTCTTCCACCCAAGTTATTCTTCTTACTTGACTTCTGCCATAGACACTATGATCCAGTGACACTGGCTTCCTGACACTGTTCTCTCCTGCTTGATAAACAAGGAATCCACAGCATCTTCTAACAGCATCTCTGGACTCCAGGCATTTTCTCTGGTTGTATCCCCATGTCCAGAGTACTCTCAGTCCTCCTTTCCTACTGGCTTCTGTGGCTTCCTTTAAGTCCCAACTAAAATCTCATCTGCTACAAGAAGCCTTTTTTTTCAATTCTTCAATTTAGTCCCTTCTCTGGTCATTAATTCCTATTTTTCCAGTAGGGAAATTTTTGTATATATTTGTTTACT
This sequence comes from Macrotis lagotis, assembly GCF_037893015.1. NCBI lineage: Eukaryota > Metazoa > Chordata > Mammalia > Peramelemorphia > Peramelidae > Macrotis > Macrotis lagotis. Next base: position 502,875,399 of record NC_133658.1, read on the forward strand.
TATTTTTTTCCCCATTAAGCTCCTTGAGTGCTAGGACCTGATAACTATACCATTAAGTCATAATTTTCTGTTTGGCCCAAACTTATTTTCCATTTCTGGGTATTTTTATACTTTTTGAAGATAGTAACTTTCCTTGTCATTTTTTCATTTCTAGCTATTCTATTTTCTCTCTCTTGTTTCAGTTCTTCTGGGTACTCTTTGTAATCATTGTAACTTGGAGATCTTTTTTCTTTGAGGCTTTACCTGGACTTAAGGATTTGCTTTCTTAAGGTTTATCCCCTGGTTATTTCACACCAAGATATTTTCTCATGGTGTTAAGCTTTCCTTATTTTGCTTATCTCTTCAGCATAAGTGTGGGGGACCCTGCCGAATATTCAAGCTCTGCAACTAAGGACTTGGGCACTGCCAGGTCCTAAATATGACAGCCAAGACTAGGCTCTTCCTTCAGAGGACTCTTGGACTGCTTCAAGACTAACTTTCACTTGTTTTATGACCTCCCTTGTATTACATTCTTCTTGGATCTTGCAGTCTTCTCCCACTTAAGGACTCTTGGAGATCCCCAAGGCTTGTCTTTGCCTAGGACTATATCCTGCCATTAGGTTTAGGGCTTGCTACCCCTTTGGGACATTTCCTGGAAACTCTCCAGAGCTGCTTCTTAGTATAAGACTTTTACAGTCATGGATTTGGGGGGGGGTGCCTCTGGCTGCTCATTGTAGGATCATTATTCCATCACTAGACTAGGGCTGCTGATTGGTGTCTGACTCTGGCCTTGCTTTCCAGCTAGCTCCATCTCTTTTAGGGTCTTGACAGGATTGATGAGTCAGGGCGTGTCCTTTGTTCTGTGGATCCCTGGGCTAATGATGGACTCTAAAAGTAATTATTCTTGCTTTTTTTTTTAGACTGAAAAATTACTAGACTTTGCTGATGGGTTTTTTGGGAATCTGGGCTCCTTTATGTTCTAATTTCCAGCTATCTTCCTCTTTAGACTGAACAGTTTCAGTTTGGGTTCTTGTTTTAGAATTTAACAGGTGGCTATATTGTAGTATTCTCATTACTTTTTAAGGTGACCTTTACTTCTGATTTACCAAACAGTTGAATTCTGCCAAATCATTCGGAAGTTTCCAGTGGTCAGCAAAACCAAATTCTTAAAATGAAATTTTGCATGTGGTTGAGAATACTTCGAAGTTTTTCTTTTGAGAACAGTTTGTTTATATCCTTTGATCATTTATCTATTGGGGGGGATAGCTAGTAGTTATGCTTTTACATTTATTTATCTTAGATACCAAGCACTTATAGAGAAACTTGATACAAAGAATTTTTTTTCCTTTTTGACAACTTCCCTACTTATCCTAGATGCATTAAATGTTCTCTCTGCTGAAACTTTCATTTTCAAGTTCCTTCTACTGTAAACACAGTATTAGGTTCCTTCAATTAATCTTTTTTTAAAAGGTGACCTCTTCTTATTGATTCTTTTCATCTCATTCCTGAGCTCCTTTTTTTTAAATATTCCCCTTTCCTCCCCTTCTTTTAATTTTTTTAATTTCATTTTTTTGATTTTCTTTCCAAAAAAGGTTTTTCTCAGTCTCATGTTTACTTAGACACTCATTCTTTTTAGTTCATGTTTTCTATTATTATTTGGTCTCTTTCTCTTTTCTCTGTGTTCATGTTATGAAAGCTTCCAAGGTATTCATTCTAAATTCTCCTTTCTAGGTGCTTTCTACCTTTACTTTGTGGGACTCAGCTCTTGGAGATTCCTCTTTTCCATTGAGCCTCATTTCTGAAGCAATGTCTATTAATAATATGTAATAACATTAATATTAATTATTAATGATATTAATAATAACAACTATTATGAGCCTCAATAAGTTAAAGATGCAGAAACTGAGATTATATGACTTGCCCAGTGTTACATGGCTAGCTAATATCTGAACTGGATCTGAATTCAGGTCTTCCTCACTACAGGAACACTACTCTATTCACACTGACTCATGATAGAGTCCTTCCTCTATTACATCCTTCTGTACAACTCCCCTTAATCTATATATACTGTTTTGTTTACCTTTTTTTCTTTCTACATTTGCCTGGAAATCTCCCCTTCATGCTCTGTCACTCTTGTAGGTCCCGCCTCCCAGAGACAGACATTTCAAACACCAAATCCTACAGACCTCATTCCTTGTAAAGTCCTCATCTGCTCCAATTCTTTCTTTTCTCTCTCCTTTTCAGTCTTTCCCATCTTCTCAGCCACATCTCTGTAGATTCTTCTCTTTCTGAGACCCCAGATCTGGGTCATCTCCCAACATTGCTAGTGATTGCTAGATCCCAGATCATCAACTGGTCCTCTCTATCCACTTAACTTTCCTCTCTCTCTCTGCCTTTCCTTCTCAACTTCTTTTGCCCTTCCTTATAATAATAATATAGTCCTACCAAAGAAGCATTCACTTGTAGGCAGGGTCTTGCCAGGTTCTGTCCACTTGGTGAACATCTACTTTGTTTCTAATTCTTAGCTGTTACAAAATGTCCTATTATGAGTATTTTTTTAATGTCAGGACTTTTCCATCAATTGCTTCCTTGGGGTATAAGCCTAGTATCCCTTGTCTTTAGTTCAAAGGATATGGTCATTTGAGTTGCATGATTCCAAATTGCTTTCCACAGCTCCTTCAGCATTGACTATTGAAATTTTAGGGTCATTTTTAGCTATTTGTAGGTTGTAAAGTTGTTTTGATTTGAATTTCTCTTATTTCTGGTGATTTAGAACATTCTTTCATGTGATTGTGAATACTTTGCAGTTTTTCTTTTGAGAAATGTTTGTACCTATCCTTTGCTCTCTTATCTATTGGAGAATGTTGTACCAGGTTTTTAATTCTTTTTCCAACTTTTCCTTCCATAACACTCATTTCTCCCTAATTCTCATATTCACATTTCTTTTACAATTCTTGCTTTCTCATTCCTTTTTTAAAAAATCATTTTTAATTTTAAAAAGTCTTCATTTCTTCAAGGAATTCTAGTTGTTGTGTTCAAGTTGTGTTTTGGAATAATTCTCTTCTGGGTTTTTGTATTAAATATCTCAGCCATCGTAATAGCTCTTTAAGCTTTTTCTTGTTTGCGTACTTTCTTAGTTTTACTTTTTTTTTAAGGCAGTGGGGTTAAGTGGCTTGCCCAAGGCCACACAACTAGGTAATTATTAAATGTCTGAGCTTGGATTTGAACTCAGGTACTCCTGACTCCAGGGCCAGTGCTCTGTCCACTGCGCCACCTAGCCAACCCCTTAGTTTTACTTTTTGATTTTGGACTTAGTGTTAGTTTGACTACACGTACTTTTATAGGAAATGGCTGGTCATCTGTGGTTCAGTTTTGAGTCTGCTTCTACATTTTATGTGGGTATTGAGTGTTCTGTGTAATATAATAAAAAAAAATCTATAAGTGGGCATCCATTCCTGTTCCTTCATAGTGTCAGGCACTTTTGTGCTAGATCTGGGATCTTTTTTTGTCCTATTGAACAATAGCCTGTCCCTACTCTAAAAGGCTCCCCATGGCTAGCTCTTGGGTGAATCATGTGCCCAGTGTCTAGAGACCTTTCCATCTGTCTCCTTATGTCACTTGGGCTGGAAAAATGACTCACTGATGTTTTCTTTCTGATTAGGACTTGATTTCAAATGTGTTGTCATAGAAAATTCTTTCTATTCCATCTTAACTGATCCATTTGTTAATATTTTATCCTGATTTACTTTGATCACCCGATTGCTGCAGCATTAAATCTGTAAATTAACTTTAATAGTATTATCATTGTTATTATATTGGCATGATCCAATAGTGGCATTGAGACTCCTGCTTTTATTTCCTTGTTCTTTATTTCTAACCAAGTGTTGAGTTTGCTTTGGTAGATTGATTTCCAAATACGTTATGCATTTTGTAGTTATTTTGAATGAGATTTCTTTTCCTGTCATTTCTTCTTGGAATTTTGCTACTATTATGTGGAATTACTGTTGATATTTGCCTGCAACTTTGCTGATGCTATTAATTGACCCAGCTTCTTTGTTGATATCTTAGGATTTTTAAAGTAAATGATTATGTCATCTGAAAATGATGATAATTTGTCTCCTATTTGCTTGTTTTTATATCTTTAATTTCTTTCTCTTATTGCTATTGCCAGAATTTCTAGAACTGTATCAAATAATGAGAAAAGCCATTCTTGCTTTACTTTTGCATATATTGGAAAAGCTCTTAATGCATCTCTACCTGGTTTGCCTTTGGTTTCAGTTACTTTTTATAATATTGAAAAAAAAGATTTCAAGAATCATGATGTTCGCCTTTGGTTTCAGTTATTTTTTTATAACAGTGAAAAAAAGATCTCAAGAATCATGATATTCCTTTCCAAAAGTGACACTTGTGGCTTATTCTTTTATGCTTTGAAAAAAAATTAATAATGTAGGGTTTTTTCTTTCAGTTAGTGTTTTTTTATACCATGTTTCCTTAATTAGTGTTTTTTTTTTAATTTATAAGCTTGGTAGTGATTTATTAATTAGCTTTGGCTTTGCTTCTTAATATATTGTTAGTAGTTAAGTGTGTGAAGCAGTGTCTGATTTGTAGTCACCAGAAATTTCAATATTCTTTCTCCTTGTTTAACCTGCTAAAATATATATATATATATATTTCCTACAAATCTCTGTGTGCTAATTACATAGTTTTTTTTTAAGCATTGATGAGTGTTCTACTTTGTCAGAGGCCTTTTCTTCATCTATTGAGCTCATACTATTATGGATGATTTTTTTAAAAATATGATTAATATCAATTTTTTTGCTCCTTGATTCCCTTTCCTCATCTTTGATCTTTTGACTCTCCTTACTGCCCTGCATAGAAGACACTAGCTCTGGTCATTATCTCTGGCTGTTCCTCATGCCTGGAATGATCTCCTTCCCTATCTCTGCCTCCTGGCTTCCCTGATTTAGAACTTTTTAAAAGAAATCCTTTCCTAATCTCTCTTAATTCTAAAGCCTTCCTTTTGTTAATTATTTCCTACTTATTATGTTAAATAGCTTGTTTGTACATATTTATTTGTTTATTGTTTCCTCCTATTTGATTGTGAGCTCCTAGAGAGCAAAAGCTATCTTTTGCATCTTGTGTCTCTAGTCTAGTGTGCCTTGTACAGTGCCTAATACTATCTAAGCTTAAAAAATGCTTATGGATTGACAGTGAAGGTGTTGAACAAAAAGAGATCAGGCTGAATTACCTTTGGAAATTGCAAAACGCCTTAAATGGAACCCAAACTTTCTATGAAAACAAAATTCTATTCTATTTTATTTTTTTAGTTTTTTGCAAGGCAATGGGGTTAAGTGGCTTGCCCAAGGCCACATGGCTAGGTAATTATTAAGTGTCTGAGGCTGGATTTGAACTCAGGTACTCCTGACTCCAAGGCCAGTACTCTATCCACTGCGCCACCTAGCCACCCCCAAATTCTATTTTTAAAGTACATTTTACCAAAATTGCTATTTTAATGAGACAAGGAATAGAAGAGGCTCTGAAAAATTAAAAATGAATATCATATAAAGAACAGTAGAGAAGCACATGATTTGAGCAGTTTACAACATAAAATCAATGAGGAATTCTTAAAACTACCAAAAACAACTTTGAGATAGGAACAGAAGGACAGAAGAAAGGTTGGTCATGTGGGTGATGTGAAAGGTAGCCAAAGTGCTCCTTTGGAATATTCACTCATGGTATAAGGAGAAATTGAAGCATGTTATGTAGATCCTTCTTGGCAAACTTATGGGAGGATATGGAAAAGAGTAACATAAAATATTTGTTGTTGGTTACTTCAAAATGAGTGCAATTGCAGGTCAATTAAAATATTTTAAGTACAGAGAATTGTGTATGGATTTTTCTTAACACCTTGCAATAATTTTATGATTTTTCCACTAACATGTATACTCTACAGATATCAGACCAACCAGGTATTCAAAAAGAAAAATTTTAGTATTGGAATTCAACTTGAACTCATTCTACTTTGCATGCTTCTCTGCCTGGTTCAGCTTCAAAGAAGATACCCCCCTTGGTGTCATTGTCCCTTCTGCCTTTTCTACCTCTTTTTGCTTGTTATCCCCCTCTTTAGATTGTTGTTTTTGTTTTGTTTGTTTTTTAGGTTTTTGCAAGGCAAATGAGGTTAAGTGGCTTAGCCAAGGCCACAGAGCTAGGTACTTTACTAAGTGTCTGAGACCAGATTTGAACCCAGGTACTCCTGACTCCAGGGCTGGTGCTTTATCCACTGCAACCCCCCCCCCCCTTTAGATTGTAATAAGGTATCCCTAGTACATAGCCCAATAACTGGCAGGAGGTAGATATTTTATAAATGTTTGAATTGGAAGTACACTTAATGTCCCAGAAACTGATCTTTTCTACATAAAGAGGAAGAGAACATTCATTTATTAAGTACCTACTATGTACTATGCTAAGCATTTTACAGTTAATATCAGTAATAATCAAATGTTTTCACATACAAAAAAAAGAAAAAATGGAAAGTGAATCTGTTACATATAGCTTGATTTTTTTTGAAAACATTTTGTTTAATTTTATACAGCAGGGCTAGTACTATCCTGTTGTCTTTATGTCCCTTTCTCAACTTCTTTCTGTGTATTTAAAAAGTTTTGTCAATCTTTTATTTTTTTCCATAACTAACTCTACTGTCTTCTATTCCCCACCCCCAAAAAACCCCCAAACTTTACTTTGTAACAAAAAGTATAGTTAGACTTAACAAATGTCCTCATTCTGCTTCCTTAGTCCATCCCCTCTCTCCTGATGGGTTCGAGGTTCTGCATTTACCTTAAATCCATTCTTTTTTTTTTTATTTATTTTTTATTCTCATTTTGTACAAATGTTTTTTTACATTAATAAAATATTCTTGTTTACAAGTAAACAAAATACCCCTCCTCCCCCATGAATATAGATAGACTTGCTTGGGTGAAAAAAGTAAAGGGGAGAGAAAAAAATTAAAATTCAAAAAAAATAATAGTAATAATTGTAGGTATGGCCAGGTGGCGCAATGGACGAAGCACCAGCCCTTGAGCCATGAGCACCCGAGCCCATAGCCCATATCCAGCCTCGTAAACCCAACAATCATCCAGCCCTGTGACATGCAAGCCACCCGATCCCCACTGCCCTGCAAAAACCAAAAAAGAAAAAAAGAAAAAAAAAGACCCAAAATAAAATAAAAAAGTAATAATAGTAGGGGTGGCTGGGTGGCAGACAGAGCATTGGCCTTTGAGCCAGGAGCACCCGGGTCCACCCAGACACCCCGCTATGTGGCCCCAGGAAGGCCATCCAGCCCCACTTGCCCTGCACCCTCCCCCAAATAATAATAACAAAAGATGTGCTTGAGTCTTTGTTCCAACACCAACAACTCTGTCATGGGTGGATCTCATTCTTTTTGATAAGTCCATCACAAAAGTTACTTCCATATTTTTCCACCATGGCCATTGCTGATGGCAACTCCCTCCTTTCTTATTTCTCCACTACCATGTACTCTATTTTCTCTCTCCTTTCACTCTGACTCTGCTGTAGGGTCGTTGACTGACTCAGCAGACAGATCCCTGGTCCTGGGGCTAAGAAGCCCTGAGCCCCCATACCACCCCTTAGGCCCAGAATCCACCTGGCCCCATGGTCTTGGACAGGCCTTCCAATCCCAGCCCCTTGCAAGAAGTAAGAAAGAAAATGTGTTATATGTGACCACTCTCCCCCCATGGTCCATCCTCTCCTCCTTTATTCACATCTCCACCCCTTCCCCCTGCTCCCCCCTCCTTCTTACTGCAGATGTCTATACCCCATTGAGTATATATGCTGTTTCCTCTCCTAGCCATCTCTGATGAGAGCAAAGGTTCCTCATTCCCCCTTGCCTCCCCCCTTCCATATCATTGCCATAGCTCATTGTAATAAAAAATATCTTATTATGTGAAATATCTTGGACTATTCCCCCTTTCCTTTTTCTTTCTCCCATTCCGTTTCCCCTTTTTTTTCTGTTGACTCCATTTTTACACCATATGTTATCTTCGAATTCAGCTTTCTCCTGTGCTTCAACTATAAAAGCTCTCTCTACCTGCTCTATTAACTGAGAAGGTTCATATGAGTATTATCAATGTCATTTTTCTATGCAGGAATGCATGCAGTTCATCCTTATTAAGTCCCTCATATTTCCCCCCTCTCCAATCTCCATGCTTCACCTGGGTCCTGTAACTGAAGATCAAACCTTCTGTTCAGCTCTGGCCATTCCAAAAGGAACATTTGAAATTCCCCTGGTTCATTGAAAGTCCATCTTTTTCCCTGGAAGAGGACATTCAGCCTTGCTGGGTAGTTCATTCTTGGCTGCATTCTAAGCTCTTTTGCCTTCCAGTATATTGTATTCCAAGCCCTACGAGCTTCCAATGTAGTTGCTGCTAAGTCCTGTGTGATCCTGACTGCAGCTCCACGATATTTGAACTGTGTCCTTCTGGCTGCTTGTAATATTTTCTCTTTGACTTGGGAGTTCTGGAACTTGGCTATAATATTCCTAGGGGTTGGTTTTTTGGGATCTCTTTCTCTGGGGGATTGGTGGATTCTCTCCATTTCTATTTTGCCCTCTGCTTCTAGAATATCAGGGCAATTTTCCTGTAGTAATTCTTTGAAAATGATGTCAAGGCTCTTTTCCTGATCATGACTTTCAGGTATTCCAATATTTTTTAAATTACCTTTCCTAACTCTGTTTTCCATATCAGTTGTTTTTTCAATGAGATATTTCACATTTTCTTCTAATTTTTCATTTTTTTTGTTTTGGAGTATTGATTCCTGATTTCTGGTAAATTCATCAATCTCCCTGAATTCTATTCTTTCTCTGAAGTATTTGTTCTCCTCAGAGAGTTATCTCTTCTTCCATCTGGCCAATTTGCTTTTTAAAGCATTCTTCTCCTCAATAACTTTTTGAACTGTTTTATCCATTTGACCTAAGCTGGTTTTTTAGCATGCTATTTTCTTCAGCATTTTTTTGGATTTCCTTGACTAAGCTGCTGACTTCATTTTCATGTTTTTCCTGCATCTCTCTCCTTTCTTTTCCCAGTTTTTCTTCCAACTCCCTCATTTGATTTTCAAAGTCTTTTTTGAGCTCTGTCATAGCCTGAGCCCAATTTCTGTTTTTCTTGGAGTCTTTAGATGCAGGAGCTTGTACTTCCTCATCTTCAGACTGAGTATTTTGATCCTTCTTGGGCTCATTTGCAAAATATTTCTCAATAGTCTTCCTCTTATTTCTTTGCTTGCTCATTTTCCCAGCCTGGGCCTGGTTTGGGGTGCTTCCTGAGCTTTTGGGACACCCGCACAAGGGTTTCAGTGTGTGAGGCTCTGTCCTTCCTCCTGGTCAGTGAATGACCATAAGCACCCCCCTCTGCCACGGGGCTGAGGTGGGGGGGCCTGCTGTTCTATGCAGGGGGGCCTAGACTGTGATCAGGATCTGAATGTGTTCAGAGCACCAGAGTTCTGTTCCAGGGGCAGAGGACATAGCTCAGCAGTCTCTCTCTTCACTCCCCTCCCTCAGCTCAATGGGCTCATGCCCTGGGGGCTCCTGCTTACCAGCTCTGCCTGCTTCTGTTTCCTGGTCTGGGCTGCCAAAAAACCAAGCTGCTTGCTGTGTGCCCTGAGGGCTGGGTTCCACGTGCTCCCTCTGGCAGAGGTCCCCAGCTGTTCCCCCACTTTGTGCCGGTGCTCCCTGGGGTGCAGCTCAGGAGACTCCCCCGCTGCTGTGAGCCGGGGCTCCCAGTGCCCTGGGGCTGCCTCCCGGAGGCTGAAGTTCTTTCACTGTGGCAGGGCACCCCTCTGGCAGGCCGCCCCTCCGACCCCTGGGGAGCAGAGCCTTTCTGCTCTTTTCCAGGTTACCTTGAGTAGGAGAACTGCCTCACTGGGTCCCTTTGTGGGTTCTGTCTTTCGAAGTTTAGTTAGAGTCCTTAGCTTATGAGTTTTATCAGAGAGCTCCTAAGACTGGATCCCTTCTTGTCGCCATCTTGGCTCCGCCCCCCCCTTAAATCCATTCTTGAAGACCTTGGGTTCTCAAGGGATGATAGTTCAAATCTATCTACTCTTCTAGTTTTTGCTTTGTGTTTATCTTTCACAGATTCTCTCTCCCTAGTTCTAGTCTTTAATCACGAATTTTTGAGAATCTTTTTTTTTTGTAATCCCTAGGATTATACTCAGTTTTTCAGGCTAATTTATTCTTTTCTTTTCTTTTTTTTAGGTTTTTCAAGGCAAATGGGGTTAAGTGGCTTGCCCAAGGCCACACAGCTAGGTAATTATTAAATGTCTGAGACTAGATTTGAACTCAGGTACTCCTGACTCCAGGGTTAGTACTCTACTGCACCACCTAACCCCTCCTAAGTCATTCTTAGTTGTAAATTTTTTTTCATTGCTCTACACTTTTTTTTCTTTTTCCTTTTGGAACATTATATTCTAAAATTTCTCCCCTTTTTGAATAGTTATCGCCTGATCTTATATAAACCAGACATTGGAACTCTTTATTTCTGGGTGCTTGGCAGTTTTTGCTTATAAAAAGGTTGCTTTGTAGTTTTCCAAATTGGACTATCATCAGTTCAAATCCAGTTGAAATATCCCTGCATTACTTGTATTAAACTACCCCATTCATAGTAATAATATTTTGAAAGTATTTCTGTGGTTTCTTTGAAATTGTGCTATATATGGTTTTCTGGGGGGTTTTTGTACCAATATTAATTAGTGGTATTGGTTTACAGTATATTTTATTGTGGTTTTGTTTTTTTGTTTTCTTTTGTTTTGTTTTGTTTTTTGGTTTGAGCATCAGGTCCATACTCATCTTATAGAAGACATTAATTCAAACTCTTATTTCTTCCTACTTTAACCATCCTTGTACATGACCTTATTACTACACATTGGGACCATTGCAATAGTAACAGGCTTCCTGCCTCTCTTCTCCTACCACTAAACCATCTTTTTTAACCACATTAAAAAATGTCTTCTATACATTATAGTTAATGCCATTTCCATACTCAAAAAATAGTCCTTTTACTAGTAAATAAAGTTCAAACCATTATACGTGATTTGCCTTCTCCAGGTTAGGTTGGTTTTTTTCTCTAATCCAAGACTTGATTGGCCCAAATATATAAGCACTCAGCTGTCTAACAGTTGGTCTTGCTTTCCTGTGGCATAAGACTGTATTGCTGTGATATTTTCATCTTTGGGCAAAAAAGGCATGCCTTTCCAGTCCCTGCAGACACACCCCAAGGCTGAGTGAGTAACCACACCCTGCTCTGTAGCCAGGTACTTTTGCACACACACAGAGATATGGGATGTTGCACATACCTTATGAGAACTGATTTCTTGTAGAATATGATTTCTGTATTATGAATCATAAGGTAAAATAAAACTTGTGTGAGGTTCTGTCATGTTATTTTTCCAAACTTTTCCTTTGGGAAAAAGGTCTAGAGAGTTTGATTAGTGGACAGTACAGAGATGCAAGTGTATAGCTTCCATCACAGCTTCTAATGTTTGTATATTTTTAATCTACATGGTTTAGTGGAAAACTCAAAGTTTATATAATCTTTGAGAAGTGACTAGCATTGTCTGAATCTTTTTCCTTATTCTGTAAGAGCAGGGTATTGGACTAGTTTATCTCTAATTTCTTTACTTGGTTTGATCTTCTATGATTTTATCAATATTGTTAGTTAGATGAAATATAGAATCCTTCTGAATCTGCCAGATAGCTTTCTGTACCCTAATATATTGTATTAGCATAGTTAAGTAGAACTTAAAAAGTTAGAATGGAATTTTTAGTTCAAAAGAGTCTTATTTTGACATTACTAATATTATAGCAGCAGTTTTAGTATAAACCATTGAAGATAATCATATGTAATAGAATCTTAGACTTTCTGAGTTGGAAATAGCTCAGGCTCGATTTAAAGAACAATTCCTTTTTGTAACATCCTGAGAAGAGGTTATCCAATCTCTACTTGAAGAAGGCAGCCCATTCCAATAAAACTTATAATTGTTGATTAATTTTCCTTCATATTAAACTGAAATTGCATGTCTTCTAGTTATTCTTTACAGTGCTAAGTAAAATGCATCAATTTCCATTTGCTTTTGGCAAACTAGTTGTTCATTGTTAGATTTATACAGAAATTCTGGAATAGTTCCACAGTAGTAAAACATTTAATATTATAAATCTATAATAAAGATGTGAGAATAGCAATTAATGCAAATCAGCAATTACTCTGCAACTAATAATTTTAAAATTGCCATGGGGAATCGAGAGGTTAAGCCCAAGTTTGCTAAACTCATATGAACCCAGACCTACCTGGCTTTTAAGTGAGTAGTACTCCATGCTCATGTTGATTGTAATTTGATACAGTCTCAAGCCTGAAAGAAGTGGGGTATAGTAGACAGATTTGACATTCCAAATGATGAAAAGTGCTTTATGTAAAATAAAGTAATACTTTATGTGAGTTCTCTATCTTTAATCATAATTTCCAGACAGCTGACATATTTAATCATTATTTTTAAATGTTTTATCACTTTTTCCTGTTATTACTAGATAGAAAGACAGATGATTTTTGTGAATTTAGAGGTTTGTTGTGATTTTTCCTTTATTCTCAAAGAAAAACATGACATCAGGCAAAGAGGCCAAGAATGATCACTTCCAAAAAAGTAAAGAAAAAAATTGTTGATAAGGTAAGACCTTTGCAGAGAAAAGAACTTGGATAATAACCCATTTAGATATATTTTTCTTCATACAAAAACACAAGCCAGTGTTATACATAATGGTGAAACCTTAGAACTCCCAAACTTGGAATAGATCAAGGCTGCCTGCTCAGAACATTATTTTGTAACATAATCCTAAGGAAAAATTCTGGAGTTAAACCTAATTCTTCCCTTACTCTGAGGTCAGTACTCTATTCCCTTATTCCATCTTGCCTCTTGTTGTTTGTCATTGGTTCTTTTTTTTAACATTTTATTTGTTTTCCAATTAGATACAATAGTTATATGTACCCATCATTTTTTTGCAAGACTTTGAATTCCGCAACTTTTCTTCCCTTCCTTCCCCTCTCCCCACAGAAGGCTGTCTTGACAGTCTCTACATTGTTTCCATGCCATACATTGATGTAAATTGAATGTTATAAGAGTAAACATAAGAATAAACTCCTCCCCCCAAGAAGATGAGTAACCTCAAGGATAGAGAGAGAGAGAGAGAGAGAGAGAAAGAGAGAGAGAGAGAAATTGTACTTCAGACTGTGTTTAGATTTCAGTGGTTCCAACTCTGGGGTGAGTTGCTTATGATAAAGTCCACCAGAGAAGTTGCTTCAATATTTTTCCCTCAGTTGCTATTACTAGCTGTACCTCCACTCTATTTCTCCCCACTCTCACTTATTCTATTCTCTCTCTTCTTTCATCCTGGCCCTGTCCAAAAGCGTGTTGAATCTGAGTATCCTCTCCCTCTATCTTCCTTCTCTTCTATCACCTATTCCCCCTTCCCTCCCCCATTACCCCTCATCCCGACCCTTTCTTTCCATCCTTCTCCAAGGCAAGATAGATTTCCTCACCCTATTAAATGTGCATGTCATTTCCTCCCTGAGCCATTTCTGATGAGAATGAAGGCTCACTCATTCTCCCCCCTTGCCTTTTTCCCCTTTCCACTCCATTGAAAAAGCTTTTTCTTGACTCTTAGTGAGAAATCTCTCAGCTTCTTCATCTCCTTTTCCTTCCTCCCAGTACTTTCCCCCATTGCCCATTGACTCCATCCCTTTACCACATCATAACGTTATATTCTGCTCCTTCCTATGTCCTGTCTATATATGCTCCTTCTAATAGCTCTTATAAATAAGCAAGTTCATATGAGTTATCAATATCTTCTTCCCGTGCAGGAATACAAACAGTTCAATATCATTAAGTTCCTCATAGTTAGTCCTTCTCTTCCACTCCTTCTATGGTTCACCAGAGTCCTGTACTTAGAGATCAGACTTTTCTGTTCAGCTCTGGTCATCTCAATAGGAAAGTTTGAAAGTCCCCTTTTTCATTGAAAGCCTGTCTTTTACCCTGAAAGAGGATGTTCAGTTTTGCTGGGTACTTGATTCTCAGTTGTAAACCAAGATCATATTCCAATCCCTACAGGCCCTTAATATAGATGCTGCCAGATCCTGTGTAATCCTGACTATGCAGCCTCAGTAGTTGAACTGTTTATTTCTGGCAGCTTTTAGAATTTTCTCTTTGATTTGGGAGTTTTGGAATTTGGCTATAATATTCTTAGAAGTTTTTCTTTTGGGATCTCTTTCAGGGGTAACTGGTGAATTCTATTTCTATTTTACCCTCAGCTCCTAGGATCTCAGGGCAATTTTGCTGTATTATTATTATTATTATTATTTTTGCAAGGCAAATGGGGTTTAAGTGGCTTGCCCAAGGCCACACAGCTAGGTAATTATTAAATGTCTGAGACCGCATTTGAACCCAGTTACTCCTGACTCCAGGGTTGGTGCTTTATCCACTGTGCCACCTAGCCGCCCCAGTTGGTGTATTATTTCTTGAAAAATGAATTTTAGGCCCTTCTCCTGATCGTGGCTTTCAGATAGCCCAATAACTTTAAAATTATTTCTTCTGGATCTGTTTTCAAGGTTGGTTGTTTTTCCAATGAGATATTTCACATTTTCTTCTAATTTTTGCTTTTTTGGAAGAGTTTTTATTTCTTCCTTCTTTCCTGCAAAGCCATCAGCTTCCTTTAGTTCCATTTTGCATTTGAAGAAGTTATTTTCTTCAGAGAGCTTTTTTATCTCCTTTTCCAGCTGGCCAATTCTGCTTTTTAAGGCATTCTTCTCATTTGCCTTTTGTTTTGCTTTTTCCATTAAGCCTAAACTTGGTTTTTAACATATTATTTTCTTCAGTTTTTTTTGTATTTCTTTCACCAAGCTTTTGATTGGGTTTTCATGATTTTTCTGCATTGCTCTCATTTCTCCTCCCAATTTCTCCTCCACTTCCCTTAATTGCTTTTCAAAAGTCTTTTTTGAGCTCATCCATAGTCTGAGCCCATTTTCTGTTTCTCTTGGAGGCTTTGGATATGGAAGCTTCAATTTTGTCATCGTCTGGGTATGTATTTTGATCTTCCATGGGACTAAAGTAATTCTCTATGGTCAGATTCTTCTTTTTCTGTTGTTTACTCATTTCCTCAGTCCAAGACTAATTTACAGCACTTCCAAGGCTTTGGGGTTTTTTTGGGGGGGGGACACCCCACTGGGACCTTTATTCTTCCAAGGTCTTATGCTCTCTAGCTTGTGCTTTGATATGTAAATGAACACAGCACTACCCTCTGCCCTGGAGCTATAAGGAGAGATCCAGCTTGGTTATTTAGTATGGAACCCCAACTGCAATATGTGAGTGTAGGCAAACAGCAGAGTTCTACCTCAGTGAGAGCAGAGAAATCTCTGCAGACTTCTTTTACTGTCTGTGGGTGTACAGGCTGCTTTCTCCTGATTCTTGCTGGCTGAAGGCTCGTGCTGCTCACTCCACACTCACCCAGGTGCAGCAGAGTTCCCTCATTGCCCCTTCAAGCTGTTGCCAGTGATCTCTGGGCTGGGCTATGTCGTGACTTTTTCCCCAACCCCTGGTACTGGTGAAACACACTTTTCTGAGGGAACTTCTAAGTTATCTTGGACTGGGAAAATGTATTACTCAGTCTTTCTGTGGGTCCTGCCCTCTAAATTTTGGCAAGAGCCATCCTTTGTTTTTTGGGGGCTTTGGGGCAGGTCAGAGTTCTTGGGAAATGCTGCCTTCACACTGCCATCTTGGCTCTGCCCTTTTGTCATTGGTTCTTGAAGAAGATGAGGATATGCAACTGAGTTGGATTTAAGTGAGGGCGTGCTGTGCAAAGTCACTAGCCTCATTTTCTCCTCCAGAGCCATCTGAGTCTGGTGGTCAGATCTGGATCAGTACCCACTGCTGGCAAATTAGACTACAAGCTTGCCTTCCTTTCTTCCTTCCCTCTCCTCCATTAGTTTTTCTTCTCTGCCCAGAGGCTTTAGCAAAATTTCTTGGAGTTTACAGGCCCCCAAACTCACTCTGGCTCTCTTTGATTGTCCAACATTGGGTCTTAGTCTAAACCCACTTAATCCCTGGGTCCTAAGTGGTTCAGAGAGAATTGTTTTTTTAAAAAAATTTTTTAGAAAGGTTTTATTTTGAGTTTTACAGTCCCCCCCCCCAATCTCGCTTCCCTCCCTCCACTCCCCACAGAAGGCAATTTGCTAGTCTTTACTTCATTCCCATAGTATGGATTGATCTAAGTTGAATGTGATGAGAGAAATCATATCCTTAAGGAAGAAACATATAGTATTAGATATAGTAGAATTACATAATAAGAAAGCATTTTTTTTTTTAATTAAAGGTCAGTAGTCCTTGGTCTCTGTTCAAACTTCACAATTCTTTCTTAGGATACAGACACCCCAGAATTGTGCCTGATTGTTGCCCTATTGGTATGAGCACGTCCATTAAAGTTGATCATCACTCCCATGTGACTAATAGCAATTGTTTCTGTTTTGAACTGAAACTCTGAGGGGCTTCCTTTCCCAGATAATTTTTTTTTGTGTGGAGGGGACTATGAAAAAGAAGCTCCTTGCTTCTTTTCTTTCTCCCCACCTTAATCACTCAGATACTCTGAAGGCTTTACCCTCCCAACAATTTTTTTCCTCTACTTTTTTGGAAGTGATCATTCTTGGCCTCTTTGCCTGATGTCATGTTTTTCTTTGAGAATGAAGGACAAATCATAACAAACCTCTAAACCCATAAAAATCATCTGTCTTTCTATTCAGTAATAATGGGAGAAAGTGAGAAAACATTTAAAAATAATGATTAAATATGTCAGGTGTCTGGAAATTATGTTTAAAGATATAGAACTCAGATAAAGTATTTCTTTATCTGTCTACTATACCCACTTCTTTCAAGCTTAAGGCTGTCTTTATCAAATTACAATTACCATGAGCATGGAGTCATGCTCACTTCTAAGGTAAGTCTGGGTTCATATGAGTTTAGCAAACTTGGGCTTAACCTCTCAGTTCCCCATGGCAACTTTAAAGTTATTAGTTGCAGAGTAATTGCTGATTTGCTTAATTGAGAGAGTCTCTTCTTAGGAACAATGTATCTGGGTAGCTTAAATCTTTTTTTACCCCCAGAGATTCACTAAAATATAGTTCTCTGTATTGTTTTTCTTTTTTTAGAAGACCAGTGAGTCTTATTCAAGCCATATTTTCTGGGCCAACTGCTTTGATTTGTAGATAAATCATTTGTTTTTCCTGTTTTGATCATTTTGATTTTATCTTTTATTGTGTTGGATTTCTGAGATCCACTTAATTTTTGTTTTTCAAAACTTCCATTGTTTTGTCAAATGTCTTTTATCTTTCATTCTTAGTCATGAAATTCTTTGGAATTTTTCTTTTAAGAAGTCTAATTTAACTCATCCTCACCTTTAGTTCCTTTATTAGGCTTTGCAACCAGTTTTGAGATTCTCATGGCTATATTCTGAGAACCTAATAAAACTAATTTTCTGGGACTCTACTGTAGTTATTTAAAGATTATTTTCTTTTGAATTTCTTTCCTCTTATCCCATAGCATTTATACAGTATATTAGCAATTTACATTAAGGTACTCATTTTCTTTCTGTTTTTTGATATTTTCTTTCCACATCTATCCCCCATGTACTGGTTGTAGTTTATTTAGCATCTTTCTGGCTGTTGGAAGTGATGAAGGTAAATTGGATTTGTGTATAATTTCTTAGTTACTTTTAGGGCATTCCCCAATATCTGATTATTTAGATTATTTATTTATAATATTTTTCATTTGGGTATTTGATAGTTTTTAAAAACTGTTCTTAATTACTTAGATTCTCTTATTTTGTTAGCATAAAATATGGTATATGAGTTTCTGATATTTTTTTCTTTCAATGACCTATTTACTATGTGTGTCTTGCATGTTAATAGTTATCTATTATTTTCTTGACTTCAGTTCTAGATTAACTTGTGAGTTAAGATTTTTTTTCCCCCTTTTGGACTTTTTTTTTAGATTTTTGCAAGACAATGGGGTTAAGTGACTTGCCCAAGGCCACATAGCTAGGTAATTATTAATTGTCTGAGGGGATTTGAACTTAGGTACTGCTGACTCCCTGGACAGTGTTCTATCCACTGCGCCACCTAGCCGTGCCTGGACTTTTTTTTATTAACAAGAATGAATTTAAATTTCTGAAGTCAAGGTAACCTGCTTTTTATAACATTATATATTTTGCAAGCTAGATATTTTGGGGGGATAAAGGCTAATTTTTCTTAGCTTTTCAGTAAAGTTAGTTCTACTCTTAACATGATAATGCAATTCTAAAACATTATGTTAAAGCAAAATTGCACAATAAAAATGAGACTTCATAGGGAAAATGGAATTAGGGGTATAATGCTCAAAAACTTTGTCCATGACTCACAAAAAGGGGATAGAAACCTAGAAGTAGCAGCATAGTTTTGAATGTGTAAATTGGTAAAGAAATGGAACAACTCTAATAATTAGTGACCACATCATATCCTTCAGCTATTGCTCAGCCTGTATTCTTGGCTATATGAGCCTTAATACTTGAGCCTTGAATTTAAAGGCCTTGGGCAGAAAGGATGGTTCCGAATATCCCTTCTCTTCTGACAGTTCCTTCTATCCCAGAAAGAGTGTCAGTTTGCAAATTATTATGAAGTAGTACTGTTTTCTGAATTCTTTTTGCTATTTGTCATGGAAGAAATTGCTTACAAATGAACTTAATTTGCATTATGCTTAAAGTGTTTCCTAATATATGGAGTTGGAATAATTTTGTGGTTTGAAACACTTTTTAGTATTCCAGCCTTTTCTTTCTTTCTTCCTTCCTTCCTTCCTTCCTTCCTTCCTTCCTTCCTTCCTTTACGTTTTTGCAAGGCAAATGGGGTAAAGTGGCTTGCCCAAGGCCACACAGTTAGGTAATTATTAAGTGTCTGAGACTGGATTTGAACCCAGGTACTCCTGACTCCAAGGCCGGTGCTTTATCTACTATGCCACCTAGCTGCCCCTCTTTTCTTTCATTTCAATCAATTGACAAGTACTTATTGAATGTTTTCTATTTGTCAGATGGTTGTTTTCCTTCATTGGAAGAAGACCATGATATCAGGGAGGTGATATTATGATAAAGCACATAAATTGAATTTGAGTGTGGGGATGCTATGCTATGTCACCAATCTCACTTTTCTCCTGTCTGGACCAAGTAGCCAGTTATGAATCAGAGTGCCTGGATGATAATTCTGGATGTACAACATTGGGGTTAAGTGATTTGCCCAGGGTCAGACAGCTTAGTAAATGTCAAATGTCTGAGCTTGGATTTGAAGTCAGGTCTCCTGATTCTACGGCCAATGTTCTAGCCACTGTGCCACCTAGCTTATGTTGGACACTGGAATTACAAAAACAAAAGTGAAACAGTTCCTTGCATCAGGGAGGCTATATTCTATCATTTGTGTGTTTACACATACATATATAACTTAAGGTTGTTTATGAGGGAGGTCCTAGCAACTGAAGGATCAAGGAAAGAATTCATTTGCAATGAGTTTTATTCTTTTTTTTTTTTTTTTAGGTTTTTGCAAGACAATGGAGTTAAGTGGCTTGCCCAAGGCCACACAGCTAGGTAATAAGTAAGTGTCTGAGTCCCATTTGAACTCAGGTACTCCTGACTCCAGGGCCAGTGCTCTATCCACTGCGCCACCTAGCCACCCCTTGCAATGAGTTTTTTTTATATTTAATATTTACTTATTCTCATTTTGTACAAATGTTTTTTATACATCAATAAAATATTCTTGTTTAAGAGTAAACAAAATACCCCCTTCCCCGAAAAAATATAGACTTGCTTGAGCAATAAAGTAAAGGGGAGAGAAATTAAAATAAAAAAAATAGTAATAATTGTAGGTATGGCCAGGTGGCACAATGGACGGAGCACCTGGAGCCATGAGCACCTGAGCCCACATCTGGCCCCATACACCCAACAATCACCTAGCCGTGTGACATGCAAGCCACCCCAACCCCACTGCCCTGAAAAAAACCAAAAGAAAAAAAAAACCAAAAGACCCAAAATAAAATAAAATAGTAATAATAGTAGGGGCGGCTGGGTGGTGGACAGAGCATTGGCCCTTGAGCCAGGAGCACCTGGGTACAAATCCGGCCTCAGACACCCAAAGATCACCCTGCTATGTGGCCCCAGGAAGGCCACCCAGCCCCATTTTCCCTGCACCCCCTCCCAAAATAATAAGAAGAAGAAATTTGCTTCAGTCTGTGTTCCAACACCACCACCTCTGTCAGGGGTGGATCACATTCTTTAGGATAAGTCCATCACAAAAGTTACTTCCATATTTTTCCACCATTGCCATTGCTGATAGCAAATCCCTCCTTTTGTATTTCTCTACTACCATGTACTATATTTTCTCTCTCCTTTCACTTTGACTCTGCTGTAGGGTCGTTGACTGGCTCGGCAGACAGATCCCTGGCCCTGGGGCCAAGAGGCCCTGAGCCCCCATACCTCCCCTTAGGCCCATAATCCACCTGGCCCTGTGGTCCTGGGCAGGCCATCCAATCCCAGCCCTTTGCAAGAAGTTAAAAAGGAAATGTGTTATATCTGCCCACTCTTCCACCCATGGTCCATCCTCTCCATCATTCACATCCAAACCCCTTCCCCCCTGTCCCCCTTCTCTCCTTCTTACTCTAGATGTCTGTACCCCATTGAATATATATGCTGTTTCCTCTCCTAACCACCTCTGATGAGAGCAAAGATTCCCTCATTCCTCCTTGCCTTCCCCCCTTCCATATTATTGCAATAGCTCATTGTAATAAAGAAAAATCTTATTATATGAAATATCTTGACCTATTTCCCCCTCTCCTTTTTCTTTGTCCCTTTACATTTCCCTTTTTTCTATTGACTCCATTTTTTACAGCATATTTTATCTTCAAATTCAGCTTTCTTCTGTGCTTCAACTATAAAAGCTCCTTCTACCTGCTATATTAACTGAGAAGGTTCATATGAGTATTATTAGTGTCATTTTTCTATGCAGGAATACATGCAGTTCATCATCATTAAATCCTCATATTTCCCCCTTCTCCTCCAATCTCCATGCTTCACCTGAGTCCTGTATTTGAAGATCAAATTTTCTGTTCAGCTCTAGCCATTTTAACAGGAACATTTGAAATTCCCCTGGTTCATTGAAAGTCCATCTTTTTCCCTGGAAGAGGACATTTAGTTTTGCTGGGTAGTTGATTCTCAGTTGCATTCTAAGCTCTTTTGCCTCCTGGTATATTATATTCCAAGCCCTACGAGCTTTTATGTAGTTGCTGCTAAGTCCTGTGTGATCCTGATTGCAGCTCCACGGTATTTGAATTGGGTCTTTCTGGCTGCTTGCAATATTTTCTCTTTGACTTGGGAGTTCTGGAACTTGGCTATAATATTCCTAGGGGTTGGTTTTTTGGGTTCTCTTTCTCCAGGGAGGTGGGGTCTATGGATTCTCTCCATTTCTATTTTGCCCTCTGCTTCTAGGAAATCAGGGCAATTTTCCTGTAGTAATTCTTTGAAAATGATGTCAAGGCTCTTTTCCTGATCATGACTTTCAGGTATTCCAATAATTTTTAAATTATCTTTCCTAAAGCTGTTTTCCATATCAGTTGTTTTTTCAATGAGATGTTTCACATTTTCTTCTAATTTTTTACTTTTTTTGGTTTTGAAGTATTGAGTCCTGATTTCTTGTAAATTCATCAATCTCCCTGAGTTCTATTCTTTGTTTGAAGGATGTATTTTCCTCAGAGTTTTCTTATCTCTTTTCCCATCTGGCCAATTTTTCTTTGTAAAGCATTCTTCTCTTCAATAACTTTTTTGAACTGTTTTATCCATTTGACCTAAGCTGGTTTTTAGCATGCTATTTTCTTCAGCATTTTTTTGGATTTCCTTGACTAAGCTGCTGACTTCATTTTCATGTTTTTCCTGCATCTCTCTCATTTCTTTTACCAGTTTTTCTTCTAACTCCCCATTTGATTTTCAAAGTCTTTTTTGAGCTCTGTTATAGCCTGAGCCCAATTTCTGTTTCTCTTGGAATCTTTAGATGCTTGTGCTTCTTCATCTTCAGACTGAGTGTTTTGATCCTTCTTGGGCTCATATGCAAAATATTTCTCAATGGTGTTCCTCTTGTTTCTCTGCTTGCTCATTTTCCCAGCCTAAGCCTGTTTTGGGGGTACTTCCTGAGCTTTTGGGACACTCCCACAAGGGTCTCAGTGTGTGAGGCTCTGTCCTCCCTCCTGGTCTGTGAATGACCATAAGCACCTCCCTCTGCCACGGGGCTGAGGTGGGGGGGGGGGGCTGGTCTTTTATGGGGGGGCCTAGACTGCAATCATGATCTGAATGTGGTCAGAACCCCAGAGTCCTGTTCCAGGGGCAGAGGACAGAGCTCTGCAGTCTCTCCCTTTACTCACCTCCCTAGTTTCAATGGGCTCATGCCCTGGGGGCTCCTTCTCTGCCTGGTTCTGTTTCCTGGATTTGGACTGCCTTGACCAAGCTGCTCCCTGTGTGCCCTGAGGGTTGGGCTTCATGTGCATGCTCTGGCAGAGGTCCCCCCCCACTGTCCCCCCCAATTTGTGCCCAGTGCTCCCCAGGGTGTAGCTCAGGAAACTCCCCCACTACTTTGAGTGGGGTTCCCAGGCTGAAGTTCTTTCGGTCTGGTGGGCTGCCCCTCCAACCCTGGGGAGCAGAGCCTTTCTGCTCTTTTCCAGGTTGGCTTGAGTAGGATAACTGCCTCACTGGGTCCTTGTGTGGGTTCTGTCTCTTGAAAATTTAGTTAGAGTCCTTAGTTTAGAAGTTTTATGAGAGAGCACCTAAGACATGATCAGCTCTTGTCACCATCTTGGCTCCGCCCCCCTGCAATGAGTTTTAAAACTAATGGGGGGGGCAGCTAGGTGGTGCAGTGGATAAAGCATGGCCCTGGAGTCAGGAGTACCTGGGTTCAAATATGGTCTCAGACACTTAATAATTACCTAGCTGTGTCGCCTTGGGCAAGCCACTTAACCCCAGTTTGCCTTGCAAAAGCCTAAAAATCAAAAAGTAATGGTGGGGGGAGGTCAGCTAGATGTTGCAGTGGATAGAGCACCAGCCCTGGAGTCAGTCAAGAGTACCTGAGTTCAAATGTGGCCTCATACACTTAATAATTGCCTGGTTGTGTGACCTTGGGCAAGTCACTTAACCTCAATGCCTTAAATAAATAAAATTTTAAAAAAAAGGTAATGGAGGGATTTTAAGAGGCAGAATTTAGAGGAATACTTTAGTGGCAGGAAGAAAGCCTTTGCAGAGACATGGATGTGGGAGGAGGAATATAATGTGTTTGAGGAACCCAAATTAGTAAATTTAGCCTTTTTTTATTTTAGAGATAATAGTGTGAGTTTATTGAGCCTGGGAATCTTATGGGAATCAGATTTTCACTTTAGAAAAATCACTTTAGCAGTTGTTTAATGATGGATTAGAATGGAGAGAGACTTGAGTCAGGCAGATATTTTAGGAGGCTAGCATAGAAATTACTGAGAAGAGGTGATAAGGGCTTAAACTAAGGTGATAACTGGGGAGTTCAGAGAAAGGGACCAGTGCAAGAGATGTTGTATTACAAGAATTGACAGCTCTTTAGATATTTGGAATGAGAGAGATTGGTAAGTCAAAAGTTGCAAACCTTACAGGCAACTGGAAGGATGATGCTGACTTCAAGAAAAATCAGGAACTTTGAAATGATGGTGGATTGGGGAGAAAGATGGACTCTACATTTTTTATCCTTCCTACACTACTTGTTTCTTCAGAGAATCTATTGAGATTTTGTACTATCTTGTCTTTTAATTCAGTTCAACCTAACAAGAATTTTTTAAGTCACATATTTTATATTAGATTTTGGGTGTCCAGAAATTAAAGTGAAGCAGCTCCTTGTCTTCAAAAGGAACTTTGATTCTTCCAAGGGGAAATGGTAGATACAGTTGTCAACATGCACAATTATGTAAAGAATAGCACAATGTAATTTTGGGAAGAAGTCACTAATGGTAGTTTCAGTGGTATCTGAAATGTTTTGAAAGAAATTAGGGATTCTGTAAAGTGAGGCAATGGAATATTATATTGAGCATAACAAACAGGCTCATATGTCTACAATTAAATATATTTGAGGGGAAAATAGTTGGAGTCAGGTACTGAACAGCTTCAAATATTTAAATTCTCTTAAATATATTTTAATATATACTTAAGTATATTTTATTTTATGTTCTAGCATATTTTAGAGACAATAAAGAGCCACTTTTTTTCTTGAGCAGAGGAGACATTTGACAATTCTCATAATTATATTGTTGAATGCTTTTACCTTATCTGATTTCTGACCTTTGAAGGACTAGATATTTCTTTATCTCTTATTGTTATTCTAAATCACTAGAAATGCCACCCTCTTTAAACTTGTGATATTTCCATCTTATTCTTTTCTTCTGGAGAGATCTTTCTTTTATTGGTCTAATCTTTAAGGAATTATTTTCTTCAATGAGCTTTTGAACTTCCTTTTCTATTTGGCCAATTCTACTTTTTAGGTAGTTCTTTTCTTCAGTGAAATTTTTTCTTTTTCCATGGTGCCAGTTCTTCTTTTAAGGAGTGTTTTCCCTTCATTGAATTTTTGTGTTTCTTTTACCATTTTATCTGTTCTGTTTTTAAGGTTAGGCAGTTAGGTGGTGCAGTGGATGGTGCACTGGTCTTGGAATCAGGAGGACAGGAGTTCAAATCCAGCTTCAGTCACTTAACCCTGATTGCCTTACTTCCAGGGCCATCTCCCATTCATCCTGATTCATATTTGACCACTGGACCAGTTGACTATGGAGGAGAAAGTAAGACTAATGGCTTAGCACAGCCCCCCCCCCCCTTACTGCCCCTATTCAAATCCAGTTCACATACTTGTTATGGCATCATCTCCCTGATGTTGTAGTCTTTGAAAATGAAGTACAAACATTATTATCATTATTTTTAAGGTATTTCTTCAATGTTTTTGTGCCTCCTTTACCAAACTGTTACCTTTTTTTCATGATTTTCTTATGTCATTCTTATTTCTTTTCCCAATTCTTCCTCTATTTCTCTGATTTTTAAAATCTTTTGTGACTTTTCCAAGAATTCTTTTTGAGCCTGCAACCAATTCACATTTTTCTTTGAGACTTTACATGTAACTGTTTTGATATTTTTATTTTCTGAGTTTTTTTTTCTTGTCACTGTAATAACTTTGTATAGTCAAGTTCCTTTTTTGTTGCTTGCTCATTTTTCCATTCTATTTCTTGACATTAGACTTTATGTTAAAATTGGGTTCTGACCCAAGGGTTGAGGGGGCACTCTCCTAAGTTTCAGGTTTTTGGTATAGCTGTTTTCAGAGCTAGTTCTAGAGGCATTTATAAGTTTTCAGTTCTTCCAAACTGATATGATCTAAGGAGACATGTATTTATTCCTTATTTTCTTGACCTGTGCTCTCATCTGTGAGAAACCATAAGCACTCTTTTTAACTCAATCACCTGGCCTGCAAGGTCTGGGATGACCTGGATACATATGTAGGCCATGCAAAAAGATCCTGTGCCTAGTATTAGCAAAGGAATGCTTGTAATCTCCTTTTGACCAGTTGTGTGATACCCTATGTCCCCCCTACCCCCACCCCGGCCTTTCCATTTCTGAACTGAGAGAGCTGTAGAAACTGGTACTATGGATTCAGTTGCTCTGAAGGTCTACTCCTGGCTTTCCAGGGCATAACCTGCACAGGACTTTGCTACACTCTTACGTTCTAACTTGTATTAGGCTAGAAAATTGTTTCACCCCTGTCTTTTTGTTGCTTCTGCCACTCCAGAATTCATTTTGGGGGGTATTACTTGAATTTGGAGTGAAATTTGAGAGAGGTCAGGTAAATTTCTGCCTTTTCTCCACTATCTAACTTTTTTCTTTAAATGTATGGAATGGGTAGATGAGATTCACTTTACTGAGAAATGATCTCTGTCTACAAAACAGAAGGCATAAATAAAACTTTTAAACATTCAAGCACATAACTTTTTCTAATTTTTTTTCCAATATTTTAATACCTAAGTGACTGAATCAAACTTGTCTAGGCACTGTCTCTTTAATGTTTTGTTCATTCATCCTCAGTTTGTTCTTCATGTGACCCTTCCCAAGGATACTCTCTATCTTCCTTTTTGACTGCTCAAATTTTTATCCTTTTGAATGCCCAATTCAAGTCTAGCCTCTTCGGTGAAGCTTTCTTCAGTCATTTAGGGTTCTTTCTTTGAGTGCCCACAGCAGTAATTATCAGTTTTTGACTGATTTTTTTATTCCTTTGTTTGGCCACTTCAGCTAGGTAGTCCAATGGATAGAATATTGGGCCTAGTGTCAGGCCATAAGAGGCAGACATAAGTTCAGTTCAGTCTTAGACATTTAGATTTGTGACCCTGGATGAGTTATTTAACCTTTGTCTGCTTCAGGCAGACAGCATATGAAAATAATAGCGTCTACCTCCAGGTTTGTGAAAATAAAAATACTTGTAAACTCTTTGCAAATCTTAAGGAGCCATGACAATGCTATTTATTTATTTTTTTTGAACAGAGTATGTAATTAACAAGTTTGTATATTTGATTTTTGTCTAAAATTTCTTTGTACCTCCTGCCTAAACATGATACTTGTAAGAATATGTTAGTGGAAAACAAACCATGACAGGTCACTTTGAATTTGAAAAGTGACCCAAGAGACTATTGGTTCCATTTCTGTTATTTTGTGGACAAAGAAATGAAAGCTCTGTAAACATGTGCTTGTCATTTACTTTTTTAATAAAAGAGATCACAGACTTGAACTCCACAGAGAAAAAAAAATGCTTTTTTGTGCACTCTGGAATTTTCTAACTTATTTAAGGGATAGGTGAGAAGATTGGAAATAATTATAATCAAAAAGGAATTTAATGAAATCTTCACATAAAGAGCTATATATTGAGATGATGAGAAGTGAAATATATACAAATATATACAATAACTCAGGTACAGGGATAGGAACAGTAGCTTCGGCAGTGCCTGGCCAAATGAATAAGGCATGCAAAATCATTTGGTCAGGCACTGTCAAGGCTACTGCAGGTGGGACTCAAAATTCAACAAATCTAGTTGCTTTTTAGGGTTTGGATTTTTAAGGTGATGATTTTGTATGACCTGCGAGTGATATTTTAAATAGACTTTGTCAGAAAAAAAGGTTCTCATCTCTATAGGAACTATACAAACAAGTATATGACATTGATGAAAATTGAATTGTTAATTTCTTGTCTAGAAAAATAATGGGAAAAATATATGGGAGTTACATTAAAACTTAAAAGCTTATTGGATTATGATCTGGTTAATAGAATAGGAATTATTGGATATTTTTACATGCCTTGGGGTTGAAGAAAGCATTCATAGATAGGATAGAATAGAGAATAATAATCATTCATATACTTACATAGTGCTTTTGATTATAAAGCACATTACATGTTTTGACTTTGTTCTCCAGAATTTTAAGGTTTATGAGGAGCACTCTCCTCACACAGCCCAGCAATGTCAGAGGTGTAAATATTTCTATCTCCATTTTACAGATGAGGAAACTTAAGGCTCAAAGAGGTTGAGAGGCTTGAACAGGAACTTCTGATGCCAAGTCCAGTGTTCTTTCTATTAGATCACCTTGATAAAAAGGTATTTTGACAAAATAGCCAATAATTTTAAAAAAGAGGGTTTGGGGAGGAGAAAATTGGATGGTAAATTGGAAGAGGTTGGATTGGGATAATAAAAGAAGCAGAAGACAACTGGACATTTTGGGGATTCTAAGATTAGTATGATAGTATTCTTTCCTCCTGTTTTCCCCCTTCCTTAAATGGGAAACTTGATGAGATTCGAAGTTTAAAGAAAAATGAGCTCTTATGTAATGTTCCATAGTGAGATAATATGTAATAGGTTCATGGGGCTTGCTTCTTTATTTTTGTGGAGCTTTGGCATTTATGAAACACTTTAAAATAATTCCTTTATCTTATTATTTTTTACTTTATTATGTGCTGTAGTTACAGAATAACTCTCAAATTTATAAATAAAATTTTGGGAACTCAGTTTTTGTCATAGTTGATGGACCACATATAATGTATGATGTGACAAAACCTTTAGCATACAATTCAATGGATTTATCCATACCTACTTACTATTTTGTAAGATTTAATCATTAAGTCTCGGGTCAGAGAGAGCTGCTAAGATTAGTTTTACAAATTATTTGATTTATCATATACTTTTTTCCTTTTAAAACTTAGACTTGTTAAAGTTTTATTACTACTTAAGTTATAATTCATTTCCATATTGCTAAAGCATCTTATATAACAGCTCATTTGTTGCATAACCAAAATGCTTTGCAAATTTCAATCTATTGATGATGTTGATGATGATGACTTAGAATTTTATATTGCTACAGGTGCTAGGCACTGGATGAAGCATTTTATAATTATTATCTAATTTGATCTCAACAACCCCACAAGTTAGGTTAATAATGTTATCCCCATTTTACAGAAAAGGAAACTGGCATAAACAGTTTAGTGACTTGTCCAGGGTTACACATCTAGTACATGTCTGAGGTCAGATTTAATTCCAGGTCTGTATTCTTTATCTGCTCTGCCACCTAGTTGCACTTTGTGAACTATTATATTTTTGGGGCCCCAAATCTTATTTATTTTAGAAATAATTTTATAGTCTTCTCTTTTTTCATGCTGATTTTAATTACTAATGACTTTGTAAATAATAGGCTCTTTAGTTTTTCTCCTTAAGCAGATTTTAAAAACTGGATTCTTTGTTGACTAAATATAAATCCTTGACATAACTTTCTTCAATTTATTTAACTACAGTTAGTATTGTTTAAAAGAGCCTTGAAAATCCTATTACTGGCCAAAGACTTCATCACCAATAGCTTTTTTGATTATTTCCTTTCTCACCTACTCTTTTCCACCCCACAAGAGAAAGAGAAACTTAAGTGTTCTATTAATTAAAATAAATGGAGTATAAATTGACTTTTGTTTTAAAAAAAAAAGGATGCCTTGGTTCTAGATAAGTTGTTACTTTTTCTTTTTGTATCTAAATTAAATTCTACTTACAGAAGGGGCACCCTGAATTCTTGAGTTGTTATATTTTTCAGAAACAATAGAACTGTGTTATGCAGGAGGCCCTGAAAAAGTCAGGAATAAAGACTCTTCCTCTTCCCTCCCCCATTTATGCCTCCCTCCCCCATCATCATTTCCTACCGTGTCCTTAAAAGTTGATCCAACTCCAAAACTAGACCAGACTGATAAACTTGCAACCAAGACCCTTGTAGATAAATAGACCATCAAATCTTCATGGTCCAGCAAGGGAAAAATAATGCTGCTTTTGTCATCTCACTTCCTTGCTCTCCCTACTTTTGTCTGCCCATCTCTTCCTCTTTAGGAGGGAACTAGTCTTTTTTTGTTCCCCTACTGCTCCCCCCTCCTCCCATGTCACACTCACTTTTGGGAGAGGCTAACCTTCCACCTCTCCCACTCATGAGACCACCACCACCTCCATCCCTTTTTGTAACCCAAAAATATTCAAGTTTTTGACTGCACTATGAATCTCCTTATTATAAAGAGTTCCCACATGCATGTGCACTTCTTTCATAATAAATCAAGTTTTGACCATATCTTGTGGAGTCATGGCTTTTAGTTAACAAACTCCAAGAACTCAATTTTTATTGAGTCTTTTGAGATCTTAGCATGAATTTTAAAAGAACTATTTAAATTTTGCCTGCTCATTTTGTAATTTAGACTTTTAAAAGTTTTGGAAACTATTCATGATAAATATTGTTAATTAAAAGTCAGGTGTGATGAGACTTTCTGATAGTTAATGTGAAGGACTTATGAGTAAAAATCATTGTGAAGGATGTTTTGAAATCTTGTATAGAAAAATTTAATGAAAATTTTGTGTAGATAGCAAGGTAGATCTAAAAATCACTAATTTGTTTTCCATCACCTTTTTTTAGCATTAATAAAGTCTGAGTATTTCCCTCCATTCATTTGGTATCTTTCTTTCCTTCAAACACTCAATACTATCACAATTATGTTATCTGAATCTTAGATCTCTTTAATATTCACTTAGTCTGATCTGGCTGCTTTTTTTCCCTCTTTGTTGATTTTAATGTTATCTCCAATTCCCTAATAAGAAAATATGATGTTAGCATCCAAATGTGGTAGATTTTGATGGTGAAAACAATTGTCAAAAAACTTCTTATTCATATTACAGTGATATAAGTTTTCTGTTTAGGATATGTCTTTTACCTTTTTCATTCCTTCATCCTAATCTTGTTTTCCAGAAGATTTTTTCATAATTCATACCTATTCCCACATTTGCATTAAAAACAAAATATCAGATTTTATGTAGATTTAATTTGTAGGGTCTAAATTGAGTCCTTTGTAGAATATTCCTACCTCTTTATCTTCTGCCAGTGATGTTGGTACATAAGGTGCAGTTAGTTTCATGGTGGTCTTTCAAATACTGATTTTAAGTTCTGAAATACAAGATGACCAAATTCCTTGAATTAGTTTTTTATTGCCTTTGGATGTAAGAGATTTATCTTTATTTCTCTTTTTTGCCTCGGACTCCAAGGGGTACTCATAAATCATCTTTACATTTAGCTCTAACTTAACCTCTTTTTTTCCAGTTTTGTTTATAGCAAGAATGTCAAGATTGTTCTCATTCAACTTCTGCTTAAGGATGTCCATTTGGTGAATGTTGGGAAAGATTTTTATCTTTAGAATACCAACAGTCTAGTTAAAGTTTATAGATCATCTAAAAATCATGTGGTTTTGTTCCCTTATTTCATGGATTGCCATGTCCAAAGAATTTATTGACAAATAGGTAGGTTACTAGTGATGTGAAACTGAACTTAGTCTGTTGCTGGAACCATCTTTGAAGCCTTCAACTTTTTTTCCCTCTTGAAATTTTTATTTTCAAATGAAGATCTGCCCTTTTCCCCCTGCCCAATTAGGAAAGAAGTATGGGGGCAATTCTTTTTACAAACAAGTATAATAGAGCAAAACAAATTCCATATTGACCATGTCCAAAAAAATATGGCTCAGTTTATACTCTTCTGATCATTACCTCTCTCTCAAGAGCTAGTCAGCAATGGAATTTGAAATTGTGGTTGGTCATTATGTTCATCATAATTCTCAGGTCTTTCAAAGTTGTTATGATATTATTGTTATTTTTATTATTGTTCTCCTAATCTCACTCTAGATCATTTCATCCCATCGTACTGTAGATCCAGCCTTCCCAGCTTTCTTTGAAACTCTCTCCTTTGTCATGTATTATATAGTATAATAGTATCACATTGATTTACCATAATTTTTTCAGCCAGTACCTCTTCAGTTTACAAATCTTTACTACAAGGAAGAACTGCTATAGTTTTGTTCTTGAGATTACTTTTCTTTTTTCTTTGATCTCTTCAGAGGTATAGACTTAGTAAATAATATGACTAGTTAAAAGGAATGCAGTATTCAGTAAGTTTTTTGACATAGGACCTAATTGTGTTTTAAAATGGCTGGGCTATTCACAGCTCTATTTAACAGAACATTAATGTACTTGCTTTCTCACACCCTGTCCAACATTAGTCCTTTACACTTTTTGTCAACTTTGCCAATCTGATGGGTTGAAGTGATAATCTGAGTTCCTTTAATTTACTTTTCTCTCATCAGTTTAGAACATTTTTTATATGAAGTCCTTCCAATTTGATAGAACATATCAGATGATATTTATTAAAGAACAATCCAGTTTTTTGTAACAGATTAAGTTCAGTTTCAAAGATGTAGAGGACATCTTTACCCTTTCATGATTGATGAAAAGATATAAACTTATATAAAATATATATGCCATAAGATATCCTTTTGTATTTTTTATAAACAAAAGAAATACAAGAACATTAGCCTTTTATTAACTTAGCAGGTTTTAGAAACAATTAACTGACTCCCATATGTAGCCTGTGTGGGATCTGAGTGGTGGTCTGTTTGGTAGACTACACTTAGGGAACAATCATTATTCTTTACCTTTCACCTTGCTATCTGACTCATAAATTAATGTTTCAAGGAGATGAACTATGTTCAGATTATTTTCTAGAAAGTTTAATAGATGTTGTCTTTCTCATTAGTCAGTTTACTTTTGAAACCCCATTCTAGTTTATATTTAAACCAGAAAAAAACTAATTTTCTCCTAAACTTTGTTCACCACTATATGTCCAAATTCTTTTCTCATAAGCTTAAACAAATATTAGGATAATTTGCAATACAGTTTTCTAATAGGATAACAAAAGACACATCTAAATATTTCAGTGATGTATCAAGGTGAATAAAATCATAGCCAAGATCATGGAAACATCAATTGATGTTAACTCTGCAGATATATGGAAACACTTCTAGCCCCATGGTAATTAAAGTCTCTTCTTGGGAATTTTTTCCTTTGCAAGGCAACAATTAACTCTCTGGAGAAAAATTTTCTTAGGTATGTAGGTAGGCACTAATTATTTATCAGGCATTATGCTAAGATTGGGGATTCAGATATCTTCATGATCGGTCTTTCCAGCTATCACAGTTAACATCTTCTCTAGAATAACATTTAAATTCTAACTTTTCAGACTTAAGGTTTAATTCCTTAGTATTACATTGCCTCTAAATATTCAGTGAACAGTATAAAACTCTGAAAGGCACTCTAGGACCTAGAGATGTGAGTAGACATCTTCGCATTCCTTTTCAGAGGTGGGGGTCCACAGATGTGGAACATTGCAGTTGACAAAGATTTTCTTTTTTCAACATAATAACTGGTTTTGCTGAATTTTTTTCTTCTTCATAGGATTGTTTGCTTTCTCTTGTTTTGTTTTAAATTCTTTGTTGTGGGTGTGGTTAAGTATCCTTAAGGTTTGGGGAAAGGACTATTGAAGCAGGTGTAACAATTTACTTGAAAATAACTTCATTGCTATCTTTTATTTTTACATTGCATACATTTTCCGATTTCCTTTCTCCTTAATTCAGAACGTTTTTAAACAAAGGGTTAATATTTTACTCCTTGGTTTATAGACATACCTTTTTAGTGACAGTTTATTATTGACAAGAGTCATTTACAATTAAATAAAGTAAAATTTAGGTTTAAATTGAAGTGATGTAGTATATGTGAATGTTTGGTTAACCTGTAATCTGATTTAAATATTATTCCAAGACTAAAGATAAATTACTGTTTCAAATCCATTGTGGTGCTTTGGAAAGTGTGCATTCAAAGAATGGGAATTTAGTCCTGATTCTACCATTTAGGACCCTTGTGAGCCTGGGAAAATCACTTAATTTCCATGAGCCTCAGGTTCCTTATCTATAAAAGGAAGGAGTTTGAGTAGATGACTTAAACTTTTCTTTTTGGGCCTAGAGACTCAGTCTGTTTTGATCAAATTATATTTCAATTGTAACCTCAGAGCTAAAAGAGCTCGTTCTGCAGGCCAGTCTAACTTGTTCAAAGTCAAATGTAGTAAGTAGAACTCAGATTCTTTGGCTATAAGTTCCAACATTTTTTCCCATTCTACCCCATTGAATTTAAAAGAAAAATCTATCTTTAACCTTGAAATTCTATTTAATTTTTTAAAAAATTATTGAATTACATATTTTTATTCTTTATTCTGAACCTGAACACCAAATAAAATATTTTCATGTGCATAATTAAGCAAAAAAAAATGTACATAAAACTATTATGTATAGCTTGCTTTTCTCTTTAAGTATGGAAATTATACTTAAATGTTGATAGTAGAGGCAGAACTTGGATTGAATTTAGGTCATTTGACTCCAAATCCAGTTGTCTTTTCCACCATATATATCCTTTGTTATGAATTAAACAATTTAAAAACAACAAGCCATTTCTATTAGGATTGATTCTTTTTGCTTAGGCACTGTCCTGGGCTGTATAGTCAGTTCTGATAGTTTTCATCAGATACCTTTTATTCTCTTTTCACCGTTAGTTTAAGAAACAAAAAACTGAGAAAAAGACTGAAATCAACTTTCTTAGTAACTAAAATTTCCTTCTTTTTTAATACTATTTGCTATGACTACTTCATTATTTATTTGTTTGTTTGTTTTTAACTAAGGACTGGTTCTGCTTCCAGATAAAGACAGCTGGTTCATAAAAGCTATATTTTCTCTGGATATTTTCAAGCATACCCTTGAGCAAATTTTATGAAGTACTTCAACTGATGCATTCCTTTACACCCAATGATGACAGTTTTAATCCTAAAATTATAGTATTAGATGTGAAAGAGCTGACCTTCTTAGAGACCTTTTTTGATAGTCTTAGAATTAGAAATACTGTCTTGATGTTGTTTTAACTCATCATGGAGGAACCACTACCTCTTTTAGAAGAATACTAGCCTAAAAGGCTATATTTTCTTAACATAAATCTTAGGTTATAATTTCTAGAAGCTTTATTTCATGATCAGTTGTCAAAACAGCTACTAATTAAATAAGACTTAAATAATGATAATTTAAAGACAGTAGATAATTCTAAGCAAATCTGGTTTATATTTTTGTGATATGTTTTACTAAATCTTAGGGAAAAAAATTTTTTAAATTGATTCAGTATCCAAGAGCCCGTATTTTCTATATATCTTGGTATGCGATAACTGGATTTCTCTCTGTTACCTTTGTAGGT
Source organism: Macrotis lagotis (assembly GCF_037893015.1). NCBI lineage: Eukaryota > Metazoa > Chordata > Mammalia > Peramelemorphia > Peramelidae > Macrotis > Macrotis lagotis. The sequence continues at coordinate 502,910,184 of NC_133658.1, forward strand.
GCTGGAGATCAAAATTTATTTGCCTCTGTCTATCCAACACTATCTCAACAGCTTCCAAGAGAACCTATGGAATGGAGAAGGTATTTTTAATGCCCCTCTTTGAAGGAATTAGAGGAAGATAGTCTTTCTTTAAAGTATTTAATGTAATGTTAAAGGAAAGCAAGGTTTTCAAAATCTGTTATGAACTAGCTAGCTCAAAGTATTAAGCATTCAGTTGCCTTTTTGTTTTAAAAATGCCTTGGTTAAACTGATAAATCGACAAAGAAAGTGAAACTAGAGACTGAAGTGTACACTTCAGATTCTTAATGGTTGATAAGTATGTTCTGAAAGTCAGTCAACAAGAATTTATTAAGCATTTACTGTGTGGGGGAAAAAAGGGACAATCTTCTTGAAGATTTCATTCTAATGGAGGAAGGTAATATATAGAAGGAATCAAAATGTTGAGGTCTGTTGTGGCATGGTGGCTAAATCCTAAGTGGAGCTGGGAGAATAGTAAAGGATGATTAATTTGGGTCCCTCCCCAAATTTGAAGCCCTAGGAGAAACTGACTGTTGGGAGAAAGGGATCATTAGAACCTTATTCCTGGAATGTCCCTGGGAGAAGGTTCCAGGGAGTGAGGAATTTTAAAATAAAAAGGCTACCTGATGTTAGGAGTTAGAAGCAGAACCTGAGGCATTTTCTGCATTAGACATCTATTTTATGCAGATCCCTGCTTAAAGTTAAAGATGTGTAGTGTGGTTTACATTATTTTTGTTTTTATAGTTTTTAAAATGTTATTTTTATTGATTTCCTTTTTTTACATGAAAGGTAAAAGCTTTTATTATACACTATTGGTCAAACAATGTGCTAAGTGCTGGGGATACAGATATAAAATACTAGTTAGTATCTGCTCTCAAGGTTTTAATATTCTACTAGGAAAGGTCACTTATTGGGCTAGGATGTCACAGAGCTGGTAAGTGGAACATTAGGACAATTAATTGATAATCCTTTCCATAAGAAATATTATTGTACACTTCATTACAGTTCCAGAGCAAGTGGTAGAGCAGAGAGATCAGATAAGTCAAGCTTTAAGAGTGAAAGAACATGCTCAACCTGGGTGTGACTAGATGTAGTGAAGTCACCAAGAGGGAGGGATAGCAAGGCAGGATTATTGCAATAGACTTCTGGTTGATCTCCCTACCTGTCTCATGTCTCTCACTTCAGTCTTAACTGTCAACTGCCAAAGAGATTTTTCTGAAGCACAAGTCTGACCATGTCTCTTTCCTATTGAGTATATTCCAGTGGTTCCCTACCACCTCCAAGGTCATATTTTAAAATCTCTAGTTTTTAAAGTCCTTTACAACTTGATCTCTTCCTATCTCTCCAGTCTTGTTATTACTCCTCTTCCCATATTCTGCAATCTAATTCTGGTCTCCTTGCTGTTCCTTGCACAATACACTTCCCTTCCCAATTCCTTGCATTTCTCTTAGCCTTCTTCCATGCCTAAAATGTGTCTGCCTTTCCAATCTTCTTAATCCTCACTCCACACATGTATATCATTCCAGTAACCCCAGCCTCCTTGCTATTCCATGAAAAACACACTCCATTTCTTGGCTCCAGGCATTTTTATGACTGTTCCCCATGCTATCCCCCCCCCCCCCCCCCGGCTTTCTTTAAGTCTCGGTTAAAACTCCTCTATCTTTTGCTGGAAGCCCTACCAACTTCTCTTAATTCTGGTGTCTTCCTATTTATCCTGTAATAGCTTGTTTTGTCTAGATTTGTTTACATGTTGTCTGCCCCTTTAGATTCTGAGCTTCTAGAGGGCAGGGACTGCTTCTTTATGTATCTCCGTCACATAGTATAGCATAAGTGCTTAGTAAATATTGATTGAGCCAGATATTCTCACTCATCTCTGACTCTTCTTTAGCCTCCTTCAGATCTTAGCTCAAATCTTACCTTGTGTAGGATAACGTTCCCGATTCCCTCACCAATGCTAAGGCATTCTCTCATAGGTCACCACTATTTACCCTGCATGTATTTAGTTTGTACTGTTTTAGCATCTGGACCCCTAAGAATTAGGGACTCCTTTTTTCCTTTCTATTCCCAGCACTTGGCAGAGTACCAGCATAGAGTAAGTCTGACTGTCTCCTAACATGCTTTTTAAGATACAAATAATTTTTTGACTTCTAAATTTAAAAATGCACTTTTGAGTGTCATGAAATGACAACTTATTCTTTGAATTCTTTGAAATTGGTTTCTTTTTTTATGTATCCATGCAGTTTAAAGTTAATTGCACTGATTACAAGCCTAGATTCTGCTTTTTTTAACTAATAGTTGGATGACTATAGACAACTAACTTATCCTTTCTGAGTCTTTATTTTCTCATTTGCAAAACCACTGCTTCCTTCTGGAAAATATATGTGAGAAGGATGTCTTTACACAACATACCCCTCACTACTCACTATAATAAACATAATTATTAACTTGTTAGTCCTGTCTTGTTTAAAATCAAAAAGGACAGCTATCATCATCATCATTATATTATTGTTGTTATTATTATCATTATCATTATTATTATTATTATTATTATTATTATTATTATTATTATTATTTCACTGGCTTATGGTGAGTAAAGCCTTGAGCATTCCCCCATTCAGAACAGTTGATAATCCTATACGTGCTTTCTTATCCTGTATGCTCATGGTTCATGTATTGACACATGCATTGATCATTCTCGTGAAGATTTCAATAAAATGAGAAGAGTATATTAATGAGTAATTATCACTGTTCCTGGGATTATAGATTTAGAGCTGGAAACAACATTAAATATCGTCTAGTATGAGCTCTTTATTTGAGCTTCAGAGAAATTATGATTTATCTAAGGTAACACAGGTGATAAGTTGCAGAGATAAGATTTGAACCCAGGTCCTCTAAATCTAAATATATTTTTTTCTCCACTGTAGCACAATCTTCTCTTTTTGTTTAAGTAAATAATTGTACCCCTGGTTTTTTCCAATTTAAAAAAAAATCTTCCCTTCCCTACTTTGGTACTTTCAAGATTGTATTACTTCAAAAACATCCTCAATTTGAACTTGGTCTGATCCAATTATCTTTCTTTCTTCTTGTCTTCTTGAGTATGATTTCTACTTGTCTCCTTGAATATGATTTCTACTTGCCTTCTCGAGTATGATTTCTACTTCTGCATATAGCCTCATGTACCTCATATATATTGGGGATGGAAGTGTTATAGTTCCAGTTTGATCATTCCTCTGTCTCTTGAGATAATATTAGATCATTAGAATAACAATACATTTATTTTTCCACTAGTTTCAATTATGAATACTTTTTTTTTTTTTTGCAAGGCAGTGGGGTTTAAGTGGCTTGCCCAAGGCCACACAGCTAGGCAATTATTAAGTGCCTGAGGCCGGGTTTGAAACTCAGGTACTCCTGACTCCAGGGTTGGTGCTCTATGCACTGCACCACCTAGCCACCCCAATTATGAATACTCTTAAAATGATATGACCCAGTTGATTCTCATTCCAACCGTTCAGTAAATTTGTCTTCACTTGTTTTACTTTTCACTGTTTTGTGAGGGGGATATTATTTATGATACTTCTCTCTAATGTACAGACTTAAGATAAAGTTTACATTCTAAGCTTGATCAAGTGTGATCAAATGTTTGGGGATGTTCTAGACCCTTTGGGCCTCCTCATTGGAGACATTACTTTCTTTAAATTAAGCTTTTGTGAGAAATGTCAATAAATAAGGGCAATATCTTTGCTTTTCCCCGTTTTTCAACAGTATTGGTCCATTTGAATAGATTAGCTTGAAGTTGTCTCAGTTGGTCATATCTTTTTCCTTTTATCTAGTTCATTGACTTCAGTAGCCAGTTGTTTCCTGTCTCTTCATACACAGTTTAAGTTTTTGAGGTGTTAAATGTTTACCATGTGTATTGCCTTCTGATTCTCATTTAGTAGTATATATGGGTGTGGGTGTTTAAAATAATATAATAAACACATATAATATTTACTTCAGGGAAGTATTTGATTTGAACATACTATTTTATATTATAATGTGAAAAACTTTAGAACTATTTCATGTTTTTAAAAACATTTCTAATTTTTTCTCTGTTCTCTTTAGTAATAATTTGTATAGTGATTTATTTTCATTTTTTCAACTTGTTCATAGGTCCTATGGCCGTGCTCCAAAGATGATTCATTTAGAATCTAATTTTGTTCAGTTTAAGGAGGAATTGCTACCAAAGGAAGGAAACAAAGCTCTTCTAACTTTCCCCTTCCTTCATATTTATTGGACAGAATGTTGTGTAAGTATTCATCAAAAAATAGGAAACGGGTTTTTTAAGATAGGCTTTAAAGGAACTTGTTACTCTGCCCTTGGTTTGATCATTAGAACATTTAGAATTTTTTCCAGGTTTGTGTTCATATTTTCTTTTCATTTTCATTACTTCATTCTTTTATTAAAATTAATTTTATTCATATATTTTGCTTTAATACTTTACTTTCCCATTGTATCATTTTCTCCTCCTTTACCTTTTCTCCTCCTCTATGAAATTAAGAATGAGAAAGATTTCTTTTCATTCTTAGACTAGATTTATAAAGAACCATGTTTGAGTTAATTTATATTCTACATTCAGGACTTGTTTCATTGAAAACATTCAATTCCATTGATTTTGCTACTTGAGTAAAAAGAAAATTATGTATATTGGCAACCTTTTGAGCCTTTACGTAATAAAATCACTTACTGCTGTTCCTGTACAAACAATATATACATGAGTTAAAATTATTTGTTAAGTTGCCACTAGCTCATATTATTGTTTGATTATTTAATTAAAGCACTACCATTTTTCACTGTGTTTGACTCTGATAATATAAAAAAGTTGCAGACAGTTTTTGTAGTGTTTTGTACAATGCTGAGGACTGCTTCCTTGAAAAATTATACACATTTTGCACCTTATTAAGACAGTAAGAACTGAAAAGAGGTCTAAAGCCAGTACAAGAGTTCTGACAATGACCAGTTACAACTTTCTTTATTCTGGTTATTGTATTCTTTAGTATAAAAGGCTATTCTGTAATATAATAATGACAATGAATTTGATAATCTTGTCAACATTGGGTAATTTTCATTATTCATTCTTGTACTCATTTTGAAGCATTGTATTGGTTGCTCTTAATTTTATTTAATATTTAATTGTTTAAAACCTTTGAAATCAGACTTTAAAATTGCTCTGAACCTGTTCATTTCTCTTACCAATCAAAAGGCAGTTTTATTATAAATTTTTAAAATATGTAAGGTCCTCACAAACTTGAACTCTGTGGAGAAGTATCTAATTGTTATGTATGGAATATGTATTCTCACTGTGCTTTTATTCTTTAAAAAAATAAACCCCCCCCAAATCCCTGGTATTTTCAAGGGGAGAGCTAGTTTTAGTTTGTTTTTTTGTTTTGTTTTGTTTTTTAGTGTGACAGTTTATAGCAAAGCAAAAACCAATTTAAAGTTAATTGCTAAAAATTCTGTAACTGATTCTTGAATTCCGAACGTGAGAATTAGTTCGTCCTTGGATCAGTTATTTATGCTTTTGAGATCAATATGAGATAATTATTATTTGGGAGTCACTGAATTATTGAAATTAGTGAATGGTGAAGATGTTAACAAGTAAGCAATATTTACTCATTTACAAAAAATTCATTTTATACCTAATTTTAAAATGAACTAGGTATGGTTTTGGTTGTGGATTTTTTACATATGTATTTGAAAAGGCATCATAGTATGGTAGATGGAAGACTTATGTAGCTATCAGGAAGACCTGAGCTATGGTGACACCCGGCAAGTCACTTCTAAGTGTTGACCCAAGGAACACTTAGAAACAAGGGCTGATCTGCACTGGTAGAGGGAGTTTCCTCCCTGGGAGCACTATCAATGACGTAAGAGCTTTTGAACCCACATTCCCTTCTAAAAATTAGAGAGGAATTAAAGCCAGTTATAAAAAAAGCACAAACTTAAACCGTGATCATTCATGCTCTCTCAGTTGTAGTGATAGAAGCGTAGGGAAGAAAGGAAAGAGAATGATAGTGGTATAAGATGGATGAAAATTCTGGGAATCCTTAGATGTGAGAATGGTAGTTCCAGAACCTTAGCAAATGTTTGGGTTTAATCTTTGAGTTATTTCTTTCCCACTTTGTTATTGCTGTGTCTTATGAATTACTGGCTTTAAAAAACAACTTTTTTAAGTTATAACCTTATAGAACACTGAATAGGGACAGAATTCTTAAATCCTACTCTTGGATTTCTTCCCTTGTTGGGCTGAGGTCACATGACTGACTAACTTGCCTTCACCATATGTAAAAAATAGAAGAGTTAATCTATTCAAAGAACTACCATGGGATTATAGCAGAGTTTAAAGAACTGCCAAGAAAAAGTTTTTTGGCTACAAATAGAAGCTCTTTTATTGTCATTGATTGACAAGACTCAATGCATTTCAAAAAATTTCTCCTGTTTTGAGGAAAAGGTAGTTTATTTGCTATAATGGAAATTTTGCAGTTTGTGGTTTTTGTTTTTTCCTTTTAATTGAAAGTGTTGCCTGGTGGATAAGAACCAGTTGAAGAGTCAGGAACCTGAATTCAAGTTACCTAGAATGTCTCTAGGTAACTTTTTTTTTTTAAGGATTTTTGCAAGGCAAATGGGGTTAAGTGGCTTGCCCAAGGCCACACAGCTAGGTAATTATTAAGTGTCTGAGACCGGATTTGAACCCAGGTACTCCTGACTCCAGGTCTGGTGCTTTATCCACTGCGCCACCTAACCGCCCCTCTAGGTAACTTTCTAAGAAATCTTAGAACTTTTATTATCAGTAAAATGTTTTTCAACACTTCTAGTATGTGTAGCTATACATTTTATCTATGTACTACTGTAGCAATATATTGATTGTAAAAGATAAGATTTAAAATAAAGAGAAAAAATTAAAATGTTTAAAAATTATTTTGATGACACAAACACTTTTTACTCTTAATAAGTAAAATTACATTTTTCTGTAAGAGTAACATGATTATTAATAGAATAATTCAAAGTTGTGGTTCTTAGGTTTATTTTGATACTGAATTTCTGATTTTTTCCCCCCTTAAAACTTTAAATTTTCACTTCCAACTGTTCAGAGCCCTCTAAAGTTTTGAAATTGTTTGAATTGCTTGAGATTGTTTGAAAGATTCCACATCTTGAATCTTTGTGTCTAGAAAGATCCCCTTGAGCCTGAAACTTTAGATGGACATAATGGGACAATCTGAAGGTGTTTTCTTTTTGCAGAAATGGTTCATAGATAGAATGTAAAAAATTTATTAACTTTTCCACTAATTAACTCCTAGACAATTTTGTTTTGAAATACATATAAATTTTGTGTCTTCTTTACTGTGGAAAATATGAAAAAAAGACAATTTCTTTTTTTAAAAAAAATTTTTTTTATTTATTTAAGGCAATGGGGTTAAGTGACTTGCCCCAGGTCACACAGCTAGGCAATTATTAAATGTCTTATTGCCGGATTTGAACTTGGGTCCTCCTGACTCCAGGACCAGTGCTATAACCACTGTACCACCTAACTGCCCTGACAAAAGACAATTTCAATAATTCCTTTTAATTTCAAATGTTTTTTCTTGAACAAGAAAGACAATTATCTTGATTAATAAATAAGGCATGTCAAAATTCATCAGATCCATCATATATCATATCTGAAGAATGATTCTCTCATTGTTTATATATTAAATTATCTCCAGTAAGTTTTTCTAGTTTGAATATGCAGAAATATAGAAAAGAAGATACAGTCATTGACACATAATTGCTATTCTTTCAAAAACCCTTTAGTTCCGTATCCTTTTACCCAAATCATCAATTGTTTTTTAATTACAGTTGCAAATTTAATTTCTTCCAATTCATGATGTAACCTGCTATTGTTGTCACTGAACTCTGATAATTTTTTTTCTTTTCCAATCAACCTCCTACTATACTGGAACAGGTTTTGAGTTGCTTGTGTCTTTGGGGTATTTTCAAGTGCTAGTCACAATCTTCTCTGGTACACGTTACATGATTCTATTTAGATATTCTTCCTTTATCTCATTTAAAGATTCTTCAAAGGTTAGATTCAGGATTCAGTATTTGACCAAAACCACATCAGACAGCACAAAAATTAACTAAAGCAGCCTCTTGTTTGAAATTTTTAACTATATTTTATCTATAATGTCTTAATATTTCATTTATTATTAGAATAAAAATCCAGGTTATCAGAAGTATCAGAGAGCATCTGAAGTTGAGTGAAGGCAGGAATATGTCAACTTTCATATTATTGATGACTTCTCTGGAAGAATGAGTTGGATGAGCTAGCTGCTACTTATTTGATGACTGCAATACTGCCATTGTTTTAGTGATGGTCATAGTTAAAAAAACAAGCCTCACAAAGAGACATAGGTCCAAATGTAATAAGTGTTTTATTGAATGCGCTTATTAAATTTTGACGTACATTCTTCAGTTCTATTCACTTTGTTGAAATTTGGCTAATAAATTTCTACCTTTCCTCATATCCTGTAGATTAGGACCTAAGATCATAGGGTGACTATTTCAGGTAGGGAAAATAGGGCAACAGCAGAATAAATGCCAAGATGTCCTGAGAGCACCTGGTTTTCTGGGGGGGTTGATGACTTTATGCATTTCCTTCTAAGTTTTTTAATGGTTTTTTGGAAATGGGATTATAAATCTGAGCTCTGTTTTGCCTGCTTAAGTTGCAACCTCACTGATTGTTGCACTTGTGTTTTAACTGACTTTTTGCTTGTTGCTTGTGAAGTTTCTGTACAGCTTGTTCTGAGCACTCATGGTGGGGGCGGGGGGGGAAGAGCCTGGGTAGATATTGAGCATTTATTCTTAAGAAGCATTTCTCCTAACCTATGACCATGGATAGGCCTCTACCTTAGGATTGTACATGATGTATTAGTATCCTGAGGATGAGGACCCTGCAATGGTACCAGTTACCAGAGAAGCAGGATCTGCTCAATAGTTTTAGCCCCTGGGATGGCACGTAGCTATATGTGAGGGAAGCAGATATCCAGTCCTACCTCCTCCTGCCCCACAAAGGTACTCTGTTTCTGAAGAATTGGGGTCTGTACCCTTAAATAGAGAGGGCAGGAGAGGAAGGATCAAGGGCCTGTCCTGATATAGGAAGAAGCATTCAGGGCTGACTGTCTAGAATGGTTTGTGCCTGGAGTGGAGGCACTGTGAAGGAGCTGAGGCTGGATAGATAACAATTGCTGACTGTTGACTCCCAGTGTAACTCATACAAGCAGGAAGAAGGGGAGGTTGGGGCAGTATGGAGAGTAACTACCTATCTCTTTGGAAAGTACCATTTGGGGCAGCCCATCAGAGGAAAGACATAGGCAGTGATGTTTGGAAAAATGCTCAGTTGACTGGGTGGCTCTCCTCTGAATATTATCCCAAAAGATTGCCTTGTATGTATTCCATGGGAGACTAAAGCTTTTAGAGGGCCATAATTGCTGATTTGCATTGGTACAAGGCTCCCTCACTGTAAGAGTTCTTTATAGTGATGAAATGACAGATCTGGACAATGTGCAGATCTTTAAAAAGTGGCTTTCTCTGTTGCCATTGGCTAATACATATTCTGCCTTATGGCTTATGATGAAAATGCATATTATTAATAAAAAGAAATATCACTGTAGTTCCTTATGCCTATTTAAAGTTTATTCTAGATAGTTAAAGTGATCATTTAAAGTTATCTTGACAGTGATTTATAATTTATTTTTTTAGGACACTGAAGTATATAAAGCTACATTAAAAGATGACATCACCAAGTGGCAGAATGTTCTGAAAGCTCACAGCTCTGTGGATTGGTTAATAGTGGTAGTTGAAAGTGATGCCAAGAAAAAAAACAAAACCAACATCCTTCCACGCACATCCATTGTAGACAAAATAAGAAATGATTTTTGTAATAAACAAAGTGACAGGTAAGAATGTAACTCAACTACTTTGGCTAACACCCAAATAAATTTTAGGCAACTAGTTTATTTTTACTAAATTTGATGCCTTAATCTCTTTTGTAATGGAATAGTAACACTTTGAAGGCCCATCTCACACGTAATGTTCTTTCTTTAACTTGTCTGGATCTCAGTTTCCTAACCTATAAAATGAAGCAATTGACCTAAATGACCTCCAAATTCCCTTCAAGCTCTAAATTTATGATCCTCTCTTCCTCTTCAAAGTCTGCCCATTCTTAAAGATCCAGCCCAAATCCCTGAAATAGTTCTTCACAATTCTTTGTTTAAATCCTGTAGTATTTATATATAGTCAACACTGCAGAGTTGAATATTTGATTATTTGTCTATTTAGAATTATTTCCCCCACCCCCCCATATATTAGGATTTTTGTCTTTAATAAGAATATAAGCTCTTCAGGAGCAGTGATTATATTTTTATTCCTTCCCCCTTTTTTAAAAAAGTCCTTCATAGTTCTAGGCAAATAGTTGGTGCCTAATAAATGCTTGATTCTTATTTATGCATTTTAATCAGAAACATAATTAGACTTTTACCTGGTTAGCCCCTTTATTAAAATTATAGTGGTTCAAAGTAAATTTGAAGCTGTGTAAGAATACAAAAAAATTTTTCCTACTCATTCTAAGTCTCTGAAAGTTTGGGGAGAAGAAAAGAGAGAGGCAAGGGAGGGAGGAATTGAGGGGGATGAGATTGGAATAAATGTACATTAATTGATTGTAATATAGAACCATGGAATGATAGGTTGATATTGACAAGAAGGACTGCCTTTTTTCCTCTTTTTTCTGCTTCTTTATGCAATCACACATGGACAGAAGTGGTACCAGTATAGGGCATGGAAAGTCAGATGTGGAGGGCTAAGTATAATTTAATTGCTTGACTTTAGAGTAAAATCTTCTAAGAAAATGAAACATGAACAGGGAGGGAAAGAGCCTGAATGATGGTCAGTGAGGATGAAAGATATGCTTAAAGAGAGGGGCAGCCAGGTTGTTCAGTGGACAGAGCACTGACCTTCAAGTCAAGAGGACAGGAGTTTGAATCTGACCTCAGATACTTGATGTTAAATATCTGTGTGACCTTGGGCAGGTTTCTTAATCCTTATTACCTTGCATCCAGGGCCATCTCCAGTTGTCCTAATTCATTTCTGGCCACTGAATCCAGGTGACTCTGAAGGAGAAAGTAAGACTGGTGGCTTAGCACAGCACCTCCTCACTCAAATTCAGTTTATGGTCTTGTCATGACATCACCTCCCTGATGTTGTGGTCTTCTTCGAGAATGAAGGACAATAATTGTTCTCAAAGGGAGGATATTTCAAAACTCAAAAATCAGAAGTGACACAGTTTCACTTAACAATGAAATCTAAAGATATAACTATCCCCAAAGATGTTTTAAGTTAGAATGCCACTGCAGGTCATAAAAATTGGGGTGGTCAGTGAACTGAGAGACCAGAATTCTTGAGGGAACAGCATTATTTGTACATTACAGTCACAAGAGGAAAGCCATTGTTGATGTTAAAGAATGTCAGGCACTGAACTCCTAAAGACAGGAGGGAGCCCAACAATAAGGTGACTGTTAGATGAACAGCTAGGGTGGACTAGGAATATAGATTTTTTTTTAAGTTTATAGAGAAGGTTTTGTAAAGTAATCTCTATTCACACAACCATCAACCACTTTGAGTTCCTCAACACATCTTGCCTGTATCTTCCCAATTAGTCTCCCTGCCTTAATTCTTAACCTACTCCTATTTAGCCTTTACTTAGCCAGCATAGTGATTTCCTAAATCTTTGGTCTTCCTATACCCCATTAAAAACTAATGGCTCCTCTGTTGCACATTGTAAACACTTCATCACCTTGGCCTTTCTATCTCTCCAATTTAGTTACATAATTTTCACCTTCATAAACTCTATGGTGTGTGTATGTGCGTGTGTGTGTGTGTGTGTGTGTACGTACTCACACTTGATGTTTAATATCTGTGTGACCTTGGACAGATCTCTGAATCCATATGACTGGAGGAGAAAGTGAGGTTGGTGACTTAGCACAGCACCTCCTCACTCAAATTCAGTTTATGGTCTTGTCATGACTATTGCTGTTATACATGCTTGACATTCCACATACTATCTTGGTGTCATTGCTGTTTTGATAGGTCCCCAACTTGGAATGTATTTCTTCTTTACTTTTATATATTACAAACTCTGGGAAAGATTGAAGTTCATTATTCAAGATTCAGTTAAAATGCCACATCCTACATAAAAGCTTTCTTGATGCCACACCACTGTTAGTGATTTTCTGCCCAAAATTATATTGTTCATTTTGTATATTTACATAACATCTTTGTGAAAAGGGTGTGTACATATGTAGCTACATACGTATATATTCATGTTGTTTCCTCCAATAGAAATGTAGTAGGATGATTTTAATTTTCATCTTTGTAATCTCCAGCACCTAATATATAAAACTGGCTCATGCATATCTATGTCTTGATAGATGACCAAAGTTGTTTTAAGACTTAATTTGGTGGGTTTTGTTTTTTGTTTAGCTTTTGCAAGGCAGTGATATTAAGTGACTTGCCCAAGGTCACACAGCTAGGTAATTATTAAGTGTCTGAGACCAGATTTGAACTCAGGTCCTCCTGACTCCAGGGCTGGTGCTCTATCTACTGCACCATCTAGTTGCCCCCAATCTGGTGTTTTTAAGATGAATTGGAAGAATTAAAAAACAAGGAAATCACTTAAGATAGTAGTGTTAAACCTACTTCCAGTAGGGGTTAGTTTGTAAAACTCCTAAGTGTAGCCTAAACCAGATTAAAAATGTAATTGGGAAAGATAAGGAGATGAATAGAATTTTCGAAAAGTTAGCTATACTAGATCTCTGGAGATCTATTTTTTTCATTATACATGACACCCTCACAAAAATTAACCATGTATTAGCACCTAAAAACTTCACAAATAAATGCAAAAAAGCAGACCTTATTAAAGCTTGGGACCATGATGCAGTAAAAATTACCTTTAATAAAGGACCTTAGAAACATTGATTAAAATTTAATTGAAAACTAAATAATTCACTACCAAAGAGTGAATGGGTTAAAGAGCAAATCATATTAACATTCAGTAATTTCATTGAAGATAATGACAAGAGGGGAGGCTAGGTGGCACAGTGGATAGAACACCAACCCTGGAGTCAGGAGGACCTGGGTTCAAATCTGGCCTCAGACACTTAATAATTACCTAGCTGTGTGATCTTGGGCAAGCCACCTAACCCCATTTGCCTTGCAAAAAAAAAAACCTAATAAAAAACCAAGAAGATAATGACAACAATGAGACAATATAGCAAACTTTGAGGGATTCAGGCAAAGCAGTACTTTGGGGGAAATTTATATGTCTCAGTGCTTATCTCAGTAAAATAGAAAGAGTAGGTCAATGAATTGGGCATGCAATTAAAAAAAAAACTAAAAGGGACAAATTAAAAATCCCCAGATAGACACTAAAAGAGAAATCCTGAAAAATCGGGAAAAATTAATTAGAAAGTCAGAAAGCTATATTTTTTTTTAAGGTTTTTGCAAGGCAAACGGGGTTAGGTGGCTTGCCCAAGGCCACACAGCTAGGTAATTATTAAGTGTCTGAGACCAGATTTGAACCCAGGTCCTCCTGACTCCAGGGCCGGTGCTTTATCCACTACGCCACCTAGCCGCCCTGAAAGCCTTAAATATTTAAAACTAAGAGCTGATTTTATGAGGAAGGGGAGGAATGAAATATTTGAGTATAAAAAAGAAAGCTGGGGGCAGCTAGGTGGCACAGTGGATACAGTACCAGTTCAAATCCAGCCTCGGATATTTAATAATTACCTAGCATTGTGACCTTGGACAAGGCATTTAACTCCATTGTGTAGCAAAAACCTAAAAAAATAAAAATAAATAAATTTTTAAAAATTAAAAAATTGAAAAACAAATTATCAGTATTAAAATGAAAAGGATAGATGAAGTGGAGAGTGAAGAGGAAGTAAAAGTCATTATCGGGAAGTATTTTGCCCCAGTAACTCTATCTATCTTTAGAAAAAAAAATTGAGAGGGTGGTTAGGTGGCACTGGCCCTGGAGTCAGGAGTACCTGAGTTCAAATGTGGCCTCAGACTCTTAATAATTACCTAGCTGTGTGATCTTGGGCAAGTCACTTAACCCCGTTTGCCTTGCAAAAACCTTAAAAAAAAAAGAAAAGAAAAAGAAATTGAACAAACCATAATTGAACTCACTAAAAAAGACTGCTAGTATCAGATGGGTTTAGAAGTGAATTTTACCAACGTTTTAAAGAATAATGAATTCCAATGCTATATAAATTATTTGGGAAAATAATCAAAGGAGTCTTACCAAATTCCTTTTTTTGACATAAATATATTGATACCTAAATCAGGAAGAGCAAAAAACAGAGAAAGAAAACAACCAATTTCCCTATGAATATTGATACAAAAATTATAAAGAAAATATTAGCAAGGAGATTACAACAGTACATTATAAGGATTCTATACAATGACTGGGTGAGATTTATACCAAGAGTATAAAATTAGTTCAATATTAGGAAAATACTCAATATAATTGACTATATCAATAACAAAAACAACAAAAATCACGATTATTATAATAGATTTGGAAAACCTTTTACCAAAATACAAAACTTATTCCAGTTTAAAACACTAGAAAGGATCAATGGAACTTGCCTTAAAATGATAAGCAATATCTATCTAAGACCATTAGGAAGCATCATCTATAATGGGGATAAACCTTCCCATTAAGTTCTGGGGTGAAACAAGGATCTCCATTATCAGCACTATTACTCAATATTGTACTACAAACACTAGCTGTAGCAATAAGACAAGAATAAAGAAATTAGCATAGGCAGTATGGAAACAAAAGTATCAGTTTTTACAGGTGTAATGTTGGGATAATTTGAGGATCCTAGACAGCTTACTAAAAAACTAATTCAAACAATAACTTTAGCAGAATTGTAAGACAAAATAAACTCAACAGAGTCATCAGCATGTCTATGTATTACCAGTAAAGTCCAACAGGAGGAAGTATAAATTCTATTTAAAATAACTGCAGAAAATATAAAATGCTTCTAAGTCTACCTGCCATAACAAACTCAGGAACTATATGAACATAATTGTAAAACTTTTCATGGTAAAAAGATATTTAAACAACTGAAGAGAAATTAATTGTTCATGGATAGACCAAGCCAGTATATAAAAAATGGCAGTTCTTAAATAAATGTACTCATTCAGTGCCATACCAATTAATTATTTTAATAGAGCTAGAAAAATAGCAACAAAATTTTATCTGGAAGAACAAAACATCGAGAATTTTTGATTCTCGGGGTGGGGGGTTAATATGAAGGAAAGCAATTTAGTAGCACCAGATTTTCAATTATATTATAAAGTGGTCATCATCAAAAAAATCTGATACTAAGAAAAAGAGGGGAAGCAGTGCAATAGATTAGGTACATAGTAACTGATCTTAGGAATCTTGATAAACCTAAAGATCCAGGCTGTTGGAGCAAGAACTCGCTATTTGACAAAAATTACTGTGAAAAATACAAAGCAGTTTGGCAGAAATTAGGTATAGACCAATATCTCTCACTATATACCAAGATATGGTCCAAATAGATCAATGATTTAGACAAAGAGTGATATAGTAAATTAAGGGAGCATGGAAAGTTTTGCCTGTCATCAGTGCATAAGGAAAAAATTTAAAATCAAACCAGGGAAGATCATGGAAAGAAAATTGATCATTTTGATTACATTAAATTAAAAAGATAGCAAACAAAACCAATGCAGCCAAGATTAGAAGGAAAGGAAGTGGAGAAAAAACATTTTACAACAAATTCCTCTTACAAAGACCTTATTTCTCAAATATGTAGGGAACTGAGTCAGATTTATAAAAAAGGAGTCTTTCCCCAATTGATAAATGTTCAAAGGAGATGAGTGGGTAGTATTCAGAGAAGAAATCAAAGTTATTCATAGTCCTGTGGGAAAAAATGCTTTAAATCACTATTGATTTAGAGAAATGCAAATTAAAATAATTGAGGAACCTAGTTCACACCTGTCAGATTGGCTAATGTGATAAAAAAGGAAAATGAATAATATTGGAGAAGATGTCAAAAAATTGGAACAGTAATACCCTATTAAGTGGAGTTATAAACTGGTTCAATTATTTTGGAGAACAGTTTGGTACTATGCTGTAGAGATAGAATTAAAAATTGCATATATATCCTTTAACCTAGTAGACCATTGCCAGGTCTGTAACAAAAAGAGATCAAAGAAAACGAAAAGAATCTGTATATGTTCAAAAGTATTTCTAACAGCCTTTTTTTGTGAGACAAATAATTGAAAATTGAAAGGATGCATATCAATTAGGGAACTAAACAAGTTGTGTAATGTAATTGTAATGAAATGCTATTTTGAGAAATGATGGATGAGCAGGCTGATTTCAGAAAAACCTGAAGACTTAATCAAACTGCTACAAAGGAAAGTGAGTGGAACCAGTTGAACATTGTACACAGTAACAGCAATATTGTATTCATGATTGACTGTGAAAGACTTAGCTGCTCTGCTCAGTATGATGATCAAGACTGTTCTGAACTCATAATGAAAAATGCTATCCACCTCCACTGAGAGAATTGATGAAATGAGTGTAGACTTGAAGCATAATTTTTTTCACTGCTAATATGGAGTTTTGCATGTTTTCACAATTAATGCCATATTGCTTGTCTTCTCAATGGGTGGAGGAAATAGAGAATGCACACTTCAAAATTTTTTTAAATAATTTCTTTTTTTAGAAAGGAATTGAGTTTATTTTTTATTTTTTGGCAAGGCAATGGGATTAAGTGCCTTGCTCAAGATCACACAAATTTTGATACTTTAATGCTTACCCTATAATGTTAAATAAAAGAACTTTCTTGAATTACTATAAGTTCATAAGCAATAATATTAAAACTTTTTTTTAAAGGTGATGGGGTTAATTGACTTGTACAGGATCACACAGCTAGGTCATTATTAAGTATCTGAGGCTGGATTTGAACTTGGGTCCTCCTGACTCCAGGGCCACTGTTCTATTCACTGCACTACCACTCAGCTGCCCCTTAAATGAATTTTTAAATTAGTAAATATATTTTTTATAAGAAAAAGTTTGATAACTGTTTAACAAAATTAATAAAATTACAATACAATTTGATGTTAATTTGTGGTTTTTCCAAGTCAATATTCATTCTGCCCCTTCCATAAGACTTTTCTTTTGGGGTTTGTCACTACTGATAGTTGTGAAGACATTTTATCCATGTCATATAGATATAGATAAGGCTAGGCCTAATCACCTTAGTTACACATACAGCACAGTCAAATTTTGGACTTCATCCTTTTTATGTATTGAGGAATCTATTAAAAGTTTTAATATTGGTGCAGCTAGGTGGCGCAATAGATGGACCAATGGCCCTGGAGTCAGGAGGATCAGAATTCAAATCCAGCCTTGGACACCTGATACGTACTTAGTTGTGTGATCTTGGATAAGTCACTCAACCCCATCGCCTTTAAAAAAAGTGTTAATATTATTGCTTATGAAAGAGTAATTCAAGGAAGTTCTTTTATTTAACATTATAGGGGAAGCATTAAAGGCTCAAAATTAGTTAGTTTTTTGTCTTTTTATATGTGTTAGTGAAGTAAAAAGTTGAAAGCCCTGAGCCTAGTTAGTTACCTCTTCCTATGTTAAGATTTTTCCTATAACATTCAAAAAAATAAAATTGTCTAGAAAATGTGAAAAATTCTTGTAAATATAAGAGAGAACACTTCTCAAACAATGTTATTTTTTATCTAAAATGATATTCTTTATCTAAAATATCTTTGCAGGTGTGTAGTTCTCTGTGATCCTTTGAAGGATTCTTCCCGTACTCAGGAATCCTGGAATGCCTTCCTGACCAAACTCAGGACTTTGCTTCTTATGTCTTTTACCAAAAACTTAGGCAAGTTTGAAGATGATATGAGAACCTTGAGGGAGAAGAGGACTGAACCAGGATGGAGCTTTTGTGAATATTTCATGGTTCAGGTACTTGATCAAATACTAAGTCAATTTTTTTTCTTTGATTCTCTGGAAATTATTACCTTTATTAGTGTTTTATTTTTGTAAGGCAGAGATCAGATGTAAAAATAGTAGGCTTCCTTAGCTTTCTAAAGCAAGATCAGCAATAGTTTCTTAGGTAGCTGTATCCTATACAATAATTCCCCTATTGCTTCATTGCTTACATCCTTACTTTACTTTGAAATAGCTATGAATAAAATCTGAGGTTTTGTTGCATATTATTTGATTCTCAGGAGCCTTTTGGTTATTACTTCACTGTGGAAATCTAGGTTATCTGGTTTCAAATTTTATGTGTACTCTTTCCAAAATATCACATTGCTATTATCTTGCCCCTAGAATGCCCCCCAAAGTTGGATATTGAAGGCCTGCCCAAACATGGGAGTCCAATTTGATTCTAAAGAAAGAGGAGGAAGGTCCAGATTGCTTATATAAGTAATTTAATAAAAGAAAAATGGGATATTCATATTGGAACAGTCTAGGGTAGCAGCTAGAAATTTCTACAAAGAATCTTTCAAACCTCCCCATAGTGATTTTAGCAATCAAAGGGAAGAGGAGTTATTGAGTATGTTACTGTGGATTGACTGATATTTTTAATTTACTTTGTTTATCACTGGTCTTAGGTCCCAAACTTTTTTTTTTTTTTTTTTTTAGATTTTTCAAGGCAATGGGGTTAAGTGGCTTGCCCAAGGCCACACGGCTAGGTAATTATTAAGTGTCTGAGGTCGGATTTGAACCCAGGTACTCCTGACTCCAAGGCTGGTGCTCTATTCATTGTGCCACCTAGCTGCCCCCTTAGGTCCCAAACAGCTGGGTGTTTTGGCTAGAGTCCTAGTTTGCAAGATTATAAACCAGTCACCCCCTGGTCATGCTCTGATCAGTGTGCTTTCTTTTGGCTTACACTAATTTTAGTTTATACTATTTATACCTTTCATTGATAATGACACTGCCATCATCATCATCATTATTAGTTTTATTATGGCTTTCAGTGATAGAAACTTTTGCTAGGAAACCCACATTATTCCTGACCTTTACTACCACTAGAGACTTTTGTTTAGGAAACCCACATTGTGGTTTTCACGCTTAAGAGATCCACATTATGGCTTTCACATATTATATTATGGCCTTAGAATTAGCTCACTATTAAGACATGCCAATTCTTTTAAAATATATCAACCATGGTACCATTAAAATGTGGACAGTGGATTAAGAAATAATAAAATAAGTTTCCTATAAGAATCAGCCTGAAATAAAGTCAATTTTCCATTTCCAATAATTAAATCATTTTATTTTGCATGCACTTGACCTCATTTACATTTTTTAATTTTTTAGATTTTTTTTTTTTGCAAGGCAAATGGGGTTAAGTGGCCACACAGCTAGGTAATAATTAAGTGTCTGAGGCCGGATTTGAACTCAGGTATTCCTGACTGGTGTTCTATCCACTGCACCACCTAGCCTCTCTGGCGTCATTTACATTTGAATCAAGATAGCAATGTGGTTAATTACTAGAAATGGAAAGTAGGTTTTCATTAATTTTAGTTTGATTTTGATAGGAAGCCTTTTAATTTCTTTTAATTTCTCTCCATATTTTAGTGGTACCATAGTTGATATGGCATATTTTAAAAGAATTAGAATGTCTTAATAAAGTGCAACAGTGTGATACTTTGGAAAGCATATGGATAATATTTGAAACAAGAGGGCCTGAATTTGAATTCCAGCTCTGCCTTTTACTTTCTTTGTGATCTCTCACAGATACAAAGGAAAATCATATAAACTCTCTGAGCTTAGTTAATGTCTAACTTTTGTAAAATGAAAG
The DNA here is from genome assembly GCF_037893015.1 of Macrotis lagotis. Lineage (NCBI taxonomy): Eukaryota > Metazoa > Chordata > Mammalia > Peramelemorphia > Peramelidae > Macrotis > Macrotis lagotis. The sequence goes on from NC_133658.1 coordinate 502,930,142, forward strand.
AGTTGGATTGGGTGATCTGAGATGGTGGTCTCTGAACAACTTAAGTCTTCTGTCCTTTAACCAGGTTGCTTTATTGAACTAGTCTATTGAAAATCTCTTAGGTTGAGTTCCTTCATTCTTGTTTTCATACTTTATTCATTATACAAGATTAAAAAAAAATTTTTGAAGTCCAGAAAAACCAGTTGACAAATCAGCTTTGAATTTAGTTATTTAAAGGTATGAAGTATGGATCTCATGGTAACTAAGCCATTTCAGGCATAAATTACAAGAAAAATTACTACTAAACTCTGTTTAAAAAATATTATGTACTCCTCCTTGTCAAATAACACCAGTGAAGTATCTGTTATTGTCTTTTATCTGCAGTCATACTCGATAATTACTTTGGGGGGGTGGGTAAGGCAGTGGGGTTAAGTGATTTGCCCAGGTCAGGTCACACAGCTAGGTAATTAAGTGTCTGAGGCTGGATTTGAACTCAGGTCCTCCTGACTCCAGGGCCTTTGCTCTATCCACTGTGCCACCTAGCTGCCCCTATGCTTGATAATTACAATGTGTCAGTAACATTTTATTGTTTGTGTTGTAATATTTGTGTGTATTTTGCTTCACTTTTTGCATTATTTCTTATGACTTTCTGTTTCTCTTTATTCTATCTACATTTTTATCATTTCTCGCTTTACAGTACTGTTTCTTGACATATTTATTTAGCCATTCCTGCATACCTATTTTATTTGCATTTCTTTACTACTACAACAAGTGCCTTTGTGAACACTTGTCACATGTGAAATTTGTCTTTGATTTCGTTGGAGGATCTGCCTACTAGTGGAAACTCTAGGTCATTTTCAAAATCTTTAAACATAATTACAGATTACTTTCCAGAACAGTTGGATCACTTCACATCTTCTCCAACAGTGTTTCAATATGCCTGCCTTTCCTGACATACACTATTTCCTCTTTTCAAATTTACTTGAGATAAACATAGAATTGTTTTTATTTACATTTCTCATCTTAGTTATTTGGAATAGTCTTTCATATGATTGTTAATAATTAGTCATTCTTCTCAAAACTCATATCCTTTGAAGACCCATTGGAGAATGACTCTGTCTTAAATATAAACATTCACTGCTTAAGTGAGTGAGTGTGTGTGTGTGTGTGTGTGTGTGTGTGTATGTATCATGTCATATCATATCAAACCTTTATCAGAGTTAGTTTAAATAATTAGTTTTCCCCCCAATTTGGCAGTTTCCATTATTCTATCTCAAATTGCCCCCCCCGTAAAAAATGTAAGGTTTCATGAAATCAAACTTATCGTTTTTTAGACCTGTTCTTTTTATATTTGAAAGATACCTGTGCCTGCTCCTCTAAGGTTATTTCATATCATATATATATATTTTTTGTTTATTTGTATGAATGAGTGAGTGAACAACTAGGTGCTGCTGTGGATAGAATGCCAAGCCTTCAGGAAGATTCCTTTTCCTGCATTCAAATTTGCTTTCAGACATTCACTAACTGTAACTCTGGGCAAGTCACTTAACCCTACCTGCCTCATTTTCCTCATCTGAAAAAAATAAACTGGAGAAGGAATTGAGAAAACACTCCAGTCATTGAATTTGCCAAGAAAATCCCAAATGGTGTCATAAAGGAGTCAGACATGACTGAAAAACAACTCAGCACCAGCATAAATAAACATACACATATACATTTCCCTTTTTCCCTGATTGATTTGAATCTAGCATCCATTTAGAATTTCTTGTAGTATTTGATATGTAAGATGTTAATCTAAATTCATTTTCCTCTAAATTTTTCCCCTAAATTACTTCCTGTTTTCCTAGGTTTTTTCAAGTATAAGGACACAATACTTTTTATATTCCAGAGGCTATTGAAAATTGTGTTATTAAGTTTGCCTTCTGAAACATTATATTCCACACTCTCATGTTCCTTTATTATGATGACTGCCGAATCTTGTATGATCCTGACTATGGCTCTGAAGTACTAGAATTCTTTCTTTCTGACTACTTCTATTATTTTTTTAATTAATCTGGAAACTCTGAGTTTGGGCTATCACAATCTTAGAAGTTTTTGTTATGGAGTTTCTTTTAGGTGACTGGAGGATTCCTTCTATTTCAAAAAATTACCTTTTGTTCTAAGATATCTGGGTAGTTTTCTTTTTTTAAAAAGTTATCAAAAACTGATATACAGACTTTTTTTTGGTCAAGGCTTTTAGATAGTTCTGTATGAATTAAATTTTTTCTCCTCAATCTATTTTTCAGGTCAGTTATTTCTGCTGTGAAATACCATACCTTCATTTTCTTCTTTTTTTTTTTCAATTTGTTGAAATTACCTCAATATTTGATTTCTTCTTGGTCCATTCTAATTTTCAGGGAGTTTCTCAAACAAGATTTTGAATCTCTTTTGCCAATTTTTTTTTCTCTTTTCAGTTCTTTTTTGTCCCTTTAAAAAACTCTTGCTTTATCTTTTCTAAGAATTCTAGTTGAAGTTATGCCCAAACTGTTTTTCTTTGAGACTTTGCTTGCAAATATTTTGGAGAAATTCTTTTCTTCTGAAATCATGTCACCAAAATAGCTTTTTATGGTGGAATTGTTAAGGTTGGACTCAATATTTGCCCTGGGCCTTGCATACATCTGCAGGAAAATTCTTGACTGTTTCTTTTGCTGTTTTTGGGGGGTATGGAATTTTGCTATCCTAGTAACTCTGTGGCACTGAGCATCTGTAGTCAGAATTATTAGATTATTAAGATCCATGGCAAAGTCTGATTGCTGACCCACTGGTTTGAGCTCTGCAAGTTCCTAACCTAGGTTGAGTTAGCTCCTGTGCACCATTTGGAATCTCTCCTGGTTCAGAGTAACAGAACTACAAGTTCCCTATTCGTTTTAGATTTCCTTCACTGGTTGTATTTCTTCAGGCTTCAGCCCTTCTCTGCTACTGGTCTCCAAGTTACACTGCTGCTTCTTGCTTTTAGGGCCTATGACCACTCCTTCCCTTGGAACATGGCACAACTCCCCTTCTCATTTTACATTGGGACTGTGACTTAGAAATGAGTAGTGCCTGCCAAGTTGTCAGTACAAACTGTTTCTGGTGCTTTGCATAAAGTTAAGGTAGCTTGGTATAACTCTGGAACTTGTCATGGTATGCAGACTCTTTCTGTGTTGGAGTTTGTGTGGTTGTGCTTTTTGGCCAGACATTGTCTCCAGTATCTGTAGACCTCTGTCTCTCTATATTGACAAAGGCTTAAAAAAAAAAAAAGACTCATCTTGACTTCTTGAATTTCTCCATCAGAATTTGATCTAATGCTATTTTCTAGATCTAGTTGGAGGATTTGGGGTATTGATAGTAGGGGAGAACTCTGGGAGTTTCTAGCCTGAGAACTTGCAAGAACTCATTCTTAAATTTTCAGGATGTTAACAACTTTGGAAGTCAGTAAATGCTACACATCAAGGCTTGATTTATTTTTTTTTTGTGGTTGCCTAGATGTAGGAACATAATGGAGAGCATGTAATAATGTCCATGTGTCAGTGGTTCATGTTTTTTCCCCCAATGAGTGAGTTGTTAAACCTTTCTAGTCCACCCTGGAACTTAAAGTATGTATTTTTTAATATAAATATTTTTGAGTTTATTTCTCTGTGCCATTGAGTTTATTTTTCATTCTTCCTTTATCCACTCTGGTCTAATTCTATTTTTTCCTCTTAAAAAAATAAGTTTTATTGGTATATTTTGTTGCACATTGCAGAAATGCTTCCCATTCTCCTTCTTCACTCTCTGAAAGAGCCATCTCCTACAACAATTTTATTTAAGATAGTCTAAAAATATATTTGTCCACCATCCCATACCTGTGACCTCTGAAAAGGAATTGGACTGGATATTTTCTTACATCTTTTTCTGTTTATATTGTTGATCTTTATATATATTATTTTCTTATAGTCTGCACAAATTTCATACTTCTGTATTTATTACTTCATAGCAAGTTTGAGATCCCTTTCCTTTCTTTTTTTAGTATTTCCCTTGAGACTTTTGACCCTTTGTTCCTTAAAAATAATTCTATTATGTTTTTTCTAGCACTGTAAAATTACTCCTTTGTAGTTTGATTGGTATAGTAGTGTACTCTTAAAACTTTAAAAACATTTCATAAATATAAAAAAAGTCTTAAATTAGCTATTTGTCTTCTGACTTTAGTCTTTGATGCTTGACAATGAAACAGAATAGTGAATTAGTAAACCAGAATTAGTGTCCATGTGATTTTTAAAAGTATAAAGAGATGTTTTAAAAAAGTTTTGAGATCAGTCATTTATCATATGAAGAAATACTTTTCTTTCTTAGTGGCTATAAGTCTGTAATGATAACTGGATAATAATACCTTTGCTAAAGATAGGCAGATAATTTTTTTTTCTGAATGATTGTTTTTGTCAGAAGTGACTTTTTGTATAATGCATAAAAATATCTCTGAGTGTATTGTATATTTTTTTGTTTTTACCTTTTTAAATAGGAAGAACTTGCCTTTGTCTTTGAGATGCTACAGCAATTTGAAGATGCCTTGGTACAGTATGATGAATTGGATGCCCTATTCTCCCAGTATGTTGTCAACTTTGGTGCAGGTGGTAAGTAAGTTCACTACTGTCAAAACCAAGAGTAAAAAAAATGCAACAATGATGCAAATATGATGAATTTTCATTTTCTTTTATTAGAAATTATAGAATCATAGTTATAAATAAAAATCCATGAGAAATAGTTTCAATATTTTTTCAGACTTCTTGAATTATAGTTTGAACCACATTCTCTAGAGAGAATGTCTTGATCTTGTTTGATCATAATTTGTGTTCATAATCTTAGGGGTGGCTCAGGCCAGTGTCTTGGAAAACTTTAGTTCCCCCTAATCAGTCTATTGTAGGTTGAAGTCTGATTACTATCCTCTTGGTTTGAGCTTTCCAAGATCCATTTGGAGTCTGTGCAACACAGTGATCGGCTTGGCTCTGGTAGAAACTCTAGTAGACTGTATTGGCCTCAACTTCTTTCTGCTAACTGGAAGACTTTGTATAGATTTTAAATGACAGAATTGAAAACTCACTCTTGGTCTGAATTTCTGCCCTTCTTCACTCAACTGCAGGCTTCAGATTAGACCTCCATTCCCAGGACCTGCCCAAGTATCAGAGGAAGGCTGCTTGCTTCTCTTCTCTCTACCTGCTATGCATTTGCAAGTTTTTGCCTTTAAGCAATCCTCTCCCACGTCCACACTGGGACTACAATGTTGTTCTGAGAGCAGAACATCAAAGCTTCCAATCAACAATTGGTCCTGTTCTTTGCATGTCAGACCCTGTCTCTGGGTTTCTTGCCCTAGTACTTAGTTACAGGCCCCAATTGTGAGTCCCCTGACTAAAAGAAGGCCCTGCACCTCCCTTTCCTGGCTACACTTTCCACAGTACTTACAGACCTCTGTCTTCTTATATTGACCTGGTTTGGAAAAATAACTCCGTGTAGTTTTTCCTTGGATTTTCTTGTTCGTGAAAATCTGCTTTTCTTTGTTGTTAGAGTTATCATGGGACATAGCTGCCAAACTGCTTCCTCCTACCCTGTCCTCTTTCCTGTCCCAGGAAGACAAATTAACGGTTCCCTTGTTTATTTAGATGGTGCAAACTGGCTGACTTTCTTCTGCCAGTCAGTGAAGAGCTGGAATGGATTGATTCTCCGAAAACCAATAGATATGGAAAAGCGGGAATTAATACAGAGTCAAGAAGCTACGCTGTTAGATCTGCGAAGTTACCTCTTTTCTCGGCAATGTACATTGCTCATCTTTTTACAGAGACCATGGGAGGTATCTCAGCGTGCACTAGAACTTCTTCACAATTGTGTACAAGAGCTCAAGCTACTAGAAGTGAGTCTGAGATCTTATTTTTATTATAATAATTTCTTGTTGATTAATACTCTGTCAATCCAAGGTATTAAACTACTTGTACCTACTAATGTCTTATTGTTCTATAGGTATAAATTTTTAATGGAAATGTGCTTTTTTTATTCATCTTTTGATGTGGTTATATATATTTTCAAATTTGGAGCAATTTAGTTTATGTAATTTAAAGCAATACATAAATTAAAACTTTTCAATGGATTTCTTTATCAGGGGTTCTTAACCTGGGTCTGCGAACTTTTTTTTTAAGGTTATTTTCATAACTGTATTCCAGTATAATTGTTTTTCTTTATAATCCTATGTATTTTACTTTTATGAATTTAAAAATATTTTGAGAAGTGTTCTATTGGCTTCATTACACTGCCAAAAAACTTCATGACACTTAAAAGGCTAAGATCACATGTGGTATATTTTAATATTTCATTTTTGATTCTGTTCCATATTTAACTTTTTTTAGCCTATTAAATCTTTAGTAATTTTACTTATTTCCTATGATCTATTCCAATCTATTTCATCTCCACACAAAGATGGTCTTCTTTACTTTAAAAATTACCACTCCCTATTGTTCTTGTTCCCTTGAAACTGCTATCTCCTGCTACCCAGGCCCCTGCTTCTCTTCCTTTGGGCAAATCTTCATTCTACAAATCCAGGTATCACTTCCAACTTTCATCTGGAAGAGATTCTGCCCTTGTTTTTAGTATCTCTGGCATTATCTTTTAAAGTTGCTTACCTATCCCTGGATGTAATCATTATAAACTTCTAATAAACTTACTCTGGTTCAGCAAGGTAACTAAAATCAAGAAATTAAATTACATAATGACTACAAGAATGGGGTGGGGGAAGGGAGAGTAATTAAATGAAACTGAACAGCATACAATTTTAAAAACTAAGCTTGACACCCCCCCCCCCCAGAGAAGAGACATGAAAATGTATCAGTCAGATATAGTAACTGTAACCATTGTTTTTATGAAGTAACTTTTTTACCTTTGTTGCAAAGGAAGGTTACTGAATTAAAAAATTATTTGGAATGAAAGAGATGTAAAAACAAATAGCATCAGTAAAACTAAAAAAGACATTACTCTGGTTCTACAGATAATTTTGACTTTAATGAGGATGTATGTTGTGAATTTGTATCTCAAGGCATTTTTAAAAACCATATTTGTATCTATCATCTGTAACGAGATGTGCTCATTTCCCATGGAAAGTTTGTCACTCACAATTATGTGACCAAGGGCAAGTCATTTGCCCCCAGACAAATTAAGTAAGACAGTGAAAGGAGTTTTTCAGTTAGGTTTCTCCACCAGTAAAATCTAGCCCCACTCACTATTCTCCACATGACTATACATAATGTAAAACTATTTTTAATAGCCCTGAAAGAGTATGAGCATATAAAATTACCTTCTTTTTCACCTACACTTGAATTTACCTTAGATTTTTTTTCCTTTTTCTATAAACTGCCATCTGTTTTCACTTCTACTTTACACATATCTCCCAAATTGACTTAGCCTGCCAAGAATGGGTTTAAATGTTCAAAAGTAATTAATTAATCTGCAAATTGAAAAAAGCAAGGAAGAAAATAAGATTCTATACTTTTTTATGAAGAGTTCAAATTTATCACCCAGTTCTTGGTGACTATTATTTATTGGACTCATAGGCTTTCTCTTCTCCTCAGTTTCTCCTATATATAGAGTTTCCAAAATTAATACTCCCTTTAACACCCCAACTTTCCAATTCCTCGTTCTGTTCAATTTTCATGAGTTACTCATCCACTACACTTCAGCTACCCAAATGACTGGTCATACCCTTGATCTTGCTCTTACCCATTATTCATATTAATGAACTCTGAAATGCCTTTTTTTAACATAACTTATCACTTCTTTCCCCTGTACCTTTTAACACCCTAATTTTGTGCTTCATATTCACCATGCATTCCTTTTCCTCCAACTGCTAGCTCTTTTTCAGCCTACCATTTCTACATTTGATATACTCTACTAACTTACCTATCTCAGCCTTTTGATATATGGGTTCAACTCTATTTTTCCCCTATTTTTGAATGTCTCTTATCTTTGTCAAGTCACTGAGCATCCCTTTCTAATCCAAACCTTAGAATATTCCTTCCATCCATCACTTCAGCTCTTTTTATGTGCTGCAGGGTAGAACTGGAGAAAGTTACAGTACTATGTTGACGGGTCTGCTGCAAATTTATTTTATAATCACAACTGGGCTCTCACTGCAGCTATCTTCCATCTTCCTCAGTGATTCACTCTCCACTTCATCATAATGACTAGTTTCAAATCTCCCATGGCTCTGTCTCCCTTCACCTTAGCAGTTTAGGATCTCATTTCATACATAAGGAAGCCACTTGCCAAGATTTCCTCTTCTTTTTTCCTTTTAACATCATTCAGAAATCTTCGATTATCTGCTCTTTCACCCCCTGTCTCTCATGAAGAGAAGTAACTCTTCTTGGCCAAGAAAAATTTTGAATGCATACATCCCTGATTTCCCCTGTCCCTATCTTCTCTAGTAGATTGCCTCCTCTGTAAATCTATGCTCTCTTATCCTGTCTCCATATTTACTGGCTTCTTCCACCATTGTCTCCTACGTCCTTTAAAAACCTTCACTTGATCCTTCCATTGTTGCTTATATCTTTTATCTTCTCAACTAAACTTCTAGAGAAAGCCATCTATAGTCTATGCCTTCCATTCTACAGCCTAGATTCCAACATTATTTGATTAAAACAACTCTTTCCAAATCAGCAATTTATTTTTTTTTAGTGCCATATTTAATGGCCTTTTCTCCAACCTCATTTTCCCTTATTTTCTCTTTGGCCTTTGACTCTGTTGTTCACCTTCTTGTCCTGGATACTGTCTCCTCTCTCTCATAAGTTTTTTTGACATTCCTATTTGTTGACTCCTTACTCTCCATGTCTTGCTCTTCAGACAGGTCACATCCATTAACCACAGGTGTCCCCAAAGAGTCTGCCTGGAAATTCTTCTCTTCTACCTCTGAACTATTTCATGTGGTAATTTCATCAGTTTTCCTGGGTTCAATTTTCTTTATACAAATGATTCTCAAATTTAATACCCAGCCCTAACTTCTCTTGAGCTATAGTCTCACAACTATAATTGGGCAGCTAGATGGCACAGTGGATAGAGCACTGGCCCTGGAGTTAGCCGTACCTGAGTTCAAATTCAGCCTCAGACATGTAACAATTACCTAGCTTTGTGACCTTGGGCAAGTCACTTAACCCCATTGTCTTGCAAAAACAAAACAAAAAAAAACCCTTTTGACCTTTTAAAGTAGAAGTCTTATGAGTATTTCAAAATTCAACAGGTCTAATATAAAACTCATTATCTTTTCCCCATGACCCTCTCCTCTTCCAAAACCCCCTGTTACCATGGAGGGCACCACCATCCTTCTAATCAGGCTCCCAACCTCACTGTCATCTTTGACTTTTCTTTCACATCCATTTAGTATTTCCAGTTTGTTTCCAGTCTTCCTACCTTTACATCTCTTGTATGTGAACATCCCTTTCTCTCCAGTCACAGTGGTCACCACAGCAGTTAAAATTTTCTTAGGGGTTTGGGTTTTTTTTGTTTTTTTTTTTGTTTTTTGGGGGTTTTTTTTTGGCAAGGCAATGGGGTTAAGTGGCTTGCCCAAGGCCACACAGCTAGGTAATTATCAAGTGTCTGAGGCCAGATTTGAACTCAGGTGGTACTGACTCCAGGGTCAGTGCTCTATCTACTGCGCCATCTAGCCGCCCCTATAATTTTTTTTTTAAGAGTCTATTTGAGTTTTACAATTTTTCCCCTAATCTTCCCTCCCTCCACCCCCTACAGAAGGAAATTTGTCAGTCTTTACATTGTTTCCATGGTATACATTGATCCAAATTGAATGTGATGAGAGAGAAGTCATATCCTTAAAGAATAAACATAAAGTATAAGAGACAGCAAGATCAGACAATAAGATAATAAGTTTTTTTCTAAATTAAAGGTAATAGTCCTTGGTCTTTGTTCAAACTCCACAGTTCTTTCTCTGGATACAGATGTTATTCTCCATTGCAGACAGCCCCAAATTGTCCCTAATTGTTGCACTGATGGAATGAGCAAGTCCATCAAGGTTGATCATCACCCCCCATGTTTCTGTTAGGGTGTACAGTGTTCTTCTGGTTCTGCTCATTTCACTCAGCATCAATTCATGCAGATGCCTCCAGGCTTCCCTGAATTCCCATCCCTCCTTGTTTCTAATAGAACAATAGTGTTCCATGACATACATATACAACAGTTTACTAAGCTATTCCCCAACTGAAGGACATTTACTTGATTTCCAATCACAGCAATTACAATTAGCCTGATAATCTGGATTATTGTAGTAGAGTTTTGGTTGTTCTATCCTGTTCTAAATCCATCTTCCACTCAGCTGCCTAAATGATTTTCCTTGAGCACAGTTCTGACCATTTCATTTCCCTAGTCTCTGAAATTCAGGGTCTCCCTCATTATCTCCAAGATCAAATGTAAAATTTTCTATTTGTTATTTAAAGCCCTTTACAACTTTTCCCCTTCTCTTTTCAGTCTTCCTACTTTTTATTACCTGTTGTATTTTTTATGTTCTAATAACACATGTTGTCTCTCTGTTCCTTCTAACATCCATCTCCCAATTACATTCTTTTTTTTAAATTTTGAGTTCCAAATTTGCCCTCCCTTTCTTTCCTCTACAAGTGCAATCATGTAAAACATTTTTGTATCAGTCTTTTTTTACAAGAAAACTCAGATAAAAGAAAAAGAATGAGTGAAAATTAGCATGCTTCAGTCTACTTCATCATTAATCCTTTGAGATTGTCTTGAATCATTTTGTTGAGAATACCCAAGTCATTCATAGTTCATCATAACAATATTGTTGAGTATTCTCCTAGTTTGTTCACTTCACTTTGTTTTAGTTCATATAAGATTTTTCAGGTTTTTTTTTTTTAAATCATCTTGCTTTTAATTTCTTTTAGCACAGTAGTATTCCATCACAATAATGTGCCATAACTTGTTTCACCATTCCCTAATTGATGGACATTGCTTTGAATTCCAGTTCTCAGTCATCATAAAGAGAGTTGCTATAAATATTTTTCTATCTTTTTTGATGTCTGGGATATAGAAGTATTAGTGATAATGCTGGATCAAATGGCATGCATAGTTTTAGAGCCCTTTGGGCATAGTTTCAAATTGTTCTCCAGAATGGTTGGATCACTTCACAGCTCCACCAATAGTGCATTAGTGTCCCAATTTTCCCACATCCTTTCTAACATTTATCATCTTTCTTTTTTGTCATATTCAATCTGATAGGTGTGAGGTGGTACCTTAGAGTTGTTTTAATGCTCATTTCTTTGTCTGAAAACTGCCTGTTCATATCCTTTGATCATTTATCAATTGGGGAATAACTCATTTTCTTATAAATTTGACTCAGCTCTCTATAGATTTGAAAAGTGAGGCCTTTGTCAGAGATATTAGTTACAAAAAAGTTTTTTCCAGTTTTCTATTTTGCTTTTAATATTGGCTTTGTTTGTATAAAAGTCCTTTTAATCTTATATAATAAAAATTATCTTTTTTTTGTATTTTCCTTGATCCTAAATTCTTCCCTTATTCATAGATCTGACAGACTATTCCATGCTCTCCATATTTGCTTATGGTATCACCTTTAAGTGTAAATCTTACACCTATTTTTACCTTACCTCAATATATAGTATGAAATGTTGGTTTGTACTGAGTTTCTGTCATGGTGTTTTCCAGTTTTCCTAGCAGTGTTTGTAAATATCGAGCTTTTGTTCCAAAAACTTGGATCTTTGTGGTTATTATATAGTAGTTTACTATGATCATTTACTATAATGTAATATGTACCTATTCTATCACTACTCTATTTTTTAACCAGTAATAGTTTGATCATTGCCACTGTGCTTTCCTTTTCATTGACTCTTTCCCCATCCCAAGAGTGTTTTCTTTCCTCTACACTCAGCTTCCTAAAAAACTGAACTCAAATCCCACTTCCTGTAAGAGGTCTTTTCTTGTTCTCCCTCTGCATGTATTTGCCTTCTGAGATTACTTTCTACATATCTTGCAGATATATAGTTGTTTCAGTGTTGTCACCCCCATTAGGGTATGAGCTCTAGAAGAGCAGCAACCTTGATTTTGTCTTATTTTGTATTGCTGCTTAGCACAATATATATTGCATCATAGAGTTCCATAATTGTTTTTAGTTGGCAGTATTTTTTAATTGTAATGAACTTAATGTGCTTTTTCAGGTTTCTGTTCCCCCTGGAGCTTTGGACTGCTGGGTCTTTTTGAGCTGTTTAGAGGTGTTGCAGAGGATAGAAGGTTGCTGTGATCGTGCTCAAATTGATTCCAATATTTCCCACACTGTTGGCTTATGGAGCTATGCCACAGAAAAGGTAGACAAGATATAATGCATGTTTTCCTTTTTCTCTGGTTTCTGCCACTATGTGAAAAATAATAGGCAAACTAGTTACCACATTATTCTTTTGAAATGATTATCAGTTGTTCTGGTTACATTACTATATGCTATATAGCAGATGTAGTAGTTGTCCACTATCTATTTATTCAGTAGGTACTTTCTAAATACCTGCTATGTATGTCAGTGATAGCCTTGCATAGTTGTGGGTAGCATGATTGTCTTGGAACCAGAAAGGCTTATATATTCAGATTGTTTCTCTGAAACCTACAAGATATGACTTGGGCTAAGTCACTTTACTTCTGGCAACTCTTTAAGATTTATCTTTCAGATTGAGGGAAAAGTTCTCATTCTTGAAGTTTGCTAGGCAGATGAAATGACAGGTGCTTCATATATTTGAGTATGTGTATAAATGCTATGTTACAAACTTTCAGAAGTATAATAAAAAGTAAAATGCATGACTTTTTCCTTCAGAGATGTTTTTTAATCTAATTCAAAATGACTTAAACATAACACATGAAAAGTTAAATGATAGTATAAGACAGAAATGAGTGGTTCAGACAGAGGAGTAATCTGGAAAGCTAAGGAAATTATTGAAGAAAGTGAGCTTTGAACAGAACTTGGAAAGATAGATTTGTTGATGAAAAACATTTTGTGATTAAGAATAGGGAAGAAACTCATTATGAGGACAGGTAGATAGAATTGCAAGAGATGTTTAGGAAAAAATGACTAGGTCAATCTGTCTAGAAGGTTCTTTTAGGTCCATGGTATAAGATGAAAGTTGGGAAGATAGTCTGGATCCAGATTGTAAAAGACTTGAAAATGTTGTCCTCATAAGTGCGGATTTTGCTATGCAACTTTTAAAATAAGAGGAGCATATGAGAAATATACAGGGACATAGGACCGCAGAAAATATGAAAAACTATGAATAGCACTGGCTCCTATCCCAAATCTTTGTTTTTAATAATTCTTATTTTTTGCACCCATTACAAAGTTGCATTTTCTGTGTGAGAGATTAGTAACTTTCACACTCTGCAGTCTTCTCAGATGTTAGTGTAACTACAGCAACTGCTTCAAGAATTTCCTTCTAACATTATTTTGGGAGAAAAATCATATGACTGAGTCTTGGTGGTAGAGAGCCATAGAAAGTGTGAAACCACATTCCTTTAGTGCACTGAAAATTTTAACAAAATTTAACTATTCATAATAAATTTGTATATGTATACTTTTGGTAGTAGATTATAAAATGAATTAATATGTAGTATTTATACATTTATGAATTAATAGGTTTTTACTTTTCTTTTTTATATTTCCATTGTCAATAATTTTCCACAGCAAATCTCCAAAAAATTCTCATTTAATTATTGACAGCCAATTCATGAATAAATAAAACTGCAAAGGTCAAATCTGATAAGGGAATGTCAAAGTATGACTGTAGTTTTTTTTTTTAAGAAAAATTAGTCTGATAACAGTGTACAGACTAGCTAGAATCAAGAAGAAACTATTGCATAAGATATCAGTTACTAGCCCTTTTTATAGGTCTTTAAACTATTTAACAAGTTAACAGTAAAGAGCATCTTAGTAGAAAATCATTTGAGAGAGATAGTGACAAACACATGAATTGGATTTGAGTGAGAGTGCTGTTCTGAATCACCAACTTCATTTTCTTCTCCAGAGCCATCTGGGTCCAGTGGCCATATATGAATCAGAATAACTGGAGATGTTTCTGGATGCAATTAATGTTAAGTAACTTGCCCAAGGTCACACAGTAGGAATCAAGTGTCTGAGGCTGGATTCAAACTCCCAGCCTCCTGCCCCACGGCCAGTGCTCTATCCACTGCACTTATCTGCCCAAATGGAAGGGATTGGTTGGTTAGTGGTAATTACCTCTGTTTACAGTTAAAGGCCCCTCTGTAAGACTTCCTCTTTTCCGCATTTAAGACTTCCGCATTTATTCCTCTTCTCACATTTTAAATATTCCAAAGAGAGAAATAGAGGATGATTTTCTGTAGTATATGATATAAAATAACCATTTACTGTTTCCAGTAGAATTTGATTATTAATTAGCTCTTCTAAAACTTCATGTTTAGGAGAATTTTATTTTTATAAGGAGCAAGGTAAAATTCATTTTAAGTGACTAGAATTGATAAGAGTTATTACCACAAGTGCTCTCTATGAAACTACTTCTTAAAGAATTGTCTTTACTACAAAAGTGTTGGAAATATAAGTCAGCCTTACAGAAAGGTACTAAAGAAATAACAAATGATTTTTGCTGCTCATTTTCATAGCCTTATTGCTATTCTGAGCTATTTTTTACTTTTCAGTCCTCTAAGAAGTATTCAGATAGGGGTAACTGGTGGGGGGTGGGGTGGCAACTAGGTGGTGCACTGGTCTTGGAGTCAGGAGGACCTAAGTGTCTGGCCTCAGACACTTAATATGACCTAGCTTTGTCACTTAAGCCCATTGCCATGCAAAAGTCAAAAAAAAAAAGCTTCAGATGATGATGACTTTAGAATTTCTAGCATTATCCCTTTCCTTTCGATTAGTAGCCTTCCTTGCAGGAATTTATTACAGAATGATATAGCAAAATATAACTAATTGCATAAGTTTTGTATTAAAATTATTAAGCTCTGTACTTTTAATATTTCCTTGAAATATCAATTTATAGTGTGAGTTTTTCCTCAATAGCTGAAGTCCTTGGGATATCTCTGTGGACTTGTGTCAGAAAATGGACCAAATTCAGAAGATCTTAATAGGACAGTTGATCTTTTGGCAGGTTTAGGAGCTGAACGGCCAGAAACAGGTACTTTTGAAAATTTATTTATGGAGGATTATGTTGAAAATTAATAAAAAATATTAAGAGTCATGTTAAATCTAATTACTAAAACCGTACTTTGAAGGAATTCAAGAAATTATTCTTTTTAGCTTACTATGTAGGTTTAAAAACCATTAGCAATGTTTTGAGAGAATTTAGTGATCAACTGTGTGAATCTTGTATATCCTGTATATAAATTTAAAATAACTCTGATGCTATTAGTCTTTTTTCTGAAATACAGATAAGCTTTTCCTAAAATCACTGAATATCTCATATGATTATGTTATATTCCAAGGATTAAGTAGCATTATTTCTTGAAGATAACTTATGGTATATTGCCTTAGTATATTCCCACAATATAGTAATTTAGAATTGCCCTTCTCATGGTACTTTAATTCTCAGAAAGTATATATGTTTATCTTAATTGTCATTTAGTAACCATGCCATCCTGGCCTAAATAGAGGGCCAACTTTCAAGTCAGGTAAGCTATAGAAATACTTCATTGTAACAGTGGGCAAATTGCTTAAATTTTGAATGCCCCAGGCAGTTTTCTGAGCATGCTAATTACAAATGAGCTCCTGATTTGTATTTGGTGCAGGAAATTTATACATACAAAGTTCCAAATAGTGATAAAAACACAGATCATTTTCACCCTCACCCTCACCCTCTCTCCCACCCCACTCACTCAAAGCCATTTTGATTCCTTTAGAAAGAAAAAGATACTTTAATAGGACAAATACTGTTAACAGTAACCGTCAAAACACTATTTTTGTACTTCAGTTGATAATCAGTAAACATGTTGGATATCATCAGATATGTTGTTGTTACAGGTTATCTAATGACATGATGAAATTTTGTCCTGGGTCAGATCATGCTGTTGCATTGCTGGAAATAAAGCACCATGTGAATAACTTCACTTATAACTTTAGTATTTTAATTAAGAGTTATTATAAATATTGTTATACTTCAGTTTTCATTGCTACTAAACTATTCACTGAAATTGCTGTAGTATTGATCTATTATCTGGCTAAAATCTTAATTTAGTCCTAGTTTTGAGATCATCTGAAACATGAAGAATTTTTAAGTTTGATTTCTTCATTTCCTGGTTTGAGGGCAAACACTTGCAGATGGATATAAATTTTGAAGATGAATAAGTAGCCATTTCTTTTTGTTTAAGCCAAAACTGCACAGAGTCCATATAAGAAACTCCAGGAGGCCTTGTCATCAGTAGAAGCATTTGAAAAACATTACTTAGTAAGTATTATATTTGTGGAACTCTATGTGATGGAGAGAGATAATCACTCAGAGAGCACCCTGGGGCGGGTGTATCACTTTGCCTTTTGAATTGTGTATGACACTAAATGATCAAAAAGTTAGTTTGTTTGCTTGTGCTGGTCTTCTTGGTACCTTAAAGAGTTAATGGAGAAAAATACATGAATTGTTCATATGTCTTTTCATAAGTGCCCAAGATGCTGTGATTTCCCCAGATACAGATACAACTCTATAAACATTTTCAGTTTCATTAAATATATTTTCCCATTGCATAGATTGGTAATAGCTAGATAGCTATTAACTAGTGACTAGACAGTTATTTGTCCCTAATGAAATTTTTTTTATTATAAATTAATGGGGGAAAAAACCTGACATTTTTGCTTGCATTTCTTGCATAACCTAAATGTGTGTGTGTGTGTGTGTGTGTGTGTGTGTGTGTGTGTGTGTGTGTGTGTTTGTCTATATAGGCCAACTTTAGCATAGCTGACTTTTCCAGAATATTTTATGAGTAATCCACATCACTAAGAGGAAAAGATCTCCTTTTTATTTTTGAATATTTCTCTTAAAGTCAACTCAACATTTTACATAAAAATGTAATTATTTTAACATGGGGAAAACCCTTTCTTTTCAAAATTTCAGAGAAGAGGATATAAAAGATTATAAATACAGAGCAATTGAAAACCACAGGAGACATTTAGTAGAAGCCTCTCATTGGAGAAAAAAAGAAACTGAGGTCTAGAAAGGGGGAGGGATGAAGTCAAGGTCACAAAGCCATTAATAGGCTAAGCCATCCAACATAGCACCACACTTTTGGGGGAATGAGGGGAGGTAATTGAGGTTAAGTGACTTGCCCAGGGTCACACAGCTAGTAAATGTGTGAGGTCAGATTTGAACTGAGGTCCTCCTGCCTTCAGGATCAATGTTCTATTCACTCCAGCCCTATAAATTATTTATACTTTTTTCTCATACATTCTTATTGAGCAGTGCTATTCAGAATCCCATTACAAAAAGTAGTACAACATAAAAGAATACATTAAAAAATCTTTTTTAAAAATTATGAAGTGCTATATACATGTAAAATGATAATTTAATTCAAGTAAATAATGGTGGGTTTTTTCCCTTTTCCACAGGATCTGTCTCATGCTACCATTGAAATGTATACAAGTATCGGAAGAATCCGATCAGCTAAGCTCGTTGGAAAGGATTTGGCAGAGTTTTATATGTAATTCAATTTTAACCTTTTTTCACTTTTGACATGTACTTGGATATGTACAATCATTCTTAATATTGTATAAATATATTTACAATTTGGGATTTCTTAACATCACTCTAGGAATAAAAGAAGTCCTGTAAAAAAATGGAGTTCTTATACCTGGTTATCCAGAGTATATTATATAGAAGTGAAATTAACACATTATAAATAATTGTCAGCTTTTAAGTCAGGAAGACTAAAGTTTAGGTTTGAAAAGGTTTGCAGACATAAGATGCAAAAAATTTACCATGAAAGTTAGTATGGAAATAATTTAACAATCTTATTTAAAAAAAAAAACCCTTTTATTAATTTGCCCACTTAACATTCTTTAAAAACAGGGATTAGTGTGTAATAAAATATAAAATTTTCTGGGCCTTTTTTCCCATCACTAATATTTTCATCATAAATTAGGAGTGAGTACTTTATGTATACCTCTGGGTCTTATAACTTTTAAGCAACCTTAACTTGTCTTTAAGGTTCTTACTTTTTAAAGAATAAAGTGAAAAACATACATGATCATACTACACTTTTAATTCTGGTTCTAGTAAAGTCCTGCTTAGAAGGAAGAATATGTCAAGACTGGGAGGCTTGTGTATTTCAGATTTGGAGATTAAGTACATTTTATTATTGAGCAGAAGAACCAGGTTGGTACTTTAGCTTTCCTTCAGAGTTTAGAAATCTAATAAACCATCAGTGAAGAGGGAATAGAAGGAAAGATGAGGTAAGGAAAGGAATATGTGCAAAGCACACATAATTGAATCTTTTCATTCATCTTGCAAGTAGCTGTTTGTTTTGGTCTATTTTTTAATATATCTTTTTATTGATTATGATTTTATATTGCCTTAATTTCCAGATATAAATTTATTTCCATCCTGTCCATAACTTTTAACAGACTTTTAAAAAAATGCAAAACAGCATTCAAGCAAAATAGCCAACACATTCTCCATTTCTGACAATATTTGCAATACTTCAACACCCATAGTCTTCCACCTATGTAAAAAAGAGCGATTATTTACTTTCATTTTGTTTACATTTTCCCTTTCCTTCCTCTTTTGACCTTGTGGGGTAGACATAACTGGGTTCTCAAAGATTCTGCCAGACATTAGTAAACTGACAGCTCTTATATAGCTAGAAAAGTTTTAGCTGTGGTCCTGAGACAGACTCAGACTTAATGTGTGAGATCTAACTTAGAACAAAGACATTCATTACCCCTAGCTGATTAATTATTTTGTCATGACAGTGCATGAAAAAACCAAGACATGTAAATGGCTCTGTTCTATGCATTTCCATCTCACTTCCATTGTAACTATGGTAGAATGTCTGAAAAAAGGCCAAGGGTGCCAAATACTAAAGACTTTCATGGTTTCTACATGATCTCTAAATATTCATGTATCAATGAATTACTCTACTTATTCCAGGTAAGATTGTTTTTGTCTATGAATCATTATGTTGATGTTACTCAAAAGAATAATTCGCAAATTGAGAAGTCCAGGGAAAGTTAATAAAGTGTCTAGTAAGAAACATTATCTCATCAGATGCCTTGCTAAAAATTGCTTTGCAGCATTCATGATGAAAAAAGACCCACAGAAATATGACTGCAACTTTTGTTCTAACAATCTATCTCAGAGAATAAAGCGACAAATGCCACAAAGAATTATTAGTAAGATGCCCCAAAACAAGTCAAAGCATATTTTAATATTTAAGGATTGTGGCCACAGGGAAAGATAGTGAAAAGTCTGTTGAAAAATATGGTTTACACTGAAAAATTATGAGGCAAAAAAAGAAAAAAAATTGAAATGTTAAAGGACACAAAGACTCAAAAATTTTATTTTTTAAGACAAGCTGATCATTCAGGAAATCGATTTCTTGATTTCCTTTAAAATGCCTATATATGTAATTTATACCTGTATGGAATTACAAGAGTAAATCTGGCCTTTATCCTTTTTTAAAAGAAATTTTTTTACTGAGATCTCTTTTTAATAATTTAATTCCCAATGTAACTTCCCCTATGCATCATCTTCTCAGAGAGTGTAATTCCTCATAGCAGTAAATGGGGAGGGGGGCGTTAGAGTAAAATCAACCAGCTTATCAGAAAAGCCTTATAAGAGGTCCAGTGTAGGTAGCACTTAGTTGATGTAATTAATGAATCCCCTCAAATTTGTACTGCATATTTTCACTGGGATGGAACCCATTGCATCATTATACCTTCACATAGCTCACCCATAATCTCCTATATTTACAAAGAAGCAGGGTAGATATCTTATGATATCTATTCATGGGGGGCTAAACTTAGTCTCATAATTTAGCAAAATTCAATTTCATTTGTTCCTGTTATTGTTTACATTTTTATAATAATTAGATATGTTGTTTTCCTGGTTCTTTTTACTTTACATCAGTTCACATGAACCAATACATACTTCTTGCTGTTCATTATATTCATTATTTCTTCTGGCACATTAATACTATTCTGTTAGATTCATGAACCTTGACTTGTTTGCCATTTTCTAATAGATTGGCATTTACTTTAAGTTCTCTTTTCTCAGAAAGTACTACTATAAATATTTTTATATTATCCAAAATGTTTTAGTGCCATTTTAAGCTGTTGAAGTTGTTTAAGCTTAAAGCTTAAACGTGCATTAAGACATTTGGGACACCTTATATTTAGGACATTTATTTTTGTCACTGACCTCCTTGGAGTTTAGACCTAGACCATATATCCCAGAATCAATTGTTTTGGACATATTAGTCGCTCTCTTTAATACCAAAAATATTTACTTACATAGTATATTCTTTATACTTGATATAACCAGACTAGAACAAAATTTTAGAACTAGAAAAAAACTTTTAAAAATAATCTAGTCCCCTTCATTTTATGGAAAAGGAAACTGAGATTTGGAAATTTTAACTTCTTCAAGATAATAAAGCTGGTTTGGGTCAGAGCTAGGACTAGGTCCTAGGTCTTCTGACTTTCCTGACCTACATTTTGATGACTATTGTGATTACCTGGTGAATAAATGATTAGTAGAGTCAGTAAGTAGTGTCTTTAAAATGTTGTTCAAGAACTTAGTTCTTATTGGAAGTTCTAGTTGAAAAGGTTAAAATATTCCATTTATACTTGATGAACATTGATATACTGATTCCACTTCAGTATTCTGTTAACATAGCAGTATTGGTATTTAGCACATGGAAAAGGAGAAAAGTTAAAGATTTGAGAAACTTTTTCAAAATTATCTAGGTTGCTACCATTTTCTCATTGTTTGAGAAAGAAATGTTATGTACTTAGCTGAACTTGCCTTTCATTATTTGAGATTAGCAATCACAAAATCTCAATGTGAGAGGTGAACTGAGAGCCCCTTTAAGTCCATTTCATAATCCAAACTAGAATCTCCTTGCCAGTGATTATTTTGGTCTTGTTTTAAAGACCTCCAGTACCCGTTCTCAACTTTCTATAGAAAACCCAGACTACAGATAAGTATCATTTTTGAATCTTTGATATCACACCTTGGATTCTGGAGAAATTAACTATTTGAGATGCTATACCACTTCAATTTAGAGAAGTGTTAAAGAGAAGGATATATTTGATGTGAAAAAGGTAGGGGAAGAGCAGTCTTAAAATTGAATTTTTAAATTTGTTTTCACTATAAAACGTGATTAAACTTGTTTGTTTACTTTGCAAGGAGGAAAAAGTCTCCACAAAAAGCAGAGGTCTACCTTCAAAATGCATTAAAGAATTATGTGGCTGAGGGTTGGGCATTGCCCATCACACATACAAGAAAGCAGCTAGCAGAATGTCAAAAACATCTTGGACAAATTGAAAAGTATCCTTTAATAAAACTAGATAATCAATTTCTAGAGAATGAAATTGTATTTATATAATACATGATGACATTTCTCTTAGAATAATGATATATACAGGTGTTGAATCAATGTTTTTTTTTGTGGTAATGAGACTAACAGCCTGTTTATTTTTCTAGTGATGTCATTTTGGAGGAAACCTTTTTTTTTTTTAAGATTTTATTTGAGTATTTTGAGTTTTACAACTTTTCCCCTATTCTTGCTTCCCTCCCCCCCACCCCTCCCTAGAAGGTAGTCTGTTAGTCTTTACATTGGAGGGTACACTTTAAATATATGTCTTTTATTTGAATTCATGTGTTTTTTTGTAAAAGATGGGCTTCTTGAAAAAAACTTGCCTTTGCTAAACTTTAATGAATGCCAGAGCATTCAGAAAATTGATTTATGCTTTAAAAATTTTCTTGAAAATAGCTGTGGACTTCATTCTCCTTAGCTCTATTTTCTAGCTATCTTCAAACAAGCAGCCTTTTAGCCAGTGATAGTCACTTAACAGAGGATGAACGTAAACATTTTTGCCAAGAAATATTTGACTTTGCCAATCAGCAGAAAGAAAGTCCAGGTAAGGCCACATTAAATTAAAAAATTGAGTGAGTAAAGCATTTTAAAACCTGTTAAAATTATCTCTTTCAAATAGAAAATTTATAAGTTAAAAACTTTAATTCTTGAATCCTGATTTACATTATAATTAAACCTACTGTTTGAGATTTTATTAGGATAAAATGCTTGTGAGGGGGGATCCTTGAACTTTTCTTCAGTAGCCCTATTTTCCAGTGTTGTAGCCTCCTGGAACTAACTTAATAGTGATCTTTTGCAGCAGAACTCTATTAAACTCTCAGAGCCTTTGAAGCCAAGTCAACTACAATCCTTACTCCAGCTTGCCTAACCCAGACTGATAAACCATTTGTGCAGCTGGGACCTTTTCAGAACACCCTCCCTCCCTGATCCAATGTTTTCCAAACCTTCCTGCTCCTTCTTGCTCCTCTTCTCCCACTGCTCCATATCCCATAAAGGTCCAGTGCATCATCTGTGGGGCAGGCTTCTTGATAGAAGGAGTTCCCACATGCATATACCTTTCTCTTGTAGTAAATCAAGTTAGCACCTATTTTTTTGTGGAGTCATGACTTTCAGTTAAAAGCTTCAGTGAGTTGAATGGAATTCTTAGTTATTGGCTATATTATATACAATCTGTATGCTCTTTGTTGAATTATTTTTCTCTTGCAAGAATGTAGTTTTGTTTTAGGTTGAATAATTTGCCTTGTGTTAAGAACTGTACATAGTGCTGAGGATACCAAAAAAAAAAGGCAAAGACCTGATTCCTTACTGTTAGGAGATCATAATCCTCAAGAGGGACACAAACATGTAAATGACCTCATAAATATAAGTTATGTACAGAATAGGTGGAAAGTAATCTGAGAGAGAATATATTCTATTGAGGAGACTGGGAAAGGATTTGAGCTAAGTCTAAATAAGAAATCCAGTGAGGAGGTAGAGCATGCCAGGCATAGAGGCCAGCCAGGGAAATGACATGGTGGATGTTGGTGGAGTGTTGGAATGTTACGGTGTTACAAGGAACAGCAATGTCATAAGGAACTCCGAAGAATGGGAGTATGCAAAGTTATAAAGAGCTCTAAATATCAAATTCTTTTTCAATCCATTTGACTGGAATTTTCTTCATAAAACCAGGCAATTATAAAATGATGTTTTTGAGTGAGGAAAAGACCTTGGAGTAGCAGTTTAGCTCCTTGAAACTTAAGGAACACAAAATCATTGCTGCAACCATAATGGGGAAATCTTTGCTTCTGTTTTTATCTTCTCTGGCTTTTATTTCCTGCAAAATATATAAATTTCTTAGTTGTCACAAAGATTTGTTAGTTTTTCCAGCATAGTCTGAAATCTAGTTCTGTGAAAGAGTTTATAAATAAATTTGAGGGAAAAGAATTAGTTAACCTGTATTTATGTCATATTTGACAGAGGGTAATTCAAGAGCCATGTTGTCCTCTAAGCATATAATTTCAGTTAGTTAATACCATACTTAAATTCACCTTTGAACAATCAATAAGCATTTATTAAATACTCACTGTCCACCAAGAATTTTAGTACAGACAAAAGAAATACTTTCCTTCGTGTATTCTGGAGTATGAGATTGAATGGGATCTAAAGTATTTCATTGAGAATATTGCTTTGACTTCAGTGGCACTAGCTTTTGATGTAGACATTATCACTGTCTCTAAGAACCACATTTTTTGATATATAATCTGCAGGTCTCAAAGTAGTACTGTCTATGCATTCCTTCGCACAACTAAAGCATCTCCACTTTGATCCTTCAAATGCTCTTGTCCACGTGGGAGGAACTTTGTCTATTGAAATTACCTTGTTAAGCCAAATGCCTGTCTCAGTCCAAGTAGAGCAGATTGCCATCAGCGTTCACTTCAGCATCGAAAAAAATAGCTATCGTAAGACTGCTGAGTGGCTTACTAAGCACAAGACGTCCAATGGCATTATCAGTTTTCCAAATGAGAATTCAAGTGTTCCTTCCTCCCGAAGTAATTCTCCTGCACTGGAACTTTATGAAATGTACGAGAGGAGCCCCTCAGATAACTCCTTGAACACCACAGGGATTATTTGTAAAAATGTTCACATGCTACTACGAAGACAAGAAAGCAACTCCTCTCTGGAAATCCCTTCAGGTGTGACTCTGGAGGATGGGGCACACATATTAAAATGTAGCAATGTAACTCTGGACCCAGGGGTCAATAAAATAATATTCAGAACTCAGGTATGTTTTAAAAATTGGTAAGTTAAATTTAATACTGATAATTACAAGACTGCTGAGAAGGCGCATGGCCTAATGGAAAAAGTAGTGTACCTTGGAAATTAGGAAGACCTGGGTTCAAATTCCTGTTCTTGACACTTACTGACTACCTTACTCTGGGCAGATTATTCCATGCCCTCAGTAACTCTCTAAGATT
This sequence comes from Macrotis lagotis, assembly GCF_037893015.1. NCBI lineage: Eukaryota > Metazoa > Chordata > Mammalia > Peramelemorphia > Peramelidae > Macrotis > Macrotis lagotis. Next base: position 502,954,663 of record NC_133658.1, read on the forward strand.
ACATCCTGTAGAGCAGGTGCTAATCTACATTGATGGAAATAGTTTCTTCATTAAAAGTTCCCTTCAGGGGTGGCTAGGTGGCTCAGTGGATAAAGCACTGGCCCTGGAGTCAAGAGTACCTGGTTTCAAACACTTAATAATTACCTAGCTGTGTGGCCTTGGGTAAGCCACTTAACCCCATTTGCCTTGCAAAAACCTAAAAAAAAAAAAGTTCCCTTCACCAAATACAGATCCAATTCAAAAGTAAAGGGCCGGTGTTGGCATTTTGGTTTTATCCTTTTAGAACATACTACTTCTAACTGATATTGACCCTAAAAGATTTATATTATTTGTTAACCAAATTAGAGATTTTGATAACTGTCTTTTTACAGTGTAATGATATATCAGGATGCACACACACACATAAATTGGGGATTTTAAAGATTGGGACCTTAGAGATTTAAATTTTAAATTGGAAGGGATTCCAGGTCTAGCTAGTCCTTTCATTTTACAGATGGGAAATTGTAGATCCAGGGCAGTCATCTCATAAGTGTCAGGTGGCAGAATCTGAATATTGAAAACCAATCCTCCAGCTCCAGTTATTCTTTCCATTGAGCCATGCAACCAACCACTCAGGATTGCCCAGTCCTGCTTTTCCTGCTTCTTAAGGTGATCTTAGTTATTTCAAGAACCTCAGTTATTTTAAAACATAATTTAAATTTCTCTTTATTTAAAAAATTATATAACACTTAGGTGAATGTATGATGTTATATTTTCAAAAGGGGGAAATCACTATTTTGTTAACAGTTAACCTAAAAAATACCCAGATTAGTTGTCAGAGAAACCACTCAGAAAGCAGTCAGTGAACATTCATTGAACAACTTCTACTCACTAGATGTTATGCATACATGTGCACACCTATGACTCATTTGTATATAAATTGCCTCTTTTATGTACCAATATTCAATTTAGATACACTATAGATTTTGAGTATTCTTACCGAAAGTTTGTGTATTCTATCCAAGAACAAATTCATCATGAATTTTCACAAATTAAAAATCTAACACCTGGGAGCTTAAAAAACTGAATACAAAATAAAATCTGCTCAGGTTACCTTAAACCTAGGAAAATTCTCAGTCAATGTAGAGCACTAGAGTTGTAGTCAGAATACTGGAGTTCCTGTTTTGAATCAACGTTTATTAACCATGTTTACGACATTTAAACTTGTAAGCTAATGAGCCTCAATTTTCTAAACAGTAAAAGTAAGTAAAATAATACCCCTATTCACAGAGTTATTTTTGAAGAATGCACTGTATGAATTGTAAAATACTATCTAAATGCTTGCCTGCATGTAAGTGCTCTCGTTTAGAAGGGTAAATAGGCTGGAAAAGTGACTGATATTCAAAAATTCTGGCTGTGCCACTTGATACCTTTGTGACCTTGGGATGGACATTTAATCTCTGGGACTCAGTTTCCTCATCTATGAAATAAGAGAGTTGGACGTTAGTACCTTCCAGCTCTACACTCAATAATTATTCAAGAAAATATGAATTTGTTAACCTGGAGAAGAGAAGATCTTGCCTTCAGGCATTTGGAAAGCTCACATGGGAAAAGGATTTTTCTTAATCTATTTGACCCCTAAAGTCAGAATCATAAGTATCAAGAAGTTGCAGAAAGGCAGATGGAGGCTGGATGTAAAGAAAAACAACTTCTGCCCCAAAGTATTGATCTTTAAAAGACTACATCATTACTTAAAAGGTACATTATCCAGAGATTTTTGTTCAGGAATGAGTTGGACTGGATGACCTCTGAGATATTTTCCAACTCAGAATCTGTATAAGTTATATGTGTGCATATATGCAACTGGGAAATGCATACATGCATATATACACAAATAAAAATTACAAAGGTTATAATTTAGAAATTATTATAAGTTCTCAAATAATACATCATTTCTACTTTAGGCTAAAGAACCTGGAACATATACTCTCAGGCAGATGTGCACCTCAGTGGGCCAAGTGCAATTTGTTCTTCCTCATATTTACCCCATAGTACAATATGATGTCTACTCTCAGGATCCTCAGCTAAAAGTGGAACCATTGACTGGTAAGAATACATAAATACTTAATCAGTTTTATTATAAAGATGAAGTGAAAGAAGGGGGACAGATTATAGAATAAACCTAAAATTTGTTGTTTTGATCTTTGGAGTTTCCTATTTTTTCTTTCCTCTTTACTTTTGACAGCATAACTGAGCAATTTAAACCTATTGTTGACCAGAAACTTAAAGTCTTTCCTATCTTGCCAAACTGCATTTCCTATAAATGTTAATGTCAGTGATTGATAAAAACTATATGTATATATGTATGCATGCATGCATGATATACATATTGTATAATTACATGCCTACATGTCTGAACTATGTGCATATTCTATCCAAAGATTATGCTAGTCAATGTTCAGTGAAAGAACAATAAATAGATTTGTGGATTCTTGTGAAATAGTATTCTCCTAAGTGAAAATGCTTCATTATGACTGTGTTGTAGATATAGCTAATACACTCTAATTGAAATGTTGATGTAGGGGATCAGTAGACTAACTGAACAAGTCATGTCAACTCATTTAATAAATATTTAAGTCAAAAGGAGAAATTATTTGTTCATTGTCTTTCCTGGACATTTACTGGCATTTGACTGGTCTTTAGTGATAGATATATGGATAGATACATCTATATGTGTTTTTATGTATATGTGTAAATACACATATACCTATTTATGTATACATGTTTATGCATGTGTATGTATACATATGAATGTATAAACACATAATTGCTAAATTCAGAGTGTCACCAACTAATGAAAAATTAGAAAAGTTTTAGTTACTAAAATGTCATGGGAATGTAAGTAGAATTCTCATGAATTTGTTCAAATTAGTATTTGTCCAAATTAGAATGGGAACACTGTATGCTTACTTCTATGATCTCATCTATGTGTTATTTTCTTCAAGGATACAGATTACAGTCCATCATTACCTTTTCATTCCATGATATCCTGTTAATCCTCCAAAGGGAGGCTGTTATGTCATTATGTGTGTATTGCAGCATTCAAGCTATTTGTTTCTTGTCTTCTATATAACCAAACCATCTTTCTTTCTGGTCCTAATTTATACTGCTACTTAAATATGATTTGTCATTGATAAGATTTTACAACACATTTATTCCTACCATACATCTCTCAGTTGCCTTTTGTATAATATGCAGCTTTTGTTCTTTGGAGATTGTGGTATTCCATAATTTGTAGCAGTATCATCTGCATGCAGCTTTCATTGACTAAGTATTGGTGTTAAAAAGACATTGCTTCTAGAAGACGTTTGGTATCATTAACAACACTTTATATTTTGGACCTTCCTTTTTTTGTAACCATTTTAAAGGTCCATTCAACTACATATGATAGTCTGGACAACAGGCATTCTTCATCCAGTTAGTTTCTGGATGATTAGATAAGTCTTTTGAGTGATTCCACATCACATTTAGGATGTTTTGCAGTGTTCCAGGGCTTGATGCAATCAGCACAGTATCATCCACAGACAGGAGCATCTGGAGGACCTCAGCATCTGAAAGGATTCCCTTTACCATTTGGACTCTTTGCTGGACAATTCTAATTGACAGTGAAAAACACCATGGCAAGCATGTTTCCCTCTTTTATGCCTCATTTGATATATTACTACAGACATTTCTCGCTTTATGTAAATTCACATAACATAAATTTGACTTGACATAAAGAATTCTGAAAGAAATCTGCATTCCAAAAAAAGTTTTAACTTTATAGTACTGTGCTCTCTCCTCTCCATTTCTGCCCCTCAAATCTGTGCTCCATATCCTCCTAACTTCCATCCCCAACAAAAAAAAAAAGAAAAATCCTAAAAGCAAAAACAAAAACCCCTCTAAGTGAAAGCAGAAGAACATAAGATTGGAGCTTGGCTTGAGACCTTGAGCACTGAGAGAAATCTTTTTCCCCAACCATTCCATCCCCACTTGGGTCCTGTGTGTCTGTCCCTGGTCCCTGCCTGTGACCTGTCCTCTCTTGTCTCTGTCCAGACCCCACTTGTCTGCCCCTCACGTGTTCCTCCTCTTGATTTTTGGCAGACCTCAGGTGTTCCTTCTCCTGCTCTTGCTTTTCTCTCCCCATCCCAACGTGTTCTTGAACCATGTCTCAGACCCTTCCTTCTACAGTACAAAGCCCCCTTTTTGCCTCCCTCCTTTCCCCATGTCCTCCAGCAAATTCACTATGTAAAAATTGCTTTACATAAAAGCTTATAGAACTGCCCACTTATGTAAAACAAGAACTGTCTGTAAGTCACGAGAGCTTTCAAACAATGTTCTCACTATTGTTGCATTTACCAAGGACTCTCATATGATTTTAACATATACATAAAGAGTTCCCGTTTTATATTAAGAGCCTTTAGGCTGCATTTTGTTTTAAGTCAAATATTTTTTTATAGATGATAAGTATAGTGGGATTTTTTTATTCTCTTCATTTTAAATAATAGAATATTATATATGAGAGCCCACATAGTCTCTTCTCATATTCTCATCAGGGTTAGAGATAGAGACTGATTCTGTGATTTCATTGGCTTAGGAAATTCTCTCTACCAATGAAGCTTGTATTCCTTACGGGCTTATAGAATTACCTAGGAAACAGAGGTAAATGACTATCCATGATCACACAGCCAGTGTGTGACAAAGGCAGAACTTGAACCCAGGTCTTCTGTCATTGGAGCCACTTCCTTTTCCACAGCGACTCACTACCTTTCTTCATCAAAGGTACTTGCAATATATGTGTAGATCATGTAAACAAATATGTAAAGAGTAGAAACTAGGTATAAATATGGGATTTGTAATTAAAAATAGTTTCCCAGTAACACTATCTCTGATTCTCCCCCTGCCCCCACTCCAGTGTCAGGTATAATGAGCATTTATCACTCAGCCCCCCCTCCATTAGCACAGATTTCTCTATAACCCAACTTTTTCCAATCCAGTTGCTCTGATTGTCCTTGTTACTTTTTTGTCCTTTTAGTTTCATCTTTAAGTATGCCTGGAGTAACCTGACTTAATTCAATTTCATGCTAGGCTTTCTGTAAACTTTATTTTCTGCTAACTAGTGTTTTTTGCCACTGGTCAGCATCTTTCACACAGGTGGAGAAGAATATATTATATTTATTTATATTTTCTTCTTTGTGAATTTCTCTCATTTTAAGTTAAAAAGCAGGACTGTTTTTCCTATGTGATTTTCCTTGACATCCTTCTACTTTTTATCTACTTTTAATCTGTTGAAGTTCCTTGAAACTTTTAAAGAGTATCAGTCAATTTCTCAGCTGATTCCTTTATTTTGAAAATGTTTTCTTTTTTTTGTCTGTGCTTGAGTAGACGAAGAGCTATTTTACAAAAGCAGCATCCAGCACCAGGCTTCTTACTACTGATTTCAGAAATAGCCAGTCAGTGGCATAGGGTTGGACTTAGGAGATAAGAAGTCTAGGTTCAAATATCAGATTTGTTATTAAGTAGCTTATATGACCTTATATAGGTTATTAAATCATTCTTCATTTGTCCCTGCTCAGATGCCTTTTATCCCACTTTACAATGAATTTTTCTACTTTATTGCTGAAATAGAAGCCCCTTATACTATTCTAATCTCAGAGAAGGAGCTGATAAATGGATGTAAATGTTACACACACGCCTATGTTGGGGGAGGAAGGGGGGAAAACGGGAAAAAACATATTTACATGATAATTTTATTATTTCTTTAAAAGGAATAGCAAGGGGGAGTGGCTAGGTGGCACAGTGGATAGAGCACCAGCCCTGGAGTCAGGAGTACCTGAGTTCAAATCCGGCCTCAGACACTTAATAATTACCTAGCTGTGTGACCTTGGGCAAGCCACTTAACCCCATTGCCTTACAAAAACCTTAAAAAAAAAAAGGAATAGTAAGTTGTACATAATAGATTTGCAGTTTCACATGTAATCATTTTTTATTATATTACTTATAGAAATGTTTTATTTTACAAATTAAAAGTAAAATGAAATGAAATTAAAATTTAATAATTACCCAGAGAAAAAAAGAATCTAATATAAAACTCTTTCATGATAGCTCCCTGGTCTTTCTCCAGTTCTAGTTAAGTCAGACACTTGAAGGAAAATCCTAATGTAAACACCATTCTTTAGTCACTTTATATTCCTTTTCTTTCCTTTCCATTTCTCTCAAAGTTTTTCTTTCCCTGGAAGTTGTTAGCTTACATACACCATTAATTTCATCTTCTCAATCTCCAGCATAATTCTTTACTTCAAGATTATAAGCAAAAAAAAGAGGTACCAGCTATCAGATGCTTATATTCATTAACAGCCTAATCCTCCTCCTCCTCCTCTCTCCCTTTTACAGAAATGTTTATTGGGAGAAGAGAATTATGTGAATAAATGTATTCCTACTTATGAAATTAATACTTAATAATTTGCTTATATTTTAATCCAGTATTAAATATAACCTTATTTTCTCTTCAGATCTATTTTGCATAAAAACTATTATAGTCTATTCTCAGTGTTGTTACCCAGTCTTATACTCTTTAATAGAAATCTCATTTTAAAGGTATGGCCTTTAGAGAAAGATTAAATTCAAGTCAATACAATAATTGGGTTTTGTTTTGTTTTGTTTTCTTTCCAGACAGCCTTTTGGCTGGAATTCCTCAAAAAGTCAAGTTTACTGTTACTACTGGCTATTATACAATAAAAAATGGGGACAGTCTACAACTTAGCAATGCAGATGCTATGCTTATTCTATTTCATGCTGAAAACAGAGCAATAATCTATTCTAACACCAGAGGTAAGTGAGCATTCAATAGCCACAGCATTGACCAGCATGATGTAATGAAAATACAAGGTTTCCACTTTAAAGAAAACAACACAACTATATTCTAGTTGTTAGTTAAGAGATGTAATATTATTTTATCTTCCCATCAAATGACGATGAATTGCAATCTTGTTCTGTAGTTTATAAACCAGATTAAGATAGAGTATCTGATAATTCTAGCTTCCGTATATTAAGAGAGCACAGGTTTTTTTTTTGCGTTGAAAGTCCCCCCAAAATCCAAACAAAAGAAGTTACAAAATAAGCCTATTTAGTCAATGCTATAAATGAATGTATGCTTGTGTTAATATACTGAAAAGATCTCTAGTTATTGTATTCTTTAAAGGGGATTTATGGGAAGGGGGTGGATTATAATTATGTTGGAGCAGAGTGAAGTTTGAAATAACTAGAAAATCACTGCCAGCATTGCCCAGTTTGAGTGGACACCATGAAAATTCTTTCCTGCATTCTACCTTTCCCTTTTAATGTTGGGGAAAATAATAATGGCATTTTATGATTATGTAGCACCTTTAGACTTCACAAAATTCAGACATTCTCATTTGGTTCTCTTGACTTTTGTTTTGGCATGATGGAAACTGATGCCTAAGACAAGGGAGATGTTGTGCTCCCTATTTTATAGATAATTTCTGCCAAACTCAAAGTAGAACCAAGCTCTTTTAGTACCTTTTCTATGCCACCTGTCTGGTTTTTACCTTTTGACTGTCTGATTTCTCTTGCCTCCACTTGCAATTTTCCCTTGATCCTCCCAAACAGACTTGGAGTTCCCTAGAAATAGAGGTTGTCATGGACATGAATTGGATCACTATTGCATTGTCTATTATGAGAAAGAAGAAAGGAAGGCAGAGGAATGATTCCTGAAACTGCATTTTGTGTCATTTTTAGAGAAATTTTCAGAAGCATCACTCATGATTCAGTCCTCAGAGAAGGTCACCAGTGTCAGTTTGCCGATGGCTCCTGCGTACCATATGATTGAATTTGAGTTGGAGGTCCTTTCTTTACCTTCTGCACCAACAACTTCAGGGGAAAGTGACAAACTAGGGAATAAAGAACTTCATAAGAAAAATAAGGAGAAACAGAAAGCTGGTAACTACATGGTTACTCTAGACCAAAAAGTAAGATGTGGTATTTTTTTTATATTTATTTTTTATATTTAAATATTATAGTTTTGAAAATATTAGAAATTAAAATGATAATAATTTCAGTTTACCATTCCCATTAAGCAACTAAATTGCTTTAAGTATCTAAAGTCCAAAAGACTACTTCAATAAAAGTCAACAACTAATGAGTTTTTCCATTTATTTCTGTTACTCTCCAGTCCTTAGTCAAGCAGGTACATGAGAGTCCATTTGCAAAAGAAAAAAAAAAGTCAAATTGAGCACAAACTCAGGAGTGGAAACATAGGGTTCTGGGGGTATTGATGAGACAAATTATGCCTACCTGGAACTTTCACTTTCAAGTAATTTGTATGACCATGACATTGCTAGTTAGTTTATTATAAGGACAGACAGCTATGACCTGATATATTCTAGTTTTTTTCTACTGACAGTTGATAAGAGTATCTATACTAGGACATAATTTTTCCTTGCTACTTATGTAGACATAATTTTTCTTTGCTACTTATTTTTATCAAGCACATTTATCACTGACTCATGAGTCAGAGAATTTGGTTTCAAATCTAGCCTCTGACACTATGTAACTTTAGGCAAGTCACAACTTCCCTGGGCCTCAATTTTTTCATCAGTAAAATGAGATGGTTGGATTAGATAAAGGCCTTTGACCTATATATGTGATCCTGTGTAATTTCTGAAATTTCAATGGTGTTTGATTTTAATGTGCATTATGTACTTAACATAGTATACATTTGAAATTTCTAGATCTGAATTCATGCCAGATATCAATGAGTTCTGCCTGTAAGTTAGTGGTATTTCTTAGGGTGTAAACTCTTTTCTTTCAGTAAACCCTTTTCTGGGATTGCCCATATTCATGTAAATACTCTATTTGCAGCAAGTGATTCTTTGGAGCAATGCCACCATTGAAATGCAGGCAACAAAGCCATAGAAGAAAAAGATGTACATTTTATATACTATTACATATTCTATTATGTGTATGTACACACACACACACACACACACACACACACGTACATATGTATGTAATAGATATATAATTGACTCAGACCAAATGTAGTTGAACAATTTTCTCCCTGAATAGGTTTCTGTTACTTGAAGGAGATTGTCCCCTTTTTTTCATATCTTAGACCTTGTCTTTACTTCGAACAATAAGAGTTGAGCTTACATTTATAGTCTGTTTGCCCCAAGATTCCAAAATAATTAGTAGATTGTGATTGTTTGGTGTCATGTAGTCTCAACAGTTGGATGACAGACTCATTTTTAGATTAATTTGGAATGGTTTGGACCCAGACTAATAAAATGACTTCTGATTGTTATCTACTGCACATTTTTTAAAAAATTATTTTTGTATTATGTATTCATAAGCAGTGGATACTAATAGGTTGCTGTAATCACATAGTAGTAGTAGCAGGAAGGTCCCTTTCATTGCCATACATAAACATAAGTCACTAGCTATGGTTATGTGATTACCACTAGAAATAATACTTGCTATGAAGCCAAGAATTCACAATCTATATTTTTGTTTAATGGTAAGAGACCTTGCTGCTACTTAGTGACAACAATGGATTCTCATTGATGACACTTAAAGACTATTTTGGCAAATTTCTTTGTGTATTTTACTTGTGTATGAATCTGACTGTGGGCTCCCTTTTTTTGGAGGCTCTGTTTGCTTGATTTTAGCCATCAGTCATGAAAACTAAGCGGGGTTGGACAATAGGGGTGGTGTTTTTAAAGTCACACGAGTACCATGAATGTAATTTTTTCCCCCTTTTTAGGTGTCTATTGATTGTCCATGGTCAATTTACTCCACTATTATTGCATTAACATTCAATATACCTTTTAAGGCCACCCATTCTTTGCTGTCAGCCGGAAAACGGTAATTAAATATTAATGATTTATTTCTTTTCCCAAAATGTCTGAAATGGAGACACTATTTTTTCAGGCTTAATTGTAGGGAAGAGGGAGGGGAGGAATGGGACCTTATTTTTTTTTTATTAATCATAAATAACTTTATAGAATCTTTGTCATCTTTGAAACTGTTGAGAAAGATACCAGAGGATATATTCCTTGCGTATGTAGGAAATGATTTGAAAGTAGTTCTTCATCAATATTTTTGTTTCAAAAAGTATTTTTGGCTTCTTTGCATTTTAATTTCAATATCTGTTTGAATTTGGAAGCTTTTAGTTAAGATGTTTTTCATAAAATTCCTTCATTTACCTTTTTTCTTGAGCAAAATAATTAACTAAATTCCAAAGTAAAATAAAGTTTAAAAATTTTTTAAAACTTAAAATCTCAAAGATTTAGATGTAAACAGGACTTTAATTTTCATTTGGTCCAAACTCCTTTTTTTACAAATGAGGAAATTGAGGCCCAGAAAGGGAAAGTAACTCACTCCTGGTAATAAGTGATAAAACCAGGGATTTGAATCTATGTCCCCTCAGTCTCAATTCTTTCTACTACTCCTGTCTTTCCCATCTTCTGGACACATTCGTTTTTATATATCTCACCTAAAATGTGATGCTCAGAACTGAACATGATAATTTAGGTATCTCCAGGTATTTATTTCAGGCAAAATTCCATCTAGTTTATAATTCCAAACAATCACCTTTTTATATTTGAAATACTTTTGCACTTTTTTTGTTCACTTTTTGGAAAAGTGGTAATGATAGGTACTTTCACTTCTAAATAACTCAGGTAAGAGCATTGAATCACATTTATAGATGCCACATTTCTGTGTGCTTTTCCTCAAAGATTTTATGAAGTGAATTAATTGAAGCTGTTAGAAACGTGCCTTATAAGATGATGAAGAGGTCCCCAAATCTCACAGATCACCTTGAAACCAGAATGGTTTACCTTGTTATATGAGAAGATATTTTTGTCCCCAAATATAAAATCTGTCAAATGAGGCCAGTCAATTAAATTAGTATGTTTTTTATCTTTGTAACACAAAAGACAATTATTAGCTACTCAGATCTATGCAATGTGTGAAGATCACATAATGTTTTTTTAGGTTCAGGTGTCTATCTCGTATAGAAAATGTACTACACATAACTGATGATGTGTGGAAACCTAGAATAGAGGGGCATTTTTTTTTCCCCCATGTTGAGCCCTAATATGGTCATTTAAATTAGAGCTTAAAGAACCCTTAGAAGTCATGGAGCAAACTCCTAAGACCTGAAAAGGGGTCGAGGGATTTGTCTAAGATGTCACACACACTTAGTGAGAAAACCACAGTTCAGATCCAGGTCCTCTAACTCCAAACCTAAGGTTCCTTCTTTTACATCAGGTTACTGCTCATGAAAATTGTAACGTCTTTTTAAAAACCTCTTCAAAGACCTACCGGTGAACTGAATTGTTAATTCCAGAGAATAGACCCAGATATTAAGCATTTTAAAAGAAATACTGAAATTTTTCTTTTACTATACCTTTCATGGTTCTTGGTTTTTATATAACTGCCATTACTCTACCTTTCTAGCCGTTTTGACTATTATTTCTTTCCATATACTTTATCCTCCATCCTAGGCTAGAATGGGCTCCTATATGCCTCCTTTTTTGCTTTTGTTCAAGCCATTCTTTTTCCTCTCTCCCTATCTTTATGTTTTGAATTCTTCTTCAAACCCCAGATCAAATGCAGTCATCTCCTTTTTCTAGTCTGCATGTTGAAAATTACTTTCTCTCAGACGTCATATTGACACTTTGTCTTAAAACCCTCTCATTGTAAAGACTGTGTTTTATAGATATATTTGTAGATATACTATGAGATCTTTAAGGTCAGAACTAGGTTTTAGCTAAACTTTATATCTTTGCTTAGCACCTAATAGAGTGCTCTATACACAGTGGGTACCTAATAAATGTTTTGATGATTTTGAAAATTAAAGGGAGATCTCAGTTCCTCAGTGAGTACAAAAATTTGAAGAAAATCCATTTTGTTTTCTTATCAGCATAGTTGATTGGAATAGATTTCTATATGGCAATACAAAATGATTTGCTTGATGGAGGAAGCAGGGAAATGGGGAGAATAGTTTATATTCTGTTTTTTAGAAGACACCAAAATTGCTTGTTTAGAAAAGTTTGCTCTTACTGGCATGGTTCTACATTAGAAATCAACAAAAATAAATGCATATAGGGTCAAATCACATCTTTTTAACCGTTGCCATATTAGTTCAGAGCATTTTGTAACTCTTAAAATGAATATGACATGTTGCTATTACTTGATCCTTAGTTCATTTTATCAAAACAGAAGTAAGGTTCTTAAATTTTATGGAAATTTTAATTTTCCTTTGTTAAATTTTTCTTTTTCTTTTTCAGGAAATATATTCAAATTTGTGTCCAGAATTTGTCAGAACTTGGCTTCCAGCTATCAGATAGTAACCTTATAGATACTGGTAATAGCCCAGACCTACAACTAATTCCGTTAAACACTAAGTGCCAGCAGGTAATGTTTTTCTCAGATTCTACTTTTGTTTATCAGCCAAATAATCAGTGAGAGGCTTTAGCATTTTTTTACTTTTATAGAGTCAAAGTTTGCATTCATTCAGCCTATTTCTTCGCCTCTAAACTAGGAATGTTATTGCTTCTATTACTTACCACCTATCTCACAAAGCTATTTAAGGAAAGTGCTTTGTCAAATGTAAAATACCAACTGTCAATATGAGGTGCCAGTCTTCTCCCTTTGGTTCCCTTAATTAGTAAAGTGCTCAATCCATGAGAGGCTTTCTGTGAATATTTGCTCACTTTAAAATAACACAAAGAAAGAAAAAACTTGTTAGTGAGTAATTAAATAGTCAAACTTAACTTTACTTTCTGAATTTTATCTTAACATGCTATGTCTGCATGGTTGTATTTCATTTTGTTGCCTTTCTGTATTGTGAATGTAGGGAGAGGATGAAAATAATTACCTGGATCGTCTAATATCAATTTATATTGCTACATGGGTACTCTCATTACATGTTGTGGCTCGGAATGCCTTTTCTCTCTTGACAGGCATAGAGTTAGAATAGTTGGTTATATGAAAAGTGAGAATTCATATATTAGAATAATTTTGTCAGAGAAATTTGTGTTTGTCCACACTGCCTGGCTGCATTTGACCTTGCTTCTGCTGATCATTTTTTTTGTGTGTTTTTAGAGTATATTTGGCATTTATTTGGGGACATTGAAAAGCTTTTTGTGTAATTTTTTTAAATACTTCTTTTTAGCATTCTGAAAAACTTCTCCCTGAGTTATTTCTGATCATCAGATTTTGTAGTTTTACCCCTTACCTTTAATTGTGACTTTATGGAAAACTAGTGCACAGTCCATAAATTAAGTTCTACTTTTTTAACTTGATATTGCATATCAAATAATTGGCATACATGTGAGCATATACATTGTGGACATTTTTAAAGTCAACTTTATTAAGAAAGACCATTTTTACCCTATTGTGGAAGTGTGCAGTGGGCTGCTATGCATTGGTATATTATCTTTCTTTTTTTTTCTTTTTTTTTGTGATCCCTTATGCTATGTAGCTTACGGAATCATAAAAAATTAAATCATTTTTTACCAGTTTGTGCAGTATTCTGCAGGGGAGCAAAGCCAGGCAGGAGGATCCAAGGGAAGTGGTGGGTGATGCAGAACCAAAGAACAGCATATGCATACAGGTATATCATAAAAGAGGGCCTTTGTTTAAAAAAAAAGCACATAGTATTACCTATGCATGAAACAAATATTCATTTTAAACATGACTTTGTTATATATACTCATAAAATTATCTAAGATTGCTCATAAAAAATTATCATTTTTTTTTTAGCACATCTATAGCAAGCAATCAGTGTTCTTTGTGTGGGAGCTAATGTGGACAAAGGAACTTCCACCTTCTCTGCATTGCCACTTTTCACTTGATTTTTATCCAGCTTCTGAAGACCGATCCATTTCCTTAAAACCATATAGTTATGAGTTCCAAGTGGAAAATTTTTTTGTAGGTATTATATTCATATGTGTTTAAAGAAGAATTTGGGAAGGGATAATATGAATGATGAAATAAAAATATATAAAAGTATTATGATTAGAATATAAATATAAGCTATATATATCCTAAATGCTATCTATATACAATCTTTATTCAGAAAGAACCATAAGAAAAGTGATAGTTATTCATGTTAACTTGGAATATGTTATATCATTAGCTCTCTCTAGATTTAAATTTTTCACACACTTTTCAAATAATACATCTAATACTATATAGTGATAGTCCAGACAGTGAACCTTGGTTAGTGCCTGTTTGTCAGTTTATTAAAGTATCAGACTTCATTGCTTTTTTAAAGAGCTTAAATATCTTTTTTTAACTAAAATGAATATCCTTTGTTTTTATATCAACTAAATTTTCCCCTGAAAAAGTCAGCATCATCGATCAGTATTTTGAAAAAAATAAGGAACTTTCCACTTTCCACACTTGTAGATCTCTCACCTATGCAAAGGATTGAATAAATAACTTTTTCATATAAATATTGCAGATTCTTTTTTTAGCTTAAAATATGTAATTCCCAGAGATCAGAAAAAGGTTAATGAAGACATTTAGTATTTATGTTCAAAATCCAAGCTTTGTTTAAAATATTTGCAAATATTTTCAAGTCATTTATTTATAAATGACTAAGGGCTGAATGAACTAAGATTATTCATGATGACTTTTCTCCATCAAAGAGATTTAGTAGTTTGAATGTTATATCAGAATGCATACCAATATACACATATATATTACCTTAAATTACCTTTCTTTTATCCTATTTTTCTTTCCTACATAGTCTATCTATATGGGTTTATTTTTAGGCAGCACAAAATCCCCTATTCACCTTGCCCCTGATGTCCAATGTAGGCAAAAAATTGTCTGAATCCATATGAAAAGCATTTTGTTATTAGAAGAAAACTACCCTGACAACCAAGTTATTCTTTCCTCCCCCTTCCGAATGATCTAAACTATTATCTTGGATTTTAAATTTATAAAAGTTCTGTATACATTGTTAGAAGATTAATTTTTAGTTATTCTTATAAATTTTTGCAAATTTTTTAACCTGACTTGGGACTTCTGATAGCCCTGATTTTCTTTCAGAGTCCTTTCTTCAAAGGACTTGCCCTTTTACATTGAGCATACCTAGCCCAAAAGTGAATGTCTTGAGTGTGGACCTTAAATAAATTTTGATTCTCTAGTTATCAGTGATAATTATATATATTCTGAAAAATTTTTTTAGTCATGTAGAAACTAATTTAGAATTTAATAGTAATGTGTCATAGAGGTATTTCATCTATTTGAAAAGATATGTAAAATAATTAGCTCCAAAGGGTTCATTTATCACTATAGCCTCATTGATTTTCCATTTTAGAAAATAATTTGTAGCATTCAGTAGTAATACATAAGTCATTATCCAGGTGGACATGTCTTGAGTATAACTCATTCTTAACCATAGCTAATTAATTTTCCTCTATATCTTTTTCCCTCATCCAGACATTATATAATGTGAAAGCTGAGATATTCCCTCCTTTAGGAACAGAGTATTGTAAAACAGGTTCACTCTGTTCTTTGGAGGTGTCCATCACACGACTTTCTGATCTTTTGGAAGTGGATAAGGATGAGGCATTAACAGAATCCGATGAATATTGTACAACAAAACTTATGTATGAAGGTGAGTCTATAGACTTTCTCATAATATTGTGAATAATTAAATGATGTATTTCATATTAATAGTATTTGGTGTAGAGCTTTAGATTAATTTCAAAGCTTTTGTCTTCTAAAGCTTGTAATGTTTTCTTATTAAAATAATTTGCTTCCCCTTTTAAATTGGTATACACATTGCATTTCATTATATAATGAGAAATTAAATAAACAAGTTACTAAATTCCCTTTTTCCCTTTTTGTGAATGACATATCCCTTTTTTTTAGCCATGACCTTTTCTTTAAATTCTCTGCATTACCATTTTACCCACAAGATATTTTCATTTGTATATCTAAAACTAAACTTTTTTTGACCCTAAATCCAGGTCACATTTCTTCAAGAAAGTCATTATGGTCCAATTCAGTTTATTTAAGGATTAAAAGAACTGTTCTACTTTATGAGGACTTTTAACAACATAGTAAAACCAACAATATGTGTTTTTGACAGCACTCATTTATGCTTTAAAAACCCCCCTCCCAAAAATAGACATAGTGAGATGTTTTCTGCACCTAAGAGGATCTAAAACTGATCTACAGAGAAAACAGTAGAACCTTTGCCAATAAATACAAGAATCAAACTGTTCTCTTTAATAGAAATTTAATAGAATTTAATTCTAGAAATCCTAATAAATTGTAAAAAGAAGGAAACTAAAGGTCTAAAGAATGGCAAAGAGGGAAGAAAATTATCCCTTTTGGCTACTGATATGATTCCTAGAGAATTAGTAGAGAAACTGAGGCTTTTAGTAGCTTTAATAAAGTTGTAGTCTACAGAATAAAACTCACAAAAAAGGGAGACTTTTTATATAATAACAAAATCCAGAAGACAATAATAGACAAGGAAATCCATTCAAAACCACTTACAGAATGGGTGAATTAAATAGATGTGGCTAGAAATACAAGAAACCAAGAAGAGCTTATTCTGTGAATAAAGTAATCAATCCTTCAGGAAGTTTTGTATTTTTCTGTTTTTCCAAATACACCTTTAGTGAAATATAAAACTTTAAGCAATTCTTACTTTAAAAAACCACAGCTAAGTAAAACTTCAATACTGTACATATAAGAAAATCATCAAATAAGCTATATGATTTTTAAAAAAGGACTTTAATTCTAAGTAGGGGAAGAATAAAGTATTCCTTAGTAATTTTAATGTCTTCAAGAATCATAATGATATTAATAAGATAAGCAGATAGTTGAGAGTTTATCTGTTAATGATAGTCATGCAAGGGGAAAAAAAGAAAAATATACTAAGAAGAAAGAAAAAGGAAAGGAGCTTAATATTTTCCATAATCAGTTATGCAAGTAGAAGAATATACAAACATGGAGACTGGACTGCAGGAATTGTGTTATGACATAAATATCACTCTCATCTAAACTGGGCAAAAAAAATTAAAACATTCACATATAGTTTGGTACAGAAATACATTAAACAGACAGGGAAGGGGAGAGAGTTTAAGAACAACAGTATTTTGAAGGGAATAGTCACAAAACCCATTTTGGAAGATAGATAACGGGAAAAGAAAAGGTAAAGGTAAGACTGGAGTTCAAAACTCTGTTGGGGGGGAGAGGAAGAAAGGAGAGAAAGAAGAAATAGAATTCTATGTTAAATTACTAATGTTAATCACATACTTCTTTAACTATTTAGTAACAGTAGTAGATAGAGTCTGGAAGACTTAATATGATCTCAGACCCTTAGTAGCTGTGTGAACATGAGCAAATCACTTATCAATTTCCTCATCTGTAAACTGGGGATGATAACAATACCTACCTCCCACAGTTGTGAAGATCAGATGAGATAACATTTGAGGGTTTTTTTTAATTTTATTTTATCTTATTTTTTCAATTCCTCTTATAATTTTGACTTCACTGTTTTCATTCAAAGATTTTTCAATTTTATTTAATCAAAACTTTTATTCTGTTTTTTAAAATTTTCTTTTATATCTGGTAATATGTGAACGTTTTATAAGCTTTTTGAGTTGCATATTTTTTAACCTCTTTCCCTTCCCTCCCCTATCCCCATGACAACAAGTAATCTGATATAGATTATACATGTAATCAGGTTTAACATTTCCATATTAAGTCATGTTGTGAAAGAAGAATCAGAACTAAGGTGGGGGTGGGGGGGATCATAAAAGGAAGTTTTTTAAAGAGAACATAGTGTGCTTCAGCCTGCCTTCAGACTCCATAGAGTCTCTCAGGATTGTTCTTGATCACTGAACTGTTGAGAAGTGCTTCATCCATCATAGTTGATCATCTCGATGTTGCTGTTAATGTGAACAATGTTCTCCTAGTTTTGCTCACTTCACTCAGTTGAGATAACATTTTTAAACTCTTAGCACAGAACCTGAAATGCCCATTCCCCCATTTTCCTTTTCTCACTCCCCTTGCTTCTTTAACCATGACCTCATAAGGAACAGGGTGGGGAGCAAAGAAAAGGTATGAATTGGGAAATGTACATGATAGAAAAATAAAAGATACCAATAAAAAACATTCTTTGTCTTGTAAGAAAGCTTACATAGTGGGAAGTCCACTGACTCCAGAGAATAGGGTTCCCTGCTTTTTATCCTTAGGGAATGACCTCAAGAGTGTCCCTCAAACTTCCTGGACTTTAGGTTACAGGAGATGGACTAGATGACCCCTGAAATCCCTAAAGCTCTGCAGCTGTGATCTAGAAAGTGTATCAGACACCTACTCCCTCAGCCTCCTCTCCCCTCTGATTGAAGACCAAATTTATTCCTATTCTCTCAGAAACTAGACTCTTGCATCTGCTTCCCTATCTTCAATTCCAAGGAAGAAAATGCCTGTGCTGTGTACTCCTAGTGTTCTGTCTCCACCCTACACCATCCTGTTCTCTTAATCCTCCCCCCGTCTTGCCTCCTTTTTTGTGTTGCTCCCCCCCCCACACTTTAGATCATAAGTTTCTTGAGGGCCAGGATTGTCTTTTTTATTAATTCTGTCTCCAGGCTTAGGAGTACTTAATAAATGTTGATTGGATTAGAATATGAGAGATCATGAGACTTCTTAAGTATTGAAAAAGTTGAAGTTAAATAGTTGAAGTTAAATAAATATCAAAACAACCTTAATTTTAAAATCAGCCAGCTTTTAACTAAATATGTAATAAAATGTTAACACTTCTTATCATGAGCTTTGCATAGGTTTATTAAGCATTGTGTGTGATATGCACTAGGGATAACAAACCAAATACAGAACAATCTTTGCCATCTGGGATTTCACATTCTACTTTGAGAGGTAATCAGATGTAAACAAGTACATGATAGTTTGAGAAAGGCAAGACCACTAATAACTAATTAGGCACATGATAGGAGCTTTGAAGGAAGCTGAATCTTTCAGGAAGTAAAGCTAAGGTATTCTGAGCATGAAGACAATGTGTAAATACACAGGGGAGAGATTGGTTTATAGCATAAAAGACTTTTTTTAAATAAACAAAATGAACACTTCCCTTTTCTGTTTCAGTTGTTGATAATAGTAGTAATTGGGCAGTATGTGGAAAAAGTTCTGGAGTTATCTCAATGCCTGTGACAGCACGAGCAACTCATAAAGTTCACATGGAAGTAATGCCTCTCTTTGCTGGATATCTCCCTTTTCCTGATGTCAGATTGTTTAAATACCTCCCTCATCATTCTGCTCATTCCACACAACTTGATGCTGGTAAGAATTTTTTTAAATAGGAAACCTCTATATATTATGTAAATGATTTAAATGTGTGTAAGTGAAAATAAATTAGTATTTTTAAGAACTTGTATGGATTAGCAAATATTTAATGAACTTGTATGGATTAGCAAATATTTAATGATATTTTTGAAATACCCTGAGGAAATTTTTAAAAATATGATCTTTCATTTGTGTTTGAGAGAATAATTTAAGTTTTATTTCTTATTTGAGCATTTTGGCAAAAACTAAAAGTTTACACTAACACTTCACACAACCAAATAGAAAAGAAATTTAAAACAAAATGGAAAGACAACTATGCTTAGAGAAAGAAGTATAAGGGATATAATCACCTGATTATGGAAAATAAATATAAACTGTTTTAAACATAAAATAAATATAAACATTTGAATTAAAACAGTGAAGTCAAAATTATAAGAAGAGCAACTGATTAGCAAAGAATGTTGGAGAGTTATGAAAAGGCAAGCATACTAGTGGGCTATTGAAACTAAATTAGTTCAGCCATTCCTGAGAACAGCCCACAATTATACTTTAAAAAGTCAGTATATACACATACCCTTTGATAACACTATTGATCCCCAATAACTTCAGAGACCAGTATAGGACTCCTGTATATTCAAAAAAAAATTTTATTGTAGCAAAGAATTATTAAACTAGGTGTCTATCAGTTGAGGATATTTCTGAACAAACTGGCATATTAATGTAATGGAATATTATTCTTGTTTAAAATAATATTGAGTTCTATTTGAAATTATTTTGAGGATAGAATTGGAACTTTTTATTTTAATTTTTTCAGATAGCTGGATTGAAAATGATAATCTGTCAGTGGACAAGAATATGGATGATCAAACTGACAACAGTAGTCTAAAGAGCAAAAGCAGCTCCCATTCAGCAGCTAGTGTGGAACACAAAGGTTTGCCAATGCCCCGGCTACAACCATTTCCATCTGGTCAAGTCTTTAACTCAAGCACTGGCATGCAGATCCTTGTAATCCCTAGCAAGGATGACCACATTCTGGAAGTCAGTGTTACATGACGACTCCATGTGTATACCAAACAAATTTTAGAAACTGGATATGAATGCACTTTAAAGGATCATAACCTGATTGTTCTTCAATGTAATATTCTGGCCCTAACTAGACTTGTGGTGACGCTACGTTTGCCTACCATGGAAGCATTTGACAATTGTACAGATCTCATTGTACAATGCAGCTTGTATCAAATAGTTTATAATGTTACTTTTAGAAAATGTTCTGTGTGATGTGTATTATTTATGTCATTTCCCCATCTCCTAGTGTCCCTGCTCTTGTGTTCCTATGGTGTCCTCCCAGATGTCCAATTTTCTTAACTTAGTCATATGCTGCTGATAAAATAAAAAATGCTTGTAATTGAGCTATCTAAATTGAGCAGCCTTTTAGTCTGCAGATTCCTTTTTTGTATGTAAATCTGTCTTTCAGGTAAGCATATAACAAAACCTTGTAATCCTTATTTGTTAGTTTGTGTGGGTCTTTTGGATCACACAGCTGCCCAATTTCTGGACCAAGGTAGTTTCCTAAATTAACTCAGAAGAAAAATATGATGTTTTACTGCATAGCATCTCAGTGATTTTTTTCTTAAAAAACAAAACAAAACAATCCTTGAGGAGTGGGTGAATTAGAGAAGGGAGGGAAATAACATAACCCCTTCTGTGCCTTGGGATATCTGAATTATAAGAATATTTAAGGTCTACTAGTGAAACTTAGCAGATATTTGAGACATTTTAAAAGTACTTTTAAAAAGGTAGGCCTGATCTTGAAAAATAAATTGGCATTTAACTAATTTAGTTATGAATAAATGTTTCTGAAACCTGTTTTTCACCCCCCCCCAGAATATTGATGAAGAATCAGATCTTGATTTTTAGGTATATATTTGTTATATTTAATTGTCGCAATTTTTGTTTTGGGGGGATTGTTTTGATTTGTCTTGGTTTCCTCCCAACTCTTAACTCAATTAAAATTTTTATTTTACTTTTAATTGTGGAGTATTTAACTATTTTTTCCCACACTTTTTTAAGTGTCGAAATTAAGAAGATTAATTAACAGTGAAGGTTATTGCAGAGACTTCGTGATTTTTTCCTTTGCTTATGGGTAAAAATTAAGATCCTGGAAATAAACTTTTCATCAAGCAAACTACAGTCATACCACACCAACTAATTGTTCTCATTTGTAAATTTACTTGTATATATGGTTGATTATTATTTTAAAAAGGAAAGAGTCCAAACTAACTGAAATATTTAAGTTACACCAAAAATCAAGAACAAAGTAAATGTGTGTTCAATTTTTATTGGTATCAAAGGTCAGAGCTTGTAAATAAGTGCTATATGTTTTAAACTTTTTCCAACTCTCAAAAGCTATGTATTTTTGTACATATTAAGTACTCAAATTCACTGGGAATGCTTTTGGTTGGGATTTTATTTTAAAAATCCAAGCAAATTGATAGTTAAAGCTGATGGTGGGGCCTCTTCTGGATAACCTCAAAGGTATGAGCCTTAAAAAGAGGAAAAAAAGAATCCTCATAGCTGCAGCTGTTTTAACAGGTTGTTAAAGATACCTGACAAAAGTTGATTAGTATTCTTCAATGTAGGGAAGCACAGAAAAAATAATTATAAAATATCATCTTCATTTTCAGTATTCTGTATGTTGTGTTTAAGTCATTCAAAGAAATAAAGGTGTGATTTTTTTTCCAAGTTCTTCTCATTTGTATTTGACTGGAATAGTATATGCAGAGATAATATTTAGTTGTTCACTAATCTCCTCAAATAATTGTACTTTGATTACATGCAACTTAAAACCATTAGTCTTAATCAGCCTATCTTTAGGAAGATAGCATTTTAAAGTCTAATATTTGTTTCCTCATAGCTTCTCTATGGAAATTAGATAATTGCCCAACAAACAAATGGCTTATAGATGACAGATTGATAAAATATATAACATTAACAAGAACTTCACTGAATAAAAACATCCTTTACAACAGAAAAAAAGTCAAGTGACATCTGTTCTTCATTGTAACATTCATTCTTCTATAAGAGAGTGTATTTTTACCATATCAAATTTAGCATCACCCACTGCCTTTGAGGCTCCTAATTTATAATTGAAGCTTTATTTGTGAACATTCAGTTTTTACTGTCCTCCTGCAGGGAAATCTTACTTTATTATTTTTAAAGTAAAAGAGTAGAGTAAAAAGAAAGTTAAGACAGTCAGATGAAGCTTCTTAAAATTATCTAAGAAATAAACCAAATTTACAATTCATTTTCCTTACTTGAAAATTTTTACTAGAATTTAAGTTGCATGTGTTCTCTGCTTTACTTTTAAAACAAAAGAATATTTAAATATGTTGCTCAAAAATTCAGTAGTTAGCATTTTAAATATAAACCACAGTCATCAACAAATATTTGAAATTATTATTGCTGTTGAAAAGTGACATTAAGACATAAGACAAAACCAGGTTTTGTTGTAAAAAAAATGTAGAATGATTATGATGTGAAGCTTAAAATTGATACTTAATATATACTATTTCAGATACCTGTTCAAAATATCAATAAGAATTTATTTTAAAGTTATAATTTTATTAATTTCAAAGGAAAAAAGTATTTCCTTCATTTCCTCTCTAATATTGTTCCATTTAGTATTAAAATGACTATTTTTTTTTAATCACCATAGTTCCCTAAAATCCAATTGGCAAGATTTAGTGCATGGGTGGAAATCTCTTAAATAATAATTGTCAGGATTTAATTTGGGTTTTTTTTTTTTTAGTGAATTAGTGAGGAAAAAATCTCCACAAAAGCTTCCTTTTCACTTTTTCTTTGACCTTAAGGTTGCATTAAAAAAATAAAATTAAAGAAATTATAAATTATATTATATGTGGAATAGAAATTTAAGCATGAAAAACAGTAAACTGGTAGTCTAAATGAATTATTTTAAATTTAGAGATTGAACCATATTACTATGCTAGTCTTTTTACCTGATTGTTTTTGTGAAAGAATCAAACCTTTTTTTTTTTTAAGGTTTTTGCAAGGCAAATAGGGTTAAGTTAAGTGGCTTGCCCAAGGCCACACAGCTAGGTAATTATTAAGTGTCTGAGATCAGATTTGAACCCAGGTACTTCTGACTCCAGGGCCGGTGCTTTATCCACTGCGCCACCTAGCTGCCCCACAAGAATCAAACCTTTAAGCATTATAGGTTCTGGAAGTTTCTTGGAGAGGTAAAAAGTTAATGACTGACATATACTTCATTTTGATAGTTTACTATGAGGCAATTATATTATACTTAAATATATTGCTTAATTGTTTTATTTGCCCTTCCCACAGCTCTCCCCTATTAAGTCAGTTTTGTTTTAAAAAGTTCTTTTGATCATATAAAAAACAATCATACATTAGTCATATGTCTCCTTCATTTTTTTAAGAAAAAAGGTGAGTGATGTATTTTATCTTCATTGTTTTGGACTTGTGGCTTATTGAATTGATTTTTTTTTTGGCAAGGCAATGGAGTTAAGTGACTTGCTGAAGGTCACACAGCTAGGTAGTTGTATAGCAGTGTCTGAGGCCAGATTTGAACTCAGGTCCTGCTGAGTGCTCTATCCATTGTGCCACCTAGTTGCCCCAAATTGATCAAGTTTCTTTTTTTTTTTAAGGTTTTTGCAGGGCAAATGGGGTTAAGTGGCTTACCCAAGACCACACAGCTAGGTAATTATTAAGTATCTGAGACCGTATTTGAACTCAGATACTCCTGACTCCAGGGCAGGTACTGTATCCACTGTGCCACCTAGCCTCCTTTGATCAGGTTTCTTAAGTCTTTCAAAGTTGTTTTACTTAATAATGATTTGTGTATTTATTGTTCTAGTTCTGCTCACTTATATTTTTTTTTCTTTTATTTCTTTGGGAATAGGCCTAGCTGTGGGATAACGGGATGAAAGTATATGCACAGTTTAGACAATTGAGCATTACTCCAAATTGCATTCCATAATAGCTAGACCATTTCATAACTGCCACAATACATTAGCACACTTAATTTTCCCATAATCTCTCCAACTTTTGTCATTTTCTCCTTTTGTTATCTTTACTAGTTTGATAGATGCCAGTTAAGCCATCAAAGTTGCTTTCATTTTCATTTCTCTAATTGGTAGTGATTAGAGCATTTTTTAAAATATGATTGTTGTTTGCTTAAATTTCTTCCTTGCCTGGTTGTAGCTTTTTACCATTTATGTATTCAGGAGGTAGGTGGTGCAATAGATAGAGTACCCTCAGGAGTGGAGGGGAGACCCTTTAAAAATATATGTGGTTAAGCAAAATAAATTAATTGATTTTATCCCCCCAAAAGCTCAAAACGAAGTGGTTTTAAGATTTATTGCTTTATAGTATAATTTTGAGATCTAGCACTAATAGTCCCCTTCTTTCCTGCTTTTCTTTTCTATCCTTGAAATATTTCTCCTTGTGAATTTTATTATTTAAAGTTCTATAAAATATTTCTTTAGTAGTTAGGTTCAGAACTGAATAAGTAATTTTGGTCATATTGCTGTTTAAATCTTTTTTTATTTCTATAAAGAAAGTTTAAATAGGATTCATAGGATTCCTGCCTGGGTGATTTGGTTTTGGGGGGGGGTTAAAATAGATTCCATCCCCAAAATTTTATAATTAATACCTTTTTAAAATGGAATTTCTAGATATTATTTGCTAGGTTTTGTTGGTGAAATACAGGTATATTGATGATTTATATGCAAATTTATTTTTTATCTTGCAAATTGGTAGAATTTATTATTTTAATAATTTATGGTCAATTTGTTATTGTTTTCTTGAGTAAATCATTGTGGCTTCCTCAAAACTAGATCATTTTGTTTCCGCTTTTCCTGTAATTTCTTCTTTTTCATTCTTGTCTTACTGATACTGCTAGCATTTCTAGGTCTGTGTTAAATATTAGTAATGATAATGGACCTTCTTGCTTTACCCCTGTACTTTTTGGAAATGCTTTGAACTTTTATAGTTTTGGGTATACAAAAGTGTATTTCCAATAAAACCCAACCTAGTCATGATATATAATCATTCTAATATTATTTTAATCAGTGTTCATTAGAGAAATGAGTTAATAGATTTCCCTGATTTATGTCTCCTTGGTTTAGTTTTAAAAATATCTGTTTCATAAAAAGAGATTAGAAAGGTGCTTTTTAAAAAATATATTGCAAATATGTAATATTGGAAGGAATTGTTCTTTCAATGTTTGACAGAATTCACTTGTGACTGTGATTCTGGAGCTTTTTTCTTTGGCATTTATTTCCTTTATGGTGTGTTCAATTACTTTTTCTGATATTAGATGATTTTAAAAGTCAATTTTTTTTGTTAAGCTGACTATTTTGTATTTTCTGAGTATGTATCCATTTCCCCTAATATTAATTTTGTTAGTATATAATAAGGCAAGATAGTTTTTGATAACATTCTTCATTTCCTCTTCAATTGTTATAAGTTCTTTTTTATTTTGATATGAACAATTTGATTTTCTTTTTTAAAATGGATTAGATAAATGTTCATAAAATCCACAACTAAAGGCAAGAGACAAAAATTGTATATAATTAGATATAATAACTTCAGAAATTTACAAAGACTTAAGAACAGCATGGTGTAGTGTAGTACATAGAGAACTGGCCTTGACCTCAGACCCAGGAAGACCAAAACTCAAGTCTTACCTCTGATACATACTGGCTATAAATTGAAGAAACTCTAAATTTAAGAAAAGGTGCAAACCTGCATTGGTTATGCCATATACAAACACAGGAAAGTAGAACTGCAGAAGTGTTAAGACATAGCTAAATAGTGTGGACTGATATTTTCCTGACAAAGCCTTGACAATATATGGATTCTTATTTTTCCTATAACCTCAGCCTTTTAAACTAGAGAAATCCTAGATCTTTCCAGATAGACACTCTTAAACACTTTAGTGAAGATGGCAGAGTAAATGTGTAGAACAGCACAGTCCCACAGAAGTTCTACCACATAGTAGAAAAATTACAATACCATAAATAATGATCAAGAAACCCAAGTAGAAAGTTCAATAAATACCTTTATTAAACTTAGGTCTGCATAGGTGAATAACTTTAAGCCAGGGGATGGGGTCTATTTAGTAAAGCTGTGGATCTCAGGCACTTGGAAACTTTCCAGTCTACACCAAAGTTGCTCTGATGGTTCTAGAATACTTTAAATAATGCTATATATTGGGGGCAGGAAAACTGAAATGCTCCAACAAAAGGTCATCAAGAACCTACAGTGTTTTGAGCCTGAACCCAGGATTAGAATCAAAGCTCCAACCAGGAGGATAATACTTAGTTTGCACATCTTGGAGCTTTGAAGATTTAGAACACTGACCTCAATTAGCCCTGATGGCTTGTTAAGACTCAGAGCATAGACACTATAGAAGTAAAAGCCTGTAGTGGGACCCTGATAGTCCCACACACCAGAACAAAACAAGGGCCCACTATCCCATCAAAGACTGACTCTGACACTGCCTAATTTCAGAAAGACTAGAAATATTAAGAATACACCAACAATAGAACATTATGAATTTAAGGACTTCTATGATGTAAACCCAGAAGAGACCATAACTATGACATTTGCAAACTACCTAAAATAAAAATTTTTTAACTGCAAAGGCTGCTAGAATTCTGGAAGAAATAAAGCAAATGATTTAGATAATTTGTGGATAAAATGAGAGTCCTACAGAAAATAATTGGGAGAGAATAAATAGCTTAGTATGAGGGTTGCAAAAACTTTTATCCAAATATGAATCCTTGAAAATTAGAACGGACCAATCACTGACCAGACAAAAAAGGGTAGATACTATGAAAAATAAATGACTTGGAAGACAGGTCAATGAGAGATACTCTAGAAATTATTGGACTAACACCCCCCCCCAACAATAAAATTCTAAATACTCTATTTCAAGATATCATGAATGAAACTGCCTCAAACCTTTAGAACTAAATGGCAAAAAGAAGTTATCTTTCTGTCATTTCCTGGAAAAAGGCACATAATAAAATCTCCCAAGAATGTCAAAATCCAGAGTTTATAAATCAAAGGGAAAATGCAAGCAGGAAAACAAAAAGGAGTCACATTCAATATCATACAGAACAAGACAGTTATTCTTTAAAGGAAAGAAGAACCTAAAGGAAATAGAGTATCTCATAAAAACAAAACATAAGAGAGGTTTATAACAAATAATAATAAAATTGAGAATCTTGAAGAAAAATGAATCTTTAATGGAATAGAGTACTGTTAAGCATTCCTGATGAAGACCACAGATTAACAGAAAATGTTTCCTGCAAACAAAATTGTTGATAAAAACATAGAAAGGTAAATAAATTTGACCAGTGAGAAAGGGCTGGATGATAATGAAGTATTTATGTAAGAGTGCCCTCAAAACTTTTAACATCTTTAAGGGACATAGAGGGAATTAAATGAGACTGTATTTGGGTGTGGCTTTATTAATTGAGGAAAAGAAGGGAAAAAATACCATAGGGAAATTGTAGGAGGTAATTACTATTTCCCATTATTGGGGTACATGACTATATAAAAATGGAGGGAAAGAAGTGGGACAGGCTTTACAATGAACCTCACATTCATTTTGAACCAACAACACGCAGTTTGCCATGAAGATAAAAATTTTGTATTTGTATAAAGTACTTTCTGGGAAGGATTAGTCATAAGCAAAATAAACTAGAGCTTCAAAAAATGGATAATGAAGGGGAGATCAAAAGAAAAGGGTAAGTACTTGGGTTTGAGCTCTGGTGAAAGGAGGAGGAGACAGGAGCAGAAATGGATCTCATCAATTATCTCATCAATCTCTGGTATTGAGCATTTCACCTCTGATTTTTTTCCTTTTTTTCCCCCCTTGAACCTAAACACTAAAAAGGAGTTTCATACAAAGCAAAGCAAAAAATGAATGTGTTGTTTATGAAATTATAAATCTCCATTTCATCCTTTTTCAAGTATAATGAACCCTACACATTTCTTTCAAAACTGTTTAAATATGCTTCCATCTGAACCTCTGGGTTCTCCTGTGCAGTTATTTGAATATTTCAATACCCTTCTCTTTGCTTCATCACTATTACTAAATCCCTTCCTTGCCCCAACCAAGAGAAAGAAAAAACAATCTTTTTAATAATCTTAGGTGAAATGAATCCAAAGAGTGGTCGTTCTTAGGAACGGCTAGGTGGCACAGTGGATAGAGCACTGGCCCTGGAGTCAGGAGTACCTGAATTCAAATTGGCTTCAGATACTTAATAATTACCTAGCCATGTGGCCTTGGGCAAGTCACTTAACCCCATTGCCTTCAAAAAAAAAAGTGGTCATTCTTGAAAAATGTTATGTTGGTGTACCTAGTGTTCATTTCTCTTATCAGGAGGTTGGTAAAATGCTATTATAAATAATCTGGATACAGAGTTTATTATTACATTAATCAGTTTTAAAATCTTGTGAAATTGTTTTCATAAACAATGCTACTGTTCTTTTTAAAATTATTTTGCTGGTTCTATTCACATCCTTCCATGTCAATTCCCACGACTCAGGATTTTCTGAATTAGTTTCATCATTTCTCATAGTTCAGTAATATTCTATTGTATCCAAATGTGACAATTAGATCATGAATTCCCCAATTAGGAAATTCAAGGCATCCCTCTCTTCATTCACCCCTTAGATTCTAATTCATTGCTATCTTCCCTTAAGAATCAGGAAATTTGTTTTCTTCACAATTCTTTCCCCAGGATTAAACTCACTCTAATTCCCTTTCTTATTCTTACTGTTTCCCTGATGAGCTTTTTGGTGTTTCTTCAGTATCCCACCATTTGTGAGGGTCGTTATATTTATGATCAACCCTCTGTGGTTCATATAAGAGGAGCATCTGATGCTCACTCTACAGTCCTTCAATATTTGCATATTTCCATTCCCTTCTTCCTCCTTTCTAGACCCTGTCCCCTTTTCTTTCCCTTTTTCAAATCCTCTGAACAGAACTAATCCATCCTTAGTATCTGTTTTTCCAATTTGCCTCACTAACCTTTGAAGGCAGTAAGCTTCTGAAGGGACACTTGTTTCTTCCCCATTAAAATGTTTGCATTTTTATAAAACAGTGGTTTAAATATAAAACTTTCTGGGGCTTTCTTGGCAATGGTATTTTTATTTCAAAGTTCTGAATTCTGGCCTTTTCATCAGAACTGCTTTATAATTCTGTTCCTTTAAAAATTTATTATTTTCCCCTTGTAGGTTGACATTCTACTTTGCAAAGTAAATTATTCTTGGTTTTAAGCTTAACTCTTATGTCTTTTAAAATATATTACAATATCTTCTTCCATTTAGCATAGAAGCTTCCAAGTATTATATGAACCAGACTCTGTCTCCTTAAATACTTTAATGGATTCTTCCTGCCATGCTGACAATATGTTTTCTTTGACCTGGAAGTTCTGTACTTTATTTATGACATTGTTGGGACTTTTACTTGTGTAGTTCTAATTATTCTGAGGTGATTAGTGGATTATTTTTGACTTTGCTCTTTAGACAGTCTTTTTAATGATATTTTAAATATAGTGTTCAAGATGTTTTTATGGTTTTGAGGGAGTCCAATATTTCTTGTGGACCTATTTTCCAAGTCACTTGTCTTTGATATCAGATGCTTACATTTTCTTCTATATTTTCAATCTTTTGATTTTATTCCAGTATTTCTCATAGAATTACTGATTTGTTTATTCTGTTTCAGAATACCTTTTTTGCGCAAAGTTTACCACTTTATCTTATATGCTATTCCAGAAATTTTAATATTTTAAAATCTTTTGCTTCATATCTGCTGTGTATTCATTAGTCCTTTTAAAAAAAAACAGGGGCCGCTAGGTGGCGCAGTGGATAGAGCACCAGCCCTGGAGTTAAGGAGTACCTGGGTTCAAATCCAGCCTCAGACACTTAATAATTACCTAGCTGTGTGACCTTGGGCAAGCCACAACCCCCATTGCCTTGAAAAAATCTAAAAAACAATCTACAGTTGTTATAGAGTTGGATGCTCCTTATTTTGGATGACATCAAGATTTATAATATTTTTTTAGTCATTCTTTTCCTTGCCTTCATCATCTGTCCATTTTTCCTTCTGAATTGGGGCTTTGTGTCAGGATCAGACTATTATCCCAAAGGTGCTTTTGAGTAGGGGGGATGACTTTGTTTGGTTCACTATATTAGATCCCCTGGATTCCTGCACTGATCCATTCTCCCAGGGTTAAAATTTGGAAATTCATGGTACTGCATCTTCACAATCTTTTCTTGTGTCTCAGGACAGAAATGTTAGGAATTTCATAGCATTTGAGCCTATAGTAATCCCTAGTTGCCTTCTGCCCTTTCTGGGGCTTCCAGCATCCCCACCCTCATGTTTTTGATCATCCACTCTTGCTTCCACAAGGACAGAACCTTTCAAGCTACAGAT
The DNA here is from genome assembly GCF_037893015.1 of Macrotis lagotis. Classification (NCBI taxonomy): domain Eukaryota; kingdom Metazoa; phylum Chordata; class Mammalia; order Peramelemorphia; family Peramelidae; genus Macrotis; species Macrotis lagotis. The sequence continues at coordinate 502,985,531 of NC_133658.1, forward strand.
TCCCAGTACTCCATACTCTAACTGACTTTATCTGGCAGTTTCTTTTCCTAATGTCCTGAAGCTTTAAGTTGGCCTATTGTACAATTCTAAGGTGGGAGAAGATGCTTGATATAATTTTTCATTGACTTTCTTGATCCTTTTTCAGTCTGATGCAAACTTTACATATGGAAGAGCTCTGGACAAACTATATCCCTTTCATGCAGCTATTTTTGCACGAAATCCAAGCACAATTCTCTCTTGCCACTTTTCCTCTGTAAGAGGATCATGGGATAAAGAGAAGGAAAAAAGTATGAAAGGAAGGGGATAGCAAAATGGAACAGAAAGCACAACACAAAAATATATTTCTTAGATGAAAGATGGAAAATTTATTCTTTTTTTTTAAGGGTGAGCCTGCAGCAAAATTAGTTTTGCTTCAAGAGAACCAAGAAGGAAAAAAATGGGAGAAAAATGGTAAACAACTATGATCTCAGACAAGGCTATACAAAAAGTAACCTCAATTAAAAAAATAACCAGGCTATTACATTATTTTCGAAAGTACTATAGACAGGGTCAGCTAGGTGGCACAGTGAATAGAGTACTGGCCCTGGAGTCAGGAGGACCCGAGTTCAAATCCAGCCTCAGACACTGAGTAATTGCCTAGCTGTGTGACCTTGGGCAAGTCACTTAACTCCACTGCCTTGCAAAAAAACAAGTACCATAGATAATTAAGTTCAATTCTTACTGTTCACTAAATGGCAGAGCTTCTAAACACTTAAAGAAAATGTTAATACTGATATAGAAAAAGATAGTAAAATTATAATAGTTGGAGACCTCAATCTTCCACTTTTAGATTTAGACAAATCAAAACAAAAAGTTAAAGAAGAAAGAAGGACTTGGACAGAATTGGCTTCATCAATATTGTGAACCAACCAGCAGCCAGGTGGTGCATTTGTCTCCATGCTCTCCTTAAAAAGAGAGAGGTCCCAGACTAGGATTATATCTATCCGCTGAAATATTGTTAGAGAACAGGTTCAATCTAAAGTTTTCCATTATTGGGAGACGGGGTATCCCTAAAGCCCTTATATCCAAGATAACCCCTTTTCCACCAAATACCAGTTCCACAGTGAATATACAAGGGAAGTATGAAAGAAATCCATTTATCCAAATCATTGCAAAATGGAAATTAGAGAAGGTATTCATAAGGAAAATATATGTCAGACAGTACAGAATGAAGGAGCTCTCCTATTGGGAAGGAAGTAACTCAGCTCAACCAAGACAGACTGTCCTGGATTTCACTCAAAGAAAAAGTTTCCAAAAATCTCTTTAAGTAACAAACTGAGAAAAGGGACATTGTCTTTTCAGAGTCTTTTCCTTCAACAACCTGAAGTGGGATTGACCTCTTTTACTTTCCTTCTTGAAGCTAGAAGCCTCAAAGCTTGAAGAATCCTGAAATAGACTTAGAGAAAGCACCAACTCAGTCCCACTTTATGGGGCAGGACAGAGTATTCATTTCCACTAATGAGAAGGGGGTACCACACCAATGAAATTTGGTGCAGGAGTTATAGTTATAAGGATTTTAAATTTTCTCCTATTTTTTTATTTGGGGGTTGGCAGGAAGGGACAGAAAAAAGGGACATAAAAATATTGTTTTAAAAAGTACAGAACAGTACAGAATGAAGGAATTCTCCCATTGGGAAGGAAGGTAGCTCAGGAAGGACAGACAATCAGAACAATTTTGAGAGTAATATGTGGAGTATATTATATATTTTTTTAAAAAGTGAGATGAAATGGAAATTTCATTTACAGTTTTCTTTTTGTACTCTGTTTATATATGACTTTTTTTGGTTTAAAATTTTTTAAAAAACAAAAACAAGAGAGTTAACTGGGGAAAAGATATTTCCAGCAAATTTTGCAAATAAAAATCTGTGTTTCACTTGATTCACACAGAGAAGTAAAAGAGCTGGTTTTGTATTAAGAGCCAAATATAATTTTGCAGGAAAAAAGGGGTTTGTAGGGGCACCTAGGTGGTGCAGTGGATAGAGCACCAGCCCTGGAATCAGGAGGACCTGAGATTAAATTCAGCCTCAGACAGTTAATAATTATCTGTGTTACTTTAGACAAGTCACTTAATCCCATTACCTTGCAAAGAAAAAAGCAATTTGTGCTGGCAGTTTTCAAATCATGGTTAAGTCTTGCTGTAACTTGCTTCTCTATGATGTCAGGAGAGAATTTTTTTTTAATTTTTGATCTATAAGGATATATGGGACACATTGTGGACAGAAAAAATTAAGAACAATGGGTTGAAATCATCAGCATTTATATATATTGCCAACAAAGTCCAGCAAGAAGAGATGGAAAGAAAAATTCCTTTAAAATAATTACAGACAGGGGAGGCTAGGTGGCACAGTGGATAAAGCACCAGACCTGGAGTCAGGAGTACCTGGGTTCAAATCCGGTCTTAGACACTTAATAATTACCTAGCTGTGCAGCCTTGGGCAAGCCACTTAACCCCATTTGCCTTGCAAAAACCTAAAAAAAAAAAAATTAATTGCAGACAATATAAAATACTTGGGAGTCTGTCAAGACAAACCTAGGAACTATATGAACACAATTACAAAACACTTCACCCAAAGTGAAAAGACAGATCTAAACAACTGAAGAAACATTAATTGCTTATGGTTAGGATGAGCCAATATAATAAAAATAACAATTCTATGTAAATTACTCATTCAGTGCCATGCCAATCAAACTACCAAACTATTATTTTTTTAGAGCTAGAAAAAAATAAGATTCATCTGGAAGAATAAAAAGTCAAGAATAACAATGGAATCAAAAAAATGAAAGAAAGCAATCAAGCAGTCCTAGATTTTAAATTTTATTACAAAATGGTAATCATCAAAACAATCTCCATTAGGGCCAAAATCCTGTTTTTCCCTTTCTGTATATCTTCAGCAGTAGCATTGTACTTAGCTATATTATGTGCTAGCTATAATTGCAAGGTCATAAAGACCTGAGTTCAAATTTGACCTCAGACATTTACTAGCTTTGTGACCTAAAAACAAACCTCAGTTTCCTTATCTGTAAAATGAGTTGGAAAAGGAAATGGTAACACTCTAAAATCTATACCAAGAAAAACCCCAAATGAGGTCAGAAAGAGTCAGAAAAGACTGAAGAAAAATAACAATGTCCTTATTTAATAACTGGGATGGGGCAATTGATTAATCCCCACCTTTATTTTTATTCTAAAAAAGTGCACAATGATCATTATCATCCACAATTTGTCCAATATAGAATGAAATAAACTTAATTTATAAATTTAGATTGATTTTTCAAGAAAAAGTTTTAATCAAATTCTCTTCCACTATAATTACTATGATATTGTTAAGGTTTAAATTGGATTTACTTCAAGTGGCCTTTTCCTATACCATCTTTTCTCAAATTAGAACCTGCAACATGTTTTCAGTTCTTTAAAAGAAAACTTTTAAAAAATAAAAACAAATGAGTTGTCCTCTTAAAAACAAAATGTTTTAACTGTCACTGAATTTAGGGTTTGCACCCATATAGAGATTTATTTAGTAACATAAAGCAAATTGAATCTTCTCCTGGGGAAAAAAGATAATACATGTTTATAATTCTTGAATATTGTTTTATTACATTTGCCATTTAGTGCAAGATGATATTGGCAGACCACTGACCAAAAAGTAGATGAGCCATAAAAAATATACATTCACTGTTATAATAAGGAGTATGCAGCCTATCAAATATAGAATGACAAACTGCTAACTCTTATTTTTCTAGATTGGAGAGATGCAATATCCCAGATTGAATTTTAAAAGTTTTAGAAGTTTGACACTCCCCCAAACTGCCCATATACCTTAAATTGGGCTGCTCTTTTTGAATGCAAATAATCCAAAAAGGTTAGTGTTAGCAATCATTTATATAAGAACTATTTTAATTGATCAGAACCAGAAAATGTTGAATCAGAAAGAATCTTAGAGATCTAGTGCAAACCCTTAATCTTGACCAAGGTCATGGAGTTTATTAGTGACAGAGCCAGAAATTAAACCCGGTTTTTCTGATTTCAAGGTCAACCATTCTCTGCCATACTGCTTTCTCAATCACATTTCTTTCCTCTCAGCTGAGTTAAGTGGTACTAAATAATTAGGGGGGGTTGATTTGAGAGTTGAGAAAAGGGGAGACTATAGGTATTCTTTTGGAGCCTGGGCAAAGAGGGGAGGAACTAGATCTGATATGATATCATATTTGGTAGAAAGGGACAGTCACAGTTATAGTTATGGAATAAATAAAAATGTAATTGAAGGAAAGGGAAGGGTAATTTTAATTGGGGCCCAATTGAACCAAATGGTGTAATTATCCCTAAATTTTCCAGCTTTGTTACAAGTCTCTTCACCAGTTCAATTGGACTATATACTTCTTGGGTTCTGTGTTTTTGTATCTTTTGGCAAGTAAGAAAGTGGTTTTATATATAGTATTTATATTATCATAAAATAGCACTGGAAGAGACTTTAAAATTCCAAATATAAAAACAGTTCTCTTTGGGTCTAAGTTTCTCAAATGAAGGGTTTGGATTAGATCCTCTGTAAGATTCCTGCAATTTTAATATTATCCTAAGGGAATTTTTTTTTTAAAGAACTAGTTGTTTTTCATTGTGTACTTGAGTGCCCCCTACTGTTCAAAATGAAACTAACTTTAAAGGAATAAATGGAAACAAATCTATTGAGTATCAAAATTTCACATCAAAATGCACTTTATTTTATTTTCCTTAATTTTCCTGCAAAAAATTTTTTTCAAAATTCTTTTTAAAGTTTTTTCATAGTTAATAGCAATGCAGTATCTTAGAAAATTCAGCATTTCATTTATTTCTTTTTTTATTTTTATCTTTATTTTTTTTTTTAGGTTTTTGCAAGGCAATGGGGTTAAGTGGCTTGCCCAAGGCCATACAGCTAGGTAATTATTAAGTGTCTGAGACCGGATTTGAACCCAGATACTCCTGACTCCAGGGCCAGTGCTCTATCCACTGTGCCACCTAGCCACCCCCATTTATTTCTTAAAGATAAAATGAAGTGCAACTGAGGGAAACAAAATAATTTGCTGTTTAGTATTTATTTTTATTCATAATGACTCATTTGAAATTACTTTGATATTGATATTTGATACTCCCTTTAATGTTGCAGCTCACAAGAGGTTCAAGGAAAGCAGGATGTTGAAAGGAGGTAAAAGTTGAGATAGTAAAGATGATAATGTGAAATGTTCTGGCCAAAATGAGGTCCTTCATAAAGTCACTAGGAATAATGAAGAACTCCAGAGGACACAGATTAAACATGAAAAAATGAAAAACTCCAAATAACTGCTCCATTCTATATGGGACTCTAAACAGAAGCCAAAGTGATCTCTGGTTGAAGTTGCCAGTGGGGACTTAGACTGAGCAAAAACTCAAAATCTCTGGGTATCCCAGTGTATGGCAGGATGAAATCAGGGCTACCACGAGAAAAGTTGAGGACCATTATATATTCAGACTCAGTGCCTGAGAAATGGTCTTCTCATAGGAGTTTTCAAAGCCTGAAACTCAACTGACAAGGAACAGGACTAAAGCCTGTATGGGGGCTTGGGGGGGGGGGCAGAACCAAGATGGAGGAGTGGAGGCAGGAATTCCCACAAACTCTCTACCATACCACTCCAAATGCCTTTAAATAATGACTTTAACCAAATTCTAGAGTGATAGAACCAACAAAAAAAGACTTGAGTGAAACAATTTCCAGTCTGAGACAACTTGGAAGACCAACAGAAGAGTCTGCTGCACCAAAGTTAGAAAGGGCCTGCAGAGTAATACAGCTCCAAACATCCAGAAACAGACCTCTCATTCTAGGGATTGCCAAGGACAATTGGGAGGGTCAGCAGGAAAACTTTGCCACATCAGAGTATGCACAGAGCCCAGTCCAGCAAAGGCCTCAGCACAGACCCAGCCTCAGCTGCTTCCATGCATGGACAGTAAGGTGGTTGGGGAAGATCATGAAGGTCTCTTTGCTGTTCTGGAAGCAGGACTGTTGCTTCATCCATACTCAGATTCCAAGTTGCAGCCTGGGCCCCAGTCCTAGGAAAGGGAGCTTATTGCTATAGCAGAACAGGGACTGTCCTCAGGGTTCCAGGACAGAGGGGATGCTTGTGGTCATCCACAAATCATAACACAGGCCCTGAGAGCAGTCATAAATAATAAGCTTGGAGGAATTGAAGGTCCTAGAGAGTGTCCCTGAAAACAAGCTACAAAAACCCCTCAAAAGCTTGGGACAGTGTACCCTGCACCCTGGAAGCAGAGCTCCATCTTAACAAAGAGCTAAAATCAAGTCACAGGCTGGGGAAATGAGCAAACAACAGAGGAAAAAAAATCAGACCATAGACAATTACTATGGTCCTATGAAGGATCAAACTACACATTCAGAAGATGACAAAGTCAAAGCTGTATCCAAAGCCTTTGAGAAAATTAGGAACTGGATTCAAGCTATAGAAAAACTCAAAAAAGATTTTGAAATCAAGTAAGATAAGTAAAGGAAAAACTGGGAAGAAAAATGAGAGGGATGTGGGAAAATGATGAAAACTATGTCAGCAGCTTGGTGAAGGAGATACTAAAAAATATCAAAGAAAAGAACAGTTGGGTCAAATGGTAAAAGTCCAAAAGACCAGTGAGGAGAAAAAGGCTTTAAAAAGCAGAATTGGCTAAATGGAAAAAGGAGATAAGAAAGCTCTTTGAAGAAAATCATTTCTTAAAATGTAGAATGAAGTTAATGGAAGTGGATGACTGAAAAATCAAGAAACGATAAAAAAAAATCAAAAGAATGAAAAACTAGGGCAGAGCCAAGATGGTGACAAGAAGGGATAAAGTCTTAGGAGCTCTGATAAAACTCATCAGCTAAGGACTCTAACTAAACTTTCAAGAGACAGAACCCACAAAGGGACCCAGTGAGGCAGTTCTCCTACTCAAGGTAACCTGGAAAAGAGCAGAAAGGCTCTGCTCCCCAGGGTTGGAGAGGTGGCCTGGCAGAGGGGTGGCCCACCAGAGACAAAGAACTTCAGCCTCCCGGAGGCAGTTCCAGGGTGCTGGGAGTCTCAGCTCACAGCAGCAGGGGAGTCTCCTGAGCTGCACCCTGGGGAGCACCGGCACAAAGTGGGGGAACAGTGGGGGACCTCTGCCAGAGTGAGCACATGGAACCCAGCCCTCAGGGCACACAGCAAGCAGCTTGGTTTATCCGCAGCCAAGACCAGGAAACAGAAGCAGGCAGAGCTGGTAAGCAGGAGCCCCCAGGGCATAAGCCCATTGAGCTGAGGGAGGGGAGTGAAGAGAGAGAGACTGCCAAGCTCTGTCCTCTGCCCCTGGAACAGGACTCTGGGGCTTTGAACACATTCAGATCCTGATCCCAGTCTAGGCCCCCCCATAGAACAGCAGGGCCCCCCCCCACCTCAGCCCCGTAGCAGAGGGGGGGACTTATGGTCATTCACAGACCAGGAGGGAGGACAGAGCCTCACACACTGAGACCCTCACGGGAGTGTCCCAAAAGCTCAAGAAGCACCCTAAACCAGGCCCAGGCTGGGAAAATGAGCAAGCAGAGAAACCAAAGGAAGACCATTGAGAAATATTTTGCAAATGAGCCCAAGAAGGATCAAAATACTCAGTCTGAAGATGAGGAAGCACAAGCTCCTGCATCTAAAGACTCCAAGAAAAACAGAAATTGGGCTCAGGCTATGACAGAGCTCAAAAAAGACTTTGAAAATCAAATGAGGGAGTTGGAAGAAAAACAGAAAAGAAAGGAGAGAGATGCAGGAAAAACATGAAAATGAAGTCAGCAGCTTAGTCAAGGAAATCAAAAAAAAATGCTGAAGAAAATAGCATGCTAAAAACCAGCTTAGGTCAAATGGATAAAACAGTTCAAAAAGTTATTGAAGAGAAGAATGCTTTAAAAAGCAAAACTGGCCAGATGGAAAAAGAGATAAGAAAACTCTGAGAAGAACAAATCCTTCAGACAAAGAATAGAATTCAGGGAGATTGATGAATTTAACAGAAATCAGGAATCAATACTTCAAAACAAAAAAAAATGAAAAATTAGAAGAAAATGTGAAATATCTCATGGAAAAAACAACTGATATGGAAAACAGATTTAGGAAAGATAATTTAAAAATTATTGGAATACCTGAAAGTCATGATCAGGAAAAGAGCCTTGACATCATTTTCAAAGAATTACTACAGGAAAATTGCCCTGATGTTCTAGAAGCAGAGGGCAAAATAGAAATGGAGAGAATCCACCGATCCCCCCGAGAAAGAGATCTCAAAAAACCAACCCCTAGGAATATTATAGCCAAGTTCCAGAACTCCCAAGTCAAAGAAAAAATATTACAAGCAGCCAGAAGGACACAGTTCAAATATCATGGAGCTGCAGTCAGGATCACACAGGACTTAGCAGCAACTACATTGGAAGCTCATAGGGCTTGGTATACAATATACTGGAAGGCAAAACAGCTTAGAATGCAGCCAAGAATGAACTACCCAGCAAGGCTGAATGTCCTCTTCCAGGGAAAAAGATGGACTTTCAATGAACCAGGGGAATTTCAAATGTTCCTTTTGGAATGGCCAGAGCTGAACAGAAGGTTTGATCTTCAGATACAGGACTCAGGTGAAGCATGGAGATTGGAGGAGAGGGGGGAAATATGAGGGACTTAATGATGATGAACTGCATGTATTCCTGCATAGAAAAATGACACTGATAATACTCATATGAACCTTCTCAGTTAATAGAGCAGATAGAGAGAGCTTTTATAATTCAAGCACAGGAGAAAGCTGAATTCCAAGATAAAATATGGTGTAAAAATGGAGTCAATAGAAAAAAAGGGGAATGCGAGAAAGAAAAAGGAGAGGGGGAGTAGTCCAAGATATTTCACATAAGATTTTTTTTATTACAATGAGCTATTGCAATGATATGGAAGGGGGGAGGCATCATCAGATCTCATCAGAGATGGCTGGGAGAGGAAACAGCATATGTACTCAATGGGGTGTAGACATCTGGAGTAAGAAGGAGGGGGGAGAAGGGGGAAGGGGTGGGGATGTGAATAAAGGAGGAGAGGATGGATCATGGGGGGAGAGTGGTCAGATATAACACATTTTCTTTTTACTTCTTGCAAGGGGCTGGGATTGGAAGGCCTGCCCAGGACCATAGGGCCAGGTGGATTCTGGGCCTAAGGGGTGGTATGGGGGCTCAGGGCTTCTTGGCCCCAGGACCAGGGATCTGTCTGCTGAGCCAGTCAACAACCCTACAGCAGAGTCAGAGTGAAAGGAGAGAAAAAATATAGTACATGGTAGTGGAGAAATAAGAAAGGAGGGAGTTGCGATCAGCAATGGCCACGGTGGAAAAATATGGAAAGAACCTTTGTGATGGACTTATCATAAAGAATGAGATCCACCCATGACAGAGTTGTTGGTGTTGGAACAAAGACTCAAGCACATTTTTTGTTATTATTATTTTGGGGAGGGTGCAGGGCAAGTGGGGCTGGGTGGCCTGCCTGGGGCTGCATAGCAGGGTGATCTTTGGGTGTCTGGGGCCGGATTTGGACCCAGGTGATCCTGGCTCAAGGGCCAATGCTCTGTCTGCCACCCAGCCACCCCTACTATTATTACTATTCTATTTTATTTTGGGCAATCCTGTAACTGGCTTTCTGGGAGACAGACCTGAAAGGAGCAAAAGCCTGTAAGCAGCCTTCTAGAATACTGACCTCAAAGTTGGAGTCTGTACTCCCTATTAGGGCTCTCTGGACTTTCCTCTAACATTCCACAGCAGACTTCTTACTCCCCTTTCTCTAACTGATTGGCTCCTCCTAAAACCTCCATTTTTGTCTTTGAGTTCCACTCCTAACCCTCTACCATGACCCTGAGTTGGTACCTTCTCCCCACTATTTGTTTTAAAGCTTCCTTTACATGGTATCATCCCCCCATTAGAATGCAAGTTGTTTTGTTTTGTTTTTTTAAGCTAGGGACGTTCTCTCATTCTTTTTTATTTTTTTATTTTTCAACATTAATTAAACATCCCTTCTCTACCCACCAAGATAGAAAGTAATATTCCCCAATTGAGGAGTATCCCCTCCATTTCCAATTCTTTGCCATCACAAAAAGAGTTGCTATAAATTTTTTGTATGTTCAGATTCTTTTACCTTTTTTTAATGATCTCTTTTGGATACAGACCTAATAATGGTATTGCTAAATCAAAAGGTACGCACAGTTTTATTCTAGTCCTTTGAGCATAGTTCCAAATTGCTCTTCAGAATAGTTTAATAAGTTCACAATTCCACCAAGAATGCATTAATGTCCCAGTTTTCCCACATCCCCACCAACATTTATAATTTTCCTTTTCTGTCATATTAGGCAATCTGATAGGTGAGAGGTAGTAACTCATTTGCATTTCTCTAATCAATAATGATTTAGAGCATTTTTTCATATGACTACAGATAGCTTTACTTTCTTCATCTGGCAACTGGCTGTTCATATGTCCTTTGACCATTTAACATTTGAGGAATGATGTGTATTCTTGTAAATTTGACTCAGTTCTCTATATATTTGAGTGAGACATGAGGCCTTTATAAGAAACACTGGTCGCGGGGCAGCTAGGTGGTGTAGTGGATAGAGCATAGGATAGGAGTCAGGAGTACCTGAGTTCAAATCCAGCCTCAAACACTTAATAATTACCTAACTGTGTGGCCTTGGGCAAGCCACTTAACCCCATTTGCCTTGCAAAAACCTTAAACACTTCTCTATGCAAAGCCTCCAAGAAAAGTAGGAATTGTCTCAGACTATGGAAGAGCTCAAAAATGATTTTGAAAAATCAAGTAAGAGACTTCCAGCCAAGATGGCAGAGAGAAGACAGGCAGAGTTCTAAGGTCTCCTGATCTTTCCCCATCTATTACATGAAACAAACCTCTTAAAAGAAATCCAACCCACAAAACCCAGAAAGAAAAGCCAGGAGAAAGAACATCTACCTCAGGATTTGTCTCCCACAGCAGCTTTGGCTGAATTTGGGCGGGTGAGTCTGGGCTCAGAGGGAGGATCACCCCAGATCAGCCAGATTAACAACTGAATTAGAACCAGGAGTCTGAGGGCCCGAGAGCCAGACCTGCTGGATCAGCAGTGGGGATGGACAAAAGGGGCTTGGATCTGCGGGGAAGCAGAGGCACTGGTGTTGGTGCTGTCCCCCTGGAGCTTGGGGACCAGGCTGGGGGGAGAGTTCTGGTGCAGGAGAGCTGTGGACACCAACCCTAGGCTCCTGGGGTCTGAGAAACTCTGAGTGCACGCCTCCATTGCACAGAGGCCTCTTCCCAAACAAACAAATGCAAACTACTTCTGCCTCAGGCCCAGGTGTGTGAGCAGAAGAACAAGCCCAGCTGAGGAATGACCTCAGGCCAGGGTAAAGCCCACCACTGCTTGAAGGCAAAAGAATTCAATGGTTCCAGCTCCTCCCTTCGGCAAAGAGAGAGGGCCTCTCAACCAAGGTCACAGACACTACAAAGAGGGCAACCAGCACCTCCTACTGGACAGCCAGGGAAACTACACTCAGTAAAGCCTTTAGCAATCCCAACCCCAGGTGAACCAGCCCCCCCCCAACTCAAGGTCTTAGCATAATGAAAAAGGGTCAGCGAAAAGGTGGATCCATAGAAAAATTCCTGGAAGGGAAAGACCCCAACTCAGAGAGACCTGGAACCTCTGAGGAGAATACAATCTGGTCTCCAGCACAGAAAGACTTCTTTGAAGAAATAAGGAAGGAGCTTAAAAATTTGGGAGAGACAATTAATACCTTGCAACAAGAAAACAAAACCTTAGAAAGTACAATTGGACAAACACAAAAGGAGAATAAATCTCTCAGATCATCAATTGGACAATTACAAAATGAGAATAATTCTTTCAGATCCTCAAAGGAGCAAATGCAAAAAGAAATTAATTCTCTCAAAGCCTCAACTGGTCAAATGGAAACCTCTTTCAAAAGTAAATTGGCCAATTGGAAAAGGAGTTGCAAAAGGTTAATGAAGAAAACTCCTCCCCACAAAAAAAGAATGGAGTCTACAGAAACTAATGACTCCATGAGACATCAAGAGTCAGTTAAACAAAATCAAAAAATAGAAAAAATAGAAGCAAATGTAAAATACCTCATCAACAAAACCACTGACCTCAAGAATAGATCGAGAAGGGGCAACCTGAAAATTATAGGACTTCCTGAAAACATTGAAGAGAAAAAAAAGCCTGGACTTAATATTACAGGATCTAGTGATGAAAAACTGCCCTGATATCATGGAATCGGAGGGCAAAGTAGTTATTGAAAGAGTACATCGATCCCCACCAGAAAAAGACCCTAAAATGAAAACACCAAGGAATGTTGTGGCCAGACTCCAGAACTATCAGATAAAAGAGAAAATCCTGTAAGCAGCCAGAAAGAAACAATTTAAATATCAAGGAGCCACAGTAAGGATCACGCAGGACCTGGCTGCATCAACTTTAAGGGATCAAAGGGCCTGGAACGAGATATTTTGAAGAGCACGGGAGCTTGGAATGCAGCCAAGAATCTACTTTCCTGCAAAGCTGAGCCTTCTCTTCCAGGGAAAAAGATGGACATTTAACAAAATGGAAGAATTCCAAAAATTTCTGATGAAAAGACCAGAGCTAAACAGAAAATTTGGACACCAAACAGAAGGTTCAAGAGACACATGAAGAGGTGAAAAGAAGGCGGAGTGCAGTAAAAGGGAAAAAAATGCAATCCAGTAAGTTGAAACTGGCTATATCCCAGTATGGGGGGGGGGAGGGGGAAGATTCTCATAAATCCTGAGAAATGTAACTCTAACAAAGAGAATACACCTAGCCAGAAATGATGGACATTCATGACCTATCCATGAGACTACTATCTAGTGGGATGTAACTGGCTTTAACCCCACTTAGGAGAAAGACTCTAATAACTCTCAGGAATTTTGACTCTATTTGACAGAATATACAGAACTAGAAGGGACAGACACTCAGAATTTTCTATGACTTAGATAGAATGATCTAAAAAAAGCACTACCTCCCTAAAAAGGGGGACAGGAAAGAGATGGGAGGAGGGAGGGGAATGAATGAGGTAAATCTCATTACACTAAGAGGTACAAAAAAACCTATGGTAACAGTGGGGAAGAAGGGAGCAGAGGAGAAACATCTGAATCTTCTTCTCATCAGACTTGGCTTAAAGTCAACCTACACATACTCAGTTAACTTAAAGAACATCTAACCTTTCAAGTATTAAAAGGGGAAAAGGGGAGTGGGGTAAATAAGGGGAAATAACAAAAGGAAGGGAAGGGAAAAGGGGAAAAGGGAAAGGGGAAAGAAAGGGGAGGGTGTGATATAGGAGGGCAAACACACTGAAGGGGGTGGTTTTCAGAAACAAAAGACTGGGGAATATGGATAAAAGGGGAGAAAGGGGGGGAAATACAAACAGAGGGAAGAAACTGAGGGCAATAAAGAATTAGTAATCATAACCTTGAATGTGAATGGGATGAACTCTCTGTTGAAATGTAAGCAAATAGCAGAGTGGATTAAAAACCAGAATCCTACAATATGCTGCTTAAAAGAAACTCATTTGAAGCAGAGAGATACATATAGAGTAAAGGTAAAAGATTGGAGCAAAATATATTTTGCTTCAGCTGAAGAAAAAAAAAGCAGGGGTAGCAATCCTTATCTCAGACAAAGCAGCAGCAAAAATAGATAGCATTAAAAGAGATAAGGAAGGAAACTTTATCCTCCTAAAAAGTACCATAGACAATAAAGTCATTTCAATATTGAATATATATGCACCCAGTGGGAAAGCACCCAAATTCTTAGAGGAGAAACTGAAAGAACTACAGGAAGATATAGACAGCAAAACTCTACTAGTGGGAGACCTCAACCTCCCGCTATCAGATCTAGATGAATCGCATCATAAAACAAACAAGAAAGAAATTAGGGAGGTAAATAGAGTGTTAGAAAAATTAGATATGGTAGACTTATGGAGGAAACTGAATGGGGATAGAAGGGAATATACCTTTATCTCTTCAGTACATGGAACTTATACAAAAACTGACCATGTACTAGGACATAAAAACCTAATGATCAACTGCAGAAAGGCAGAAATAGTGAATACATCTTTTTTTCTTTTTTTAATTTTTTTATTCTCATTTTGTAGAAATGTTTTTTTACATTAATAAAATATTCTTGTTTACAAGTAAACAAAATACCCCTCCTCCCCCATGAATATAGATAGACTTCCTTTGGCGAAAAAAAGTAAAGGGGAGAAAAAAAGATTTTTTAAAAATAATAGTAATAATTATAGTTATGGCCAGGTGGCGCAATGGACGAAGCACCAGCCCTAGGGCCATGAGCACCCGAGCCCGTATCCAGCCTCGTAAACCCAACAATCACCCAGCCGTGTGACATGCAAGCCACCCGATCCCCACTGCCCTGCAAAAAACAAAACAAAAAGAAAGAAAGAAAAGACCCAAAATGAAATAAAATAGTAATAATAGTAGGGATGACTGGGTGGCAGACAGAGCATTGGCCCTTGAGACAGGAGCTCCTGGGTCCAAATCCGGCCCCAGACACCGAAAAATACCCCACTATGTGGCCCCAGGCAGGCCATCCAGCCCCACTTGCCCTGCACCCTCCCCAAAATAATAATAACAAAAGATGTGCTTGAGTCTTTGTTCCAACACCAACAACTCTGTCATGGGTGGATCTCATTCTTTATGATAAGTCCATCACAAAGGTTCTTTCCATATTTTTCCACCATGGCCATTGCTGATCGCAACTCCCTCCTTTCTTATTTCTCCACTACCATGTACTATATTTTCTGTCTCCTTTCACTCTGACTCTGCTGTAGGGTCACTGAGTAGCACAGCAGACAGATCCCTGGTCCTAGGGCCAAGAAGCCCTGAACCCCCATACCACCCCTTAGGCCCAGAATCCACCTGGTCCTGTGGTCCTGGGCAGGCCTTCCAATCCCAGCCCCTTGCAAGAAGTAAGAAAGAAAATGTGTTATATCTGGCCACTATCCACCCCCTCTCCTCCATTATTCACATCCCCACCCCTTCCCCCTGCTCCCCCCTCCTTCTTACTCCAGATGTCTATACCCCACTGAGTATATATGCTGTTTCCTATCCCAGCCATCTCTGATGAGAGCAAAAGTTCCCTCATTCCCCCTTACATCCCCACTTCCATATCATTGCAATAGCTCATTGTAATAAAAAAAAAATCTTATGTGAAATATCTTGGACTATTCCCCCCTCTCCTTTTTCTTTCTCCCATTACATTTCCATTTTTTTCTGTTGACTTTTTTACACCATATTTTATCTTGGAATTCAGCTTTCTCCTGTGCTTGAACTATAAAAGTTCTCTCTACCTGCTCTATTAACTGAGAAGGTTCATATGAGTATTATCAGTGTCATTTTTCTATGCAAGAATACATGCAGTTCATCATCATTAAGTCCCTCATATTTCCCCCCTCTTCTCCAATCTCCATGCTTCACCTGAGTCCTGTATCTGAAGATCAAACCTTCTGTTCAACTCTGGCCATTCCAAAAGGAACATTTGAAATTCCCCTGGTTCATTGAAAGTCCATCTTTTTCCCTGGAAGAGGACATTCAGCCTTGCTGGGTAGTTCATTCTTGGCTGCATTCTAAGCTCTTTTGCCTTCCAGTATATTGTATTCCAAGCCCTACGAGCTTCCAATGTAGTTGCTGCTAAGTCCTGTGTGATCCTGACTGCAGCTCCATGATATTTGAACTGTGTCCTTCTGGCTGCTTGTAATATTTTTTCTTTGACTTGGGAGTTCTGGAACTTGGCTATAATATTCCTAGGGGTTGGTTTTTTGGGATCTCTTTCTCGGGGGGATCGGTGGATTCTCTCCATTTCTATTTTGCCCTCTGCTTCTAGAATATCAGGGAAATTTTCCTGTAGTAATTCTTTGAAAATGATGTCAAGGCTCTTTTCCTGATCATGACTTTCAGGTATTCCAATAATTTTTTAATTATCTTTCCTAAGTCTGTTTTCCATATCAGTTGTTTTTTCCATGAGATATTTCACATTTTCTTCTAATTTTTCATTTTTTTTGTTTTGAAGTATTGATTCCTGATTTCTGTTGAATTCATCAATCTCCCTGAATTCTATTCTTTGTCTGAAGGATTTGTTCTCCTCAGAGTTTTCTTATCTCTTTTTCCATCTGGCCAATTTTGCTTTTTAAAGCATTCTTCTCCTCAATAGCTTTTTGAATTGTTTTATCCATTTGACCTAAGCTGGTTTTTAGCATGCTATTTTCTTCAGCATTTTTTTTGATTTCCTTGACTAAGCTGCTGACTTCATTTTTATGTATTTCCTGCATCTCTCTCCTTTCTTTTCTCAGTTTTTCTTCCAACTCCCTCATTTGATTTTCAAAGTCTTTTTTTGAGTTCTGTCATAGCCTGAGCCCAATTTCTGTTTTTCTTGGAGTCTTTAGATGCAGGAGCTTGTGCTTCCTCATCTTCAGACTGAGTATTTTGATCCTTCTTGGGCTCATTTGCAAAATATTTCTCAATGGTCTTCCTTTTGTTTCTTTGCTTCTCATTTTCCCGGCCTGGGCCTGGTTTGGGGGTGCTTCCTGAGCTTTTGGGACACTCCCGTGAGGGTCTCATTGTGTGAGGCTCTGTCCTCCCTCCTGGTCTGTGAATGACCATACACGCCCCCCCCTCGGCCACGGGGCCGAGGTGGGGGGGCACTGCTGTTCTATGGGGGGGCCTAGACTGCTATCAGGATCTGAATGTGGTCAGAGCCCCAGAGTCCTGTTCCAGAGGCAGAGGACAGAGCTCTACAGTCTTTCTTCACTCCCCTCCTTCAGCTCAATGTGCTCATGCCCTGGGGGATCCTGCTTACAGGCTCTGCCTGCTTCTGTTTCCTGGATCAGGGCTGGGGAAAGACCAAGCTGCTGGCTGTGTGCCCTGAGGGCTGGGCTCCACATGCTCACTCTGGCAGAGGTCCCCCGCTGTTCCCCCACTTTGTGCCTGGTGCTCCTCGGGGTGCAACTCAGGAGACTCCCCCGCTGCTGTGAGCTGAGACTCCCAGCGCCCTGGGGCTGCCTCCGGGAGGCTGAAGTTCTTTCTCTGTCGGGCCACCCCTCTGGCAGGCCGCCTCTCCTATCCTGGGGAGCAGAGCCTTTCTGCTCTTTTCCAGGTTACCTTGAGTAGGAGAACTGCCTCACTGGGTCCCTTTGTGGGTTCTGTCTCTTGAAAGTTTAGTTAGAGTCCTTAGCTGATGAATTTTATAAGAGAGCTCCTAAGACTAGAGCCCTTCTTGTCACTATCTTGCCTCTGCACCCCGTGAATACATCTTTCTCAGATCACAATGCAATAAAAGTCATATGCAATACTGGCCAAGGAGATATAGACCCAGAACAAATTGGAAACTGAATAACCTCATTTTAAAAAATGAGTGGACCAAAAAACAAATTATAGAAAGAATTAAATATTTTATCCTAGATAATGATAATAATGAAACAACATACCAAAAGCTATGGGATTCATTCAAAGTGACTCTCAGGGGATATATTATAGCTCTAAATGCTTACATGATTGGAGGAAATCAATGAACTAAACATGCAACTAAAAAAAATAGAGAAAGAACAAATCAAAAATCCCCAATTAAATACCAAATTAGAAATTCTAAAAATTGAAGGAAAAATTAATAAAATTGAAAGCAAAAAAACTATTGAATTAATAAATAAAACCAAAAGTTGGTATTATGAAAAAAACAATAAAATAGATAAACCACTGGTCAATTTGATTAATAAAAAGAAAGAAGAAAACCAAATTGCTAGTATCAAAAATGAAAAAGGTGAACTCACCACCAATGAGGATAAAATTAAAGTAATAATTCGAAATTATTTTGCACAACTCTATGCCAATAAATTTGAAAATCTAAGTGAAATGGAGGAATATTTACAAAAATATAAATTGCCCAGATTAAATGAAAAAGAGATTAAATACCTAAACAGCCATATCTCAGAAAAAGAAATTCAACAAGCCATTACTGAACTCCCTAAAAAAAAATCTCCAGGGCCTGATGGATTCACAAGTGAATTCTACCAAACATTTAAGGAACAATTGGTTCCAATCCTATATAAACTCTTTGGAAAAATAGGGAAAGATGGAACTCTGCCTAACTCTTTCTACGATACCAATATGGTACTGTTACCTAAACAAGGAAGAGTTAAAACAGAGAAAGAAAATTATAGACCTGTCACCCTGATGAATATAGATGCAAAACTCCTAAATAAAATCTTAGCAAAACGATTGCAACAAGTCATCACTAGGATAATACATTATGATCAAGTAGGACTTATTCCAGGAATGCAGGGTTGGTTCAATATTAGGAAAACTGTTAGTATACTCAATTATATCAACAACAAACCTATCAGAAATCATATGATCATATCAATAGATGCTGAAAAAGCTTTTGACAAAATACAGCATCCATTCCTATTAAAAACACTAGAGAGTATAGAAATAAATGGACTGTTCCTTAGAATAATTAGCAGTATCTATCTGAAACCATCAACAAGCATTATATTCAGTGGGGATTCAGTGGGGATAGGCTAGAGACATTCCCAATAAGATCAGGAGTGAAACAAGGGTGCCCATTATCACCACTACTATTCAATATTGTATTAGAAATGTTAGCAGCAGCAATTAGAGAAGAAAAAGAAATTAAAGGAATTAGAATTGGGAAGGAAGAAACAAAACTCTCACTCTTTGCAGATGACATGATGGTCTACCAAGAAATCATCTAAAAAACTACTGGAAACAATTAGCAATTTTAGCAGAGTTGCAGGTTATTAAATAAACCCTCATAAATCCTCAACTTTTCTATATATGTCTAGCAAGAAACAGCAGGAAGAGCTAGAAAGAGAAATCCCCATTCAAAGTAACCTCAGACATTATAAAATATTTGGGAGTCTATTTGCCAAGATAGACTCAGAATCTTTTTGAAAACAATTATAAAACAGTTCTCACATAAATTAAATTAGATTTAAATAACTGGGCAAATATCAACTGCTCATGGATAGGTAGAGCTAATATAATAAAAATGACAATTCTACCAAAACTAAACTATTTGTTTAGTGCCCTACCAATCAAAATTCCAAAAAATTACTTTAACAAGTTAGAAAAAATTGTAAGTAAATTCATATGCAGAAATAAAAAGTCAAGAATTGCCAGGAGCTTAATGAAAAAAGTGTAAAAGAAGGTGGCTTAGCCCTACCCAATCTAAAATTATATTATAAAGCATCAGTCATCAAAACTTTTTGGTATTGGCTAAGAAATAGAGTGGTGGACCAGTGGAATAGACTAGGCGTAAAAGCAGGAGATGATTATAGTAATCTGCTGTTTGATAAACCCAAAGACTCTGGCCATTGGGATAAAAACTCCCTCTTTGGTTAAAAATTGCTGGGAAAATTGGAAGTTAGCATGGAAGAAACTTAGATGAGACCAACACCTCACACCCTTTACCAAGATAAGATCCAAATGGTTACAGGACATAGACATAAAAAACAATACTTTAAGCAAATTAGAAGATCAAGGACTAGTCTACCTGTCAGATCTATGGAAAGGGGAACAGTTGATGACTAAGGAAGAGTTGGAGAACATCACCAAAATCCAATTAGATGATTTCAATTACATTAAATTAAAAAGCTTTTGCACAGATAAAGCCAATGTAACCAAGATCAAAAGAAATGTAATAAATTGGGAAACAATCTTTACAACTAATGATTCTGACAAAGGACTCATTTCTAAAATATACAGAGAACTGAGTCATATTTTTAAAACAAAAAAGCCATTCCCCAATTGACAAATGGTCAAATGATATGCAAAGGCAATTTACAGATGAGGAGATCAAAGTAATCTATAGCCATATGAAAAAATGCTCTAAATCATTAATTATTACAGAAATGCAAATTAAAGCTTCTCTGAGGTACCACCTCACACCTCTCAGATTGGCCAGTATGACCAGGAGGGATAATGATCATTGTTAGAAGGGATGTGGGAAATCTGGGACATTATTACACTGTTGGTGGAGCTGTGAACTTATCCAACCCTTCTGGAGAGCTATTTGGAACTATGCCCAAAGGGCAACAAAAATCCACATACCCTTTGACCCAGCAATACCACTACTGAGTATATACCCTGAAGAGATGAGGAAAAAGGGTAAAAATGTTACTTGTACAAAAATATTTATAGCAGCCCTGTTTGTGGTGGCAAAGAATTGGAAAACCAGTAAATGTCCTTCAATTGGGGAATGGCTTAGCAAACTGAGGTATATGTATGTCATGGAACACTATTGTTTTATTAGAAACCAGGAAGGATGGGATTTCAGGGAAACCTGGAAGGATTTGCATGAACTGATGCTGAGTGAGATGAGCAGAACCAGAAAAACACCGTACACCATAACAGCAACATGGGAGTGATGTTCAACCTTGAAGGACTTGCTCATTCCATCAGTGCAACAATTAGGAACAATTTTGGGCTGTCTGCAAAGGTGAGTACCATCTCTATCCAGATAAGGAGCTGTGGTGTTTGAACAAAGTGCAAGGACTATTCCCCTTAATTTAGAAAAAAAACAGATATCTTGTTACCTCTTAGACTTCTCTTCTCTTTTTTTTTAATTAAGCTCTTCCTTTTAATGAAAAAATTGTGATCAATCCTGTTACAATAGGGAAATATGGATTAGGTACATTATTGATATCAGTATAAATAAAGATTTAGAAATGCTCAGCTTCTTAAAAAAACTTTTCATGGCTTTGAAAAATTAAAATTAACTAATGTCATAATCCCATTGACTTTTGAAGGCTCAAGTCAGGCAGTCTATGTGTATTTAAATATTTGAGGATGTAAATAATACTGAAAATGTACCTCTGGTGAATGTGGAAAATGTCATCAAAATTAAAAATAAGAAAATACTGCTTAATCTTTCCATAAATTACAGTAGTGATGCAACAGTCAGTGCCCAATTATTCCGGTTTTGCAAAGTACACTTTTTACTTCTAGTTTCTGCAAATATATAATTATGTATATGTGTGTATGTGTGACACACACAATCATTGTCGCATGATAGACTTCTCTTCTCTTTAAGGATATGATATGTCTTTCATCACACCCAATTTGCATCAAGGTACAACATGGAAACAAAGTAAAGACTGACAGAGTGCTTTCTGTGGGGGGGTGGGGGGAGGGAAGCAAGATTGGGGGGAAATTGTAAAACTCAAATAATATCTTTAATAAAAATAAATTTAAAAAAAGAAAAAGAAAATCAAGTAAGAAGGGGCAGCTAGGTGGCGCAGTGGATAAAGCACCAGCCCTGGAGTCAGGAGTACTTGGGTTCAAATGCAGTCTCAGACACTTAATAATTACCTAGATGTGAGGCCTTGGGCAAGCCACTTAACCCCATTTGCCTTGCAGAAAAAGAAAAAAGAAAAGAAAAAAGAAAATCAAGTAAGAGAGGTAGAGGAAAAACTAGGAAGAGAAATGAGAGAGATGCAGGAAAATCATGAACATGAAGTCAGGGGACAACTAGGTGGTACAATGGACAGAGCACCAGCCCTGGAGTCAGGAGGATCTGAGCTCAAATATGACCTCGGACACATAATCATTACCTAGCTGTGTGACCTTGGGCAAGTCACTTAACCCCATTACCTTACAAACTCTCCCCCCCCCCAGAAAAAAAGAAAATGAATCCAGAAGTTTGGTTGAAGGAGATGCAAAAACTATACTAAAGAAAATAACATGATAAAAACCAGTTTATGTCAGATGGAAAAAGCAGTCCACATGGTCAATGAGGAGAAGAATACCTTACAAAGCAGAATTGGCCAGATGGAAAAGGAGATAAGAAAGCTCTCTGAAGAAAATAACTCCTTCAAATGTAGCATGGAACCAAGGGTAGCTGATGACTTTGTGAGAAATCAAGAAAAAATAAAACAACAACCAAAAGAATGAAAAACCTAGAAGAAAATGTGAAATATCTCTTGGAAAAGAGATCCAGGAGAGATCTTTAAAAATTATTGGGCTAACTTGTTCACTCCTTCAATACAATAACTAGGGACAATTTTAAGGAATCCATTATGGAGAATACCATCTGTATCCAGAGAAAAAACTGTGGAGTTTAAACAAAGACCAAAGATTCTTATCTTCAATTTTTAAAAAAGCTGCTTGCTTTCTTTCTTCCTTAAGGATCTGTTTGTTCTCTCAACACATTCATTTATGATCTATGCATATCAAGGAAACAAATGGAAAACAAATGGAAACACTATATCAAATTACCTTCTGTTTGGGAGGGAGGGAGAAAAAATAGTAAAATTCAAAACCTTGCTCAAAGAAATGATTGATAGAAACTACCATTGTATGTAATTGGAAAACAAATAAAATATTACTATAATTTAAAAAAATTATTGGGCTACCTGTCCATCATGACCAGGAAAAGATACTAGATTCCATTATTCAAGAAATTCTCCAGTTAAATTGCCCTAATATCCTAGAAGCAGAGGATAAAAATAGAAATTGAGGGAATCCACCAATTACCTCCTGTATGAGATCCCAAGTGAAAACTGCCAGTAATATTATAGCCAAATTTCAGAATTCTCAAGTCAAATGGAAAATATCACAAGCAACCAAAAAAGAAACAATTCAAATATCATGGGGCAACAGTCAAGTTTACTTAGGATTTAGCAGCATCTACATTAAAGGGCACATAGGGCTTGGAATATGATATTCTAGAAGGCAAAATAGCTTGGATTACAACTGAAAATCCATTACCCAGCAAAACTAAACATTCTCTTTCAGGGGAAAAGATTGACATTCAATGAAATACGGAACTTTCAAACTTTCCTGATGAAATGAGCAGAACGGAACAGAAAATTTGATCTTCAAGTACAGGACTCAGATAAAGTATAGAGAGAGTGATTGGGAAGGGCAAATTATGAGAGACTTAATGATGTTGATGATTCTGATAACTCATAGGAACCTTCTCATTTATTAGGGCAGTTAGAAGGAGCATATATAGACAAGGCACAGGAGGGAGCTGAATATGAAGATATAGTGTATTATAAAAATGGAGTCATGGGCAAGAAAAGAATGTACTGGGAGAAAGAGAATGGGGTAAGTTAATTTACTTCAAAGAGGCAAAGAAGGGGCAGGTAGGTGGCATAGTGGATAAAGTACCAGCCTTGGAGTCAGGAGTACCTGGGTTCAAATCTGGTCTCAGACACTTAATAATTACCTAGCTGTGTGGCCTTGGGCAAGCCACTTAACCCCATTTGCCTTGCAAAAACCTAAAACAACAACAACAACAACAACAACAAAGAGGCAAAGAAAAGCTTTTCCAATAGAGTGGAAGATGGGGAAAGTAAGCCTTTATTCTCATTGGAAGTTGACCCAGAGATAAAATAATATACATAATCAATTGAGTATAGAAATCTATATTACCCTAAAGTAAAATAGGAGAGGAAAGAAAGGGATGAGAGAAAGGGGACAGGGGAGGGGAGAAGGGTGTAGTTGGTAAAAGAGAGTGAAGATCTAGGAGAGGAACAAGGTGAAAGGAGAGAGAGAATAGAGTTAATGGAGGTGAGGGAGATAGGTTGGAGGGAAATACAGCCAGCAGTAGCAGCTATGGGAAAAAATATTGAAGCAATTTCTCCATTGGACTTATGATCAAGAATTCTCAGAGAGGAAATAATAAATACATTCAACTGAATATAAAAAATCTATCTTACCCTAGAGGATAAAGGAGAGGAAAGGGATGGGAGAAAGGGGACAGGGAAGAGGAGTGGGGGGTGTAGGTGATAGAAGAGAGAGAGAAGATAGCAGGAGAGAGCAGTCAGATTCAACATACATTTGAGGAGGGAGGGTGAAAGGAGAGAGAAAATAGATTTAAACAAGGATGGGCAGGAATAGGGTGGAAGCAAATACAGGTAGCGAAGGCAACTGTGGGAAAAAAATATTGAAGCAACTTCTCTGATGGACTTATGATAAAAAAATGTGATCCATCCCAGAGACAGAGCTGATGATATCTGAACATAGACTGTAGTACACTTCTTTTCTCTCGTCTTATTTTTTTTTTAGGTTTTTGAAAGGCAAATGGGGTTAAGTGGCTTGCCCAAGGCCACACAGCTAGGCAATTATTAAGTGTCTGAGACCGGATTTGAACCCAGGTACTCCTCACTCCTGGGCCGGCGCTTTATCCACTGCACCACCTAGCCACCCCTCACCTTATTTTTCTTGAGGTTTCTCTATCTTTATGGGGGAAGGGATGTTTGCTTTTACAACAAGATTACTGTAGTAATGTAAAAATAATTTAAATGTGAAAAAA
This sequence comes from Macrotis lagotis, assembly GCF_037893015.1. Classification (NCBI taxonomy): domain Eukaryota; kingdom Metazoa; phylum Chordata; class Mammalia; order Peramelemorphia; family Peramelidae; genus Macrotis; species Macrotis lagotis. The sequence continues at coordinate 503,009,934 of NC_133658.1, forward strand.
GAAAGAAAGAAAGAAAGAAAGAAAGAAAGAAAGAAAGAAAGAAAGAAAGAAAGAAAGAAAGAAAGAAAGAAAGGAGGATAAACAGATTAGAACAGATAACGTAGGACTTCCAGGGTAGAATCACGAAGGTGACTCAAAGCTAAGAAGATCCTTGAGCTTTTTTCTCTAATGAACTTTAAATGAAGTGTCTAAATAAATCCTAAAGCTACAGAACTAACAAAAACATGAGGGAAACAAGTTCTCAACTCAAGGTATCATGATGCAATTTCAGTAAAGGTCTGTCTCATGTGGATGAAAGGGAAGCATTTTCTAGAGTAGGAAGGAGAGCTGGAAAGTAAGCAGTAAGGGTCCCATCCCCAGCTTGGGAGACAAAATTCCTTCCCCAAGAACTCTGGTGCTACAGGACTAGGTTGGGTAACAATGCAGGGAACAAACCACTAGCAAGTGAAACATGGGCAATGCCCTAGGCAAGTGGTAAGCCAGAAACCAGATCCTGGCCCCTAGCATAAAAAGTTTGGGACTCTACCCACTGTGCCCCAGGAGCAGAATTCAACTATCAGAATGAAGGAGTGGGGGGAAGCACCAACCATAAAAAAGCTACTATTCTGATAGGATGATAAAAATGGAATCTCAGGAGAGGAAAGCAATGCCTATATGTGAAGCCTCAAAGGAGTTTATGAGTTGGTCTCAAATCCAAAAAGACCTCTTGGAAGACCTCAAAATTGATTTTAAAAAAGAGAAGAAAAAGAAAAATGGAGAAAAAAATGAATCATGCAAGCAGAATTATGAAAAAGTTACTGAAGAAAACAATAACTTTAAAAGTAAAATTTGCCAAATGGAAAAAAAAAATCAGTTCTTTTACAAGTAAAAATGATCAACTGGAAAGGGGATTGACTCATCAAAATGAAAAATTAACCAACTGGAAAAGGAAATGCAACAGCTACCTGAAGAAAATAAATCCCCAGAATTAGAATTGGACAAATGGAAACTAATGACTCTATGAGCCACTTAGATTCTATGAAACAAAACTAAAAGGCTGAAAAAATATAAATGTAAAATACGTCTTAGGAAAAACAAAATAGAGAAAACTTTCAAACCTGATAAAAAGACCAGATCTTTAAATACAATAGTCAAGAGATACATTAAAAAGATAAATAGAAAGGGGGGAAAACTACATCCCTGCTTAGGAAGACAATACTTGGAACTCTTGTGCACTGTATTTCTCTTAGAACATCCGAAAGAAGCATACTTAGAGGGTGTAGATAAAAATTAACAATGAGGTGATCCAACTTAACTCTTGAGGATTGTATTTCTCCTGGGACAGTTAAAAGGAGGGTACTTGGAATGAGAGTGTAGTTATGAAGTGATTATGATGTGATGAAGCTTATAAATCAATCAATCAACTTTTGAGAATTGTACTTCTATCAGGACAGCTAAAAATATACTTCGATAGAGGAGTTGGGTAGAAGACAGGTATAAAACAAGTAAGACATGAACAAGAAGACTATACAGGGAAAAGAAGGTATTAGAATATAAATAACACCACATCATGAGGCATAAAGAACATATTATATAAAGGGAAAGAAGGTAAAATGTGAGAACTGAATAAATCTTACTCTCAATAGATTTGGCTCAAAGAGGGAATATCATACATTCCCAATTGGGATTAGAAATTTATCCTACCCTACAGGGAAGCAGGGGGAAAGGGGAAAGAAAGGAGAAGATGAGGCTGATAAAAGGTAAAGGGAATTTAAATGTAAAGTAAAAATAAAAGTTTAAAAAAAGTAAAGTAAAAGGGGAAAAAAAGGGAAGAGGTTGGCAGAAGGCTGGGCAGCTTGTGAGATATAACAGTTAAATGGAAAACATTGGTGAGGAGGGATAAGAGGAAAGGAGAGATATGTTGTTTATAGGAAATACATTTGAAGTAGAGTAAAGGTAAAAGGTTGGAGCAGAATATATTATGTGTCAGCTGACAAGGCAAAAGCAAAAATAGATCTAACTAAAAGGGATAAGGAAGGAGAAAGATTGTAAAGCTAAGACTAACTAATAGGTGTACTTGTGAAATTTTGCAATTATATATGCGCAATATAATTATAATGCCCATCATTTGAGTAATGGTTGAACAAGCTATGGTATATGAATGTTATGGAGTTTTACTGTTCTGTAAGAAATCGTGAGCAGCCTGACTTTTGAAAACCATGAAAAGGTTTGCATGAATCGAGTGAAATGAGCAGAACCAGAAGAACATGGTACAATTTAACAGCAACATTGTGATATGATCAACTATGATGGAAACAATTTCTGTCAGTAATTCAGTGATCAAGGACAATATTGAGAGATCTGTTTTTATTCATTCATTCATTCATTTATTCATTCATTCATTTATGGCGATGGGGTTATGTGACTTGCACAAGGTCACACAGCTAGGCAATTATTAAGTGTCTGAAGTTGGATTTGAACTCAGGTCCTTCTGACTCCAGGGAGGTACTCTATCCACTGTGCCAACCAACTGCCTCTTGAGAGACCTATTAAGGAAAATGCCATTCACATCCAGAGAGGAAACTATGGATTCTGAATGCAGAACAAAGCATATTATGTTTACTTTTTAAAACTCCTTTCATGTTTTTTCTTCTTTCTCATGGTTCCCCCCCTTAGTTCTGATTCTTCTTTCAAAACAAGATTAATATGGAAATATGTTAAACACAATTGTATATGTACAACCTATATCAGATTGTTTGCTGCAAAAGGGAGGTGGGGAGAGAAGGAAGGTGGAAGAAAAATGTGGAACTCAAAAGCTTGTTAAAGGATAAATGTTGAAAACTATCTCTGCATGTAATTGGAAAATAAATAAATAAATATTTTTTTAAAAAACCCAGTGTAAAAGCCTTACCCAAGTAAGATACAACCTAAAAAATTAAATTGAACAGAACTCAATGAACCAATGAGCCAATAAATTAGAATAAAATCAAAAGACTGAGAAATTAGAGCATAACAGGCAACTGTTAACAAAAACAAGTGATCTAGAAAACAAGAAAAGGAAAGATAATTTAAGAATCATTAAGCAGGGTACAGTGAAGCAGTGATGAGTAGTGGGGTGGCACGAACAGTATCAGAGTCAGGATTTGCACTATATGAGCTAATACAGGTAGCACAAGCATGACCCCTTCAGTGAAGTAAATGTACTGTCTTAGGTGGTTAAAATCAAGATCAACAATACTAAATATCTTATACACATACATGCAAAATGCAGCACCTAGTCTATGGAAAATGAACATATATGATAAAAGGGTCTACAAACATTATAGTGGTGACATAGAGAGAAACAGCAACAGTATATGCTTCTTGTTTGCTCTCATTCCAGTGAAGGATTGCACAATCTGAGGTGAGCCACACCAACTCTATCTCACCTTGAATCCTCCCTATATTTGAGGCTAAAATATGCAAATTCAGCTGTTTTCATCTATGAAAATGACTGGAATCATACAGAAATTACTTTTTTATGTTTCTCTTGACTCATGTTTTTCAAGTTAAAGTTTCTACTAAATTCTGTTTTTCATTTTACCTCTATAGGATTATACTCAGATTTTGCTGAGTAAGTTATTCTTGTTGTAAGCTTATATCTTTTTACCTTCTGTAATATAGTCTAAGCTTTCTTCTTATATCAACTGTCAAATCTTGTGTTATCCTTAGTACTCTTTCGAGCAGATTGTAGTATTTTTCTTTGATCTGGAAATGTTTTATTTTTGTTATTACATACCTGCCTTGGAGTCAGGAGTACCTGAGTTCAAATCCAACCTCAGACACTTAATAATTACCTGGCTGTGTGACCCTGGGCAAGAAAAAAAAAACAAAACTACATTTGGGCAAATAGAAAAGTCTTTCAAAAATAGAATGGACCAACTGGAAAAGGAGTTGCAAAAGATAAAGGAAGAAAAATCTTCTCTAAAAAAAAAAGACTAGAATCAGTGGAAATGAATGACTTCACGAGACAACAAGATTTTGTTAAACAAAACCAAAAGATAGAAAAAATAGAAAAAATGTAAAATACCTCATCAGTAAAACTACTGACCTCAAGAATCAATTGAGAAGGGAGAATCTGAGAATTATTGGTCTTCCTGAGAACACTGAAGAACAAAAAAAGTCTGGACTTAATATTACAGGATTTAGTGATGGAAAATGTCCTGCTATCATGGAACCAGAGGACAAAATAGTTATTGAAAGAATACATTGATCCCCTTCAGAAAGAGATCCTAAAATTAAAACATCAAGGAATATTATAGTCAAATTCCAGGACTATCAGATAAAAGAAAAAATCCTGCAAGTAGCTGAGCCACAGTTAGGATTACACAAGACCTGGCCTCAGCAACATTCAGGGATCAAAGGGTCTGGAATGAGATATTTCGAAGAGCAAGGGAGCTTGGAATGCAGCCAAGAATCCACTACCCAGCAACTGAGCCTTCTCTTCCAGAGAAAAAGATGGACATTTAATGAAATGGGATACTTCCAAGATTTGATAATGAAAAGACCAGAGATAAATAGAAAATTTGGACATCAAACAGGAGGCTCAAGAGACACTTGAAAAGGTAAAAAAACAAACAAACTGCTATACAATAAGATGAAACTGGCTATATACCCACTTGGGAGAAACTCTTGAGAATTGTAACTCTATTAGAGAGAAGATACATAGCCAGAAGTAATGGACACTCATAACTTTTCTGTGACTCAGATAGAATGATTTAAAAACAATACCTCCTTAAAAAGGGGGGGCAGTAAGAAGAAGGAAGTTTGAAGGGAGACTGCATGGGGTAAATCTCATTGCATGAAGAGGTACAAAAGACCTATTGTAATTGAGGGTAGGAAGGGAGGAGGCGAGAACTACCTGAATCTTCATCTCATCAGGCTTGGCTTAAAGTTAACTTAGACACACTTAATCAAGTTAAGAAATTTATCTTACCTTTCAAGCACTAAAAGGGGAAAAGGGGAGGGGGAAGGGGAGGAAGAGAAAAAAGGGAACTAACAGAAGGAAGGGAAGAAGGGGAAAAGGAAAAAGGGAAAAAAGGGGAGGGGGTTGATTTAAGAGGGCAAAAACACTGAAGGTATTCAGAAACAAAACAATGGGGAATATGGATAAAGGGGGAAAATACAAACAGAAGGAAGATAGCATGGAGGGCAATAAAGAGTTAATAATTATGACTTTGAATGTGAATAGGGTGAACTCTCCCTAAGCAAATAGCAGATTGGATTAAAAACCAGAATCCTACAATATGTTGCTTACAAGAAACTCATTTGAAGCAGAGAGATACATATAGAGTAAAGGTAAATGGTTGGAGCAAAATATATTTTGCTTCAGCTGAAGTAAAAAAAGCAGGGGTAGCAATCCTTATCTCAGACAAAACAGTAGCAAAAATAGATAGCATTAAAAGAGATAAGGAAGGAAACTTTATCCTCCTAAAAGGTACCATTGACAATAAAGTCATTTCAATATTGTATATATATGCACCCAGTGGGACAGCACCCAAATTCTTAGAGGAGAAGCTGAAAGAATTACAGGAAGACATAGAAAGCAAAATTCTACTAGTGGGAGACCTCAACCTCCCGCTATCAGATCTAGATGAATTGCATCATAAAACAAACAAGAAAGAAATTAGGGAGGTAAATAGAGTGTTAGAAAAATTAGATATGGTAGACTTATGGAGGAAACTGAATGGGGATAGGAAGGAATATACCTTTTTCTCTGCAGTACATAGAACTTATACAAAATTTGACCATGTACTAGGACATAAAAACCTAATGATCAACTGCAGAAAGGCAGAAATAGTGAATACATCTTTCTCAGATCACAATGCAATAAAAGTTATATGCAATGCTGGGCCAAGGAGATATAGACCCAGAACAAATTGGAAACTGAATAACCTCATTTTAAAAAATGAGTGGACCAAAAAACAAATTATAGAAAGAATTAAACATTTTATCCTAGATAATGATAATAATGAAACAACATACCAAAACCTATGGGATTCATTCAAAGTGATTCTCAGGAGATATATTATAGCTCTAAATGCTTATATGAATAAATTGGAGAAAGAGGAAATCAATGAACTAAACATGCAACTAAAAAAATTAGAGAAAGAACAAATCAAAAATCCCCAATTGAGTACCACATTAGAAATTCTAAAAATTAAAGGAGAAATTAATAAAATCGAAAGCAAAAAAACTATTGAATTAATAAATAAAACCAAAAGTTGGTATTATGAAAAAAACAATAAAATTGATAAACCTATGGTGAATTAAGAAGAAAAACCAAATTGCTAGTATGATAAATGAAAAAGGTGAACTCACCACCAATGAGGAGGAAATTAAAGTAATAATTTGAAATTATTTGGCACAACTCTATGCCAATAAATTTGATAATCTAAGTGAAATGGAGGAATATTTACAAAAATATAAGTTGCCCAGGTTAAATGAAAAAGAGATTAAATACCTAAACAGCCCTATCTCAGAAAAAGAAATTCAACAAGCCATTACTGAACTCCCTAAAAAAAAATCTCCAGGGCCTGATGGATTCACAAGTGAATTCTACCAAACATTTAAGGAACAATTGGTTCCAATCCTATATAAACTCTTTGGAAAAATAGGGAAAGATGGAACTCTGCCTAACTCTTTCTACGATACCAATATGGTACTGTTACCTAAACAAGGAAGAGTTAAAACAGAGAAAGAAAATTATAGACCTGTCACCCTGATGAATATAGATGCAAAAATCCTAAATAAAATCTTAGCAAAACGATTACAACAAGTCATCACTAGGATAATACATTATGATCAAGTAGGATTTATTCCAGGAATGCAGGGTTGGTTCAATATTAGGAAAACTGTTAGCATACTCAATTATATCAACAACAAACCTATCAGGAATCATATGATCATATCAATAGATGCTGAAAAAGCTTTTGACAAAATACTGCATCCATTCCTATTAAAAACACTAGAGAGTGTAGGAATAAATGGACTGTTCCTTAAAAGAATTAGCAGTATCTATCTGAAACCATCAACAAGCATTATATTCAATGAGGAGAGGCTAGAGGCAATCCCAATAAGATCAGGGGTGAAACAAGGATGCCCATTATCACCACTACTATTTAACATTGTATTAGAAATGTTAGCAGCAGCAATTAGAGAAGAAAAAGAAATTAAAGGAATTAGAATCGGGAAGGAAGAGACAAAACTCTCACTCTTTGCTGATGACATGATGGTCTACCTAGAGAATCCCAAGAAATCATCTAAAAAACTACTGGAAACAATTAGCAAATTTAGCAAAGTTGCAGGTTATAAAATAAACCCTCATAAATCCTCAACTTTTCTATATATGTCTAGCAAGAAACAGCAGGAAGAGCTAGAAATAGAAATCCCATTCAAAGTAACCTCAGACATTATAAAATATTTGGGAGTCTATTTGCCAAAACAGACTCACAATCTTTTTGAAAACAATTATAAAACACTACTTACACAAAGTAAATTAGATTTAAATAACTAGGCAAATATCAACAGCTCATGGATAGGGAGAGCTAATATAATAAAAATGACAATTCTACCAAAACTAAACTATCTGTTTAGTGCCCTACCAATCAAAATTCCAAAAAATTACTTTAATGAGCTAGAAAAAATTGTAAGTAAATTCATATGCAGAAATAAAAAGTCAAGAATTGCCAGGAGCTTAATGAAAAAAGTGTAAAAGAAGGTGGCTTAGCCCTACCCAATCTAAAATTATATTATAAAGCATCAGTCATCAAAACTGTTTGATATTAGCTAAGAAATAGAGTGGTGGACCAGTGTAATAGACTAGGCGTAAAAGCAGGAGATGATTATAGTAATCTGCTGTTTGATAAACCCAAAGACTCTGGCCATTGGGATAAAAACTCCCTCTTTGGTTAAAAATTGCTGGGAAAATTGGAAGTTAGCATGGAAGAAACTTAGATGAGACCAACACCTCACACCCTTTACCAAGATAAGATCCAAATGGTTACAGGACATAGACATAAAAAACAATACTTTAAGCAAATTAGAAGATCAAGGACTAGTCTACCTGTCAGATCTATGGAAAGGGGAACAGTTGATGACTAAGGAAGAGTTGGAGAACATCACCAAAATCCAATTAGATGATTTCAATTACATTAAATTAAAAAGTTTTTGCACAGATAAAACCAATGTAACCAAGATCAAAAGAAATGTAGTAAATTGGGAAACAATCTTTACAACTAATGATTCTGACAAAGGACTCATTTCTAAAATATACAGAGAACTGAGTCATATTTTTAAAACAAAAAGCCATTCCCCAATTGACAAATGGTCAAAGGACATTCAAAGGCAATTTACAGATGAGGAGATCAAAGTAATCTATAGCCATATGAAAAAATGCTCTAAATCATTAATTATTAGAGAAGTGCAAATTAAAGCTTCTCTGAGGTACCACCTCACACCTCTCAGATTGGCCAGTATGACCAGGAAGGATAATAATCATTGTTGGAAGGGATGTGGGAAATCTGGAACACTATTACACTGTTGGTGGAGCTGTGAACTCATCCAACCCTTTTGGAGAGCTATTTGGAACTATGCCCAAAGGGCAACAAAAATGTGCATACCCTTTGACCCAGCAATACCGCTACTGGGTATATACCCTGAAGAGATGAGGAAAAAGGGTAAAAACATCACTTGTACAAAAATAGTTATAGCAGCCCTGTTTGTGGTGGCAAAGAATTAGAAATCAAGTAAATGTCCTTCAATTGGGGAATGGCTTAGCAAACTGTGGTATATGTATGTCATGGAACACTATTGTTCTATTAGAAACCAGGAGGGATGGGATTTCAGGAAAACCTGGAGGGATTTGCATGAACTGATGCTAAGTGAGATGAGCAGAACCAGAAAAACATGGTACACCCTAACAGCAACATGGGAGTGATGTTCAACCTTGAAGGATTTGCTCATTCCATCAGGGCAACAATTGGGAACAATTTTGGGCTGTCTGCAAAGGAGAGTACCATCTGTATCCAGATAAGGAGCTGTGGAGTTCAAACAAAGTGCAAGGACTATTCCCTTTAATTTAGAAAAAAAAAACAGAAAGCTTATTGTCTGATCTTGTTACCTCTTAGACTTCTTTCTCTTTAAGGATATGAGTTCTCTCTCATCACACCCAATTTGGATCAAGGTACAACATGGAAACAAAGTAAAGACTGACAGAGTGCTCTCTGTGTGTGGGGGGGGGGAGGGAAGCAAGATTGGGGGAAAAATGTAAAACTCAAATAATATCTTTAATAAAAATAAATTCAAAATAAAAAAATAAAATATACAGAGAACTGAGTCAAATTTTCAAAAAAAAAAGCCATTCCCCAATTGATAAATGGTCAAAGGATATGCAAAGGCATTTTACAGCTGAGGAAATAAAGCAATCCATAGTCATATGAAAAACTCCAAATCATTACTTATTAGAGAAATGGAAATTAAAGTATCTCTGAGATACCACCTCACACCTTTCAGAGTGTCCAATATGACCAGAAAGGATAATGATCATTGTTGGAAGGGATGTGGGAAATCTGGGACACTAATACATTGTTGGTGGAGCTGTGAACTCATCCAACCTTTCTGGAGAGAAATTTGGCTTATGCCCAAAGGGCAACAGAAATGTGCATACCCTTTGACCCAGCAATACCATTACTGGGTCTATACCCTGAAGAGATGATGAAAAAGGCTAAAAACATCACTTGCACAAAAATATTTATCGCAGCCCTGTTTGTAGTGGCAAAAAATTGGAAATTAAGTGAATATCCTTCATTTGGGGAATGGCTGAACAAACTGTGGTATATGTATGTCATGGAACACTATTGTTCTATTAGAAACCAGGAGGCATGGGAATTCAGGGAAGCCTGGAAAGATTTGCATGAACTGATGCTGAGCAGAACCAGAAAAACACTGTACACCCTAACAGCAACATGAGGGTGATGATCAACCCTGATGGACTTGCTCATCCCTTCAGTGCAACAACCAGGGACAATTTCAGGCTATCTGCAATGGAAAATACCATCTGTATCTAGAGAAAGAATTATGGACTTTGAACAAAGAACAAAGACTATTACTGTCAAATTGGGGGGGGGAGCATTATGTTATTATGTAATTTTACAATATCTCATACTTTATTTTTCTTCCTTAAGGATATGATTTCTGTCATCACATTCAACTGAGATCAATGTATAACATGGCACCAATGTAAACACTAACAGAATGTCTTCTGTGGGGGGGGGAAGCAATAATAGGGGGAAAAATGCAAAATTCAAAATAAATAAAATATTTCTTTAAAAAAAGAAAAAAGATTTTGCTTTGTAATTTAAATCTTTTGTCCATTGCTCTCTATCCCTCCCCCTTTCCTTTCTCCAATAACCATTCCTTTTAATAAATAATTTTTAAAAATTGTTAGCATTTATAGATTATTTTCAGGTTGACTTTGCACATGTTAAGTTTGATCCTCACAACAAACCTGTGAGATACTATCAACCAGATGAGGAAGTTGAAGGACTCAAGTTAAGTGATTTGCCCAGAGTCACACAGCTAATCTCTGTAAGAGGTAGGATTTGAACTCAGGTTTTCCTGGCTTCAAGTCTTGTGCTCTATTCAGTGTGCACCCAACTGCCTAAAAGAAAGAGGGGGAAAATTCAAGCAAAACCAATCAAAACATTAAAAAGATCTGGCATGAGAGAAATGTTCCAAATCTGTAGAGCCTCAGCCTCTTCAAAGGATTGAAAGAAAGTCTTATCCTATTTCTTTTGGATGGGAGGGAAATTTGTTTTTCATAATTTTACATTATTCATTTAAAAATTTTTCTTCACTTTTCTTTTGATTTACATCATTACAATTATTATGTTTATTGAGTGAGTGCTCTTCCATCACTCCTGAGTTGCCTTGATCAAGTGGTTTCTCTTCCCTTCCCCCTGTAATCCTGAGTTGTTGTAGTGGTGGTGGTGGCCATTGTTCTTCTACTGTTTCTTTTCTTTCTCCTTCTCCCCTTCCATTTTTTTCTCAATTCTTACCTAGTTCTTGGTGATTGAATGGTGTTGCTTCAGACAAACTGAGACTTGAGAAAGATCTTCATTTAGAAAGGCCAAGGGGGCGGCTAGGTGGCACAGTAGATAAGGCATGGGCCCTGGAGTCAGGAGTACCTGGGTTCAAATTCAACCTCAGACACTTAATACTTACCTAGCTGTGTGGCCTTGGGCAAGCCACTTAACCCCCATTTGCCTTGCAAAAACCTAAACCCCCTGCATCCTGGGGCATCACTAGTCATCTTGACATTTGTCTTGCCATTGGACTTCAATGATCCTGGAGAAAACTAGGAAGCTGACAGCTTTGCATAGCTCTGCCTCACTTAAAACCCTCATGATATCATTGGTCCTCTTTCAGAAGGAACGAAAAACAACAGCTCTCTGAATCAGGGAGGTGGTAGACTTTTGTCCTACATGAAGCTTTAATGTTTGGGGCAATAGGTGGTCTTCTGCCCCTGCTTGGATTTCCACAATCAGAAAAACTGTCTTCTATTCCTCAGTGAAACTTCTTGAGTTCAATCCTTTCTGGAACTTCCTTGTTTAAGGTATTGGATGATCTTCTTTTTTTCCTTATTACTTTGGATTAGGCACTTGGATCGTTTGGAACTTCCCTGTCAAGAGTTTTGCCCTCAAATGATGAAAGTTTTTGGTTCATTTTCCTGTACTAGCAGAAATCCTCTTCCAGGGTCTATAGCTTCTAGGTATGTTTTTCTGTCATCCTGGGCTGCGTGAAGGCTTTTTATTTAATCCAATCTCATTTGAGTTCTTGGTCATTATTCAATCCTATGTTCTTTCTCTAACATTGCTAGAATAAAAGTAGGAGAATAAGGTTCCTTCCATTATTTAGTGATTTTTGAATAGGACTTCCTTTCTATTTTTGTCTCCTAGATTTTCATCAATATTGTATAGAAATCCTATGAATTTCTGAAGGTTTACTTTTTAACTTATAACTTCACTGAATCTATTAATCATCTCATTTTGATTTTTTGCTGATTCATGCTTAGGGAAAGTTCTTCTCTTTGCCTTTATTCCTTTATCTTCTTTCTTGTCCAGTGCTCTTGCTAGCTCTTCTAGGACCAGATCAAATAATAATGGGGAAAGAGCACCCCATTGCATATGATATTAGCTTTTGGTCATAGATACTTATATTAACAAGACCTTCCTATGCCTGTTCTTTGTAGGAATTTTAAAGCATAAAATATTATTGATAGAATCATACAATTTAGGCTATTTTAGATATTATTATAATTATACTGTTATCAATGTTGAACTATAATTGCATCCCTAGGATATAATCCAGCATGATCACAGTAAATGATTTTTAGACACATTTTACAGTCATTTTGCCTAGGTTTTACTTGAATTTTGAGTCATTAGTGATATTGGTATATAATTTTATCCATCCTTGATTTATCTTTCCTAGTTTTCAGCACTAGGATTATGATTATCCATTAAAATACTTTAATATTACTTCTTTTTTAATTTTGGAAAATAAATATTTGAAGTGTAGGTACAAATTGTTCTTTAAAAATTTGACAGAATTCTCTTGTAAATCTATCTGGATCAGGACTTTCATTTTCCTTTAGAATTCCTTTACAGTTACTTCAATTTCTTTTTTCTGGGATTGGGTAATTTCTTTTTAGAAAGATTTTATTTTGAATTTTACAATTTTCCCCCTAATCTTGCTTCCCCCCCCACCCCCCACAGAAGGCAGTCTGTTATTCTTTACATTGTTTCCATGGTATGCATTGATCTAAGTTGAATGTGATGAGAGAGAAATTATATCCTTAAGGAAGAAAAATAAAGTATGAGATATTGTAAAATTACATAATAAGAAAACATTTTTTTAAAAATTAAAGGTAATGGGGGGGGTGGAACCAAGATGGCGACAAGAGAGGATCCTGTCTTAGTTGCTGTCTCATAAATCTTCAAAACTAAAGACTCTAACTAAATTTTCGAGATACAGAACCCACAGAGGGACACAGGTAGGCAGTTCTCCTACTCAAGGTAACTTGGAAAAGAGCAGAAAGGCTCTGCTCCCCAGGGTTGGAGGGGCGGCCCACCAGAGGGGTGGCCTGCCAGAGCGAAAGAACTTCAGCCTCCCAGAGGCAGTCCCAGGGCGCTGGGAGCCACAGCTCACAGCAGTGGGGGGAGTTTCCTGACCTACACCCCCAGGGAGCACCAGGCAGAGACTGGGGGAACCGGGACCTCAGCCAGAGGGAGCAGGGGAAGCCCAGCCCTTGGGGCACAAAGCTATCAGCAGTGGCCAAGGCAGTCCAGATCCAGGAAACATAAGCAGGCAGAGCAGGTAAGCAGGAGGCCCCAGGGCATGAACCCATTGAACCTAGGGAAGGGAGTGAAAAGAGAGAGACTGCAGAGCTCTGCCCCTGGAACAGGACTCTGGGGCTCTGACCACATTCAGATCCTGATCACAGCCTAGGCCCCCCCCAAAAGAACAGAAGCCCCCCCCACCTCAGCCCTGTGGCAGAAGGGGGCACTTATGGTCATTCACAGACCAGGAGGGAGGACAGAGCCTCACACACTGAGACCCTTGTGGAAGTGTCCTAAAAGCTCAGGAAGCACCCCAAAACAGGCTAAGGCTGGGAAAATGAGCAAGCAGAGAAAAAAGAATACCACTGAGAAATATTTAGCCTGTGAGCCCAAGAAGTATCAAAACACTCAGTCTGAAGATGAGGAAGCACAAGCTCCTGTATCTAAAAACTCCAAGAAAAACAGAAATTGGGCTCAGGCTATGACAGAGCTCAAAAAAGACTTTGAAAATCAAATGAGGGAGTTAGAAGAAAAACTGGGAAAAGAAATGAGAGAGGGGAGGCTAGATGGCGTAGTAGATAAAGCACTGGCCTTGGAGTCAGGAGTACCTGGGTTCAAATCTGGTCTCAGACACTTAATAATTACCTAGCTGTGTGGCCTTGGGCAAGCCACTTAACCCCATTTGCCTTGCAAAAACCTAAAAAAAAATGAGAGAGATGCAGGAAAAACATGAAAATGAAGTCAGCAGCTTAGTCAAGGAAATCCAAAAAAAAAAAAAAATGCTGAAGTAAATAGCATGCTAAAAACCACCTTAGGTCAAATGGGTATAACAGTTCAAAAAGTTATTGAGGAAAAGAATGCTTTAAAAAGCAGAATGGGACAGATAGAAAAAGAGATGAGAAAGCTGAGGAAAACAAATCCTTCAGAAAAGAATAGAGCTCAGGGAGATTGATGAATTTATGAGAAATCAGGACTCAATACTTCAAAAACAAAAGAATGAAAAATTAGAAGAAAATGTGAAACATCTCATTGAAAAAGCAACTGATATGGAAAACAGATTTAGAAAAAATAATTAAAAAATTATTGGAATACCTGAAAGTCATGATCAGGAAAAGAGCCTTGACATCATTTTCAAAGAATTACTACAGGAAAATTGCCCTGATATCCTAGAAGCAGAGGGCAAAATAGAAATGGAGAGAATCCATAAATCCCCCCAAGAAAGAGATCCCAAAAAACCAACCCCCAGGAATATTATAGCCAAGTTCCAGAACTCCCAAGTCAAAGAGAAAATATTACAAGCAGCCAGAAGGACACAATTCAAATACTGTGGAGCTGCAATCAGGACCATACAGGACTTAGCAGCAACTACATTAAAAGCTCATAGGGCTTGGAATATAATATCCTGGAAGGCTAAAAAGTTTAGAATGCAACCAAGAATGAACTACCCAGCAAAACTGAACGTCCTCTTCCAGGGAAGACGATGGACTTTCAATGAACCAGGGGAATTTCAAATGTTCCTGTTGGAAAGCCAGAGCTGAACAGAAGGTTTGATCTTCAAATATAGGACTCAGGTGAAGCATAGAGATTGGAGGAAAAGGGGAAAATATGAGGGACTTGATGATGATGAACTGCATATATTCCTGAATAGAAAAATGACACTGATACTACTCATATGAACCTTCTCAATTAACAGAGCAGGTAGAAGGAGCTTTTATAGATGAAGCACAGGAGAAAGCTGAATTCCAAGATAAAATATGGTGTAAAAATGGAGTCAATAGACAAAAGGGAAATGTAATGGGAGAAAGAATAAAGGAGAGGTGGAATAGGCCAAGACATTTCATATAATAAGATTTTTCTTTATTACAATGAGCTATTGCAATGATGTGGAGGGGGAGAAGGCAAGGGGGGAATGAGGGAATCTTTGCTCTCATCAGAGGTGGCTAGGAGAGGAAATAACATATATACTCAATGGGGTACAGACATCTGGAGTAAGAAGGAGAGGGTGGGGACAGGGGGAAAGGGTGGGGATGTGAATGAAGGAGGAGAGGATGGACCATAGGGGGAGAGTGGTCAGATATAATGCATTTTCTTTTTTACTTCTTGCAAGGGGCTGGGATTGGATGGCCTGTCCGGGACCATAGGGCCAGGTGGATGCTGGGCCTAAGGGGTGGTATGGGGGCTGGGGGCCTCTTGGTACCAGGGCCAGGCATCTGTCTGCTGCACCACTCAGCTACCTTACAGCAAAGTCAGTGAAAGGAGAGAGAAAATATAGTACATGGTAGTGGAGAAATACGAAAGAGGGAGTTGTGATTGGCAATGGCAATGGTGGAAAAATATGGAAGTAACTTTTGTGATGGACTTATCATAAAGAATGTGACCCACCTGCGACAGAGCTGGTGGTGTTGGAACACAGACTGAAGCAAATTTTTTATTGTTATTATTATTTTGGGGGGGGGGTGCAGGGCAAATGGGACTGGGTGGCCTGCCTGGGGCCGCATAGCAGGCTGATTGTTGGGTGTCTGAGGCCGGATTTGGACCTGGGTGCTCCTGGCTCAAGGGCCAGTGCTCTGTCTGCCACCCAGCCACCCCTACTATTATTACTATTTTATTTTATGTCTTTTTTTTGGTTTATGCAGGGCAGTGGGGTTGGGGTGGCTTGCATGTCACAGAGCTGGGTGATTGTTGGGTGTACAGGGCTGGATATGGGCTTGGGTGCTTCTGGCTCCAGGGCTGGTGCTCTGTCCACTGCACCACCTGGCCATACCTACAATTATTACTATTATTTTTTTATTTTAATTTTTTCTCTCCCCTTTACTTTATTGCTCAAGTGAGTCTATATTTTTGAGGGGGAAGAGGTATTTTGTTTACTCTTAAGAACATTTTAGTAATGTATAAAAAACATTGTACAAAATGATAATAAATATTGAAAAAAAATTAAATTAATGGTAATAGTCTGGTTTTTGTTCAAACTCCACAATTCTTTTTCTGGATACAGATCTCATTCTCTGTCACAGATACTCCAAAATTATGCCTGACTGTTGGAATAAGCAAGTCCATTAAGGTTGACTGTCACCCCCATGTTGCTCTTAGGGTATACAATGTTCTTCTGGTTCTGCTCATCTCGTTCAGCATCAGTTTATTTAAATCTTTCCAGGTTTCCCTGAATTTGGGATTGGGTCATTTTAAAGCTCTACTTTAATTTTATTTTCCTGTCTTGTTGACAATATCTTATTTCCATTTGCTATTTTATAGACTATCTTTTTTCAAATTCTGTTGTGTTGACATAACTGCATGGTAGTTTCTTAAAATTCTTTATAAATCACTCTTTTCTCCTCAATACTTCTCTCTAGGTTTTTTGGAATACCACTATCTCCTAGTTCACCATCTACCTTTCTTGTACTATGCTAGATCCTCTTCAGATCACATTCTCTAATCATGGGTGGCCCTCTATGAGTTCTGTCTTGAGTCCTCTACTTTTATCCCTTTATATTGCTTGATTTCATCAGTTCCCATGATGATGACTCTCAAATTTACTTGTCTGAAACTGCTTATTTCTAATCAATCTCAAATCTCCTATTACCTATGGCTGTCCCATAGAAACATTAAACTCAACCTGCCTAAATTGAATTCACTCTTGCTCCAACCCTCCCCACTTCCATCTTCTTTTTTTTAAATTTATTTTTATTAAAGATATTGAGTTTTACAATTTCCCCCCAATCTTACTCCCCCCCCACCACAGAAAGCAATCTGTCAGTCTTTAACTGTGTTTCCATGTTGTACATTTATCCAAATTGAGTGTGATGAGAGAGAAATCATATCCTTAAGGAAGAGACAAGAAGTCTAAGAGATAACAAGATCAGACAATAAGATACCTGGTTTTTTTTCCTAAATTACAGGGAATAGTCCTTGAACTTTGTTCAAACTCCATGGTTCTTTATCTGGATACAAATGGCACTCTCCTTTGCAGAAATCCCAAAACTGTTCCCAATTGTTGCACTGATGGAATGAGCCAGTCCTTCAAGTTTGAACATCACTCCCATGTTGCTGTTAGGGTATACAGTGTTTTTCTGGTTCTGCTCATCTCACTCAGTATCAGTTCATGCAAATCCCTCCAGGCTTCCCTGAAATCCAGTCCCTCCTGGTTTCTAATAGAACAATAGTGTTCCATGACATACATATACCACAGTTTGCTAAGCCATTCCCCAATTGAAGGACATTTACTTGATTTCCAATTCTTTACCACCACAAACAGGGCTGCTACAAATATTTTTGTGCAAGTGATATTTTTTACCCTTTTCATCAGGGTATATACCTAGTAGTGGTATTGCTGGGTCAAAGGGTATGCACATTTTTGTTGCCCTTTTGGCGTAGTTCCAAATAGCTCTCCAGAAAGGTTGGATGAGTTCACAGCTCCACCAACAGTGTAATAGTGTCCCAGATTTCCCACAACCCTTCCAATAATGATCATTATCCTTTCTGGTCATATTGACCAGTCTGAGAGGTGTGAGGTGGTACCTCAGAGAAGTTTTAATTTGCATTTCTCTAATAGTTCATGATTTGGAGCAATTTTTCATATGGCTATGGATTACTTTGATCTCCTCATCTGTAAATTGCCTTTGCATATCCTTTGACCATTTGTCAATTGGGGAATGGCTTTTTGTTTTAAAAATATGACTCAGTTCTCTGTATCTTTTAGAAATGAGTCCTTTGTCAGAATCATTAGTTGTAAAGATTGTTTCCCAATTTACTACATTTCTTTTGATCTTGGTTACATTGGTTTTATCTGTGCAAAAACTTTTTAATTTAATGTAATTGAAATCATCTAATTGGATTTTGGTGATGTTCTCCAACTCTTCCTTAGTCATAAACTGCTCCCCTTTCCATAGATCTGACAGGTAAACTAGTCCTTGATCTTCTAATTTGCTTATATTGTTTTTTTATGTCTAAATCCTGTAACCATTTGGATCTTATCTTGTTAAAGGGTATGAGGTGTTGATCTAAGTTTTTTCCATACTAACTTCCAATTATCCCAGCAGTTTTTATCCCAATAGCTGGACTCTTTGGGTCACTTCCATCTTTTCTACGCCAGCAGAGGGCAGCACAACACCTCTTCCTGTGTGTCTCTTAGGCAGACATCTTGGATTCTTTGTATCTTTTACCTGTAATCTGTTGCCAAGGTTTGTCAATTTCACATCCTTCGGTTTCAGATTTCTAACTCAATGTGATGAGTTCAAGCTCAAGGACTTTGTTTTAATATTCTCAATGACTCCTGCTCTCATTCTGAGAATCTATTGGTTAAAAAACAACAATTTCACGGGGCCCTCAGCTCCTGAGGCCTTCAATAGAAAAGAGGTTTATTTAGGATTATAAAGGTCAACTAGATGGGGCAGCAGTCTTGGGATCAGGGAGATTCCAAGACTCATTCCTCAGCAAATCACTTATCCTTGCTTGCTTCAGTTTGCTTATCTTTAAAAGCAGCAGGAGAAATAAATGGCAAAGCACCCCAACTTCTCTGCCAAGAAAACCCCAAAATAGGGTCATGGAAAGTCATATATGACTGAAATGACTGAACAACACTAATAATAAAGGACTATAAGGAACAAAAAAAGTATTTTTATCTGAGTCCTAAGCAAAGGATTTTGGGAAAGCTCTACATGGAAAACTTAATTCCCTCTGCAAAGGTCTGGCAAAACTACTCCTCCAAGCTATGAAGTCCCTGGTTTGTGAGGGGATTCTCAAACCTTGCTACCATTGCCAATTCAATATCCTAAGTACACTTGTAAGTTCAACATCTCTGACTGCTCCAACAAAGAAGGCCCTGTTTAATGTCACCTGTATTGATACAGCTTCTCTTAGGTATTATTCTCATTATGGAGTAGACAGAATCATTTCTTGCTCCTCTACATATTTGACATGACAATAATTTCATGGGGGAATATATGTTCACAAAAGCATGTGTCTGTGTATGTGTGTGTGTACACATACACACACACAGAGCTATGTACACAAAATAAAGTTGATCTTTGAAGGTTATATAGAGGTTCTGAAAAAGTGAGAGGTAAGGAAGGGAAATATTCTAGACACAGGTGACTGGAAGAATGGTGATTTATTGAATAGAAATATAAAAGTATAGAAATATAAAACTAAGGAAAAGAAGAGTGAGATTAAGGGTTTTCATGTTTGAGGTACCTGTGGGAAATTAACTAGATATGCCTAGCAGGTAGCTGGAGACTCAAGCTTGATACTCAAGAGAGAAATGAGTGCTGGGTATATAGATTTAGGATTGATCTGTACAGAGACGACAGCTGAATTGAAGGGAACTGACACAATTACTGAAAGTATAGACTGAGAAGTACAGAGAATCTAGGAAGGAATCCTAAGGTATATACATGCAAAGGAAAAAGGTCATGGATGATGAATCTGCAAATGAGAGTGAGGACTGGTTAGACAATTAGTAAGAGAATGACAAGCTATGCTACAAAAACTCAAGTTCAATAGAGACAAATGTTAAAGAACTGGACTATAAAGATTGAGAAAAGATTACATTTAGTATCAAGAAATAATTTATCACTTTTGGAGCTAACAGTTTCAAACTTGTTGACGAGGATGAAAGCCAGACTGCAGGTGGTTGAAATGAAACAAAAGGTCAGAAAGTAGAAGCAATGAGTGAATATATTTTTAGCTGTAAAATGGAGATCTTATATCTAATAGGGCACTCTACCACTCAATATTCAACATAATGGATCATATAGAGGGCAGGTATTATTATGTTTGCCATTTTACATATGAAGAATCTAGATCTTAGAAATATTTAAGTACTTCTGGTCACAAAGCTAGTAACTGGCAGTCAGAACTAGATCCTAAGTTTTCTGTTTTCAGTCCTGTTCCCTTTTACTACAATGATAATATGTAACAGCATAAATTGGTTACATGGACAATAAGTGTCATCAGAGGAGGGCAATCAGAAGAAGTATCCTTTCTACATCAGGAAACGTTTGGACTACATCTTGAAGAATGCAAAAGATGGATCCTTTTGCAGATTAATACTTTTTAAATGCACATAAGATTATAAGGCAAAACTAATTTTATTGAAGTTATCAAATATTTTATAAATAAGTTAATAGATCCTGGTTTATGAACCCCAATGTAGGCTATGGAAAGATAAAGCAAGAAAAGAATAATATTTTACAAAGGGGCAATTAATGACTAGGATATGAGATGAATAATAGTTAACATTAAGATCTGCAAAACACTTTGCACATCACCTCCTCTGATCTTCACAATAACCTATAACAATAATAATATCATTTTTTCAAAAGGTGGTTACCAAGGTTAAGAGGTTAAGTGACTAGCCTAAGTCATCACTGTAGGACTCAAACTCTTATTAACTTAATTGCAAATTCAGTGCTCTATTCGCTAGTCCATCTAGCAGCCTAGAAGTATTTATCTGGAAGACAAAATCTGGCAAGATCAGGAGATCAAATTAAGATATATAGCGGTAATAGACAGGTGGCTCAGTGGATAGTGACCAGGCAGTGGCATCAGTTTTAATTAGCTGTGTGAGTCTAGGCCAGTCACTTAACTTCAACTTTCTCTAAAAAAAAAAAGAAAGAAAAAAAGAAAAATATACAAATAGTGGGAATAAATTTGGATTGTTAAGAGAAATCAGACTATATATCAAGATGAGGCTACTTTGTTTTAACCAGTGAGAACAATGAGGGAGTTGGATCAGGTAACCTTTAACATTCTTTGCAGTTTTTAAGAAGGAAGAGAATCAATGTTCAGAACTCTTGTTCCAAAATTCAGTGGGATTACATTAGTTTTTTGAAAAATACATTTTTACTGATATTTAAAATTTTTATACTACCTACATTTCTCAGGGAACCCTTTTTCTCTCCCCTTATAAACTTAAGCTTTGATTTTTTTTAAGGTTTTTGCAAGGCAAATGGGGTTAAGTGGCTTGCCCAAGGCCACACAGCTAGGCAATTATTAAGTGTCTGAGACCGGATTTGAACCCAGGTACTCCTGACTCCAGGGGCGGTGCTTTATCCACTACTCCACCTAGCCACCCCCTAGACTTAAGCTTTTAAGAGTACAAGGGAAAAAAAATATAGTAAAATCAACCAGCACACAGAAAACATCTGACATTTTATATGCATTGATCTATGATTATGTTTACTTTTAAAATTACTAAAAAAAAAAAAAGTTGCTGTATTTAGCTCTTATCTTACAGATAATTGAAGATACCCTGGTGGTAGGGGGTGGGGATCACAAGCCAGAAATGAGAATCATATATTTGAGAAAGGGTAGGTTTTTAAAGTTTAGATCTCCTCTCTCCAATGAGTTCATCTTTTGAAAGGCATAAGATCAAATGAATCAATAATGAGTCAAATAAAGAGACAGAAACATTCCATTAAACCCTTAATGCAAATTGTTATGGTCAGGTAACAATCACCTTTAGGACTTTGGAAGAGAACATACAACAGTTAGGATCAATTAATTATAATAAAAATCAACTTATGAAATTCCCAAACCATCTGACAATAAATCTGCATTTTAAAAGGTCCTACAAATTAAGTAAAATAAGGAAGACATTCGACTTAAGCTAACAGATAAGGAAAACTCGCTAATGCTCAAAAGGACCTATGATAATAGGATTGAAGTAATTACTCAACTATCAGTTCACACCTTTAATATTTTTCTTTTACTTTTTAATAGTTTGTGCCATATGAAACTTTTTTCCTTAGAATTATATTTTTTCCTCCTTAGCTTAGGTTGTCTACATTCCTATACTTGAATTGTTCAGTTTTGTCAGACTCTTTGTGACCCTATTTTGGGTCTTCTTGGCAAAGGTACTGGAATGGTTTGCCATTTCCTTTTCCAGTTCATTTTTCTGGTGAGGAAACTTGAGGCATACAGGGTTAAATGATTAGTCCAGAGTCATACAGCTAGCCTTTGTCTTAGCTAGACTGTGCGCAGATTTGAACACAAAAAGATGAATTTTCTTGATTCCATACACTGCATCATCTAGTAGCCCCTATGTAACTTTTTACAGCACTTTGACAGAATGAAATGTTTATATATATATATATATATATATATATATATATATATATATATTCATTTACTTAAGTAGTTTCATTTATATTTATAGTTGTTGGGCTTTTTTTTTCTTTCCTGAAAGCATAGTATGCAATGTTCCTCAACACTAGGCTAAATTTTAGATCCAGAATTTTGTCACAGGAAGGATCTTACCGATGCTCTAAGTCTTTAGACACATCTGGAACCTGAAACCCCCAAAAGATTAATTTACCTAGGATCACACAACAATTTACTGGTAGAATCTAGGTCTCCAACTCCTGTTGTATCTTTTTTTGGGCCACTAACTAAAAAAGAAAAGAAAAAAGAAAAATCATACTAAAGCTCTTGAATCTTCTGCCCAGATATATGATATAGTAGATTATGGTATCCTCTTCAGGAGGCAAAGATGGGAAATCCAAAGTTTTAGTGATCACTAAAAAGGTATTCAATATTATTCAATCAACTTGCCAATTCCCCTGAAGAAACAAGACTTTATACATAATTGGATGATATAAAGAAAATGGAAAAATAAGCTTCAAAAGAAAAGTTTTTATTTACTTCCATTGGTAATTTCTAAATTTTACATTATTATAATAGGCATAAACATTAGTTTGAGTATAGCTGAATTAGGGTGACTTTGTAAAGTTAGTAAATTAATTACCCTGCAGAATACAATGTAATTAAATTTAATAAACGTTTATTAAGGGCCTACTATAGGCAGGGTACTGAGGATAGAAAGCCAAAAGTGAAACTGTTCTTTCCTTCCTAGATATTTGGAAAGGGAATTCAGTGTCCATCTAATGCTAAGAATTATAGCTAACATTTACATAGTACTTGCAACAAGCTTGGGATGTAGGTGATATTATTACCCCCATTTTACAGAGTAGGGAACTGAAGGAGAGGTTAAGTGACTTGCCCAGGACCACGCAAAAGTCAGCTAGAGTCTTGAGGTTGGATTTGAATTCATCTTTTTGACACCAGGTCTAGCAGTCCCCAGTAAAAGTCACCTACAAAAATTCCAATCATTTTCTAAGTGAGAAAACTGAGGCTGCAGAGAGTTGAAGTGACGCCTTCGAGGGGGTCTAATAGCAGATCAGATTGGGCCACACGACAAGCTCTTTTCACATATTTTCATTTGCTTTTCAGAACAGATCTATGAGGTGGATGTTCCTGTCCTCATTTTGCAGAGGAAAGTGAGGCAAAGACCCCAAATGAGAAGCTCAGGGGTGTTGGGAGAGCGCTGGACCTGGAAGTCTCTGGGTGGACACCTTCTGGCCGGGCTCCCCCAGGGCAGGGGCTGTCTTTTGCCCCTTTTTGTCTCCTCGGTGCCTCCCACAGGGCCTAAAACACAATACTCACTTCAATGTTTACTGAACTGAAAAAAAAAAATGGACCCAGGCTCTTCTTGGTGTGCCAAAGCCGCGGGCCGGCTCCTGGAGACCAGCCCTCCCGGGGGGGGGGGGGGAGGCCCGGGCCCGCCGGCCGTTAGCGCCGGGGCGAGAGCCGCCTTCCCCCGGACAGTTAAAGCCTTTCCTCGGCGGCGCGGGGCCCGCGCTGCCACGGGCGGCATCGGGGCCCCGGCGCCCTAAACGCGAAGAGGCCCCCCCGGGAGCCGGGCTTTTGTGCGGCGGCGGGCAAGGGGCGCTCGTCCCTGCCGCCCTTCCCCCTCCCGCGAGGGGCGCAGCCCGGGCCGGCGGGAAGCGCCGCGCGGCGGGCGTCACGTGCCGCCGCCGCCGCCGCCGCTCCCGTCCTCGCCGCCGCCGCCAGCCCGGCTCCGCGCTCCGGCCCCAGAGGAAGTAGGCGGGGACAAGCGGCGGGGAAGGGGCTGGGGGAGGGGAAGAGTGGCGGGAGGAGAGGTCCACGCCGCCGGGAAACAGGAAGCGGCTGGGAGGTCTGAGCCGTCCCAGGGTGCCCCGCGCGGCGTGGACTCGGCCGCTGCCGCCATCCCGCTGGCTGAGAGCGATAGAGAGCGGAGGAGGAGGAGAAGGCCCGTCGCCCGGCCGGCCCGCCCGCCCGCCCGCCGGCTCCCCGACCCCGAGGGCGGCCGCCCGTGCGTGCGTGTGGGGTGTATGTCTGTGTGCGCGGGGGGCCGTGTCAGCGAGACGCCGAGCGCCGCCGAACGGACATGTTGGAGCCCAGCGCCGCCGCCGCCGCCTCCTCCTTTTTTCCTTCCTCCGGACGGGACTGAAGCGTGGATCGGGCCGCCAGCGCCGCCGCCTCCTCGGGCCGTCCCTCGCCGCCGCCCCGGCCCGGCCTCTCCGCCCCGCTCCCCGCCGGCGCCCCCTGCAACGCGAGGTCTATGAACCCGGCGGGGCCCGGAGCAGCCGCCGCAGCGCGAACATGGACGCCGTCAACGCCTTCAACCAGGAGGTGAGCGGGCCCGGGGGCTGGGGGGAGGGGGCCGTGCAGCCCCGCGCTCGGGGCCGGCCCGGCGGGGGCCGGGGCCGGGGCCGCGGCCGCGGAGGGCGGGTGGCGGGGCCGGGCGAGGTCAGGGCTCCCCTCCCCCTCCGCGCCTCCCTCCCCTCCCCCACGCTCCTCCCGGGGCGTCGACCTCTCCCTCCCGCCCTCCCCGGAGCCTGGGCCCCTTCCCCTCCCCCTCCCCTGTGCCTCCTAACTTCTCCTCGCCGCCCGAGTGCGGCGGTTCTGCCTGGCCGTGCCCCGGGCGGAGGGGCACACGTGTGCGTGTGCGTGCCCCGCGCGAGCGTGGCGGGGCCGGGGGGGGGGGAGTGGAAGCCGCCCCTGCCGCGGCGGCCCCTCGGATCCGCTGTGCCGAGCCGAAGCGGGATCGCGGGGGGGGGGGGGCGGGCCAGGCCCGACTCGCGGAAAAAAACCCTCCCTTGGGACATTTCCACTCACCAAGCACCGCTTGACTGTAGTTCGAAGGATGGTTTAAAATGCCGCTGCCGCTTCCAAACGCGGTGACAAATTTAAGACCGTTTTAATGAGGAGAACTGCACGCCTTCACCCCCGGCCTTCCCCGAACTCCTTACAGACAAAACTGCACCGAACTGTGCGCCCCGCCGCCCGCCTGTGTGCCCGGGCAGACTCGAGCTCTGGAATACGGTGACAAAGTAGGGCCGGAGGTGGAGGTGCCCGGGCAAACTTGCCCGGGATGGGCGCCGCTCCAGTAGGTCTCAGCAGCGGCGCCGAGGTGGGTCCGGAGAGAAGCCTCGCAATAATAGGCCAGCTATTTCTGAGCTCAGAAGTGACATGTGTATCAAATGCTTTGCAAACCTTAAAGCCCTGGATACAGTTCAGCTGTTACAATTCCTAGCCAGAGTAGGATTCTTCTTCTGGTTGATAAACTCTTCCCCCTCCCAGAAATTAAGAGAAATTAATTTTTTTAATTTGACTTATTTCGAGTAGTGACTGAACTCGACATAAAGGCACTTAGCACTCTGTGAATTTCATTTATAATTTTCCTTTACATACGATTTTATCCATTTTTGTGCATGAACTCTCAGCAATATGGCAAAAGTTTATAGGCTCTTCAAAAGGTTTCCAAATGCACAAAAATGAAATCAATTCTATTGAAACAGTTAGCAGGATAACGTTTTGAAACAAGTTTGTGGACCCCAGCTTAAGAGTTATATCTTTGACCATCACATTCTCTTTTCTTCAATCAGTAATTTACTCTTGTCTGGTATGTGTAAAGCACTGTTCTAGAGGTGAGAGTACTGTACACAAGAGTAAATAAATAAATACCTCTAGCTTATAAGAAGTTTTTTAACCAATATTTGTGATTGTATGGCAAATTATATAGTAATTTTTTTGCATGCGTAAACTATTTGTTATGAACTTGTCATCATAGAACATGAGTTTTGACACCTTTTTGACATAAAGGTTTTTTCTAGATGTTTACTGACCATCTGTTTATTAATATGTTCTAAATTTTTCCCAGGAACAGAAGTCAAGCTCCCTTTTGGAAATTGGGACATTTGTCCCCCAACTTGTGCCACCGCTCATGTTTTGCAGTATCTTTTTAAGTTCTAAGAGTGACTTTAAAAGTATCTGCTGGTTGGTTGAATACTCTGGGATGCAGTACTTTTGGACTTGGTGATTATAACTTTTCCAGAGTAGCTTGTGTCTACTTGCTTGAATTTCTTTCTCCTAGTAACCATTTTATTCTGTCTTTTCCATTCCAAGGTTTATTCTCTTTTGGCGGAGAAAACAGGAACAGAATGTGAGTTGAGTAGCTTTGTCTTCTTCCGATGTCCAGTATAACCCCAAACTCAAAAACTCTTCTACAGGGTTATCCTTTCTTTGAGCTTCTTTCTTTTTCCCAATGGTTCTTTTAAAGAAAATTTCTTCAACTCTTTCTGAGCTCTACCCTTCCAATTTTCTCATTCCATTGAGTTTTCTTCTGCTGTTTACAGAACAGTTTAGATCACTAGCCTCCTTAAACTAGCTTCATTTATTTCTTCAAACTTAGCCCTTTTACAAACTCAGGAAAAAGTCATCTTCACAAATTGTTCTCATTTTCCAACTTTGATTCTTCTCAGCCCTTTGCAGTCTGTTTTCTAACCTCATCACTCTACCTGAACCTGTGATCTCTAATTACCAAATCCAATATTTTCTTGCCTTGCACTATTTATTGATCTGTCTTCAGCATTTGATACTCTTAACCATTTCTTGCCTTTTGTATTTTCTCTCCTCTTAGGGTTTTTATGATACTTGGCTGCTACCTTCTTTACAATCTTCTTTGCCATGATTATCATCCTTGTCTCAGGTTCTGTGCAGAGCTCTTTTCTCTTCTACGCTTCTGTTGCTTAATTATCTCTCTGCACATGACTCCCAGATATAGATCCAACCCTAGGTTCTTTCCCAAGCTGCTATTTCTTATTTCTAGCTGACTGTTAGACATTTCAAACTAGATATTAATCTTAAGGTTATAACTCATCTTTTTCCTCAAATCTTCCTTTCTTCCAGACTTCCCTGCTACCTAGTTGAAGCTGTTATTCACTGTCTTCCAGGTTCTCAACCTTAATGTGTTCCTTTGACTTCTCACTTTTGTCCCTCATATCTAGTTAGTTGCCAGATCCTTTCATTTCTTCTTTACAACATCCCTCAAATTTGTCCCTTTCTTTTAATTTACACAGCCACTATTCTAGACTCATTACTTCTTACTTGGAAGTTTGGTACTTAGAGATAAAGTGACTGAGCTTAAGTTGCTCTTTCTACTAGTTTTTTTTCTCTACTTGTCCACCCCTTACTTAGCTAGGATCCTGCTATTTCTGTGTTTATAAATGGTGATTAAGAAATTCAAATTCATTTTTTTGAGTTTGTTCCATTTATAAAACCATCTTTTACTTCCCTAATCTGTCTTTTTCTCCTGAGAGCTCTATTTTTGATGGGCAGTGGTGATGAAAATGTCTTATGACCCTAATGTTTTTGTTTCTTGCCCAAACCTTAATAACTTCTAGTAGTGTTTTCTAGATTACTTTGGCATTATCATTTTTGATCAGGTGGTTACACACAAAATATAAAATTACATAATTTGAAAAATCTTTTATTTATTTATTTGGTTTTTTTGTTTGTTTTGTTTTGTTTTTGCAAGGCAATGGGGTTAAGTGGCTTAGCCAAGGCCACACAGCTAGGTAACTATTAAGTGTCTGAGGTCAGATTTGAACTCAGGTACCCCTGACTCCAGGGCCAGTGCTCTATCCACTGTGCCACCTAGCTGTCCCATAATTTGACAAATCTTGAGAAATTTTCCATCAAATCTGGGATTCATGTCTTTGGGAGATAGCAGGCCTTTTTTTTTAAATTGATAACTTGATATAAATAGCTGCCTCATTACCACTTTCTTGTTCAGAGATTAGATTATCTTTGATGGCACTTAGGGATTTCCATCATCATTTTTTTTTAGTGGGCAAGGCTGCTCCTTTTCTTCTCTTGATAGAACTTTATAATCTGTAACTTAATTCTTAGTTCAGTTTGACATCCTTTTTCTTTTCTTTTTTTTTAATAGAATCGAAGATGTGAACTGTGAAGTTAGAGGAAACTAAAGAGTTCCTTTACCTTCCCTTCTAGGAAGGGGACGGGTACTGTAAAGTTAACACCTGCTTGACTGTGGCAGAAAAAATAATCCCATGATCAAGTTGGATTTATATCTGAGATGGCAGTCACCTTGTCAGAATAGAACAAAACGTAAACATGAAGTATTCAAAGGTAGAATCAACAGCATTGGGCAATTAATTGAATAGGGTGAGTGAGGATAGTCACCTGGGAGAATGGTGGTACCCTTGGCTATTAGAGGGAAATTAGAAAGAGGGAGAGAGAGTTTTGAGGGGAAAGATGAATTCAGTATGGGCATTTTGAGGTTATGATGCCCATGAAACATGCAGTTTGAGGTGTCCAGTAGGCAGTAGGAGCCTGGGAGTCAGGAGAAAGAAGCTTGGACTAGAAGAATAAATTGGACGATTGTCTGCTTAGAGATGATAGTTGAATCCATTCAAGGTGATGTGATCACCAAATAAATAGAAGAGAAGGGAGAAGAATCAGATTTAATTGCTATTCCACTTGTTCTGCTCTGGTCACTTCTTGTAGGTCAAATTTGTGGCCTTAGGCTGAAAAAAATGACCCACTGAGTTTCTCATTTCATTTCTCCATCACTGTTCAATCTGACATTCTTCTTAGATCATTTTTAGAACTAGTAGTAGAGGGAACTAAACTCCTTCTTTCTACTCTACCAGCTCAATCTGTTATTAACTGTATAATTAAAAGAAAACCACAAAAGGGAAATTCAGCAGATTCTTTTTTTTTTCCTAAAAAAAAATATAATCTTTAAAATTCCAGCCAGTTCAGAAACAGCATCAATTAGGCAATCCTTCAAAATAAATTGCTATGGAAAATAAAAGATAAAAATTGAATTGTAAATAGGAATACAATGTTTAAGGCTGTGATATTTGTATATAGATCTATTTTTGTGTATTATTTTTATGATAAAATTTAAGCATTGTTTATGTTTGGGGTCAACTTTTTTTTTTTTTTTGTGGGACTAGGTTTCCAGTTTTATGCTGTGGGGAAAAACAACTTTAGTCTCTTTTATCTAAAATTTTTTTTGTTATAAACTTTATCATAAATTCAACTCTTCTATATGTGAAGCACATTTATATAGTTAATTTCAAAATCTTTCTAATTAGTTGGATGATAGATAATATAATGCAACTTCTGCAAGTAGGAGTAAATAGTTCTTGATTGACTGGTTAAGGAAATTGGTGTCCTCACAACTAACTAATTCTCTTTGGTCGAAGATGGTTTTTTAGATCCTTCAAAAATTTACATTGGGTGAAATAGACTTCAGTATTGAATTATATACAATGTAAATGAACAGAAGTTGACTTTCTGTGTAATATAAACCCCCTTAGCAAACAAAATTAGTATTATTACTTTAGTTAGCATTGCAATAATGATGAGTAGAGAGGTGTTGACTATATTTTACTTTAAGGTATGCTTCTGTAGACTAATTTGATTATAACTACCTTAAGATGCAGTTAGTCAGAGCCAACAGTAGTGGATAAAGTGCTGATTAGAGTCATACCTGGATTCAGCTCTGACCTCTGACATAGCTTTATGACCATGTGCAAAGTCACTTAGCTTCTCAAAGCCCTAGGAAGTTTTCTGACGCTGTATATGACAAACTAGTTACAGCTCTGATTTGGTAGAAGTTAAATTGGGAGCATTAATACACTGATGAGATGACCAATTTTGCATCTTTTCTCCTTTCCTTCCAAAAGAAAGAAAAAAGTTGTTAAACTATAAGTTTTCTGAAAATTCTGAGCCATAAAGACTTGTAAGTTTTGAAGGAGATGAAAAAGATTTAGGTGAGATATATGTGTGTGTTGTGTACATATACATTTATAAAAACTTAACCCTTTAAAAATCAATCTAAAAGTAAATTTAAATTTAGAAACCTATATATCTATCTATGTCTTAATTTTCTGTAATACCTTTTGGAAGATTCAAAATCGGGGTGGGGGGGAGGGTTTTGTTCTCTTGAACTTTGCCCCCCCCCCCCTTTTCTTTTCAAAATTTGGTCCTTCCTATCTGGATATGGGTAGACTCAAATCTAAGCAAATGAAAACACACCAAAGTAGTGAAGCTGATTAATAATTTATTTTGTTCCCTTGTTTAAATTCTTTTAAAACCTAGGCTATTCAGGAGGTATAGCCTATAAATGAAAGGTCCAAACTCATGAATGGTTACATAACTTAGGAGGTTGAATATCTTGGCGCAGTTTGATGGCACACTGGTTAGAACTCCAGACCTAGAATTGGGAAGACCAAAGTTGACATCGGGCTCATGCACTTTTTCTAGCTTGGGCAATCCTGTTTGCTTCAGTTTCCTCCTCTGTAAAATGAACTGGAGAAGGAAATGGCAAAGCCCTCCATTATCTTAGCCAAGAAAAACCCCAAAAGGGATAATGAAGGGTTGGACATGACTGAACAACACTAAGATGTTAGTTTGTAATAATATTAGGGCATTCCCCTAATTGATACACGATCAAAGGATAGAAATAGGCAACTTTTTAAAATTAATTTTTTTAACTAAAGTGTACTTTCCCTCCTATCACCCAATTCTCTATTTAAAAAAAAAGAAAAACTATTGTAACATGACATTTAATCAGACAAAAGAAATGCCTACATCAGCCATATTCAAAAAACTCTTAATCTGTACCTCAAGTCCATCATTCTATGTCAGGAGGCAGGTAGTATGCTTCAACCTTGATTGGTCATTCTGTTGATCACAATTCTTAAATCTTTTAAAAGTTTTTGTATTTGCGGTGGCTAGGTGGCGCAGTTGATAGAGCACTGACCCTGTAGTCTGGAGTACCTGAGTTCAAATCCAGCCTCAGACACTTAATAATTACCTAGCTGTGTGGCCTTGGGCAAGCCACTTACCCCATTTGCCTTGCAAAAACCTTTAAAAAAAAAGTAAAAAAAGTTTTTGTATTTACATTGTTGTCACTATGCAAATTCTCTACTCATTTGACTCTTATCATTTCTTACAACTATATAGTTGTAGTGTTGTGTGGTTTTCTGAAACTATTCCATTTGTTACTGCTTACAGCACAATAGTATTTCATCATATTTGTTCATCACAACTTTGTTCAGGTATTCTCCAGATGACAGGTAATCCTTTAGTTAGCCAGAAAAGAACCCTTATAAATATTTTTGTACATAATTTGTCCTTTTTTTCTTTGATTTCTTTAAAATATAGACCTAGTTGTGGTATCATTGGATTAAAGAATTTAATAGCTTTTTGGGCATAGTTCCAAACTACTTTACAGAATGGAATGGAACAACAGTTCAGATATCCACCAACAATGCAATGTTCCCACCACCATCCAACATTTATCATTTTTCTTTTCATTTTTGTGATTTGATGCTTGGGAGGTAGAACTGGAATTTTATTTTTCAAATTATTAGGGATTTAGAGCATTTTTCATATAAAGTCCTTCAAACTTGAAAAAAACCTGTCAGATGAGTGTATAAGTAGAGTAAAGGATACTTTTACTATTTCACAATGAAAAGATAGAGACGGTTTCAAAGAATTCAAGGCTTGTAGTGGATGCAGAATGAAGTGAGTAGAACCAGAACAATTTGTACAATAATATTGTACATGGAAGCAACTTTAAAAGATTTAAGAGTTTAGGACTAGTATGCATTGCCTTAACAGGTTTTAGGAACAACTGCTCCCTGGTATACCTTTGTGAAGTTGGACTGTAGGTCAGTTATCCTAGGTGGTAAGTAACAACTACACCAACTTCTTACTTCTTATGTCTTACTACATTAAGGTTGCTTACTTGACTAATTTTAAAATGTTCAGTTGTACCTGACTTCTTGTGACCCCATTTGGGATTTTCTTTTCTTTTAAATTTTTTCTCAATTATTTATGTAAAGACAATTTTTAGCATTCATTTTTAACAAAATTGCAAGTTCCACATTTTTCTTTTTTCTGTTCATTATGTGCAACATGTAAAACATTTCCATATTAGTCACAGTTGTGAAAGAAGAAAAGGATCAAAAGGGGGGAAATAACCCACCAAAAACAAAGTGAAAATAGTATGATTTTTACCTGCATTTGGAGTGGTTTTCCTTTTCCTTTTCCCGTTCATTATACACTTAAGAAAAGTGAGGCAAACAGTTTGTGAATATTGCAGAATCACACAGCTGGTAAGTGTCTGAGATCATATGCTATTCACATTCATTCATTCCTTTATCAAAATTTGTTCAGTTATTCCCCAATTATTCCCCACTCCACCTATGATTCCAATATTTTGCCACCACAAAAAAGGACTATTATAAATATTTT
This sequence comes from Macrotis lagotis, assembly GCF_037893015.1. NCBI lineage: Eukaryota > Metazoa > Chordata > Mammalia > Peramelemorphia > Peramelidae > Macrotis > Macrotis lagotis. The sequence goes on from NC_133658.1 coordinate 503,042,690, forward strand.
TGTATATTGAATCTTTTTCCTCTTGGGGGGAAAAAAATCTCCACAACAGTGCACTAATGTGCCTGTTTTCCCACCAATTTTTGTGGGGTTTTTTTTTTTGTCAACTTTCCAATATAATGATTATGAGATAGTTATTTTAATTTGCATTTCTTTAAATAATGATTTAGATTTTTTTTTCTAAACATGACTATTACTAGCTTGTATTCTTTCCCAAGAAACCTGTTCATAGGTTTTGGTCTGGAGAGTGGTTCTTATTCTTTTACATTTGAATTAGCTCCTCAGATATCTTGGACATGACAGTACTTATTAGAGAAATTTGTTGAAAAGATTCTAACCCCCACCCCCTCCAGTTATATATTTCCCTTCTAATTTTATCTGCATTGGTTTGGTTTGTGAAAACATTTTTGCATTTTTTTTTTCTATAATCAGAGTTGTCCATTTTATCTAATCTCTATATCTCTTGCTTGGTCATGAACTCTCACATATCCATAGTTTTAAAAGGTTCTTCTTGGCTCCTCTAATTTGTTTTTATCACCCTTTATGTTTTAAGTTTCATTTGTTTTGAAACTTATCTTGGTTTATAATGTTCTGTATCTAGTTTTTTCAGACTTTCCACTTTTTTCCATATTTTAATGACTGAAATTGAGAATTTTTTTTTGCAAGGCAGTGGGGTTAAGTGACTTGACCAAGGTCACAGAGCTAGGTAATTATTAAGTATCCAAGTTTGGATTTGAACTCAGGTCCTTCTGCCTCCAGGGCCCGTGTTTTTATCCACAGCGCCACCTAGCTGCCCCTAAATTCAGAATTCTTACACAATATCTGTGGTCTTTTGGGTTTATCAAACATGAAACAACTGTACTTGTTTGCTTCTATTGTGTATTTGTACCATTTTTTGATGGTTAATATTTTATAGTATAGTTTAAGATACTTGACTCTCTTCCTACCTTTCTACCTTATGTTGCTGCAGATAAATTTTCTTAATTTTTCCTAGCTCTGTAAAGAATCCTTTGGTAGTTTTATGGAAGTGAATAAGTAAATTAATTTTTTAGTCTTGTTATTTTTACTATATTGGCTTGACCTATCCTTGGAAATTAATATAATTCTAATTATTTAGAGCTATCTTTATTTTTGAAAATAATATTTTGTGCCTGGGTATTAGTCTTGGCCCAGGTATTTTATACATTCTATCATTACTTTAAATGGAATTTCTCTTTTTTTTTAGGTTTAGTTAGTAATATACCAAAATGCTGATTGATTCATGTAAGTTTCTTTTATATCTTCATTTTTGATGAAACTAAGTTTTTTTAGCTAAGTTTTAGTTGATTTCCTAGAGTTTTATAAGTAAAGCTTGATAACATCTGCAATAAGTGATAATTTTGTTTCCTCTTTGTCGATCTTATTTATTTCAATTTCAAAGAGCCCTATGTCATTTGATCAGTTATTGAAGTTGTTACAAAACCAATATTTAATTAACTATTTAGCTACAGTTCAAACAGATATGAATCCACTTATCTTTACCATCATTTGCATCATCTCTTTCCATCTTAATTAGCTACATGGACATTATGAGACTTGCTCAAAGTTGTAGAAATTTGTTAGGTAATCTTATTTTTCTCTTATGAAGGGATATCGATCAACAAAATGGAATGGGTAACTGCAAAATTAAAAAAAAATTCATTAATTGAAATAGCTCAAATAAACATTAAATTCTAAATTCCGAGTTGCCTTTCTGAGCTTTGCTATATTTCTTAAAAGATTTTTAAAATAATATTAATGTTTTTATAGAATTCATCTGGGGGGGGCGGCTAGGTGGCGTAGTGGATAAAGCACCGGCCCTGGAGTCAGGAGTACCTGGGTTCAAATCCAGTCTCAGACACTTAATAATTACCTAGCTGTGTGGCCTTGGGCAGGCCACTTAACCCCCATTTGCCTTGCAAAAACCTTAAAAAAAAAAGAATTCATCTGGGATAACTTGCAAGCTTTTTCCTAGTTTATTGTTAAATTTCTAATTTTAACCTGCAATCATGTTGATTATTTGCAAAAACTTTTAAATTTTGTGTCATCAAAATGGAATTCATAGTTCTGAAAGGTAAAAATTCTTTGCTCTTCTTATTTATATTATTTATATTAACTTATTTATTTATATTTAAGTCATGAATCTATTTGATCCTTTCCCTTCTGATTCTAGATGCGTTAATGTTGACTATGCAGAAACTTTTCACTTTCAGCACTTGATTATTTTTTAACACAAATGTACTACACCTTTACTTTTACTTTGATTCTACAGTAGATCTCATTTTATCCCTGGATATACTTGTACTGGTGGAGATCACAACTCTTTCATGCTTTCTCAATTCTCTGTGCTTAATATCCGTGATAAAGACTTTGTAGAAGTGCCAAAGACAAAATTCTATTGGTGTATATTGGCGGAAGGGGGAAGGTTAAGAGACATTCTTGTTAACATGTTATGAGAACCGTTGAATCATTAAATTTATCCAGTGATTATCTTTCATAGCATTAAAAACTGGTTCTCTTCTGCCATTCCTTATTTGCTTGAAAAAAATCTTTTAAATGCTTTTTGGAGTCTTGGAAAGTAGTTTATCTAATAGGCAATCATTTTGTTCTTTTTTAGCTTAAGAAATTCTAGTGAGTAAGGGAAGGAATTTGTTTTCTTGCTTTATGAGTTTCCCATATTGAGAGGATATGTGCAGAAAGGGATGAACTGAACTTCTACCAGGTTTCTAGTACCAAGCCCAGAGCATACATGTCTAGTGATTCAGTCTCAACAAAATTGCAGGTTATCGTTGGTAATAAGCTACAATATATTTGTAGCAACCAGACATTCTTTTTTAAAAAAAATTTTATTTAAGGCTGTGGAGTTTGAGTGACTTGCCCAAGAGTCACACAGCTAGGCAGTTATTAAGTGTCTGAGGCTGGATTTGAACCCAGGTCCTCCTGACTCCAGGGCTGATGTTCTATACACTGTGCCACCTAGCTACACTACATTCTTCAGGAAATTTTGATTCTAGGTCCTGGGTATTACATGGTTTGCAGGAATAAGATATCTCAGAGAATATTGGTGTTGATAAGATGGGGAATTTTGTATCCAGGATTGGGATAGGTTCCTTTAAAGTGCTGAACAACTTACCAAAGGAAACCCATCCTATTCTTTTCCTCTTATTCAATTTTGACTCTGGCTCATTGCCTAGGTGAAGAGGAGTGACAGACTTTCTTTTTAGAGAAAAATTTCCAAAATCATGCTGAGTTCTTTGGTGTCTTATGGGAAGGAACAATACAATAAAAATAGCTAGCATTTATGTAATACTTTAAGGTTTCTACCCCTTATCTCATTTGCTTCTCACAAAAACTCTGTGAGGTGTGGTACTATTGTTTGTACTTCAGAAATGAGAAAATCAAGACCAGAGAAGTTGTGACTTATTCTGGATCACAGTAAGTGTCAAGAAGCAGGATTCCTTCCAAGTTCAGCAATTTGTCCACCACAACAGTGCTCTGTTCTGCATAAAGAAGCAGCAAGAACCACAACTTGGTAGTAGTCCCCGTAAAGTCTGTCTTCCTTTTTACCCCTATGTTTCTTGAGTTCAATTTATTCCATTATGGAAAAATAAGGTGTGTAATCTTGAAATTTTAGAGTTGGGAAGGGACCTTAAATTTACATTTAGTTAGCTTTTTCCTTTTTTAGATGGTGAGATTGGATTTTTCAGTTAGGATTTATGGAATCTTTACAACTAGTTAGGGATAATGTTTCAGAGATAAGTAGTGTCTTATTGATGACTTTTTTCTTTTTTTCTTTTTTTTAGGTTTTTGCAAGGCAAATGGGGTTAAAGTGGCTTGCCCAAGGCCACACAGCTAGGTAATTATTAAGTGTCTGAGACCGGATTTGAACTCAGGTACTCCTGACTATTGATGACTTTTTGAGGGAAGAAATTTTTGGCAGAAAACTTCATAGGGGGCGGCTAGGTGGCATAATGGATAAAGCACCGGCCTTGGAGTCAGGAGTGGGTTCAAATCCGGTCTCAGACACTTAATAATTACCTAGCTGTGTGGCCTTGGGCAAGCCACTTAACCCCATTTGCCTTGCAAAAAAGAAAAAAGAAAACTTCAATGAAGTTTTGTTTTGTTTTTTGGCAGGGCTCTATCCACTGTGCTACCTAGCTGCCTCTACATAGAAGTTATTTTTTTAAGGGACAGGGTCCAATAGAATTTAGGAAAAGAGATGTGCATTTTCCCCAAATTAATCCTAATTACGCTTATTTGTTCAATAAAATTTATGTTCTCAAAGGACAAATGGTCATTTGTTCTCTTTCTGTTTTAGCTTATGAGCCTCTAGGGCATAGGCTTTTTTCTCTAGGCTGTCTTAGTTGGTGTATGCTGAGTTTGGAGAACACTTGATTTTTTTTTTTTAACCTGTATTTAAATATCAGATTCATTGAAACTACAATTCTAATCCCTTGCAGATTTTGAATAAACATTCTTTGTTCAGTATTCCAAACTTCTTCCCCCCCCAAAAAAAGTGAATGAATTTTCACATAAACTGTGATCATTTATGATTAAGGTATACAGACTGATGTTTGTTATTTTCAATAATCTGAATACTGTATGTTAGGAAATTTAAAAAGTTTTTTGTCTTTCTTGAATATAGTAGCTTTTCAACAAATGTTTGTTGAATGTATGAGTAAATGAAATGTTACTTATTTCAATTTGTTTGTCTAGTTACATAATAGCTGTAGTGAATTGTAAAGGCAATTTCTACTCATGGTGAGAAGATTACTGTAGCAGGGTGAAAATAATATTTTGTGATACCAAAGAAAGGGTAAATTTTTGAAAATGATGTGAAAGCTTACTATTCCGTAAATATAGCCCCTAATACAAGGAACATAATTTAGGATGATCAAATTAAGTGGGTCTAATCTAAACTTTGTCTCTGGTTTGACATGGCTATAGATATTTCTCTCTTTATGGATCAGTTCCTGATCCTCATTTCTCATTTCTTGGGAAATAGATCCTTGGCATACCAAGGTGGTATTGTGGATGCTTTGTCCAGTTGAAACTTTTTTTTTTAAGTTTTGGCAAGGCAATGGGGTTAAGTGGTTTGCCCAAGGCCACACAGCTAATTATTAAGTGTCTGAGACCAGATTTGAACCCAGGTACTCCTGACTCCAGGGCCGGTGCTTTATCCATTGTGCCACCTAGCTGCCCCTGAACTCAGGTACTCTTGACTCCAGGGCTGGTGCTCTTATCCACTGCACCACCTAGCCACCCTGAATTGAAACTTTTTAAAGGTGCTTTTTTTTTTCAAATTAAAGCAAGTGCAGAAAACTATGGAGTACTTGCCAGCTGAGAGACACTGTGTTTTGAGAGCAGGTTGGCTGGCTTGTAGGATATATTTTGGGGGGGGAGGCATATTTACTATTGAAGAATATTTTACTGAATCACAGAAGAATTGTGCAATGTACACTGGCAGAAGAAGTATTAAATAATGAGCTTTGAAATATTGAAGTAAGAATGGAATACACTTTTGTGGGAACCTAAGCATCATTTATAACATTGTTTCCATTAAGGTAGTGCATTCAGAGTTATAAGCAAATGATTTAAAGTCTTTCCAAACAGTATACTTGAAAGCTGGAGAGATTCATATGTATCAAAAACAACATCATTTTGGGGGGGGGGCGGAGCCAAGATGGTGACAAGAAGGGATTGAGGTGCTCTCTGATAAAACTTGAAACTAAGGACTCTAACTAAACTTTCCAGAGACAGAACCCACAAAGGGACCTGGTGAGGCAGTTTTCCTACTCAAAGTTAACCTGGAAAAGAGCAGAAAGGCTGTGCTCCCTGGGGTCAGAGGGGCTGCCCGCCAGAGGGATGGCCCACCAGAGCAAAAGAACTTCAGCCTCCCGGAGGCAGCCCCAGGGTGCTGGGAGCCACGGCTCACAGCAGCAGGGGAGTCTCCTGAGCTGCACCCCGGGAGAGTACCGAGCACAAAGTGGGGGAACAGCGGGGGGACCTCTGCCAGAACCGGTAAGCAGGAGCCTCCAGGGCATGAGCCCATTGAGCTGAGGGAGGGGAGTGAAGAGAGACTGCCCAGCTCTGTCCTCTGCCTCTGGAACAGGACTCTGAGGCTCTGACCACATTCAGATCCTGATAGCAGTCTAGGCCCCCCATAGAACATCAGGGCCTCCCCCCCCCCCAACTCAGCCCCGTGGCAGAGGGGCGCTTATGGTCATTCACAGACCAGGAGGGAGGACAGAGCCTCACACACTGAGACCCTTGTGGGAGTGTCCCAAAAGCTCAGGAAGCACCCCAAAACAAGGCCCAGGCTGGGAAAATGAGCAGAGAAATAAGAGGAGCACCATTGAGAAATATTTTGCAAATGAGCCCAAGAAGGACCAAAATACTCAGTCTGAAGATGAGGAAGCACAAGCTCCTGCATCTAAAGACTCCCAAGAAAAACAGAAATTGGGCTCAGGCTATGACAGAGCTCAAAAAAGACTTTGAAACTCAAATGAGGGAGTTAGAAGAAAAACTGGGAAAAGAAATGAGAGAGATGCAGGAAAAACATGAAAATGAAGTCAGCAGCTTAGTCAAGGAAATCCAAAAAAATGCTGAGGAAAATAGCATGCTAACAATCAGCTTAGGTCAAATGGATAAAACAGTTCAAAAAGTTACTGAGGAGAAGAATGCTTTAAAAAGCAAAATTGGCCAGATGGAAAAAGAGATAAGAAAACTCTGAGGAGAATAAATCCTTCAGACAAAGAATAGAATTCAGGGAGATTGATGAATTTATCAGAAATCAGGAATCAATACTTCAAAAAAATGAAAACTTAGAAGAAAATGTGAAATATCTCATTGAAAAAAACAACTGATATGGAAAACAGACTTAGGAAAGATAATTTGAAAATTATTGGAATACCTGAAAGTCATGATCAGGAAAAGAGTCTTGACATCATTTTCAAGGAATTATATTGCCCTGATATTCTAGAAGCAGAGGGCAAAATAGAAATGGAGAGAATCCACCGATCCCCCCGAGAAAGAGATCCCAAAAAAACCAACCCCTGGGAATGTTATAGCCAAGTTCCAGAATTCCCAAGTCAAAGAGAAAATATTACAAGCAGCCAGAAGGACACAGTTCAAATATCGTGGAGCTGCAGTCAGGATCACACAGGACTTAGCAGCAACTACATTGGAAGCTCGTAGGGCTTGGAATATAATATACCGGAAGGCAAAAGAGCTTAGAATGCAGCCAAGAATGAACTGCCCAGCAAGGCTGAATGTCCTCTTCCAGGGGAAAAAGATGGACTTTCAATAAACCAAGGGAATTTCAAATGTTCCTGTTGGAATGGCCAGAGTTGAACAGAAGGTTTGATCTTCAGATACAGGACTCAGGTGAAGTATGGAGATTGGAGGAGAGGGGGTAAATATGAGGGACTTGATGATGATGAACTGCATGTATTCCTACATAGAAAAATGACACTGATAATACTCATGAACCTTCTCAGTTAATAGAACAGGTAGAGGGAGCTTTTATAGTTGAAGCACAGGAGAAAGCTGAATTCGAAAATAAAATATGGTGTAAAAATGGAGTCAATAGAAAAAAATGGAAATGTAATGGGAGAAAGAAAAAGGAGAGGGGGAATAGGCCAAGATATTTCATATAAGTTTTTTTCTTTATTACAGTGAGCTATTGCAGTGATATGGAAAGGGGGGAGGCAAGGGGGAATGAGGGAAACTTGGATCTCATCAGAGGTGACTAGGAGAAGAAACAGCATATATACCCAATGGGGTATAGACATCTGGAGTAAGAAGGAGTGGGAAGCAGGGGGCAGGGGTGGGGATGTGAATAAAGGAGGAGAGGATGGACCATGAGGGGAGAGTGGTCAGATATAACACATTTTCTTTTTTACTTTTTGCAAGGGGCTGGGATTGGAAGCCCTGTCCAGGACCATAGGGCCAGGTGGATTCTGGGCCTAAGGGGAGGTATGGGGGCTCAGGGTTTCTTGGCCCCAGCACCAGGGATCTGTCTGCTGCACCACTCAGCTACCTTACAGCAAAGTCAGTGAAAGGAGAGAGAAAATATAGTACATGGTAGTGGAGAAGTACGAAAGGAGGGAGTTGCGATCAGCAATGGCAATGTTGGAAAAATATGGAAGCAACTTTTCCGATGGACTTACCATAAAGAATGCAATCCACCCATGACAGAGTTGTTGGTGTTGGAACAAAGACTGAAGCACATTTTTTATTATTATTATTTGGGGGAGGGTGCAGGGCAAATGGGGCTGGGTGGCCTGCCTGGGGCCACATAGCAGGGTGATCTTGGGGTGTCTGAGGCCGGATGTGGACCTGGGTGCTCCTGGCTCAAGGGCCAATGCTCTGTCTGCCACCCAGCCACCCCTACTATGATTACTATTTTATATTATTTTGGGTTTTTTTTTCTTCTTTTTGGTTTTTGCAGGGCAGTGGGGTTGGGGTGGCTTGCATGTCACATGGCTGGGTGATTGTTGGGTCTACGGGGCTGGATGTGGGCTCGGGTGCTCGTGGCTCCAGGGCTGGTGCTTCGTCCATTGCACCACCTGGCCATACCTACAATTATTCCTATTATTTTTTTAATTTTAACATTTTTTCTCTCCCCTTTACTTTATTGCCCAAGCAAGTCTATATTAATTGGGGTAGGGGTATTTTGTTTACTCTTAAACAAGAATATTTTATTAATGTAAAAAAAACATTTGTACAAAATGAGAATTAAAAAAATAAAAATAAATTTAAAAAACTACATCATTTTGTTTTCAAAATTGAAGGTTAAAAATATCAAATGACAAATTGGGAAGATTCTTCAAATAAAAGAGGAAAACTTTAATCTGTTAACTTCTAGATTTTCCCTCACTCTGAGAAATGAGTTGATTTGTTGAAGTGGTCTGAAGACTAAAAAAACTTAGAAAGCATTGACTTTACCACAAGAGATTGCCTAGTCTCTTAATTCAGCCAAATGATTCATTTAGATTAGAGGTTGGCACACCTTATCAGTTTAAAAGTACTTTGGTTTTTACTGTGATAAGCATAGTATATCTGTGACTCTCTGTTTTCTTTTTTGTTTTGTTTCTCCCTTTAAAATAAAATTAATTAGCCAGCATATACCCTTCTTTACTACCACCACTTCACTAAACCCCCATTTGAGAACATGGGAAAAGCAAAATCCATTACAAACGTGTATGGTCAGTCAAAAGAAATTTTCCCATTGACCACATCAGAAAAGCATTATCTCATTTTGAGTTCTTCCATGTCTTTCCAGTAGTGGGATAGCTTAATCAGTCCTCAGGAATCTTAGTTGATGATTATAGTATGGTGATTTTTTTTTTTGGTATGGTGATTTTAAAAAAGTTCAGTACAGTAGTATTCCATCACATTTATGTACTGTAACTTGTTCATCCATTCTTCAGTGTATGTACACTCCATCATATTTCCATTATTTTCCACTTCAAAAATATCTCTGTTTTTGTACATTCTTAGAGTTTGTTTTGTTTGGCATTTATCATTTATCCTTTCCTTATCCTCCCTCTAATTCTCTCTCCTTCCCCTGTTGAGCAAAATGTATTTCTGTACCAAACTCTGTATGTGTCAGTGCCACTCCCTTCTCTTTGTATAGATACTGTACACTCTGGGTGTGAATTAATTTCCCTTAGCTTTTCTTTCCCTTTTCCCTTTGACCCCCCCCCCCCCCCCCCCCCGCCAAGTCCAGTGTATTCTTCCCTCTCTCTTTCTATTCTTAAATAGAAATCCTTCCAGAACTTGTCTAGTTGAATTCCTTCTGTGGCTCCTAATGATGGGACTTAGGGGAGACACATGTATCTTTTGCTCTTATTTGAAGAGTTTGTCTTTGTGAAGTACCTTTTTGTTTCCTCTTAATTCTTGTGTTTGAACTTCAGAGTATCTCTGCAACTTTGGTCTTTTCATCAGAAGTACTTGGAAGTCTTCTCTCATTTTTCCCCCGGAGCATTCTAATACTCAGTATTGCTGAGACAGTAATTCTTGACTAATAAACTTGTGTTCTTTGTCTTTTGGACCACCATATTCCAAGGTCACTGCTCCTTTATAATGTTGGTTGCTAAATCGAATGATCTTAATTGTGGCTCCTTGGTACTTGAATTCTTTCTGATTGCTTACTATATTTTTTCTTTGACTGGCAAGCTCCAAATTTTGACTTTGATATTCTGGGGTAGTTTCATTTTGAAGTTAATTTCAGGAGGTGACTAGGTTCTTTCTACTTCCCCACGTCTCTATTTTGTCTTTCTAAGAAATCTGGAAAATCTTTTAAGATTTCATGAAGTCTTAAGTCTCAGGGTTTTTTTTTTTTTGTCATGCTATTCAGATAGTCTAGTGATTCTTTAATTTTTTTTTCTGGTCAATCTAAGTCATTTGTTTTTTGCTTTGAAATACTTTATATTTCATTTTATTTTCTCAGTCTTCTGTTTTTATTTTAATATTTCTTGTTGCTTCATAAAATCATTGGTTTCTATTTGGTTCGTTTTAATTTTCAGGGAGTTTTTAGCTTGGGCAAGGTTTTGTACCTCTTCTGCAAATCTGTTAATTTACTTTCTAATTCTTTTTTCTAAAGCTCTTATTTCTTTTCCTTCTCCTCCCCAACACCTTAATTCAATTTATAGAAACAAACTTAACTTTTTTTAAAGAGATATTTTACTTATTTTGAGTTTTACAGTTTTCCCCCCATTCTTGTTCCCTCCCCACCCCCCTACAGAAGGCATTCTGTTAGTGTTTACATTGGTTCCATGTTATACATTGATCTCAGTTGAATGTGATGAAAGAGAAATCATATCCTTAAGGAAGAAAAATAAAATGCTTTTTTTCCCTAATTTGATGGTAATAGTCTTTGTTCTTTGTTCTAAGTCATAATTCTTTCTCTAGATACAGATGGTATTCTCTGTTGCAGATATCTCAAAATTGTCCCTGGTTGTTGCACTGAAGGGATGAGCAAGGACATCAGGGTTGATCATCACCCCCATGTTGCTGTTGGGGGTACAGTGTTCTTCTGGTTCTGCTCATCTCAGTCGGCATCAGTTCATGCAGATCCCTCCAGACTTCCCTGAATTCCCATCCCTCCTGATTTCTAATAGAACAATAGTGTTCCATGACATACATATACCACAGTTTGTTCAGCCATTCCCCAGTTGAAGGACATTCACTTAATTTCCAATTTTTTGCTACCACAAACAGGGCTGCTATAAATATTTTTGTGCAGGTGATGTTTTTACCCCCTTTTTTTTTTATCATCTTTTCAGGGTATAGACCCAGTAGTGGTATTGCTGGGTCAAAGGGTATGCACATTTTTTGTTGCCCTTTGGGCATAGTCCCAAATTGCTCTCTATAAACTTTCACTTTTACCAAAAAAAAAACCCACCTTGTTTCATCTTTTCCAGTTACTTTAGCTGAGTTTGTGGTCAAGCTGTATTTTTTTTTCTCAGACATTGCTCCTAGATGATTTGGAATTATTCTTTTCTGCATTTGTGTCTTGAGCATTTCTTCCATAATAGTTTTTTTTTTTCATTTGGTCTGTTCTTCCAGCCTACTTCTTGACTTTCAGCTTGTCACTTTTTTACAAAGAAGATCTAGGCAATCCCTATTGCTGCCTTCTTGGGTATTGAACGTCGTGTTATTCTAAGACACACATTTTGAGGTTCCCAAAATGCTCTAATCTGAAGACAAGTATGATTGCTGTTTTCCTGATCTGAGCGTTGCAAATTCATGACCTGGATTTGAATCTGAACAAGAATGGACTACTTTTGCATTCAAACCCAGGTGGAAAGTTGTTTGTTTTGGCTACTCTTTGGCCTGTGCGATTCCTGCCCTGGTTATTCCCCAGCAGACTTAGCTAGATATTGGAAATGAAGCCTTACTCTGGTTTTGGAATCTGAGCAACACCACTGCTGATGCTAGATTCTTAAATACCTCTCTTCTTACATATGGCTTGGCCTTCCTACCTAGAAACACCATCCTGGAGTGAAAAGGCATGACCAGGCTTCTAATTCATACCATTGTAGTGACCCAGTCAAGACTATATGGGATCAGATTCCTTTCCCAGTATTCTTGGACTGTGTCTGTTTTCCTGTGCTGAGTGGGGCTGGACAGATGACTTGCTTATGACTTTCTTGATTTCCCCATTAGAATTCAATCCAATGCATTTTCCTAGGTTTCTTTGGAGAAGTTTGAATAGGAGAACCCACTGCACTGCTTCCTAATATTGCTTTTCATTTTTCTTATTAGGTCAAATAACCTATAGTAGATATTTATAACTTAGAAATTATATTATACAGCTGGCAAGTTAAACTAACAATTCATGCAATATAGTTTCTATAAAGTTGCACATACATTTAATTTGAAAATTGTATTGCATATATTTGACAATTTCAGAGGAAATGTTACATGGTTTTTATTTATGATTAAACTCATTTTACCTTACCTTATGGATCAAGTAGTATTGATTGACAAATACTTAAATACTCTGGAAAATCTCACTATTGCTTAGTTGGATCCTTTTTCACAAGAAATTATTAAACGGACAATCATCTACTTCATCTTGGTCAGGGGTAAGGATCCTTTGACCCAGGAGCCATATTGCTTTGGTGTTGTCAGGGCATACCCAGATGGAACTCAAAATTCAATAAATCTAGGTCCTTTTTAGGGATGCGTTAATTAAATATGTGATCAAATATAGCCCACAAGCATTATGTTATAAATATCCAAATGATCCTTGGCAGAAAAAGGATTCCCCACCCCTGATCTAGATTAAGAGAAACTACAATCTGGTTTTGGAGTACTGCTTCCTGTTCTTGTCCTTGCTAGAATGTTGATCTAAAAATAACAGACTTGTGAAATAACAGAATTTAAGATTTTAGGAGATTTATCCATTCCAATCCATACCTGAAGATACATTTACTTTAACATGTGAAAAAGTGGTCATCTAGACAGATTACTTGAAGATTACCTCAGGGAGCAGCCAGTTCAGTTTTGGACAGTTTATAATTGTTAGGAATTCTAGCTTTCAAGATTTTTTTGGATTCTGACTCATCTCCTTTGTTCATTTATCCCTTCCAATTTTGAGCCATCTCTAAAATTTGATGGGCATGATATTTTCCCCTTTAAGTAATTGTTGAAAATTTCTTATGGTACTAAACCAAACGGATTCCTGAGACATTATACTGGACTCCTTTTGCCAAGTGGATATTGAACCATTAATTTATACTCTGAGTTCAGCTATTCAAAACATTCTGGATCTTCAACCCTTTCACCCTCTGAGAATCATGAATCAGAGGTGGAAGGGACCTCAATGGCCATCTCATCCAACATCCTCATTTTACAAATGAGTAAGGAGGGCCTTAAGTTTAAGTGACTTGAGGTCACATAGAGTTTCAGCATAAGTGAGTTTTGAACCCAAGTCATATGACTTCAGAGCTAGTTCCATTTTAGATATTGGATCCCCCCCCCCTTCTCTTTAAGAACAGTATAAAAAAACCCTATCATAGGGGCAGCTAGGTGGCGCAGTGGATAGAGCATGGGCCCTGGAGTCAGGAGGACCTGAGGTCAAATCTGGCCTCGGACACTTAATATTTGCCTAACTGTATGACCTTGGGCAAGTAACTCAACCCCATTGCCTTAAATAAATAAAAAAAAGTTTTTTAAAAAACATCATCCTGTGCTACAGTTTAGGTCAGCTGTATCTGCTGCATTTCTTTAATCAATTAGTTTGTAAATCAGCTTTGTCAGAAAAGGAAATAAGATTAGCCTGGCAAGATCTGTTATTGATGATTTTCTGGCGTTTTATAATCACTACTTTTTTGGGGGGGTGTTGCTTGCCTATTTTATGATTCATCCTAGAATTTTTCTAGGCACTGATAAAGTTCACTGGCTTACAGCTTGGAGATTGTACTTTTTGCCCTAAAAAAAAAAATAAAACAAAGCTAGATATTTACCCTTCTCTTCATCTTCATATGACTTGATCACATCTGCCAGTTTTTTAGTGCCTGACCTTAACTAATTTAAGCTAGTGACTTAAATTCAACAAATTCAGCTAGATAGTCTTTTACAAATCTTAGGGGTATCAGCTCCCAGGTAGCCTTTTGCGGGGTGGGGGGCAAGGCAGTGGGGTTAAGTAGCTTGTCCAAGACCACACAGCTAGGTAATTATTAAATGTCTGAGGTCAGATTTGAAATCAGGTACTCCTGACTCCAGGGCCAGTGCTCTATCCACTGCGCCACCTAGCCGCCCCACAGGTAGCCATTTTTGTTGAAAATTTCCAGTGCCAGTCCACATAGTTTTCCTTAGCAGAAAAAAAACAGGCTAAAATAAGAACTAAACAACTCTGCCTTCTCTCTTGTTCTCTCTTTATCATTGCAGTGACCCTATCCTCTTTTCTATTACATAGATCAGAACCGCTTCCCTACCCCACTCCTCTGTCCCTATTTTTATCTTCTTCCCTTGATAGCTTCAGTTCATTCTGAACTTTATTTTTTTTTTACTATTTATTTTTACTATTCTATACCATACCAGTCTGAGATAAGCTCGTCTATTATTGACACTTCCATCTTTTTCTGCTAAATTTGAATTTGGTTGCAAGTTCCCTACTTTTATTGATCGATCAACAAGTATGTTGTGCTAGATTTAGGAGATAAAAATTCAGATGTTTCAGTCAGATAAGATTCTTTGGGACTCCATTTGAGGTTTTCTTGGCAAAGATACTAGAGTTGTTTGCTCAAAGAGTTTCTGTCTCCAATTCATTTTACAGATGAAGATTTAAGGTTACACAGGGTTATGTGACTTTCCTAAGGTCACACAACTAGTAAGTGACTGAGATATGATGCATCATTCAAGATGGGCTCACCTGATTCCTAGCCCAGTGCTCTATTACACCACTTAGCTGCCAAAGTGCAAGTACAATGAATAAAATAGTGCCTACTCATGTTATAATGAGAAATACAACACACACACACATATATAGTAAACAAATACAATTATAATATAAAGTTAAAGAAAATGTAGTTTAAAAGGGAGGACACTAGCAGTTGGAGGGATAAGAAAAGACTTCATGCAGAAAATGATGCTAAAAGTCCAGTTTTAAAAGAAAAGGAATCAATGAGGTGGAGGCAAAGGAAGGAAGTCCATCCAGACATAGGGGATGGTCAGAAGTAAAGCAAGTAGATGGGAGATGGAGTGTTATATATGGGGACTGGAAAACCATTTGACGATTTTGGAGTGTACAAGAGGGCAAGTTAAATCTCTTTGAGGATAAAAATATGGTTTGAAACAACCAGGTTGTGTAGGACTACAGAAGTCAAACAGGAGTTTGTGTTTTAAAGATAATAGGAAACCACTAGCATTTAATAAGTTAGAGCAGTGACTTGGTTTTATTTTCACTTTGACAACATTGTGTAAAAAGGATTAAAGTGAGGAAGCACTTGAAGTAGGGAAACCAATTCATCTTTTGTAATTGTTCAAGGGGAAAAAAACCTGGTACACTAGAGAAGTGGGGGTAGAAAGGCCAAGATTTTGCAACTGTTTGGGTGTGGGTGGTGGAGCAAGTGAAGAGTTGAAAATAAAACACTGAAGTTTCAAATATGGGAGGTTGGAAGGATAGTGGTATCCATCATAAGAAACAGTAAAATTGGAAGGAGAAGTTTTGCATATATTTAGTTTTATGACTCCAGAGTGTCTTGCATAAAATAATCAATAGGCAGCTTATGACACAGGGCTGAAGTTTAGGGGAGAAACTAGGACCAAGTATATAGATTTTGGGAGTCATCTTCATAGAGGTGATAATAAAGCCATAGATAATAGTGAGTTTATGGGAGCGATTAGAGCAGATGAGGAAATCTTTTTTGGTAAGGGCCATGTGGATAATTTTTAACATCATTCAAGTAACATACAAATTATCAACTTAAAAATTTGCCTGTTTTATTTGATTGAACATTTAATGAATCTTCCCCTAAGAAACTCCCAGACTGATTGAATTTTGAGTCCCACCTGCAGTTGCCATGGCAGCACCAGACCAAATGATCTCACCAGCTTTCCCACATGCTGGACTTTTCTTACCTGTGGGTGAAAAGAAGAGGTCCTAAGACAAAAAACTCTAAGGAACAGGCAACATTTAGGATGCATAGTAGAGATGATCAGTGAAGAGCCTGAAAAAAAGAGGTCAAGGAGGAAGAATAAGAAGATCATTTATATTTTTCAGTCGTGATGACTTTTTCCATTGGAAATCAAAAAAGCTGAGCAAAGGAACAAGGAGTGAGAAGAATTGAAGTGGAGGCATAAGTAGACTGATTTTTTTTTTTTAGGTTTTTGCAAGGCAAATGTGGTTAAATGACTTGCCCAAGGCCACACAGCTAGGTAATTATTAAGTGTCTGAGACCGGATTTGAACCCAGGTACTCCTGACTCCAGGGCCGGTGCTTTATCCACTGCACCACCTAGCTGCCCTGTAGACTGATTTTTAAAAAGAGTTTGGCTTAGAAAAGCAATATATAGGAGGAGAGCTTAAGGAAATGTTTAGGTGTAGAGAAAATATTTTAAGGCTAGGGAAGCTTTGGGCATGTTTGAAGTAAGTAGGGAAGGACCCAGTAGAGTAGAGGTGAATGGGGTTTGGGGTGCTTGGGAATATAATCTATTAGTTGGAGATGACAATGCCCCTAAAGTTAAAATCTTTGATCTTTCCCTATCAATGAGTTCCCATGCACATGTAAGAGCTTGACTTTGAGAAGCAATAGGATCTATCTCCTTAGGGGAAAGGAGAAATTAGTGGAAGATGACCAGGAGTTTTAAGGGGGTATCAAGATGATACAGTGGAACTGAGTCCAAATCTGACCTCAGATAGCTACTAGCCATGTGATCCTGGGCAAGTTGCCTCCTCTGTTAAAATGAACTGGAGAATGAAATGGCAAACCACTCCAGTATCTATCTTTTCCAAGAAGGCTTTAAAGGGGACATGATTGAACAATAGGAGAAGAAGAAACTCATATGAATGGTATTTATTTTCTTATTTCGAGAAAGAGGCAAGGTTCTTAGCAGAGGGGAAGGAAAGGAGGGAAGGAACGAAAGAAAATGAGGAAGGGACAGAGTTGGAATGGAAATCAGTGAATGGAATGGTATTGAGGGGGATATGATGAGATCAGGAGGTGGGAGCCGAGGACAGTTTTCTCCTACGTCATGGGATTGATTCTCACCTCTGTGAAGATGACTCCCAAGATCTAAATAGCCAATCCCAGGTACTCCCCTAAGCTAGTGATAAATAAATGCAGGGATGTTGGTGGGGGAGGGGGTAGAGGGTTAATAAGTGGTTGGCACATGTTCAGATAAACCCTTATTTCTTCCTCACTATTTCCTTACTGTCTTCAGAATTTCATTCTTGGGGGTTTGTAAATTTATATTCTGTGAATTCTACCTATCTTAACTCAGAACCTTTAGAAATCTGCTTTCTGTGAGATTAAGGTACATATCAGATTATGCCCAGCATTCTTCAGTATCACAGCTTCTAGGGTGGAATGTTCTCTTCTCTCAATGAAGCTCATCTTTTTCACTCTAGCAGCCAATTCCTTTTAATGAGTGTATATAGATAGAGATATACATATATTTTTGCAGGACTGAATTTTCTATTGATTCTTTGCTTTTTGAAGAATGAAAATATCAGGGTGGCTAGGTGGCGCAGTGGATAGAGCACCGACCCTGGAGTCAGGAGTACCTGGGTTCAAATCCGGCCTCAGACAATAATTACCTAGCTGTGTGGCCTTGGGCAAGTCACTTAACCCAATTGCCTTGCAAAACAAGAATGAAAATATCCTTCAAGCAATTCTATCTGTTAAAGTACCGATTATGCTAGGTGAGAATATAGAGTCAAAAATAAAATTTTCACTTGCCTTTGAGAAGCTTATTTTCTCTAGGAAGAAAGCTTTCTGTCTCCCTCTTCTTCCACACAAACACACATTCAAAATAAATGCATAAGACAATTTTTATTAAGAAAGACCTTTTTTTAAGTTGGTTTTTTTTTTTTTTTTTTGCAAGGCAATGGGGCTTGCCCAAGGCCACACGGCTAGGTAATTATTAAGTGTCTGAGACCAGATTTGAACCCAGGTACTCCTGACTCCAGGGCTGGTGCTCTATCCACTGTGCCACCTAGCCGCCCTGAAGGAAGACCTCTTATAGAGGGTGACAGTTGAACTGAAATTATTCTAGGAGGCAGAGGTGAAGTAGTTCTTTCTAGGCATGAGAGATTACTTGGGCAAAAGCACAGGTGCACTGATTTTTGTGAAAGGAAGTTATTTGACTGAACTACAGAGAACCTCAAGTGGGAAGAATAATATAGAATAAAGCCAAAAAAGAAAGGTTGGATGTAGATTGTGAATAGCCTTAAGTGCCCAACAGAGGAGTTTGTATTTTGACTCTGGAGGTAACAGGGAGTTGGTGGAATATTCAGTAGGGAAAATGACTTCTACTTTAGGAAAATCATTTTAGTGGCTAAGTAGAGAGAATGTAAGCTGACAAGACTATTAATAGTCCAGCCAGAGGCTCTCTAGGTGTGATAGCTTTGTGAATCTATGGGAGAGATGTTTGTGGAGGTAGAAATGATCAAACTTGGCAACTGAATGAATGTGTGGGATAAGGGAAAATGAGGAATGAATGAATGAATGAAAGAAGACTGCAGAGTACTGGGAATACAAATAGAAAAGTAGGATGTTCACTTTCTCTATTACATATGGATTGTTTCTTCTGCTAGTCAGATGGTAATGTTCTATGGTCCTTAAGAGTTTATCTTGAGGAAATGCTAGTCTCAAGAAAGGGGAGAACTGTGCATATTTGAATCCTGAAGGGAAGGGGTTCATAGTTAGAGATTGAACCTGGAGGTGGGGAAGAAGTGATTGATAGTGAGGCCAGTTTGCTGGAGAAGGTAGGAATGAAGAGGAATCATATCTCCATCCGATCTGTGTTTAGAGGGAGGGCTCCAGGATGGATGAATGAAATTTGTTATTGTAATAAGCTATGCTTCTGTTTCAAGTTTGTACTTTGTCATCTTCAAATACTTATTAAATAAGTAAGCTATTACTTTATTTTCTGTTCTGGTCAAAAGATTCAGGGAGCACTTTACAAAGAAGCAAACTATTGACCTTTGGTTTTGGTATAAAATCACTTGGAACAAAGTAATTTCAGAGAAGTATCATGTTAATGCTTAAGTTCTTGACATTTTCAGAAATTGTTTTGAACATTTTGTTATCTTATATTTAGCTCTTTTCACTCATGGATATGAAGCCTCCCATTTCTCGGGCTAAGATGATTCTCATTACTAAAGCTGCCATTAAAGCCATTAAGGTAAGATAAATATATTTTATGTCATTAAAACGATTATTTTAGATTTTAAAACTTGAGTAGTGGGAGTAAAATTTAATTTTGCTTTTAGTTCAGGATTGTTTGTTTAATATGCTACATAGAGTTTATAAAGGTCATTAATGGTAGTTAATATGACTTCATTTAAATTTTATTGACTAAAATATAAAAATATAGCCATTTGTATTAAAAATTAATTTTTTTAAGCTGTAATTACATTTTTGGTATGAAAACCATTTATTTGTAAAAAAGAAAACCAATGTTTTTAAATTGGACTAATGACTTTTTTCCCCCCTTCAGCTTTACAAGCATGTAGTCCAGATTGTAGAAAAGTTCATCAAGAAGGTAACTGACATTTCTCTTTGGGTTTTTAGTTTCAATGTTATTTTTGTTTTGTATTACTAATTTAAATGTACTTTCTCTGCAATTTTGTACTATTAAAAATTTATATACTGTGAGAATTTGAGTAATTTTTTCAAAGTCCAAGAAAAAGGTTAATGAAATCTTAAAAGTTACAAAATATTGTCAAATCAGTGTTTTCTGTCTTTAATTGATAAGTTTAGTGACTCTCAGTCTATGAATTACAGTTGTTTTAAATATCTTCAAAATAATGCATTTTATTTTGTAGTCATAAAAATATGAATTGATTATAAAAGTGACTGAAATGCTTACATTGCACATTTAGCTAAATTCAGTTTTACCTTATTTTTAACATAGGGAAATGGTTTTTTTAGGGAAAATATTTTAATATTTCCTGTCAATCCAAAAATGTGTCAGTCCAACTGTGTTTCATGTCTCTATTACTTTTTCTTTGTAGTAGGTATAAAATAAGATAAATTTTATTGTGCTCTTCAAGTTTCTACTCCCCCCCTTTTTTTTGCAAGGCAAGGGAGTTAAGTGACTTGCCCAAGATCACACAGCTAGGTAATTATTAAGTGTCTGAGGCTGAATTTGAACTCAGGTCTTCCTGACTCCAGGGCCAAGTTCTCTGTCCACTGTGCCACCCAGCTGCCCCTTGTTATAATTGTACATGCTTATCTTTTATTTTTTTAAAAAAAAATCTGACTTTTTTTGTAGACATCATTTTCACTTTACTATGACCTTCTTTCCTCCACTGAAGCCCTTCCTTGTAACAAATATGCAAAATAAATATTGATGATATATGAAAATTACAGAATCTTATAGCCTACTGCTTCTCTTGCTAGTGAGAGAATATGCTTCCTTGTTAATCTTCTGAAATCAATGTGACCAGAATTCTAAAGACTTTCTGTATTGTTTTCTTTTATGTCATTGTGGTCACTTTGTAAATTGTTCTCTGTGGTTCATTTTTACAGAGAATCAGTTTTTCTTTCAGGTTGTTCTTCGTAGATTTTCTGTAAGAAAATTATAACTATAAGTGGTACATTTCTTTGTTCTGCTTTTCCCTACACCTTCATATCTCTCTCACCTTTTATTTATCTATGTTTCTCTCTTACACTTTCTTCAGTTCTACACTCTCTTCAGAGTTTCAGTATGAACTTCTTAAGAGTAGGGATAATTTGACTTTTGTTTTTGTATTACCCAGCCACATAGTTCCTGGCTACAATAACAACAACAACAACAACAACAACATAGTAGGTGCTTAGTAAATGTCTGTTGATTAATCAATTGTATGCTCCCACTACCCCAATAGGGATAGGATCTGGACTGGTGATTCACTTGAACTGCTGCTAGCAGTGTTGGTTAGCACCATCTATGTGACCTATAATCTCATAGCAAAGGTTCTTAACTTTTTTTGTCTTAAGGACTCCTTCAGTTATTTAGCTAAACCTGTGGGCTCCTCAAAACAATTATTAAATGTATAGACATTTAAAAAATAAGATTACAAAGGAAGCAGATTATAGTGAAATAATTATAAAAAAATAAAAAGAGAATTTTGTGTATTCTCAAGTTAAAAACCTCTGATTTAAAACCAGAAAGGAAATAAAAGTTCATATAGCCCCATGTTGTCTTTTTATTTTATTTTTATTTAAGGGTTAAATGACTTGCCCAGGGTTGGAGAGCTAGCAATTATTAAGTGTCTGAGACCAGATTTGAATTCAGGTCCCCCTGATTCCAGGGTCAGTGCTCTATCCACAGCACCACCTAACTGCCCTTGCTCTTGTCATTTTATAGTGGAGTAAATTGAAATCCAAAGAAGGAAAAAGTGACGGAGTTCCTCAGATTCTAAATCCAATTAGAATAGCTAGGTCAGTTGCTAGGTATTGAAGACCAGACCAAACACATATAACATACGCTACACAACAGAAAAATACTGGAGGATCTTGAATAAAGTTACACATTTCAAAAATGGTATTTTAGAAAATTTTATCCCATCGTGTTTGACCTATGACCCTGGAGGAATTATATGATTAGTTTTGTACCAGTATAGTATCCTGCAAATAGTAAATATTTGCTAAATGGGAATATTGAGAAGAATTTTAAGTTTGAAAAGTTAGGCAGATGCCATCATACCAAAACATTTTGATAGGCATAATTTCTGTTATTGGTATAGTGTTAGAACAAATATCCCATTAGAGATGAATAAAGGCTCAGTACTTGTGGTTATTGCAAAGGTGTTTTTCTGAGTTATTCATCTTATAATTCAAACTTCATTATTTTTATTTACAAAAGCTTTCCAATTTTGATGTAATCAAAATTGTCTGTTTCATTTCCTATGATTATTCTTTGGTCAAGATCTTTTTCTCTCTATTCTTTTTGAGGATATCTCTTTCCCTTTTAATGTGTTAATAGTATGACCTTTTATAGCTAGATCATATATCCATTTCCAGGCACATAATTTCTCCCAGACACTTTCTAGTGCTATTCAGTTGCTTCTTGGTCTTAGGTACCTAATATGTTTTGCTGATCAACGTTTATTTTTTAACCAGTATCAAATAGTTGTTGATTATGACTTTGTAGTTTTAAATGTGATACTACTAGCTCACCTTCTCTTCCTCCCTCCCCTACTCCCTGACTTTTTATCTTTTACTTACTTTGAGATTCTTGCCCTCCAAATGAATTTCATTCCTAACTTTGTGAAGTAATTTTTGGTATTTGATATAGAATAGCCAAACCATGAATAGTCTTTTATATTCATATTAATTTTTATTTATATAAATTCTGCATCTTGGTAGGTGAACTTAAGGTGTTTTACATATTTCTGTAATTATTTTGAGATTTTTTTCCTGCTGGGTTTTGTTGACAATACACAGAAAGGCCAATAGTTTGTATTGGTTTATTTTTAATTTGGCTTTTTTTTTTTTTTACTAAAGTTTGTGTTTGTATTAGGTGAAATTAAGTGACTTGTCCAAAATCATACAGTTAATAAGTGGTAAAGTATAGACTAATAAAAGTCTCCTGATGCCTGGTTCAGTAATCTTGCAATAGTAATCACCAAAATATATATATATATATATATATATATATATATATATATATATATATATATATATATATAAAACTACATTTTATAAACTGTTTTTCTTGTAATAATTACTGTCTTTTTATGTTTGCAGTGTAAACCAGAATATAAGGTTCCAGGACTATATGTAATTGACTCAATTGTGCGGCAGTCTCGTCATCAGTTTGGAACAGACAAGGATGTTTTTGGGCCAAGATTCTCTAAAAATATAACAGCCACATTCCAGTATTTATATCTCTGTCCTTCTGAAGATAAGGTATAGTTTAAATCTCAAAAATTAGAACTCAATGATTCCGAATGTTGTTGATCTAAATTTAATAATGTTGGTTGCCCATTAAAGAAAAGAAATACAGTTAGTCTTTGCCTTTTGGATCCTGATCCAGATCTTCAAGTTTAGTTTTTCATGAAACATGAAAAAATTAAATTCTTTTCCATTAAAACAATAACTTTGCTTTATATAACTGTGATAGAAAAATATTAAGCATGAAATTCCTTGCAGTTAAACTTCACTTTTTTGGGGGGAAGGTCTTGTTAACTATATCTTAGGATAGTGAAATACCTGGGAGATATAAATTTAGATCCTGTCATTAATCTTTGAAAGGTAGTGGAAAATGAAAGACATCTCAAGACTTGTAGAAAAGCAAATGTCCTATATTTCAAAAAGAAGAAAGAAAGCAATGGTGACTTTTACACCATATAGACCAGTGATTCTTGGCAGAAATTTAGAAGTAATTGGAGTTTTTCTGTGATCATTTGGATATGAAACTTGAGATCACTAAAATCCAATATGGATTCATTAAAAGAAAGATTTTCCTAGAATAAATTCATTTCTGTTGTCTCTGTTATGAAACATGAATTCTATTAGGCTTCACAATTTGGCTCCAACCTATCCTTTCATTCTTGTTATACTTTATTACCCTTTCCAAATTCTATGGTTACAATCAAACTGGCTATTTCTCCTCAGTAATAGCTGCCCATCGTCTGCCTCATAGAAATCTTCACTTTTCATGACAGCTCAGCCACCACCTCATAGATGAAGCTTTTTCTGATTGTCCCAACATAACAGTCCTGCCCTCCTTCCCTTGTACATATTGCTTAATGTTTTTGATAATTGATTTCTTTTTTCTTATTAGTGGTAGATCAAGTGAATGCCTTAGATAATTTTATTTGAATTTTAGCACTATCCCAGTCTCATGATAACCCTTGTGGACTTCACAGAGATATTTTTTCTAACTAGTTCATGATTAGACTACATATAGAAAGTTTATTTGGAAAAGACCAATTACTTGTCAGAAGGTCTCCTTCTCTTAGATAGGGGGTGCTAAATGACCTGTGAGATTCTTTAATTTAGCCTACTATTTCAAAATTATAGTCAAGAGGTTTTTGTTTTTTAATGCTTCTCTTTTCTCATTTGAACTGACATGAAATATGGTTGTATCTTACTTCTGCGTTCTGTACTTCTATCTTAAGAGTTTAGTCTAAAATATGGTTTCCACTTTGTCCCAATTCATCAATCCTGCCTCTTTGTGTTGAATTTTAAGGAATATACATACTAACTTTTTTTCCTATCTATTGTCCCTAAAAGTAGTAAAAATGATTTTTTACACAAACTATCAGAAAACCCCCATGAAGAATATGAATCAGCATTTTAATGCCTTGTTTTAAAAGAACCAGCTCACATAATTTTTGAAATTTGTTGACTATTTTGTAATTTCTTTGCTTTATTTCCATACTGAAAATAGTTCAACTACAAATTTGTAGCCTCCTACAATTTCCATTGTAAGTCATGTACTATATATAATCACATATGTATATAAATAGTAAGTCATATATATATATATATATATATATATACATACATACACAAACAGAGAGAGAGAAATATATAGATAACTTAGCTTTTTTGGTTTATACTGCAATATCATATTCTACCTATATTCCTATAGCATAATCTTTTTTTTATAAAAAGGTTTTCAGGTTAAATAAATGTTACCTTTCATGTTTTCCTTCTTGCCTTTATCTGTCAGGTTTATTTTATTTCTCAAATTATATATAAATTTGATTTTTTATATTACTAGAGTGTTAATACTTAAAATAACTAGCTTAAGTTCAGGCTGTTGAATTTGGTGATTTCGTCAGCAAAGTAGGCATTGGCTAATATGGTGGAAAATGATGATTCAATATGTAAGAATATTCAAGTTCAAAGACTTAACATAATCCTCATAATTGTATATTGTGAGTACTCTGTTAAGAAGGGAGAAGTAACTAGATATAAGAACATAAGTTAGCAAAGAATTAAAATCAGTAAATTAGAGAAGATAAAATTGAATAGTCACAAAATTTCCAGTAAACTGTTGACTGAAAAATATATAATTGATTGAAGTTATCACCATTTCTTTTTTTAAAGAAAGATTTTATTTATTTTTAAGTTTTACAATTTTTTTCCCTAATCTTGCTTCCCACCCCCATAGAAGGCAGTCTGTTAGTCTTTTTTTTTTTTTTTAAGGTTTTTGCAAGGCAATGGGGTTAAGTGGCATGCCTAAGGCCACACAGCTAGGTATTTATTAAATGTCTGAGGCTGGATTTGAACTCAGGTACTCCTGACTCCAGGGCCAGTACTCTATCCACTGCGCCACCTAGCTGCCCCTCTGTTAGTCTTTATATTGTTTCCAAGGTATACATTGATCCAAGTTAAATGTGATGAGAGAGAAATCGTATCCTTTTTTTTTAGGTTTTTTTTTTTTTGCAAGGCAGTGGGGTTAAGTGGCTTGTCCAAGGCCACACTGCTAGATAATTATTAAGTATCTGAGGCCGGATTTGAACTCCTGATTCCAGGGCTGGTGCTCTATTCACTGCGCCACCTAGCTGCCCCGAGAAATCATATCCTTAAGGGAAGAAAAATAAAGTATAAGAGATAGCAAAATTACATAATAGGATTTTTTTTAATTAAAAGTAATAGACTTTGGTCTTTGTTCAGACTCCATGATTCTTTCTCTGAATACAGATGGTATTCTCCTTTGCAAATAGCCCAAAATTGTACCTGATTGTTGCACTGATGGAATGAGCGAGTCCATTAAGGTTGATCATCACCCCCATGTTGCTGTTAAGGTGTATAGTGTTCTTCTGGCTCTGCTCATCTCAGTCATCATCAGTTCATGCAGATCCTTCCAGGCTTCCCTGAATTCCCATCCTTCCTGGTTTCTAATGGAACAATAGTGTTCCATGACACACACATACCCAAGTTTGTTATGCCACCTGAAGGGCATTCACTTAATTTTCAATTCTTTGCTACCACAAACAGAGCTGCTATGAATATTTTTGTACAGGTGATGTTTTTACCCTTTTTCATAATCTCTTTGGTGTATAGACCTAGTAGTGGTATTGCTGGATCAGAGGGTATGCACATTTTTGCTGCCCTTTGGGCATAATTCCAAATTGCTCTCCAGAAACTCTCCACCAACAATGTATTAGTGTCCAGATTTCCCACATCCCTACCAACAATAATCATTGTCCTTTCTGGTCACATGAGGTAGTATCTCAGAGATGCTTTATTTTGCATTTTTCTAATAAGTAGTGGAAATTATCACCATTCCTAAAAGAAGTTTAATTGATGTAAAACTGTGCATTGAGGAGGTCAGCTTGAAATAACCTCTAAGAATAAACATATGATCTCCTTGCCAAAGATGTGATAGAAAGATTAATACATGTTTGTAATGCAAATTCATTTTTAAAATATTAGAGAGTGATGTTCTCAGCCTCTTTCCCAATTTATAAAATGCAGGTGATACACCTACCTTACAAAGTTGATTTAAGAACAAAAGGAAACAAAATGAGGTAAACTCTATTTGCAAACCTTAAAGCACTATATAATTATTTCTATTATTGTTAGAATGATGTAAAAATGAATCTCAACAAAACTGGTAAGTAATGGGAGAAAGGCAAGATGGTGAATGTATAATAACTTCTATTAAATTTGGTAATCCCCAGTCCATTTGTAGATTAAAATTGGGAGGATTACCAATGAAACAAATATGGTATGTAAATAACATTATAGCTACCATATTTCAGGAAGTAAGGAATAGTGGCTAGTTTTGACCAAATAAGCATGGAAAATACATGTAAGAAGCAGAACGGGTTGATGGTATTCAAGGATTAGTTATCCACATATCTGAAAGAGTGATAGAAAATAATCAAATGGAGAAAATGGATGAGGCATCAAAAAGCAAACCCAAATATTTACTTTATCATTTCTCTCTCTAAAATGTTATGATTTTACACATTTGAGAGCATCATTGCTAAAATGGTAATCAATATTAGCTACAATTAGCTCTCTAAGATTCACAAAGCAACTTAACCTGGATTTTTTTTATTGATAATTATTGTGTCCACCACATATGATTTCAGTTAATTCAACGGCCATTTATTGTATCAAACATTGTATGTGTCAGGTACCACTTTATATATGGGGGGGGGGGTGAAAATGGTCCCTGACCTCAGAAAGTTTTTATATTCTGCTGGAGAGAGGGAGAACGATATAGTTTGTATTCCATTCCAAAAAAAAAAAAATCAAAGCTAATCCTTCAGTCAAGTAAAAAGTCCTTGAAAAGGTTTGAACAAAACAGGATGAAAATGTGGTTGTAGTTGAAATAAAGGATAATATTTGTTTTAAGGAAAAAGAAAACTGCAAATTTTAGCTTTTCAAAGTTAGGACCAGCAAGTATAATTTAAATTTTGTCATTTAAAGTTGTCATTTATATCGTTGCAGCAAAGAGTTATATTCTTTTGATTCTGCTGTTTTCTACCTGAATCTCACTTTATGCAAATATTACTGTATTGTTGGGAATTCATCATTTGTTTTTCTTTGGTTAGATAGTATTTCATTAGTCATGTCAATAATTTCTTATTTATTGGGCATTTTGTTTGATTCTAGCTTGTTTACTATTACAAATAATGCTTCTTGGGATAATTTTTGTGTAGTTAAGACTTTTCTTGCATAAGCTCAATATTAGAATCATTGGGTCAAAGTATAAGAGAAAAAATTGTAGTTTTCTTCATTCAAAGAAGTAAATTATTATGCTTATTTTTGGATACACCCTATACCCTGCTATGCTTTACCAGTTTATTACTTTGTATTTCTCTGAGTGTTTGTTAGCAATTTTTAACATTTTAACATTTAACAAAAATTTTGAAGATAATTTCCTCTTCTTATAAATGAAGAAACTTAATTTCCAGAAAGTATCCAAGACAGGATTCTAAGGCTGTATTTCTCCTATCTCAGATTCACATGCACAGAACCAGTTCTCAAACTATTAAAGGAAAGAGGAGGGTTCCTCACTGACAACTTTCTATAGCATATTACATGTTATGAAATGTATAGCTGATTTTAATAGTTCAGGAAATAAGACTATCCTAATATATGTGTTTGTTGAAGCAAAAATGATGCCATGCATATAATAAAAGCAGACCAGATCCATTGAGAAGACACCATCACCAAAATTTACTTTGCTCAGCCAGAGTCAGATGACTGACTGTTTGAGTGATTTTTAACTCTGATCCCTTTCCTTGGCCATTGATTTCCATTGCATGTATTGTGTTAGTATTTTTCTTAAAGGTCCTTAAGTTGTATATTGTCTAGCAGGCAGGCTGTATTATTTTGTTGCGTAATAGAATATTGTGTTCAGTGTTGGGGAAAGACAAAGAAATGGAGATACAATATCTTCAGTTTAAATCTAGTTGGGGCAAGAAGAAGGTCATTTACATTTGGAACAGTTTTGGTTTCAGATCCCATTTGCTAGCTGTGTAGTAATGAACGAATCCCTTTTAATATTTTATGAACTTTAATTTCTTCATTTTAAAATGAGTACAGTGATAAGCTAAAATGATGGCATGTAAAGCTTTTTTTTAAGCAATATTTTTAAAGATATGTTATTTCTATCTTTATTTGCAGCTTAGTATCATAAATAGGTGTTCTAGAAATTAGGAAGTTCAGTTTCTTAATTCTAATGTATTTGTATGACTGTGCATTCCTTTAACTTCTCAGTGTTTTTGACACCTCTTTGAGTTTAAAAGTTGCAAAGGAAAATACTGATAAATGTTTGTAGGAGTTTTACTTATCTGGGATATGACTGTATCAATGAAATCACAAGTCCAGCTATATATTCTTAGTCTGAATGTGTCTAACCCCAACCTAGAGGGCTATCTTTTGAAATAAAGAATTTTTAAAAGACCACGTACACAATTTAGCAAAACTAGCTAACACATCAAAAAAGTTTGGCATCTATAATGTTCCACATTTGTGTAGTTCTTCATCTTTGTAAAGAAGGAAGGAACGGGGTGGATAGAGCACCAGCCCTGCAGTCAAGAGGACCGGAGTTTAAATCTAGTCTCAGACACTTAATAATTACCTAGCTGTGTGACCTTGAGCAAGTCACTTAACCCCATTGCCTTGCCAAAAAAAAAATAAAAGGAGCAAAATTTTCTTGCATCTCTTTGGGGACCAAATTCAATCATTATAATTTCATAGTAATTTTGAATTATTAAAATCATTGTAAGTTATTTTGCAAGTTTTGCTCACTTCATTTGCCATCATTCTATGCTTGTTCAAATTCATCATGGTTGTCATTTCTTAAAGCAGAATATATCATGTACTACAACTCATTTAGTCATTTAGTATTCAACTACTATCAGAAGGGCTGCTAGAATTATTTTAGAATAATAAGGGACCTTTTTGTCATTGAGTGCCTTGGGATATATGTCCGAGTCAAAAGACAGAAATGTTTAAAGTCTCTTCTATAATTTCAGGTTGCTTTCCATAATGATTGTAGTTTGAAGTTCCCTCGAGTATATTAATGTATCTTTACTATAAAGCCTTTTTACAACATTTAGTAAACAGTAAATATCATTTATTAGTAGTAATTTACTAATTTGAGGATTCATTTATTTATATGTTCTGTGTTTTAATGTTTGTAGAAAATAAGTTATTCTGGAGGGGGGAGGTGAGGTACAAGCACAATGTTATATTAGAGACAGTAACCCAGCTGAACTTCGTAAATTAAATTATGGGGTAACATTACCCATCAAAAGACCAGGAGGAGATTTTTCTAATCTAAGAAAATTTAGGAGGTCAGCAAATAGAGTTCTGAAATGCTGGAAGAGGAGGGGCCTGTCTGTAGCATACACATATCCAGAGTAGCTTTTGGAGATGATTAAGGGGATTGGACAACCAATCAGAGAGAGATTACAGGGGTCCCCTTGCTGGAACTTGGTGCAGCTGACATTGATTGACAACTCTGTTGTCCATATATAGTTTCAGGGCCAAGAGGTTTGCAGCAGGACAACACAGGGCACTTAGTCTCAGTTTTACGGCAGAGAAGCATAATGCTCTTCAGGAGAGGAGGGATCCTTCCTAAATAAAGACCAGGAGAACCATGACCTATCTCTGTATTATACTACCCTGGCAACACCAGAAACAGGCAGACTACTAGATGTAGCCCTGAAAATAGTCACATGTAAATGTCTAAAGCTTGAAATAGTGTCTCCTGACTCCGAGGTGAATAGAACCCAACATGAAGTTTAAAGTCAAGAAATTGTTTGGGAAAATAAACAAAAACAAAGAATGTAGCAATAAAATGCTACTGTGGTGGCAGGGAAGACCAAGAAAACTCAGAGTTCAGTAACAGTAAAACAGCTGTAACTAAAGCCTCAAAGAAAAATACTAATTCAAACCAAGTTCAACAACAATTCATGGAAGAGTTAAAAGAGAAGAGAAATTGGAAAAAAGAAATGAGTGATATAAAAAAATTATGAAAAGAGAGCAATTTATTGAAAAGAGGCACAAAAAATACTGAAGAAAAGAACTCCTTAAAAACCAGAATTGGGAAAGTGGAAGATATTGACATAAAATATCAAAAAACCTATAAATCAAAGTCAAAAAATGAAAAAATAGAAGAAAATACTAAATATCTCATTGGAAAAGGAACACATGCAAAATAGATCAAAGAGAGATAATTTAAGAATTATTGGATTAACAGAAAGCCATGACCAAAAAAAAAGTTTAGACATCATATTCCAAGAAATTCATAAGGAAAACTCCCTAGATACTTTTGATGCAAAGGATAAAATAGAAATTAAAGCATTTCACTGATCACCTGAGTTTGCAAAATGAAAAAAATCAGTGGAATATTATTGCCAAATTCCAGAGTTCCCAGGTCAGGTCAAGAAGAAAATATTACAAGCAGTGAGAAATAACAAATTCACCAGAATCAAGAGGATGCCCATCATCCCCTCATTGGGGAATGACTGAACAAGTTGCAGCATATGAATGTAATAGAATACTGTTGTGCTACAAGAAATGATGAGCAGGCAGATTTTAGAAAAAACTGGAACAATTTACCTGAACTGATTCAGAGTGGAGCAAATAGAACCAGGAGAATATTATACCCTTTAATAGCAACATTGAGTTGATGATCACTTAATGATAGACTTAGCTCTTCTCAGCAATACAATAATCAAAGACATTTCTAAAAAATTTGTGAAGGTAAATGCCAACTGCATCCAGACAAAGGACTTAGGAAGTCTGATGAGACCAAAGCATACTATTTTCAATTAAAAATTATTATTTTTTTTGTATTTTCTTTCTCATGATTTTCCCTTTTTGTTCTAATTCTTCTTTCACAACATGACTTAATATGGAATATGTTTAACATGATTGTGTACAGACTATATCAGATTACTTGCTTTTGGGGGGAGGGGAGAGAAAAATTTGGAACTCACAATTTTACTACATGCAAATTTTACTTGATTAAAGAACCTTAAAAGAGTGCTGGCTATTTTAAGTTCGAGATGAACATATTTACTCATAGAGCAAAAGAAAATCTTTTAATCTTACAGTTTGTTGCTACTAAGTTGGTGCAATAATGTAACTCCAATGCATGCTATTTATTATTAGATAATAGCTTCATAAGTTTCATAAGTGATAAATAGTTATGGAGTAACTTTATACTAGCAAGTTAGTTTATAAATCTTCCCCCTCCCCATCTTCAATAAGAAATGAAAGAAAATTTTAGAATTTCATAAGTTCTTTCACAGGACTGGTAAATTTTTATATCCTTGCTGAAGCAGAGTTTATAAAGGAAATTTTATAAGATCTTCTTTGTACTGTTTTCTTTTCCCACAAAATAATTATTCTTCCCTTTTAAATATGCCCAATTAAATACTTATAATACTAGCTTTTAATGAATTAATGATTTTCATAGTATCCAGATGAAAAGAATGAAATTCTCTAATACAATTGCCTTTACTTCTTAAAAATATTTCTTATATTGTGTTCTAAAATTTACAGTTAACACATACATAGTGCTTTGTTTTTTCTTGTCCTTTATTATCAAAGAAGACCAAAATGACATCACTATGTTTGAGACAAATTACAGTATGTCCAACTGTGGCTGATGAGACCAACCAAGCTGACCAACCAACCACAGGTTGGACACAAGTAGTCCATGTGAACACCTAGGGTAGGTTCTCTAAACTTACGGATGTCACGTTTCCCTTGAGCTGCTTCAATTCTGCCTTCCTCATAGAGTGCAGCACCCTCACTGATCCTGTGCCACTGTCTCCCATGCTGAACAATCAGTTCTAAAGTTCTTTCATGAGAAATTCCAGGTGTCTTAGTATCATTTCTTCTCATCCCCTTGTGAGCACATGCCCTGTGTGAGTTCTCCGTAAAATAGTCTTTTTGGCTAGCATTCATGTGGCATTCTAACATCGTGTCCAGCCCATCATAATTCACTCTGTGTAGTAAGGTTGGAATCTTTGGCAGTTTAGCTCAAGAAAAAATCTTAGTGTCTGATGTCTTCTCCTGCCAGGTGACAATTTAAATGAAAGTGATTCAGTTTTCCTGATATGATGCTTTGAAGACCATCCAGGTATCACAAACAAAAAGTAATGAAGTCAGCACAACAGCTCTGTAGACTTTCAGTCATCACTCTTAATCATTCCTCAAAGTCCTGTGGCAACAGGGAAGTGATGAAACAGCAGGTGCAGATATGCTGGGAGTTGTAGTCTTAACCCTGCACTCAGGTGACCCAGGCCATAGGGTCATTTCCTCACTGCTCACTTCCTCATGTGAAGAAGTGGCTTGAAAAGGTGGGGATCCCACATTGTGTTTGAGACACTAAAAAAGCCACAAAAACATCTTCAAAGAAGATTCCACTCACCATTGATGCATGCAATGTGAGCACACTCATAAACAACACAAGATCAAATAGACTTGAAATATGTACAGTTCTTATTGTTAGAGAATTCAGCAGGTATTGGTATCCATATAGCAGCCCTGATGGAAACAAGGCTGGCAAATGAAAGCCAGTTTAATGAAGTCAGAGCTGGATACATACACCTTTTTCTGGAGTAACCACAGTGAAGAGTAACACCATGAAGCTGGGATAGGTTTTGTAATCAAAATTACTCTAGTCTATGTTATTGAATGCCTACCAAAAGGAGTGAATGACAAGCTCATGACAATGAGATTGCCACTTCAGGAAAATGCCTTGCCTATGTGCTCATGATGAACACTGAAGAAGTTAAAGAAAAATTTTGTGGAGACCCTAATCATCAGTGTACCAAAAGAGGACAAGCCTATAATTCTGGGTGACTTTTAATGCTAGAGTAGGCTCAGATTACCAGACACGACAGGGAGTCCTTGGGAGTAATGGAGTTGGAAACAGCAACAGCAATAGTCACATCTTTTATTGAACACTTGAGCTCACCTCATCATTTACCTAAGCTCAATAAAACTTCCTGGATGCACCCTGGTAACAAATATTGGCATCTATTAGACTATGTGAGTATAAGAAGAAGAGACAGACAGGATGTGAGAGTGACAAAGTCAATATATGGTACAGAGTGCTAGACTGATCACAGACTCATTCTCTCTAAGCTAAATATTCACATTCAACCAAAGCAGTGGCCTCAAGGCAAAATGAATATTAGAAGAGTTATTGTCAAGAGACTAGATTGTCTCTGAGTGGGAACAGTTTTTTGCCAACTTGGAGGAAAAACTGAGCCACCACACAGTTGACAACAGTGGAGCAGAAAAGGCGTGTGCAGCTTTCAGAGATCTGGTGTGCAGCACTGCATTTGTTCATTTGGGCTGGAACATTCACAAACACCAAGACATAGTGTTTACCATATACCAGCATCTATTAAAATAAAGTTTAAATATATATTCTTTGATCTATATATCCAGATTCTCTTAGTTTTTTTTCTAGAAGTGGATATTTTTCATAAGTTCTTAAATTGAATTGTTGAGAATAGCAACATCATTTACAATTGATTGTACAGTATTACTATCTACAAGGTTCTTTTCACTTCACTTTGCATCAGTTCATGGAAGTCAAAAAAGACTTTTTGAAGAGTTAGAAAATTACTTAGAAAAGTTCATTCTTTTTCCTAGGAAAAGTTTGTTTTACATAAGTAATGTCACCAGCCAGACATAGAAATGCTTAATGACAAAGTCTTCCTCTTTATTCCTCACTAGAAATTTGAGTGTTAGGTTCCTGCTAGCTGAGAAATGTTTGAAAACACTACCCTTCTGGTTTGTGCACTTAAGGCACACATTACCAAAGACTCACAGAAGCACTTAATGCAAAGTTCCTAATTCAGTTAATAGAAATCACGGTTCAGTTTTCAAATTCAATGTCATTTTTCATTGGTGTTCAATTCTTCATGAACCCATTTGGGCTTTTCTTGGCAAAAATACTAGAGCAATTTGCCATTTCCTTCCTTCGCTCATTTTATGTAAAGATGAGAAAACTGATAAACAGGGTTAAGTGACTTGCCCATGGGCACACAGCTAGTACACAACTTGAATTCATAATTTGATCTCATGAAGGACGAGTCTTCTTGATACTAGGCCCAGCTCTATCCACTTTGCCACCCTTTTGCATCTTTGGTTAATTTTACTCTGGTGTTTAGTTAGCCCCTTTTCAATTGGAATGTTTCTCTGTTTCCAGGCTTTTCCAAACATTTCTTGAATAGGACATATTGCTCTTAACTTGAACTGTAGGTCTTCCTAGAAGAAGAAAAATTGCCCAATAGCCTTTCATGGTTTCTTTCAAGGGGTATGAATGGCATGGGAGAACTCTTTGGAGAGAAAAGGTTCTTCAAGGGTCTCATCCCTAAGGAAAATTTTCTGCCAATCAGTCATACCAAACAGATACTGTACCTCAAGACAAACAATTACAGTTTCCCCAACAGTTTAGGGGTTTTGCCTTGGGATCCAGGGAAGAGAGTCAGATTTCTGACTCTTTAGCCCTCTGAAGAAATTTCACCATCTACCCACCCCATCTGACTGCTCAGGTTATTCAGAAGATCAGCATTCCTCTCTCAATTCCTTGGTGGTTGCTGATTCAAATTAAGGTAAACCGAGGCACAAAACTTCGAGCACAATCAGTTTATTAGCAAAGCATGAATTTGCCAATAAACAGGGTCTCAGCTAAAACTCTGAGAGCTCACTGTTGGTTTTTATAGTAAAGGTAAAAGATGAGCATCACAGATGGAGAAAACCTTTCTTATCATAGATGTGGGGAAAATATGATTGGCTGGAAGTTTCAAAGTCAGGACTAGCAGTGAGTTCTCCTTCTCTCTTGGCACTATGAAAAACTCACTGGTGGTGTCCAACTGCATATCTAGTTATTGTCAGTGATACCAGCAGACTTTCTTGATGGACAGCCAGTATTACAGAGTTAACAGAATGGACTCCCTGGCATCCACCTGCATCTTTGAAGACAATGAATTACCATGACAGAAGAATAGAGCAGTGATCAATAGGAAAATTGAACTTCTAAAATTAATTTAGAAATAAATGAAATATGACTTAGGTAGTTATACAAAATGGTAGTGACAAAATAAAAGTCAATTATAGAACATTATCATTTTGATTTTTCTTAATTTTTGCTTCTAAAAACTTTATCACTAATTAGGACAGTTAGAAGGGCATGGATATGAGTTGATAAATGTTGGAATGATCTCAGAAAAATGAAGAGATGTACTGGGAGAAGAGGGAAAGGAGAGGGAAAATGAGGGAAATATTCTCACATGAAAAAGCATGCAGAACCTTTTAGAATGCTTTTTTCCAATATAGGGAACATGGGGGTTGGATAAGACAGACAGTAATGCTTAAATCTCACTTATCAGAATTGATTCACAGAGGGTACAGTAGTGAAATAGGAGGAGAAGGGGAGAAAAGAAAAGGAGGCAGTGGTTCAAATCCAAACCTTTTGAGGAGGAATAGGGTTAAAATAAAAGTCAGGTAAAGGAAAATACACAGTAATCATAACTATGAATGTGTGAATGGAATGACCTCAATCATAAAACAGAAGTGAATGGCAGGATATATTTGAAACCAGAATCTAACAATGTGATACATACTGTCAGCAAATTAGATTTCATGAAATAGAAATTGATTCCATGAGACACTAATATGTATTTTTAAGTCAAAAGACTGAAAAAAATATAGAAGACTTTAATTATCTCCCTTTAAAAAGAACTAAATTGGAAACCAAGTCAAGGAGAAATGATTTAATAGTTGTAGTATCTACCACCTGAAAGCCATGACCAAAAAATTGAGTCTCAGTATCACTTGAAGAAATAATAATTAGTAACTCAGATTAATTAGAACCATAGAACAAAGCAAAAATAGAAATATGTTTGAGCCAAAACCCCATCTCTCTCAGATTAAGGAAAAATAATGCAAACAGCCAAAAAGAGACTGAAGTTCCCCCCCCCCAAAAAAAGCAAACAAAATGTAACCCCTAACTAGGTTAACTCAAGACATGGCAACTTATCAACAAGAGGAAAGCATAGAATTCAGTATTCCAAAAGGCAAAAGAAAAATTTGCTACTCCTGGCCACTCACAAACATTTAATGGAATGGATGGCTTTTCAAATAAACCCTGAAAAGAACCTTTTGACATTCTTAGAAAAGGTATGAATAGAAACATGAAAAGGTCAGTTGGAATGAACACTCAAAGGGACTATACAAGGATATATTCAGTAGCATTCTTAGGGTTAATACAGGTGTCTACTCAGAATCTTAATGTCATCAGGGGTCATAGAAGGAGCTAAATAGAATAGAGAACTTAGGAGTTACTAGAATTGATCTTTGACGAAATTGGAGAAGGAAGGACTAGAAAGTGTGATGGAAAGAAAGTACTTTGGAAGTCTTGAGAGATTTGAAAAATAGCCTTTGATGATCATGTTATTGAGAGGCAGGAGTAAAGTGATTGCCTTGCTACAACAATCTGTTTGAGGTTGTATAGTATAAATTAATACAGTAACCTACTTCCCACTTTTGTTTAGCAACATATGTATTGAAATGGAGGAAGTAGAGCCAAAGAAATAGTTACTTTGAAAACTGAATTTCTATTATAGTTTAAAACAGTATTTCATAATAGCATAATTGACCTATTTTTGTGTTTTCATCTGTTCTCCTATGTAGTTACAAAAATGATGTTGGTTCTTTTAAAGTTATCACTTTTTTCCCCTCTGTTAAATAGAACCCCTCCATTGTAATAAAAATCGGTATAGTCATAGAAAACAAATGAAAAATTGGATGAATGAAATGAAAAACATAGAACTTAATTTGAAACTCAAGTCCATTACCTCTTAGTTGAGAAATTTTTCGTCATCAGTGTTTTTGAATTCTTGACATTAGGTTGCAACTTTGGCTAGAGTTTTTGAGATATTTCAATATTGTTGCCTCTCGTGTTTTTGTAAATCATAATATATGTATATAAAATTTATTTAAGGCGATGGGGTTAAGTGACTTGCCCAGGGTCACACAGCTAGGTAATTGTTAAGTGTCTGAGACTAGATTTCAATTCAGAACCTGCTGGCTCCAGGGCTGGTGCTCCATCCACTGTGCCACCTAGCTGCCCTGATATATATTGTTTTCTTAGATTTCCTTACTATACATAAATTCATATAATTTCTTCCATGTATCTTTTTCTAATCTGTTATGTTAACCATTTGTCATAGCACAATTAATATTCTAGCACATTCATTTATCACAATTTGTTCTGACCTTCCCTGTTTACAGGGAAGATACTTTTTATGTGAATATGAAATACATACTGGACTGAGAAAAGTATAATACATATATATATATGTATATATATATATGTACATATATATATGTACATATATATCCTTGTGGGCAAGAACTGTTCTATTTTAGGATTTGTATTATCTGTGATAGCACATTTCCCTGATTCAAAAGTGGCCAATAAATGTTTCTTGGTTCATTGATTTATTTGTTTTGAAAACTTGTTTAATTAGTATATTTTTAATTTTTTTCTCAACTTTAATGTCAAAGTAAAGATCATTTTCGTATCCAAAGCAAAGTAGAAAAAATCTCTATACTTCCAGCTTCTTTGATATTGTCCCACTTGTCTGTGCTTCTTTTTGAATTGCTTTCTTCTCTCTGCATTTTATATGGGTGGTGTATTATATTATTTTTTTTTCCATATAGCACTCTTTTCATTATTCTCCCTAGTTCTGCCCACTTCATTTTGCAGCAATTCATGTAAGTCTTTACATTTACAATTTTTCTGAAATTCATCTGCTCATGATTTCTTTCAGAATAATAGTATTCCTTCACATTCATAAACCACAACTTGTTTAGCCATTTCCCAAGTAATGGGTATCCCTTTAATTTCCAATTCTTTGCTGCCAGAGAAAACTGCTATAATTATTTTTGTACATGCAGGTCTTTTCCCCTTTTTATGATTTCTTTGGGCTCATAGACTTAGTGGTGATATTGCTGGATTGGTTGGATCCAGAAATGTTGAATCGGACAACAGCATCACCTTTTATGAGGTGAGACAATAACATGCTTTCATCACAAACCCTTGGAAGACATGGTTGCATTTAAGAGTTTATAAATTGTGTTGGTTTTGTTCACTTTATTATCAATCCATACCATCTAGGATTCTCTGGATTTCCTTATTTCTTATGATTAATATTTACATATTGCTACAGTTTTGTTCTTCTATGATGAACACCCTCTGCCACTTAAATTCTTTTCCTTTTTTTTCCCCCCTTTAATGTCTCCTTTAGGATCAAGAAGTTTGATGTATTTCTTCCTGAACCTTCTTGAGTATTATCTTCCCTCTTGGCCAACCCTTTGTCCCCAATTGTTTCTCTGTTAGGTTTGATGTATATCTATATCAAATTGGAACTGCTTTCTCCACAATTACCAGTAACCTCTTAATTGTCAAATACAAAAGTACTTTTTCTTGGTCCTCATCCTTCATGACATCTGCAACTTCTGGACCTTGTCAATCATCCTCTTCTCCCAAGTACTTTGACCTCTCTCTCTCTGTTTTCAGTATATTGTTCTCTGTTGTTTCTTTTTTTCTTTTCTGACTGTTCCTTTTTAGTCTCCTGGGTGCCACCTAAGGCTCTTAGCTTTTTTTTTTTTTAAGGCAGTAAGTTTAATTGACTTGCCTAGGGCTACACAGCTAGACAATTATTAAGTGTCTGAGGCTGGTTTTGAACTCAGGTACTCCTGACTCCAGGGCCAGTACTCTATTCACTGCATCATCTAGCTGTCCCTTAAGGCTCTTCGTTAACTCCTCTTCCCATTTCTCTTTATATTTTCTTTGACTTCAGTTATCTGTATGTAGATGATTCTCATTTCTCTATCCAGTTCTAATTTCTTCTTGACTTCCATAGTTGAAAACATAAAATGCCTGTTGGACACCTCAAATTTAATTAACATGTCCCCAAACTCTCCTATTACTATTGAAGGGTATCGCCAATACTCTGTTACCCAGACTTCCAATCTTAATGCTATCTTTAACCCTCACATGATTTCACCTCAAATATCCATTACTTAGACTTGTCATTTTTTTCTCCTTTTACTATGGTCTCATATATTCTTTTTTTCCCACTTGTATAACCAACATCTTGGTACAGGTTCTGTTTGTTCTCCCTTACCTCACTTTAATCACCGAATGGACACAGTCAAACTGAGACCTGTTCAAAAAATCAAGGTCTCCCACTGCATCTGGGGCCTTCTCCTGGTTTTTCTGATCCTTAAAGTTCTTCATAAGCTGGCCTTTTTCACTATTCTTTTTATACTTGAGTCAATGTTCCCTGAGGTCTGGTGACACTGGTCACCTTGCTGTTTTTTGCATATGACACCTTATCTGCTGATGCTTTGTTTTCTAAACTGACTTGCCTTTATGTCTGAAATGCTCTTTCTTCTCACATCTGTCTTGATTTCAATATTCATATAAAGTGATCTGCTATTGCTTTTTTTTTTTTCAAGTTTACCTCCCATTTACAAAATATATCTTGCTTGTATGTAGGATTTTTTGTGTTTGGTTTTGTTTTTTTGCCTCTTGCCTCTTGTTAACAATGTGAATTTCTTGAAGATGGAACTCTTTTTGCCTTTCTTTGTATCCTCAGTACTTAACACAAAGTCTAGAATATAGTAATGCTTAATTAATACTTGTTAATTCGCTGACTTTGCTCTCAGATTCTAATAGATATAAACAGTTTAGTTCATGACTTCTTAGTGTCCAACTTGTTTGACTGTGCTGGCTGACATCTTGCTGACATCCTCCTTCCTTTTGTTTGTAGGGCTTTTGGCTGGATTTTTATGCAATTTTGAGACAAAAGAAATCACTTTAGTTCTTTTGGATTTTTTTTTCATGTGACCTGGTACTAATTTTTAGAATTTGGCTAAAAATAGTTGGGAATTGATTAACCCACTCTCCATTCAGACAGCTATGTTGGCCAGAAGTACCCATTAACAAACACACTTTAAAATACAAACAAAATAGAGAGTTGAATTTAAAATTAATTTAGTTAATATCATAATATAATACATAATTAATTATGTATAATTAATATAATTTTCTACCAGTTTTTTGGAAAATAATATAGTTATTAACAAAAGAGCATAAAGAAATTTTTGCTCCCAGTTCCCTTCTTTTAAGCCTATAAATTTTTATTGTGTATATATATGTTGTTTTTATGGGCATGTTCTGCATATATTCTAATTCTTTGAGGCTTAATTTGCTTTACATAACTTATTGATAATCATTTTTATTTAAAAAATTGGACATGTAAATTTTATTAATTACAAGTTCATTCATTGAATGTGTTTAAAGTATTCTCATTTTTTGAGAAGTGGTTATGGATGTTTGTATGTGTAGATCATTTCCCCTGCCGAAACTTTAGGATATTTTCTCAGGATTGTGATTCTTGGGTTGCAGAGTTTATAACTTCTATGGCCAGATTGTTTTTCAAAAGACTCATGCCAATTTATAGTGTGAACACATGACTGTGTTCTCCTATGTCCCTTCCAATATCGAATCTCATTCTTCTTTATCTGGTTACACCAAATTGTGCTATGACAACATTTTAAAATCGTTTTATGTTTCTTTGGATTATTAAGGGTCAATAACTTTTGGGGTATGTGTTTATTGGTAGTTTATGTTTTTTGTATGAAAATTATTCACAAACTTTAATCATTTCTACTTGGAAGTAGATATTATTTTGATAATTTTTATCTAAAAGAATTTTATCAGATATATTTGCCAATGACTGAAGTAAGAGACCAGCATCATGGGAAAATGTTGAGCTGATTTCATATCTGAAATTTCACTATCTCATTACATTGGGCAAGATCTTTCCCTTATTTTCCTTTCCCTTTATTTCGCTAATATTTAGCTACCAAGTCATAGTTGTTTTGGTAGTCAAAATAATCAGAACTCCTTTCCATATTAAGGAATTTGCAATACATTTTTCAAATCTGCTTATTTTTTATATAATCAAAACTCATTATCCCATTTAATCATGATAACTAGCATTTCTTTAAGGTTTGCAAAGTATTTTACAAATATCTCATTTCATCCTCAAAACTACTCTTAGAGGTAGGTGCTGTAATTATCACCCCTATTTTACAAAGGAAGAAGCATAGACAAACAGACTTGCCTAGTATCACCGAATTATTAAATGTCTGAGACCTGATTTGAACTCAGGTCTTCTGTCTCCATATCTAACACCTTCTTTATGCTTTGTACATTTGTTTGGTAGGGAAAGAGTCTTCTTTCCATCTTGATATAAATGTTATTACGTTTACTTTAAATATTTTCATGACATATACTTAAGAATGTCTTATTTGTGCCATGTAGTTATTGCATATCTTTTCCCTTATCCCACATAACAGAGTAAAATAGTTCGTGTTCTGAACCTTTGGCAAAAAAATGGAGTGTTCAAAATTGAAATTATTCAACCTCTTTTGGACATGGCAGCAGGAGCTACTAGTGCTGCCTCAGTGCCAGAAAATGTTACTAATAATGAAGGTATGATCATCTAAAATCTTAACTTGTAATTTACTTAATGCATTGATTTTTATGAAGCATTTGTATGGCTCATGTGTAGAAATTTAGAATTTCGTTTTGTAATTCAAGAACTGCAGATTGGATTTGTATAATTAAGTAGCTCATTTTTTAAAATAGAATATAATATGTAATATAGTACTCCAATGAGGAAAAAAAGAATTTTGGTACTATTACTGAGATCTTAGGGTTTTCTATTACATTTCCTTGTAGGTTCATCTCCACCCCCAATAAAAGTTTCTTCTGAAACTCCACAAGTCACTACAAATTCAGTGCCCACTATGCCACAGTTGCCAAGCTCTGATGCTTTTGCAGCAGTGGCTCAGTTATTTCAGACAACCCAAGGACAGCAGGTAAGTCAACTAAAACTTAAGCACACAGAGAAAATATGATTGGTAAAGGTCATGGTAATTTAACAAAAACAAACTTACTAAATACTACATGTAGGGCACTGAGCTGGGGGTGGGGGTGGGGAATATAAATGGAGCCATCTTACATTGATGAGGGGTTGCTAAGTAATACAGTTTGGTTGAGGGAACCAAGTTTTTAGGAGCACACAATGATAGAATATGTAGGAAAAGAAATTAAGGGGTACCAATCCATTTATTACTCCCCCCAAGAATTTGACTTAAGAGAGCACAAACCTTTTGCTATTTACATTTCTATCTTTACTGTACACTCCTTTTCCCATGCAAAACAGAACAATGTGAAAAACCTTTATCAAGAGGAAACAGAATCTATTTGGTTTCCCTACCTGTGTTAATTTAATTTGTCTCACTATTCATTGTATTTCTTAATCATGTTTTTTTATACTATGCACCTACCAGAATATAGCTTATTGAATTTCTTATTTGTTAAGCTTCAGCAAATTCTTCAAACTTTCCAACAACCTTCAAAACCCCAGTCTCCAGCCATTGATAATTCTGTGATGGCTCAGGTTCAAGCTATAAC
This sequence comes from Macrotis lagotis, assembly GCF_037893015.1. NCBI lineage: Eukaryota > Metazoa > Chordata > Mammalia > Peramelemorphia > Peramelidae > Macrotis > Macrotis lagotis. Next base: position 503,085,883 of record NC_133658.1, read on the forward strand.
AGCTCAGTTGAAGACTACAACGACACAACCATCTGAACAAAAAGCTTCCTTTCCCCAACCTGAGCAAAAAACTACATTTGATAAGGTAGGCCATTTCCCTTAATTTTTCAATCAGCTCTCAACATCTGAGCTATTGAACTCCACCTTATTGCCCACAAAAATTTATCATTATTTTCACAGACTGGTTTCTTTCTATTACTCAGCAATCTCCTACACCATCTCCCTCATATTATCAGTCTGTATGCATAAGAATTACAAAATAATTCTAATTGTAAAATCGAAATTTTATTGGAAGGGCTAATCTGCTCCCCTGAAACATCCTATTAGTACTTTCCAAAAAGGCATAAAAGTAAATAATTTCAGATTTTATCTCAGAAGTAATTTGGGTGTTTTGTAGTGAATTTTTAATACCAATAGGTATTTTTAGAAATATTGAATTAGCAATTTCTGTTTGGAAATATGTGGTCCCTTCGAAGTATATTTAATATCATTTTCATTTTATTGCTTGAATTTCAGAGGAAAATATTAATCTTATTGCACACATTGGTATTAGATGTCGTATCACAATGGAAATAATGTTTTGCATGATTTCACATATAAAAATGGGTATTTTTATTGTTTGCCTGGGTGGGGAAAGACTGGAGGGAGGGAGAGAATTCTAAACTCAGAATTTAAAAATGAAAAAAGAATGTTAAAAATAAATTAACTAACAATTTTTCTTTAAAAATGTCATATCACAAATGTGTATTTGCTAAAGACAAAGATTAATCCAGAAGGATATTGATTATGTTAAAATTGGGTGCATACATGATATAGTAAATTTTGTTGGTAGTCACATTGGTGGGCATGTGAGAGTATAGTAAAGAAGATTATGTGTACTCTTTGTGAGGATTATCTCTATAGAATAATTGAGTCTAATCAATTTTTCCCTAAATGTGTAATGAATCATTTTTTTAAACCAGAAAATGTTTCTGTTACAAGGGACTGCTGCCACCTTATCTTTTTTGGAGAGAATGTTTTTATTTAAGAAAGCAAATGAAGGTGATTTCCTGTGTTTCCAAAAACAAGGGAAAGAACCAGTATTTGGACTATTCTCTTTTCATAAAATGAGATTATTTGACTTTTTAATGTTAAGGCATATATATATACATCATTCACATGTGACCAAAAAACCCCCCACTGGTGTCTTAAATGTATTTTTTGAAGTTTTTCCTTGACCCATAGAATAACTTTGCTTTGTTTTGTTCCTTAAATATTATATTAATAACACACCATATAATTTCTTTAGACTTGCAAAGTAAGTACATAAGCTAAATTAATATTTTTGTGTTTTTACTAATTTTGAAAGTAGATATTTTACTATACCAGAAGATTTGCTTTGTATACTTTAAAATATGTGTGATTATATATTGTATTTTATATTTGTGACACAAGGTAAGCTTTTCTTCTAAAAAATATGTAAAATAGCTATGGAATTATATTAACCTTGTTATGAGACAAATTTTGATCTTTTTTTTTAAAAAAGAAGCATTGAAAAATCATTATTTTTTCCAGAAGTTATTAGATAGATTTGATTATGATGATGAGCCTGAAGCTGCTGAAGAATCAAAGAAAGAAGATTCTTCCGTTTCTCCTTCTCTTCCTCAGCCTCCGTTGTAAGTGATTTAAAGCATTTTAAAGAAGAACAAAGTAAAAGTTATTATTATTTAGAAGTCTGAGAAAAGACTAATTTCTCCATAGAAGCAATATAAAACCATTTTCTGTAATCTTGCTGTTAATTATTAAATTTCATTTTAACACAGACAATGGTGCATATCAGATATATTATTTTATATAGTACTTGATCCATAAAATAATGTAGGGCAACAAATAAGGCCATTTTATATGGTGTTTAATGTTTTTAAAGTGCCACAGATACCATAACTCATTTTGATCCCAGAGCAACCCTGACAGGTAGGTATTAGAATTAGAATTATCTCCATTTTAAAAAACTCAAGAGGTGAAGTGACTTGCTTTTGGTTAGAGAGCTTGTCTGTATTAGAAAACAGGTCTTTTCCCTCAGCCCTCACCCCCACCCCAGTTCTCTCTGGACTCTTAAGTTTTAGCACCTTTTTCATTATGACATAATGCTTTAATGCAGAAAAGTTAAGAAATTGTTCTGATTCATAGGTAGATGAGATCTTAAAAAAGGTATTAGACCAAATTCTTGCTCTTAATATTAATTGAGCTTTACAATTTCCTTATTGGGCTGTTCCATACTACATTTTGTTTTTTATTTCTAGTGGATTTCCAGGAGATGGGATGCAGCAGTCAGCATATTCACAGCTTCCAAATATAGATCCCTATCAGCAGAGAATGTTGGGAGTACAACAGGAACCGATACACCATCAGGTATGGATGACCCTTACATTTTAAATATAGACCTACTGAGGCATGTGGGTACCTCTTTCTAAAAATTTGTAATTTAGTAATAAAGTATGAATTAGAAATACTGAAAATAGGTTTCTTTTCTGAGACTAAATTTTGAGAAAATGAATATTGAATATCATTAATGAAAAATAAATCTTTTGAAGTTGTCTTCTGGTGATATCAGAAGTTTTTATGGTAGGAATTGTTCACCTATAGTCTAAGTTGGTTATGAAATCATTTTAATAAGTTTATTTAAACATAATTATTTTCTTTGTAATTTGTACATTTTATTTTATGCAATTTAAAAATATAAGAATTTCAAGGAATTCCCTATATCATGAAAGGGGTCCAGAACGCAAAATTTTTTTAAATTTGCAAGCATTTAGTTCTCCTGTCCATTGAACAAAATTTTTTATTTTTTCAAGGAAAGATAACTCAATATACATAGTTCAGGCAACACACACACAACACGCATGCACACACTCTCTTTACCTTCAGTTCTCCAAAGAATTTTCATAGTTAAATTTTTATAAATTCTGAGTATGCTTTGATAGATAATGTTCTCAAATATTTCTAGGCTCCCCTGCTGAAATTTGTTTTACTTGTAAGTTGTTCAGTTCTATCCAATTCTTTGTGATCTGATTTTGGGGTTTGTCTTGGCAAAGATACTGGAATGGTACTTGCCATTTCCTTCTCCACCTCATTTTTCAGATGAGGAAACTTGAGGCAAACAGGGTTAAATGACTTGCCCATGGTCACACAACTAGTAGTGTCTGAGGCCAGATTTGAACGTGGGTCTTCCTGATTCCATGCTCAGCACTCTATCCATTGTGCCACCTAGCTGCCCACTGCTGGTAATATACAGGCATGCTAATGATGTATGTATATTTAATATTCTACTACTTTGATAAACTTATTATTTCAATTGTTTTGGTTGAATTTAATTAACTCACCATCTGCAAAAAGTAATAATTTTTATTTCTAGAAAAACGTTAAATAGTAATAATAAATATTCTTACTAAACTTGGATCTAATTTAAAAAGATTCTTAATTTATCTCCATTACATTCTTTGCTTGCTCCTAGTTTTAGATAGTTATTTGTTATTACACTAAGGAAATGTCAAATTATTTCCATTTTCTAGAGTTTTAAACAAATGACTTTATTTTGTCAAAAGCCTTTTTAAGCCTTCATTGGCATAATCATGTGGTTTTTTATTATCAATATCATTTATTATATTTTATCACCTTTTTTATGTTGAACCAACCCTGTTTTCATGATATAAATCCAATCTAGACATTATGTATAATCTAATACATTGTTGTAGTCTAATTATAAACATTCAGTTTTATACATTAAATCTTTGTATCTATGTTCATTAGGAATGCTTGGTCCATCATTTTCTTTCTAATTTTTTTCTCTGGTTTAGGTATCAAGACCATATTTCTAACATATCAAGAGAATGGAAGGGTGCCTTTTTCCTATAATTTTAAACAGTTTTATGTAATACTGGAGGAAATGATGTATTTTCTACCCTTGATTTTTCTTCAGGTCTTAGTTAATTGTCCCCAAGAAAATTGCATGATATCTTTCCCAGCTTTCCTTAATTAATCTTATCTTCCCTCTGAGAGAACATCCTGTATATATCTTGGTTATACTTAGTTGTTTACATGTATAGTCACCTTCATTACATAAAGTATAAACTCTTCTTTACAGCATCTGAATTGATTTTGGTGATTTTCTTGTTAATAAAGAGGGAATTTAAGTAGATACTCTATCCCTTTCGTGGGTTGTTTTGTATATTGTTTTTGTAAATTATTTAATATAATGGTTTTATGGAACATTAAAAATCTTTTTTTTCATTATTGAAATTAAAGAACCTAAACCATTTTTTCCCTATTGAAATAAGAAGATAATGGTTTGAGTGGGTACTGTGTTCTATTAGTTTATATAGTACTTAAAATTCTTTTGCTGCAAGTTTTAGGTTTTAACAAATGATTGTTAAATTTCTGAGCTAAAGCTTTATACTGTATAATTAATTATATGCTAAAAATTTTAAAGTTAAGATAATTCAGAAAGTTATTAGGGACCTATGTATTTTATGATACTACTGCCAGTATAAACACAAGAACCTAGTTTGAGAGAGATTTCAAAAAATCTGTTTAACTAGTTACATTTTCTTGTCTAGATCATGGCCAATCCTAGTTCATCTAGAGTAGTGGTTCTTGATTTGAGGTCTGTGAACTTCATTTCTTTTTTACTATTTTGATATCATTGGCTTTATTTATAATCCTGCGTATTTTATTTTAAGCATTTAAAAACATTGTTCTGAAAAGGCCTCCCTTAGGCTTCAAGCAGACTTCCAAAGGAGTTTATGGCACTTAAATCCCTTCTAAAAATGTAGTGCTGAAAATTTGAAGGGAAAACTAATTTTAGTGATTTTCATCATTTACTAATGGATTTTTCCTGACTGTTTTCTAACAGTTTCCACTAATACATGTTTAGAAGTCTTAAAAATGTTTTTAGGTTTAAGTGATGCCTCTGTGGAATATATTAATAGTTATTTAGAACTCAAAAACAGATACACATTTCTTTTTTATTTTAACCTGATTTTTTAATTGTAATTATGGTATTCAAATCCCTAAAAGTTAGTCAGTCAATAGCCATTTAATAAAGTCATTATATGCTAGAAAGTTTTATAAATCTATATTATGTCATCATTGCCACAATTCTTTAAAAATTCAGTTGATGTTTTTAATATATACATGTGTGTATGCATATACATGCTTGTATGAGAGCATATAAATTTAAATTTGCATGTATAGAATTACATTTGAAAACTGCAAGCTTTTTTATTAGTATATTTTATTAAGATAAGTTGTTTTATATATAGTACTTGAAATTTTTTCGGTAATCTAGATTTAGAGTGCTATCTGATTTTATATAGAGAATAACTTTTGGTTTCTCTAAATTATTTGTGGCAATGGACATTTAAGTAGGAATTTAATCTTTCCTTTTTTTTTTTTAAGGTCCCACTTCCTCCTAATGGACAGATGCCAGGGTTTGGACTACTTCCTACACCTCCATTTCCTCCTATGGCTCAGCCTGTGATTCCTCCAGCACCACCAGTACAGCAACCTTACCAAACTTCATTCCAGGCACAAAATGAACCACATATGCAGAAAGTACATCAACAGGTGAAAAATAATTCTAGATAATTAATTAAGTAATAGAAATGAAAAGTTTCGTGTACAGAATTGCTTCTTGGCAGATTTTTCCCTTTATATCTCTAATTGTATTTTGTCCAAATGCTGAGCATTATTTAGAGTCATGTGTTTTCAGTTTCAAAAAACTTTGAAAATTTAATAATAATGAAAATAAAGTTAATGTTGCCATGAACTAACTAAAAATTCCTCCAACTTAAGGTAGAAATAGCTAAAATTTTACCTTAAAATGGCCTTGAGTACTTTTCCAAATTTGCATAGGATTTACCTGTCATATCTTGAAATATTTTGAATTCTAAATGTTTCTCATGTACATTTGCTATAAAATTAATTAAAAGCATGTATTGAATAATCTTTGCTATTATCATCAAAGTGTGTCAAAATACACTGACATAATTTTATTATTTTTAAAAAGTGGCTTTAGAAATGCTATGACATGCAGAGGAAAGGATAATCTTACCTTTCATCTTCTAATTGGTTAAAGAATTTTCCTTCTGTCAGGTAGTTTTAAAAAACGTAATTCAATCAAGAGAAGTGTTTCAAGAAACAAATTCTCTGGACTGATACTTAATAGGCTATAACCTCTTACTGATATAACATTCCTTCCCCTCATTTTAAATTGAGTTTTATTTTAAAGGAAATGGAAGTGGAACAGCCTTGTGTTCAAGAAACTAAGCGGCATGTCTCTGAAAACAGAAAGTCAAGATCTAGGTCAGCATCAAGGTGAGGGGAATACAGCATAATTTTCCAGGAGTGAATACTTTAAGATGAGAAAATTTTAAATCAATTTGCTTAAATTTAAAGTTTTCCAGATTTGGCTTTGAAACATTTTTAGAATTCATATATATGTGGGTTTGGATAACCACAGTTATGGGAACTATTCAAGTGAAGACTTGGGATTAACTTCATGAGTTATAAGTGTGACATAATGTGTGAATAAAGTTTATTCTAAAAACATGTTAAAATTAGGGTATAAGTATATGAGGGAGATGGGTTTATATGTCTTGGACTTGGTGTGGATGATAGGGAGGGTATTTATATCAAATACATAATGAAAAATGTTCATTATGTAAGAATGAACTATTAACAAGAGCTACCTACTGACTAATCCCTCAAGGATTTATAGAATTTGACTTACATGTACCTGACTTTGTTTGGGGGATAACAAGTATTCATTACCAAAGAAGAGATCAGGCTTTCTTTCTCACTGGTTTATTGTTCCAAGAAAATGGCCTAAAACAGAGTTCACTGACATGTATTAGATCTAACAAAATGCAAGTAATATCCCTTCTATAAATGGTACTTGAGTTATAATATTAGTTTCAGGTATAGAACATGGGTTTATTTCATCTACTGAAGAAACTTGGTATAAAAAAGTCAAGCATGTGCTTTCAGTTCAGATCTCATAAAACACCTCAGTTCATTGATTTTAATTCTTGTGGAAGTTCCAACTTCGTGGAACTATTGAATAGATATCATACATTCATATTTATCTTGAACTTGTACTTGCCAAGCAGCTCACAAGGATATATGTCTGACATGATTGAAAATAGATTAAGATTTAAAATAAATCGATTTTATGTCCATAAGAAGTCATGTGAGGGAGAATGGTAGAAGTGTGCTTAGAGACTCAGAGGGTTAGAAGATGACAGTGGTATCTTGTATGATAAAGATTATCTTAAGTGTAACCTAGGACTAAGCGGTATGTTATGAGAACAACATAAGTTTGTAGTATGCAGTGAGAAAGATCTAAACTTCATGGAGTTTTTTTCATTTGCTTCATTTTTGGTCTTTTTGGTTAGTGTGGGTTTTTATTAGTTCTCCCCCCCATGCCCTGCTCCCAAACTGTTTGAGCAGTGCTAGTTTTTCTAGGTAATCTATTTTTCCCACAAACTATGTGTAAAGTTTTCCACTGAAATTGAAGTAAGCCACACAGATAAAGGAATTTTGTATTAATCCAAATTCAAGTTGTTGTTTTTTCTCTATCAATCTTGCCATTTTGAATTCAGCACATATTTGGTAACATTGGAAGTAGATTACTATATCTTCTACGTACATCATTTAATCAGTTCAATAAACATTTAATTTAAATACTTGCTATGTACTAGACATCCACATAAGAAAAAGAAAAACAGGCCCTGCTCTTCAAGGGAAAGTACAGGCTCTTAAAGTCTAATGGAGGAAGATAATGCAGAAAAGGATGCAGGAAAGTATGTGGAAGGGGCCATGAGGGGGTATCCAGTGCAAAGAATATGATAGTCCTCTAGTCCAAAACAAGCAGAACCACAAATGGAACATGAAAAGTCACCTGTAAAGTTCTGAGCACTTTGTAAAAGAAAGCTTTTGGTGTAGTTTATTTCTCTGCCTTCTAGGCAACTAAAAGAACTTTAAAAGTATTGAGTTTCAAAAGCTAAGTCAAGTCTGCTTGGTGATGAGATTTCAGATGATCAGCTTATCCTGGAGACATTTATGTTATATTCTTTGAATTGAATCTAAAATTTAGTTTTAAGATGCACTGTGGTGAGCACATACACTACTTATATATGATCTGTCCACTTGTAACTAATTTATATGTATGAATTAAGTAATATTTAGTTATATGGAAAATGGAAAAGTTATGTATAATGTTGAGTATAGTTCTTATACATAGATGCTTCTGTGTGTGTGTGTATGTGTATGTGTGTAAACTTGAAAAATGGCAGTTACTCCCTTATATTAGTTATATTGAAAGGTATTGTTGTCTACAGGGAAATATGGTAGGACACAGAGATGGAATTTGCAATGCTTTTTTGAATCTTTTAAAAACAGTAATCAAGGCAATCTGATATGCCCCTTTTAAGGTAAAATGGATCACACTAGAAAATCATAGTATTAACTTATTAAATAATCATACTGGTCAATAAAATTGTAAAGAATGCTTTTTTTTCCTAGTAGAGATAAAAGGAGGGAGAAAAACTTTAGGGCTAAAAACAATAAAGTATATTAATGATGAAAATAAATATATATAAAAACAAAGGATGCTTATTGTATTTGGTTGCTGGCTAAAATAATCAGTCCTGTATCCAGCTTTTATTATTTGAAAAACTTGAAGACACAGTTACCAAATCTTTATTCCTAACCACTGAGTTACAGTGCTAAGCTTAAAACTCAGAGGAGGGAGGGAGGTGGGGAGAGAGAGAGTGCATGCGCATGCACATTTATGTGTGTTCATTCTGCTCTCTAATAAATATTAGGTCACCCAAAAGAAGGAGATCAAGGTCTGGTTCTAGATCTCGAAGGTCCCGTCATCGTCGTTCTCGTTCACGGTCTCGAGAGAGGCGACGGCATTCTCCTCGATCCCGATCACAAGAGAGACGAGAACGAGAGAGAGAAAGAGAGCGCAGGCAAAAAGGACTTCCTCAAATTAAGCCAGAAACTGCTAGTGGTAAGTTTCTCCAAATTTTTTGAAGTTATTGGACTAAGTTGAAATAAGTGGTTTGGTTTTTAGGTTTGGGAGTAGAAAATAGAAGGCAGTAGAGCAAATGAACATTTCCAAGGAACCTCCCACATTAACTTCATGCAAAAAAAAAAGAAAGAAACCTTTACAAGTCTTAGTTTATATTATAATATTTTTAATTATTCAGGATAACTCATTTTAAAGTTGTTAAAATATGGTAAAAATCATCTGTTTCTTCCATAGAAACAAAAGAACTGAAGGGGAGAAGGGACCAAGAAATCAGGGAAGGTTTCATGGAAGAAGTGACATCTGACTTCATCTTTAAGAAACAAAAAAATAGCTTGGATCCCTTGAGCAGTCTGAATCCTATTCTTTTTTAATGAATTTGAAGTAATAAAATCAAATACATAGGATTAGAAGGGAAAAATGAAGTTGAAATAAATTTATCAACATTTTCTTTTAAAAAAACAAGTACATAAATGTCAGGTTAAAAACTTCACATTAAGGGCTTGTGAGCAGGAAATGACATGTCACAACCTGCATCCTAGGAAGATTAAAATGGATTGAACAGATGCAGAAAGTGAGAAACCAATTAAGGTAGTTTTTTTTTTTTTTTTTTTTTTTTTTTTTTTTTGCAAGGCAAATGGGGTTAAGTGGCTTGCCCAAGGCCACACAGCTAGATAATTATTAAGTGTTTGAGACCGAATTTGAACCCAGGTAGTCCTGACTCCAGGGCCAGTGCTTTATCCACTGCGCTACCTAGCTGCCCCTAAGGTAGCTTTTATAGCATAGCCCAGGTTTAGCAAGCATCTTCTTCAGAGATAATGGTTATGCAAGTTTAAAAAAAAAGGAAGAAAGATGCAGGAAATATTGTGGAGGTGAAATGAACAGGATCTGATAGCTGATGTAAAATATGTATGGTAGGGTGAGTTGAGGGAAAGGGATGACTTATGTTAATAACCTTGATCAATAAGAGGATATTAGTACTGTATATTTATGTGTATAAATACTGTATACTGTGCATTTGAGTTAATAGGAGTTAATAGTTGGAAGTGCCTGGTTGGAGATGTGTAGCAGTTTGGTACAGAAATGGAGTTCTGTGTAGAGAAGATAATTTGATCTACAGGATTTGATATATCACCCAAGAGAGGATAAATAGATGAATGGATGAAAGAATGAATGAATTGGGGAGTTGGAGGTGCAGTGGTAAAAGAATATGGAATATACTTTTTTATTAGAAGTATGTGCTTTTATTTGGGAATAGGGAGATATAAAAAATTTGAAAAATCAGTGAAGCATTTAAAATCCATAGAAGTCTGAAAGGATGTATATAAAAATAGCAAGGTTGGTATTATTATGTTAAATTTACATGTGCATTTTTAAATAAGCTGTATTAATAGTTTCAGTTTAATATACAATACTTTGTATATGAAATATGCTTTTTTGATTGTATAGTTCATAATACATTTTAAAAGAACATGGATTTACTAATTATGAAATTATTGGTAACCTTTGAGCTCAGTTCACTTGAGTGGTGGGGTTAGAATTCAAGTTATAAGGAATTAAGTAAAGAGTGGAGACATTAATAAAAGACTGGTAGACTAGAGGGTTGGAAATACTGATGGTCCTAGTGCAAGAAGTTAGAGGTAGACATACATGAGAGTATGATCTAAAGGAGAAATTTCTATAGTTCAGGATGGCATAGTTTTGAATTATATCTAAGATGTGAACATTCCTGTCAAATGGAGAGCAAGATCTTCAGAATTGAAATAAAAGGTTGAGGTACATGAAATGATCAAAGATTAGGGTAGGAGTAGATTCAGCCAGATGCCAAAGTTCAGTTTCAAAATACTTTTTATACATTCTCTCATTTGATTCTCATAACAACCTTATGAATCTGGTATTATTTTCCTGATGAGGATCTTATCCTTATTCCTGATGAGGCTTATCAAGTAATAATAGTCTTGCTTTCATGGTCACATAATAAAAGTGATTGAAGAAAAACAACAAGAATGAAATAGATTCATAAGTAACCATAGCAGGGTTCCATTTTAAAAAATCATAATTGATGGAGTTGTGCATCTCTTAAGAAGTTTCCTGAGTAATCAAAGCAAAAGATAGTTTCTGCAAGTGGCAATGGTAATTAAATGAAATATGATCTGCTCCTGAGGCTACATATGTGTCAGCATTGAAGGAGGAAAGTATAATTATGGAGAAAAGTATAATAAGGGGGGTGGTTTATAAATAATGTTGTTGGAGTGAAATTTTAGTGGACACAGTGCAATATAATTGAGGAAAAATAGGTCTAACCTTAATTGGAGTGAAAGTACTGAAGAGTCATCAGGGAATTGGATTTTTACTATAGTAGAAGTGACTGAATCAGTAGAATTTTGTGAAGAAAGGAGTAGAAATTTCCTAAATGACAAGATTGAATAGTACAGTGGAGTGAGTCCTGCAAGTTCTGTTTTAAGTTTAGCTCCATTTTAAGCTTTTTAGCTTATTAAACTTAAAAATGTAACTGAGACTTGGGACAACCTATATGAGCTGTATATTTCATTTATTTTCCAATTACATACAGTGGTAGTTTCTACCAATTTTTTTTTTTTGGCAGGGTTTTGAGTTTTACAATTTTTCACCTTCCGTCCCCCCCAACAGACGGCAATCTGATAAGATGCTTTACTTTTGCATCAGTTTGAAATTGAATGTGTTATGAGAGAAGAATCAGATCAAAAAGGAAAGAAAACAAGAGTTTAGCATGACAACTTTTACAAATTGAAGATAATAGCTTTGGTCTTCATTTAAACTCCACAATTCCTTCTCTAGATATAGATGGTATTCTCTATCACAGATCCCCTAAAATTGTCCCTGATTATTACAGTGATGGAATGAGCAAGTCCATCATGGTTGATCATCCCATGTTGTTGTTAGTTACACACATTTATTCTAATGGAAAGTTAGACTTTTTAAGGTTTCTTTATAAGAAGTGTTTTGAAAGAAAGGGTAAAGGTAAAAGAAATTTCTAGTTGGGTTTAGGTATTTGGAAAAACTTCTTGGAGAAGGTGGCATCTGGTTGAGGCCTTGAAGGAGGAAAAGCATTTCCAAAGGTGTAGATATACCATTCTAGGCATAGAGGATTGATTGTGTATGTGCCCCAAAACTAGGTAATATAATGGGCAGAGTCCTGCAGATGCATTGAAGAAGCCCTCAATTTTGCTTCACACTTAACTAAGTTGTTCTGTGACCCTTGGAAAGTCACTCAACTATTATAAGTTTCCATGTAGTTTAAAGCTTATAGTTTATTAAGCTTAAAACTGTTAAAAGAGTTTCAGGTCATACTGTATATAAACTTATATGCACAGATTGGTACATGATTAAATATACACTAGATTCTAAGCTTCACAAGAGCTGTTATTTTTTTAGAAAGATTTTATTTAGTTTTGAATTTCATAATTTTCCCTCTAAACTTGTCCCCCCCCCCCCCCCCCCCCCAGAATGCAGTATGTTAGTCTTTACATTGTTTCCATGGTATACATTGATCTAAGTTGAATGTGATTAGAGAGAAATTGTATCCTTAAGGAAGAAACAAAGTATAAGAGATAGCAAAATTATACAATAAAATAACATTTTTTTTAAGGAAAGGTAATAGTCTTTGGTCTTTGTTCAAACTCCACAATTCTTTCTGTGGATACAGATGGCATCCTTCATAGCAGATACCCCCAAATTGTGCCTGGTTGTTGCACAGTTGGAATGAGTAGTCCATTAAGGTTGATCATCACCCCGATGTTGCTGTTAGAGTGTACAATGTTCTTCTGATTCTGAAAAGCTGTTATTGCTAACAGGGCTTTAGACATAATAAATGCTTAGATATTAATTGAATGAAATAGTAGTTGGATTGATGATATTTGAGTTTCAGTTCTGGGAGAGTTGTCTTTTAACATTTCGTTGATTAAACAAATTTTCGAGTTTCCACAGTGTGCAAATTAGATAATCCTCTTAAGTTCTAAAGTGAAAATTACTAGGTTTTTACAAAAATTAGGCAAAGAGAAGTCACTTTTTAATGAGATAGAATTCATATGGAATTATCATTGTTTTATGGTTTGAAATTTGTAATGCTGTAAATTTTGTAAAGGCCAAAAGCTGATCAGTGACTTTCAACCTAATTCTTAAAATTTAGGTATCTAGGTTAGTCTTCATTAAGAGTGTGTAAATCATTTTTTAAGATATGATTATGTTTCATTTATAAACTATTTGAAAGGGTGAATTTATAAGCTGCTGCATTGAGGCAAAAAACGAAGAGAAAGCAACAAATAATTAGAGATAAAGCTCTGGCTGCTCCTTTGCAAACTTAAGTTAACATATAACATACAATGGGATTTGAAAAAATAGAAACACCTACGTATAAAGGTACCTTTCTTCATTAAAGTTAAAATATAGTTAAGCCTTGTTTAGTCTCGCCTTGGTTTTATCCTTGTGATTAAATTAAGTTTAATTCTCTTAACATGCACTTTTGAAGTAGAATGAACAGTTCCCTCCCACTGTATCATAGTCATTTCACAATTTAAAAAAAAATCTCTAAAATAATGAAAGCATTTAAATTTTGATATAGTATAAAATTGTTTACTTAATTCTTGTTATCTAAGTAAATCTATTTTCAAAATACTTAAATGTGCTTTCATAAAACAAATTATTTGAAACATGCAGGGAAAGTTGACATTTAGAAATCTTACTGTGGCTATGTAAAGCAAATAATTACTCTCAGATATCATTGAAGTAAATGTAAATATATCAGTAACTCTTCAAATGAATCATAATTGTGTTCTTTGCAAATATATTTTGTTTTTAAGTAATTTTTTACTTCAGTTTTTTAAATTACTGTTTTCCTTTAAGTTTGTAGCACTACCCTCTGGGTTGGACAGCTAGACAAAAGAACTACTCAGCAGGATGTTGCCAGTCTGTTAGAAGAATTTGGCCCAATTGAATCAATTAATGTAAGTATTTTTCTGATCACTTAATGATTCATGATTTTGACAGATAAAATACAAGAATTTTGTCATTGACAGCAAAGAGAATAAAACTAAGGTTTCCTGATCCAATGTTTATCATTTTTCTAACAATGTGTCTTTTTTTTAAAAAAAAAAACATTTATTTTTATACACACACACACACACACACACACACACACACATTATGTATAAAGATAGTTTTCAACAATCATTTTGGTAAAAATAATTTTCCTCCCACCCTTCCTTCTCCTCTCCACCCTAAGGTAGCAAGTAATCAAATATAGGTATAACCATTTGTCTTAAATGACTTTATATGGTATTCCCTGTTTTAATTTAAAGCCCAGTTCTAAGAAGAATCTTTAAAAATAACTGTTTTGTATTAGCTCAGGGAAAATTTTTGTTATAGTAATGAATATCCAAATTTATCGTATGATTTCTAGAAATTATAGTGTTAAAAAGAAGGGAAAGAACTTCTTGCCAAAATGGGTACCTGAATGAAATCAGACTGTCCCAATACTCATATACCAGATAAACCCTGAAGTCTACATTAGACCATGATCTGAAATTCACTGAGAAACTATTGTCAGAAGTGATTATTCCACCTCAGAACTGCATAAGAGATCAGCTTTAAGGCTGGATATAGGAAAATGAGCCTCTCCGGGAAAGCCAGCACCAGTCTGTTTACAGTCTGCCAGGAACACATGTAACCTGCAAGAATTTGTGTCCTGAAACATCAGGAGGTTCCCTGAACAAACCATGCTAGTCAGAAAACCCCATGGTAGATTTTCCATGTTGTAAGAGCAATAGCTGAGCAGAAAAACTCAGATATGGACAGCTCAAGGCTTCTTTGTACTGAGACAGTTTTCCAAATTCTTCATAAAAATTCTACACTGAGCCTCCATGATCAGTGAAATTTGGTGTCAGAGTTAGTGTAAGAATCTTGGGGTCCTAGACCAAACAGTGGCTCAAAGGAAATCTATTACTTAGAAATGAATGAAAATAATAACTATAATTTAAAGGAAAAGGTGGCATGTTTTACCTCAGAAAAATACTTTGTGAAAACTAGAAGAGACCAATAAAAATCAGTGACTTCACTAACTAGATTAAAAAAAAGAAAATGTGAGATCTGTAATATCAGAAACAACTGACCTGGAAAAGAGGTCAAGAGACACTTGGTGAAAACTACCAGGTCTAGTAGAACCAGGAGACAAAGTGAAGAAAGAATCTGATTAGTACCTGGAAAAAAAAACTACTGGCAACAGATAAAAATGAAAATTCAGAGCTTTTCGGTCAGAGTAAAAATATTGCAAACTGCCAGAGAGAAGCAATTAAATGCCAAGGAATTCCTATTGGGATCACATAAAACTAGGCAACTTCTTTTATAAATGAGAGTTTAGAATTCAGTATTCTTTGAGTTTTGGGTTTTTTTGAAAGGCAGTGGGATTAAGTGACTTGTCCAATGTCACACAGCTATGTAATAAGTGTCTGAGGCAGAATTTGAACTCGGGTCCTCCTGACTCCTGTGCTCTATCCACTGCACCACCTAGATGCTCCTAGAATACAGTATTCTAGAAGGCAAAAGATGGAGGCTTACAACTTAAATAACTAATGTGTAAATGCTATGTAAAATATTACAGGGGGAAAAAAATAAACCTTTAGTGGAGTAGAAGAGAATTTTGAAGCTAAATTTGAAGATAAATAAACCAAGAACTAAGTTGAAAATTTTGAAATGCTAACACAAGAGTCCAGAGAAAATTAGAGAAGTAAATTCATTTGTTTAGTTGGCCAATTTGAGCATCCAATAAATGCTCTGGTGCATTCTTTAGAACTGGATGCAACTTCATTGTGTCCAATCTCTCTCTGTCCCTCTTACACACACACACACACACACACACACGATATATATTTAAAGCACTTTGCAAATACTTTTCCAAGTTTACGTAGGTAGTGATGGATGAAGGTAGGACTCTCGTTGCCAGAAAGAACAGGCATCAAACTCGAGAAACCTTACACTTAACTGACTCTGGTCTTGCCAGGCATAGATGCTTCCAATTATATATCCTTCGGCTCTAGGACCCCAGAGTGTACAGCATCTCTGTGCCTCCACCTAAAATGGTAGAATGTTGAAAACCAGTTGAGCCATTTATGCATCTGATGAGAATCTAATTCTGTTAGGTTTATCCCTTTAATATGGTCTATGTGAGGGGCAGCTAGGTGGCACAGTGGGTAGAGCACCAGCCCTGGAGTTAGGAGGGACCTGAATTCAAATTCAGTCTCAGACTCTTATAATTGCCTAACTATGTGACCTTGGGCAAATCACTTAACCCCATTGCATTAAATAAATTTTAAAAAGTAAAACAAAATCAACAATATGGTCTACATGATTGATTAGAGAACTACTCTAGAAGAGCTTATTCTTTTTTTGGCCCCCTGCATTTCTATGGCCAATTTGAGCATCCATCTCCATTGGCTTGATATAGGTGATGAATGGGCAAATTAATTATTTCCCTTTCTGTGCACATTTTTTTGGTACTTTATTTTTTAAGGAAGGGCAGATTATATCACATGTAATCTTAATAAGATATGAATTAAAATGTTGCCTTTAATACTCGTTGATAAGGATGCATATGCCATGAGAAAACAAATTCCAAATTACTATATAGTATATTTATAGTGTCCTGGGGATAAATTTCAGCCACTGCTATCACATATATCTTTACTGTTTATATTTATGATTTTTCTATTGTATATTTTGGGACAGATGATACCTCCTAGGGGTTGTGCCTATATTGTAATGGTCCACAGACAAGATGCCTACCGTGCCCTTCAAAAACTGAGTCGTGGAAACTACAAAGTCAACCAGAAATCTATAAAGGTACAGATTTGAAGAAAATGTGTATTGGAGTCAAATTTTAAATTTCACATTAAATTTATTTTAAAATTAAATTTTAAAAATTGACATTTGTAATTTTTGTATACTTGTTTATCACTTTTGATAATGTGCCATTCCATATCCCTGGTAAAATTTGAAGCAATTTGTACATTCCTTTAATAGGTAAAGATTTTTTTATGAAGCTTTTTAACAGACCCATTTACTTTTGTTTTCTATTAGAGCTGGGATCTGTGTACTTTGAAATGTTTGTTTCAATGGAAAGTGTAGTTGTATTTAATGTTTGTGAAGCCCTTCTGTTTCTTCTGTTATATCGTTAACGAGGTTGTCCAAGTTTATCCTTGTACCCACCAATCCTACACAGCTTTAGTTGTAGCTTTTTGGGATCAAACACTGTTGTTTTTATTTGGTTTGTGTGGTGCCTTAGAAATACTAGGCCCTGAGTATTTGTTGAAATGGAATTTGATACCATGAGCATTGGACTTATACAAAATTCTGATTTGTTTCTCATTTATTAATATGTTAAACCAGCCAGGTTAATTTATCTACAATATGCACAAATGAGTAATAAAATTTAGTACTTCAGAAATGATATTATTTTGAACAGTGATAGATTTTTGTTTAACAGTATAGGAATGTATACTGTTTGGTACTTGGAAGTCATAATGTTTTGCAGTGTTTATAGTTTCAGGAGCTAAGAGTCAATATCATTTCTTTAAACTGAATATTATTCAGTATGAAATAATTTTTTATTTTTCTTTATTTGTTCATTTATTCATTTATTTGTTTGTTTGTTTTAGCTTTTTCAAGGCAATGGGGTTAAGTGGCTCGCCCAAGGCCACACGGCTAGGTAATTATTAAGTGTCTGAGTTTGGATTTGAACCCAGGTACTCTTGATTCCAAGGCCGGTGCTCTATTCACTGTGCCACCTAGCCGCCCCCGGAAGGGATTTCTGTAAATCACAGGAATATGGAATAATTTTCTGGAAATATGACATGTTTGAGTTGGCAGAATGGACTCCTTTGCACTGTTAGAGACCCCCCCCCCCCCCATCTTTTTTTTCTGGTGAGAAACTAGAATACTAAAGTGTTATAGTTACAAGGTTTGTGAGAGCAAGTAGCTGTTAGGATAAAGGGCCCTCTTCCAGAGAGAAAAAGTGTATTTCAGATTGTAGCAAAGTTAAAATTAAAAATTCTGATGCCTGTGACATTGATCTTGTGTCACAAAATAATTATCCTATTGTAATTCAGCTCCACAGTTTTTTCCCCCTGATTATAAGTGGCTCATCTCCTACCTCTAGCAATTTGCCATTCTCCTCCAGGCTGCTCAGTAGCCATACTTTTCTCTTTATGTGGACAGAAAGTACTAAGAGTTCCCTGAAGTTACTTTTCACTCCAGATGGAATAAAGTTCAGAAAAATATACATCTTCTTAGAGAAGTGAAGACCCTTAATGGTCTCCTCTCTGAGGGCAGAGAAGTGATCCAGGGAACTAATGCTTCTCCCTAGGATTCCTGAGAGCTGCGAGTCCTCTACATTTAATTGTTAATTCTCTCTATTTTGAGTCATCGAGTTAGATCACACTTACTCCTTCCCTTTCACCAATACCACCATACACACCATATGTGCACAATTTGCTCCTCCATAGGCACATCTCTAAACAACAGTCTTTTCCAATGGTGGATTCTGGGTTTAAATTTTTATAATACAATTTGAAGAGTTTTGAATACTAATGATCAATTTTAATTTTCTTGCCTTTCCCTATTTTTTTTGACTGGTGAAATAGATTGCCTGGGCCTTAAATAAAGGAATAAAAGCAGATTATAAACAATATTGGGATGTGGAACTAGGTGTTACTTATATACCATGGGACAAAGTCAAACCTGAAGATCTTGAAAGTTTTTGTGAAGGAGGAATGCTGGACAGTGAAACTCTTAATCCTGGTAAGACAAAATATGATTTAACTTTGAATTACTTTTTTAGCTAATTTATATATATTTTTAAAATATATCATCCTTTGCCTAAATAATTTGAATTATTATTCCATAAGTTAAGTGGAAATACATTATTCCCTACTGTTCTTCATGACCAGTAATATCCAAGTGTGTTGTACCTGATAGGAATTAAAGTGACTCAAATGAAGCTAAGTGTTTAGCTTCAGCCTCTTTTGCATTGTGTTTTAGCATTCTATCATCTAAGCCTTTTCATTGTATTAAGCAATGTAAATGTCTGATGGCATATTAGCGTAGAGTAGAGGTTGGCAAACTACTGCTGTCTTGCCACTGTCCTTTGTTTTTGTTTGACCCAAGAGCTAATATTGTTTTTTTTACATTTTAAAATGCAATATACCTCTATATTAAAATCCACAGATGAACTAGGTGGCTCAGTGGATAGAATGCTGGAACTGAAGTCAGGAATGCTTGTTCATATTGACCTCAGATATATACTAGCTATGTGATCCTGGATGAGTCATTTGATCCATTTGTCTCAGTTTCTTCATCTGTAAAATGAACTGGAGAAGGAAATGGTAAACCACTCCGGTATATTTGCCAGGAAAACCCCACATTGGGTCATAATGTTGGATCCAATTGAACTACAACAAAAGCTATAGGAAATACAAAAACCAGACTGACCAATTTCTGGCATAAAGTCAGTCAGTCAGCAGGAATTCATTAAATGCCTTCTATTTCCAAGACACTGTGCTGGCACTGGGGCTTCAAGTAGCAATAAATGAGTCTTGCCCAATTCCCCTGATAAGGAATTGATAAGTAAAAAGTAGATGAAAAGAGTGAATTTTTTTTTAAACTAAAGTAATCCACCCAAAGAACTGAATTTTGTAGAAAGTATCTGTTGAGAAGTCTTGCTTATTTCTACACTTAATCATACTATGAGGTAATTTTAATCCATTAATACTTTCAACTGTATACGTGGTATAACTTTGTTTCTATTTTTTCTGATTTCTGATTCTTACCCCCATTGAAAGGAGGTTTATATTTCCTTGTCTGTTTACAGTAATACCTGGTATGTTCTAAAAGTATGACACATCGAAGGAATATTTTTTTGATGCCAGTTTTCAGATAATTAAAATTAGAGCTATCATATTATTTAAGGTTGTAGGGTGTTCTCCAACTAGTACAATGAACTTCTAGTGACTGTGATCCATAATTTAAAGTACTTATTTCACCTTTGTCTCTGCATATTATTATTATCATCATCATCATCATCATCATCATTTAGTTTTTGCAAGACAATGGGGTTAAGTGGCTTGCCCAAGGACACACAGCTAGGTAATATTTAAGTATCTGAGGCCAAATTTGAACTCAGGTATTCCTGACTCCAGGGCCAGTGCTCATCCACTGCACCACCTAGCTGGGCCCCGTCCATGCATTTTAAATCTCATCTTTTAACCTTATCTGAATTGATAGCTATATCAGTGGGCAAAAAAATGTATCTAATTTTTTGGTTGTATGTCATACGTATGATAAACATTTTATTAAATACTCTCAGAGTAGGCCAAAATGCTCTATGAGAGGAGTATATTGAGGGCTACAAAGGTTAAGGTATATGCTTTGTGCTCATGAAGATTACAGTGCTCAAACTAGGGAGGAAAATGTTGCTTAGACCCTATTACTATTTTTTGCTTCTTTCTAATATTTTTTTCTTGGTATTTAGTATGGTGAAAATTGCAGCATTTGTCAGATCATGATAGGTTTAAAGTATTAAACAAAATGAAAACTAGACTATATGACAAGTTAGAAAAGTAATAAAGGGATTTAGAGTCTTAGAATAGACTAAGTTTTAGCAAAACTTAGAAAGAATTTAGAATCTTTAATGCATTATATTACTTAAATACAAGATAAATCAAGTAAAAGATATTCAATAAAGTGATCTTCAAAAACATAATAGTCATTCACTTTGAATAAGCACTGGAAAAAAATCTACCAGTGGAGATGCTCTATTCTTTTTACCAGTTACCTAGAAAATATGTGATAACAAGATATTTAGATGCTTTTAAAAAAATAATGACTTCATAAGATATATTTCATTATGTGTGATTTGACTTACTACATTTGATCTCCTCTTAATCACATTTGCTTTATAATCTTTTCAACCTATAAATTTGGTTTTTTGTAAGGCATTGGGGTTAAGTGACTTGTCCAAGGTCAGCACAGCTAGGTACTTACTATGAGTCTGAAGCTGAATTTGAACTCAGGTCTTCCTGACTCCAGGGCCAGTGCTCCATCTACTGTGCCATCTAACTGCCTCCATCCTATAAACTGTTTTTACAAATATCATGTTAGTAAATTTTAATATTAAACATTTTTTGATTTATCATATATTTTACACAATTGTGTGTATAGCTTTAAGAACTGATAAGGAAAATTTCATTGTTGAATTGAATGTAATTAGATTTCTGTTTTCCCTCTTAAAGAGTGGAAAGGAATTCCTAAGAAATCCGACAATGAAGTTGCTCAAAATGGAGGTGGAGAAACTGCACATGCTGAACCAGTATCACCAATACCCAAAGCTTTACCTGTTCCTGTACCTCCCATTCCTGTTCCTGCACCAATAACAGTACCACCCCCACAGGTGAGATCATATATTTTTTTTTAGTCATGTTTAAGCATAATTAAATACCATGTAAGCAAGATGTATTTGGTTTCATCTAAAACCCTTTTCTAAAATATAATTCAGAAATATGTCCTACTTCCATAGTTTGGTGAAAAGGAAAAATTAAAGAAATAGGATTTTGAGAAACAACTGGAATCATTCCAAGAAAAAATGAGTTCAAAAACCCTGCCTCAAATACCTATTAACTTCAACTTGGGCTAATATTTTGGCCTCGTTTTGCCTCAGTTTTCTCATCTATAAAATAGGGATAATAGGGTGATCTTCTAAAGTTACCATTTCTGTCAGCTGATTCTTATAAACTGTGATCTTCAATCCTTTGTTTTCTTGAATATTTATTGCCAGTTTTAACCCATACTAATTTTTTAGAATTCCTGGTATTATTTGTACAGAGCCATGATATTCTTTGTCTCATCAGAATTTCATTCTTGAAAGTTGCCCATCCCCCCTGGGTTGACATCCTTTGTAGAATGTTAAGTCCCAAATCCTAGCTAACTTTGTATTCCGCTGTTTTAAATTCATTCTTCCTAAAATTTGGACTACATGGCAAGAAACCTGCTTGAGTCCTTCACTATCACAAACTCTCAGTATTCTCCTGTCTTTGATCTCTACTTTGGTAGTTAGTTTTTTCTGATTGTCAGATTTAGGTTCAGAATAACAATTTTCAGTTGACTTTGTTGTTTCCTTGACCTTTTTCAAACCTCTTTCTTTCCTTCCTTCCTTTCTTATTTTCCTTC
This sequence comes from Macrotis lagotis, assembly GCF_037893015.1. Classification (NCBI taxonomy): domain Eukaryota; kingdom Metazoa; phylum Chordata; class Mammalia; order Peramelemorphia; family Peramelidae; genus Macrotis; species Macrotis lagotis. The sequence goes on from NC_133658.1 coordinate 503,108,207, forward strand.
ATTCTTTCATCATTAATCCCTTTACAACAGTCTTGTGGTCTGGTGTCACTGGGGACCCTTCTCACTGTAATGGTTTTACTTGGTTTTTAATTTTTTTTTTAATTTTAAAATCAATTGCCTTGTACACAGCAGACCATAAGAAGAGGATTTAATATAAAATAATAAATTTCCATTTCAAGAAAGCCTGTATAATAAGTATACATTGTTTTCATAGCTGCCCAGCTTTTCTTTGTTTCCTTGTTGGTTTTCTTTTGTTCTCTGCTGTATGCTTTTAATTTTTATATAACTACACACACACACACACACACACACACACACACACATCATCATACCCATATATGTAAGACTGCTTATTCAGTTGTTTTTCTGAAGGTGGATAGTATCTTCCTTCATAGGTCCAAGTCTTTACAACCAACTCATCATTTCCTACATCACAGCAATATTCCAAACTGATCACATCCTGCTATGCAAGTTGTTTTTTTTTTATTTGTTATTTGTTTGTTTTTCTAATTTTCTGCATTCCTTTTATTCAGGTTTTTTTATTGATTCAAGAAATTTTTTTAATTTAAAATTATAAAATTATGCTTTTTGCCCTTCAATCATGTTCTGTCTTAAAAATATTGTTTGAAGTCTAATGCTGCTAAATCTTTCCATCTTTTTAGTAAATTCTTCTCTTTATTTTACCTTTGAGTGTATCTCTCATTTTTATATTTCCCAAAAACAAATCTTTACTCTGCTACTCATTTCTGTCACACACACACACACACACACACACACACACACACACACGTGTGTGTGTGTGTGAGAGAAAATCCTTCTTTAACCCATAAGGTTAAAGTTCTAACCCATTCCTGATTATTAGAAGATTTTAATACGATCCTTACTCCTTTAACTTCTTTTATATCACTTTTCCATTTTTATCTCATATGTATGAGATAATTTCCCCTTTTTGTCTTTCCTTACATAATTTTATTTTTTCTAGAATCATACCATCATACTCTGCTCAATATAATCCTTTCTTTCAACCTATTTTAATAATAATGGCATTCAAAGAGTACTACAACTATTTTCACAAATATGAAGTAGATAAGTTGACCATAACATTCTAGTTTTCATGGAATATCTCTCTCTCTCTCTCTCTCTCTCTCTCTTGTTTTGAATTTTTGTATGGCAATGGAATTAAGTGGCTTGCTCATGGTCACACAGCTAGGTAATTATTAAGTGTTTGAGGCGGGATTTCAACTCAGGTACTCCTGACTCCGGGTACAATGCTATATCTATAGTGTCACCCAGCTGCCCCCCCCCCCCCCAGGAATTTCTTAAGTTTTTAATTCTCTATTTCAAGTTGGTTGGTCATAATTTTCTTGGAATGCTCTTCTTTTTTTAATCTAATTTTTCCTCAATCTCTTTTGTTTGATTGTCGAAGTTCTTTTTAAGTTCTTCCAAGAATTCTTTTTTGTGCTGGGTACCATTTGACATCTCTTTAAAAAGGAGTGGCCTAGGGGCAGCTACTAGGTAATGTTCTGTTATTGTTTTGTGAAGGAAATTTGGAAAGCTGTTTTCTGACCTATTCTATTTCTCTAAAATCCTCTTTGATTAGTACTTTTTTTGCCACAAACCTAATATTGTGAGTTTGGACCAAAAGCAAAATAATAATCGCCTTAATTATATCTATAGTCCTTATCAGATGTTTCCCTGACTGCTTGATTCTCCATATTCTAACATAACAGATTTACTAATCAGGCAGAGTCATTAGCAGAAGTCCTTTTAATAGTTTATTTAGTTGGGCTTTTTTCTGGTACCTGGTTTCCACTTTAATCTCTATAGGATATATCATACCATTTTACTTTTTTAGATATGTCTTATAAATAAACTGTGTTTGATCTAGTTCTTCATTATTTGATGAAGGACCTTTCTTGTTCTTTTCATGTGCGATGGTAAATACTTGATAGAGCTATTTGTACAAGTAATATAAGCACTAGTAAGCTGCTCACTGCAATCATGAAATTGATCTTCAGGTAATGGACACACAAAAATAAAAAAAAGACATGAATTTTTTGGACATGCCCAATTTTTTTTTTTTTTTGCTTGACTATGCATATTTTTTACAAAGGATTCTATCCCTGTCCCCTTGATTGGAAGAGTTTGAGAGAGAAGGGAAAAAATATTAAAAAAAAGAAAATCTTGAGGGATTGATTTTTAAAGATATTTTAAAGACTAAAATATATCAATAGTAGATCAGGAAAAAATCATAGACTAGTTGAAAGAATTTTTTTATATCTATTAACCCATATATATTTTTTATTTTTATAAAATCTTCTTGAAAGGGATTTAATATGAAAAAACTAAGAATAACACTGGTGGATTTTTAGTCTCATAGATTTTACAACTAGAAGGAACCTTAGTTATCATTAAATACAATCCTTTCATTTTACAAATAAATTTAATTGATGTGCCCCAAGGTCACACAGAATAAGGCGGGGGAGCTAGAATTTGAACATAGGTTTTCTTTTTTCCTAATTCATTTGCATCCTTCACAAGCTTAAGTTCCTCTTATAGGCTATATATTATCATAATGGCTGAAAGATATTCAAAATTTATTTGTTTCATTATAAAATTTTCTAATGGAGTCCAATGTTAAATGCAACGTTTTTTAAAGGCTATTCTCTGGCAAAAGATCTTTCACATGTCATAAAATCATATAATATTTATCATGAATTGCCAGTACCAAGTAAAGCTTACAAAAATAGCATTAGAGTAAGAAAAGAAGAAATGTTACTACAAATTCCTTCTGTGATATACTATGAAGACACCACATATAGGAAGGCAAGTAAAGAACAGTATTCCTATTGAATATCAAGTTAAAAATATTGAAAGAAATATTAATGGAAAGATTTACAATTAAGATCAAGCAGACTTCATTAGAATAAAAAACTGGAAAAATGCAAGTTTATTTCAGTATTAGGAAAACTGTAACCATAGTAGATCATATTAAAACAACAGCAGTTAAAAATCACATGATTATTTCTGTTCAAAATACAGTTCGCATTTCTCTAAGTGATTTCAAGAGCAATTTTTCAGTTTTTGATTAAACTAAGTTAAAAATCTTTTGGCAGACAAGATCATTCCAATTTACATAACAGGAAATGGGTAAGGAGGGGAGGGATTAGATGTTTTCTCTGATAAAGGGTTTATCAGATAGGATAAAGGATTTATATCCCAGATTATAAGGAGCAAATCTGTAAGAATAAAAGCCATTCCCCCCAATTAAATGGTAAAAAAGATAGAAACAAATATTTTCTCAAGGGAAGAAATACAAAAGAAAGAAAAGGATGAGAGAAAATTATTATATATGTACAAAAATATTCATAGAAGCATTTTTTTATTCAAAGAAATAACTGGAAACTAAGGGTGTACCCATTAGTTGCAAAGTAGAATCTGAATAGAATGGCAGTGAAAAAATGTTGTGGTGTTAGTAATTTACTGATTTATAGGAGGCAATGCATTCTAGATATGTTGGGATAATCTCCAGTGGGCCTGGAAAGATGAGTTTAGATCAGCTAGTCCTGTTCAGAAAGTAAACTTGTATAGATTGATGCAAATTCAAGCAAGTAGAGCCAGAGAAAAAAAATTATACTGTAACTATGACTTTGTTGGAAATAAATAACTTTGAAAAACCGAGAGACTTCTCTAATCAAGCTTTAAATCCAAAGGCTTTTGTGGATTTGTTTGCTGATTTGATGCAAGAGAGGACTGATTTTGTATTTGAAAAAGGAAAGAACTAATAACTAATAATGGAAAAGAAATCAGAATTGTGGAGCATTTTTTTTAATTTAAAAATTAAAAGCTTTAGAGGGAAACAGGCAAGCTTTTGGGTAATGCTAAATTTAGTTTGTACTTTTTTAATCTGTACAAAATGAGTTTTACACCACTTTCTGTTCAGAAGTGTTTGTATTTGATGTTTTACCAAAGTGAAAATAATCAAATTTGAAAAGAAAAAGGAAGAAAAAGGAGGAACCAGTTCTGTCAAAAATGAGAAATATTAAAAGGAGTGAGAAGTAGGGAATGGAGGGGGCAAGATGGCTTGAGTAGTAGGGACCATTCAAATAGCTCCCTATAACACAAATTCCTGAAAACAAATCCAGAAAGTACACCAGAGACTTATGGGCTAAGCCACGATGCGGGAGTAAAGAAAACCCTTGGTTAGCTCTCCCAGCATTCTCCTCCAAAGAACTTTGAAGATAGCATTTCAAATTGAATTCTATATTGGCAAAACCAACAAAAGGTCATAGTGAGACATTGTTCCAACCCCGACAATAAGATGTTGGAAAGAGAGTTCTGTGACAAGGGATATTATTGAACCAGAGGATGAAATAAAAATTGAAAGAATCCAGATCTCAGGTCAAAGATTAAATATTACAAAGAAACCATTCAAAAGTTGTGGCCACAGTCTGTATCACACATATTGTAACGGTTAACTTATTAAAAGAGAAGACAATTTAGAACATGTTATTCTAGAAGGCAAAAGAGCTGGGATTTCAAATAATTTGTTTTCTGTGGTTTCGTTAATTTGTTGCAACAGAGGATTTTGTATTTGAAAGAGGAATTAGTGATAATAATGCAAAAGAAAGCAGCATCAGTGGATCATGTTTCTAAAAATTCCACCCAGAAAACTGGATAGAAGGAAAAATGTATATTTAATGAAATAGAAGACTTCTCATAGTCCTGATGAAATGACCAGAGCTAAATGAAAATAATACATTCAAACATAAGACACAAGAGAAGCATATAAAGGTAAACATTAAAGAGAAATCATAACAGCTAAACTATTTACCTTTATATTTGGGAAGATGAGACATTTGACTTCTAAGAACTTCACCATCATTAGACTAGTTAGAAGGATTCTCCATAAACAGAATGTGCAGGAGTGGGAGATTATGTTGGGGTAATATAAAAGAACCGGGGAAAATTACCTCCCATAGAAGAGGCATATAAGGAAGAGCTTTTAGGGTGGGTGGGGAAATAAATGGTGGGGAGAGGGGTCAAGGAACACTTGAACCTCACTCACCTCTAAATTGGTTCAAAAAGGGAAATTACAAATATTTGGTAAAAGAAGTGATTATAAAGTCATGATTAAAAATAATTGTTAAAAAAAGGTTTTTATACTTAATTGGGGAAAAAACTTTTTTTTAAAAAAGAAAATTAACTGTACCAGAATAAATACTGATGACGAATTCCAGAAAATATCATAGTGAGTCTTTTGTCCAGGAATATCATGCCTCCCCCAAGATAAGCTCATGACTTGAAATTTTATTATCTAAAAAATTGATTCAATTTTGATAGTCAGTACCTTCTCAGCACCCGTAGTTGCTTCTCCCCTCTGATTGGAGGGCTTGGAGGGTAGAGTGGTGAACTTTCCCCAAGGCTTCCCTTTAGGGAGGGTTCAGACTTTTCCAACTAACTTAATGTACCATTATCTTATCTGCTTGTTTTCAACTCCACAAGCATCATGCCCCATCCCTAGGTACCCTCTAGTCCTCCCTCTCCTTGTCAACTTTGTTTTGTGTGTGTGTGTTGTCTTTTCCAAATTTGTATATTGTCTGTTCCAGGTAAGTTCGTTGAAGGTAGGATTGTCCTTTTGCTTATTTGTGAGACAAGTGCTTACACATAATAAGTAGGCACTTAATAAGGGTTTACTGGATCACTTTGTCTGGCTCAGATCAACAAAGGGAGGTAGAAAGGGCTATCTGTGGAACCTAGTCAGGAGCATATGACTTGTCAGTCATTCTAGCACCTAGGGTATCAGGGCAAGAGAGGTCCCAAACATATAGCTGAAGTTCTACCATATCCATACAGAGGCACTGTGACAAGCACAGTTGCAAAGTAGTAACTTTGTTGTTCACTACCCTAGTTCCAGGTCACAGACCCATACTAGAGTGGGGGTAGCATTGCCAGGTAGGGAGGCTTTGGTTCATGCATGTAGCAAGAATGGAGAATGTTCAGAATTCAGCTGCAGAACTGTCTAGCTCAGCCTGCTGAGGAATAATTGACGCATTTTTTCTAGACCAGGACTGTCCAACCTTAAGTTATCTTAGGGCCACATTAATATAAAATAATTATTTGAGGGCTACACCCAGAATAATAAAAAAATATAATTTACTTATATAATAATTGTAGTTGTACCTTAGGTTAAGCAAGCATTATGAAAACTCGTGGTACTTTTAACTTCTTAGAAAGTGGGGGAACCTGTGTCATCAGTATGATAGGCAAAAGCAAACACAAAGGGTTTGTGCTTCCTATTTGGGCACGCTTAAAGCTTAGTCCTTAGTCCTTAGCCTCTCCCTGTAGTTCTGGAAGAACATAACATTCAATAATACCTCAAAAAAGTAGGAACAGCATCAGCCCAGAACTTCCCTCTGGAAGATTAGGAAGTCCATAATCTATTTTGGGCAAACAAAAATAGACTTCCATCATATTATGATGGCAGGGACACAGAAGACACAAACACAGAAGATAATAACTCTAAAACATCTGTAAGCAATGTCTCAAAGAAAAACAAAAGTTGAGCACAACTCAACTAGAATTCCTGGAAGAAGAAAAGTTAGAGACTTTATAAATGGAATGAAAGTGCTTGAGGGAAAAAATGAAAAAAATAATATGAAAGGAAGAATTGAAAAGGGAATTATCAACTTTGGCACCAGAGGTACAAGATCTTGTCTAAGGCAACAAACCACAAAAATTAAAAAGCACAAATGGAAAGTAATGACTCCATGAGATAAATACTAAAATAAAATTTAAAAGAAAAAACTTAAAATGTAGATATAAGGTACCTCATAGAAAAACAATTGACTTGAAAAAAATTTTTAGATGAGTGGAATATTGTAAGTGCTAATACTAAAAAAGAGCCTAGAAGTCATATTTCAACTAAGCTTTTTTCTTCATACCAGAAGGTAAAATAGAAATAGAATCCATCAGTCACCTTCTAAAAGAAATACCATGTTGCTAGAGCTTCTGGATCCAAAAAAAAATAAATACTGTACATAGGTAGGAAAAAAAACCCTGAAGTGTCAAGGAGCCCCATGTGCAGTAGAACAGCAACCCAACATAAAGGAATGGAGAACTTGGAATATGTTATTCCAGAAGTCAAGAATAATTTTTTCTATTTTTAGTTTTTTAGTTTTTGCAAGGCAATGGGGTTAAGTGGCTTGCTCAAGGCAACACAGCTAATTATTAAGTGTTTGAGGCCGGATTTGAACTCGGGTTCTCCTGACTCTAGGGCCAGTACTTTATCCACTGCAGCACCTAACCACCCCCAAGAATAACTTATTGAGGAAAACTGAGTATATTATTAGAATAAGGGGTGTGTGTAGAAAAGAAATTAATGAAGTAAAGGATTTTTTTTCCCCAAGTATTCCTGATGAGAAGATTTGAGCTTCAGCAAAACTTTGAAGTTCAAACAGGATCAAAGCATAAAAAATAAAAGTGAAAGGACAATGATAAATCACTTAACAGGGTTAAGTTCCTTATATTCAAATATGGTATAACCTTTGGAGATTAAGATCCATAGAGGGAGTTCAATTAGACTAGACCTGAGGGGGGGATTCTATTATGGCTTGATGATCTTAAGAAAAGAATGGAAGAAAGAAAAATATACTAGAAGGAGGAAGGAGAAGTGAAAGGAATATTAGGAGAAATTATTTCATAGCATGTACAAGTAGACATCTATACAAAAGTGGAGAGAATAGGGGTATCTACCAATACTCGAACTTCACTCAAATTGATCAGTAGAAGAGAGAACATACATACATACACAAATACTTTTCACTCATTCTAACACTTTGAAGAAAGGGGAAATTAGCAAAAGTAGATTAAGGGAGTGAATCCTAACCAAAATAAACTCTCAAAATATATTAAAACATAACTTTTTTGAGGTGGCAAAGAATGTTCATCTGAGAGGAATGGATGAGCAAGTTATGATATGTGGAAGTGATGGCATACTATTATGTTCAGCTCTTACCAGTTTAATGACTATTCAGGATTGCAGAGAATTAATGATAAAACAAGCTACCCAACTCTTCACAGAGAGGTGAAGGACTCCAAATGCTGAATGAAACCAGTATTTTTTAAGACATAGTCTCCAGTGTGAAAGTTTGATAGCCTATACTTGTTAATATCTTTTGTTTTTCTATGACTTTTGTTAGGAAAAGGGGGTTGGGTAAAAGGTTGAAAAGCATATTCTTGTTTAAAAATGAACAAATTAAATGAATAGGCTTATTATTTCATTCTCTTATACATAGCCTTTTGATGTTCTTAAAATATGTGGACTAGTTTTAAGATTAAGGTACAGTATGTTGTCCTATCAAATAGCCTTTTGCTTACTATATATATATATTTTATTGACCCTGAAATATTTACTTTGAAAAATATGCACTACCATTTCTAATTCCATTAAGTCTGAAGCTTAGCATCAAACTTTATTATCTTGCTATAAATGAGGGTAAAAAAGCAAATATCAAAAGATGATTACACCTTTCCCTTCGATGCAAAATAGATAAAATTGATAATAGATGGACTTACTTTTATTTTGAAAGATTTTGTTTATTTTGAATTTTACAATTTCCCCCCCTAATCTTGCTTACCTCCTACCCCCCCCCCCCAGAAGGCAGTCTGTTAGTCTTTTCATTATTTCCATGGTATGCATTAATCTAAGTTGAATGTGATGAGAGAGAATTCATATCCTTAAGTAAGAAACATAGTCTGGGATATAACAGAATTACCTAAAATAACTTTGTTTTCTTTTTAAAGATTTTATTTATTTTGAGTTTTACAATTTTTCCCCTCATCTTACTCCCTCCCCCACCCCCCACAGAAGGCAATTTGTCAGTCTTTACTTTGTTTCCATGGTATACATTGATCCAAATTGGATGTGTTGAGAGAAAAGAGATAGCAAGATCAGACAATAAGATATCAGTTGATAACTTTTTTTAAAATTAATGGTAATAGTCTTTGGTCTTTTTTTCAGGAGATGGACTTAATTTTAAATAAAAACTTTGAGAGTATACAGATTAGTTTGAATCTGACACTGTAAACTGGAAATATCAGCTCTAAAATTGAGTTTTATCACTATTGATTATTATATTTTGGTACATACATTTACATATATTCTGTATAATATATCTATTATTATATGTATAAAGTCTTCCTCTTGTCTCCTTTTTTAGGTTCCACCACATCAACCAGGCCCTCCAGTAGTTGGTACACTCCAGCCACCAACTTTCACACCACCTTTAGGAATTCCCCCACCTGGTTTTGGTCATGGAGTTCCTCCCCCTCCTCCTCCACCATTTTTACGCCCAGGATTCAACCCAATGCATTTACCACCAGGTATTGCTAACTTAGTACCTAGAATATAGTGATATTCAATCAAGGATGACAGGCATAAGAAGGCAGTGATATCATGAACAGAGCATTAGAATAAAAGTCTCAACTCAACTAAATTTCTTGGATGCTTTCAAGATCTCATTGATGTAGCTACTCCTTATGCCAGCATAGACTGAAATGTTTTTGTGCTTCTTATCCTGCTTGATTTTTGTCTATGTCTTCCCACACATTTTCCATATAGGATTTATACACTATAGTGATACCCTTCCTGTGGATTGTTCAGTAGTTTTTAATTTTTCCTGTAGAACTTAGGATATCCATTTCCTTAGCTGAATTTTTTGTTTTTTGAGTCATAAATTTCCCCTACATCTTTTAGACCATTTCTGGTGGTGCTGGTGATATGCTGTGGCATAATTGTACCAAATTATTCATCTCTGTCTTATAATTTGCATTACTGTTTTGACATTTGCATTACTCTTTCAGAATTGTTGCATCACATTCATAGTCGCATTGCTTCCATGGGGTGAAGGGGCTTTAATTTCAGGGAACAGATGGGATGGTGTTGAAATTGCTTTATAATTCCAAAGTGCTACATGTCTCAATGACGTTTATTCTTCAGTTCTGGGCCTAGTTCATTGTCCTGCTGTGCCTGATCTTTTTATTAACAGAAACTAACTGTGCTTATAGATCATCTCAAAGGGCCAGCTGTTCAATTATGGTAAAACAGTATATATTTTTCATTTTATTTTACCTATGCAGATTGTTTATGTTAACCTTCCTTGAATAAAAATGTGTTTTATTGAGGAGGCACTATAAATATTCTGAGACTTGATAACACTCAGTGTCATCCATCAACAAAGTAGCAGATCTCATTGTCTATAGGTATTTGAACTCAGTGCAGGATGTTTTCCAGAGTTTTACTGCAAAGTACAAATTGTGATTATTTTTCCTCTTTTCTAGGGTTTCTTCCTCCAGGACCCCCACCTCCCATAACACCACCAGTGTCTATTCCTCCTCCCCACACTCCACCAATAACCATCCCAAATTGTAAGCATTTTTTCTTTTATTTTGTGTGTGTGTATGTGTGGATGAGTGAGAAAGGGAGAGAGTGAAAAAGACAACAGAGGGCATATATAGGACGTCAAGGTATTTTATCAAATTAAGGAGGGAATCAGTTATTCAGCTTTACATGTTGATATGATTATATTCCTTAGCTACTATCGCTGGTATAAATGAAGACACTACAAAAGACTTATCTATTGGAAATCCCATTCCAACAGTGGTTTCTGGGGCTAGAGGAAATGCCGAATCTGGTGACAGTGTGAAAATGTATGGATCTGCTGTTCCACCTGCTGCACCTCCTGTTACCCAGCCTGTTTCACTTATTGGTGAGTTAATTTTTTGTTAATGTTTTAACATTTTTCAAAGAACAAATAAATGAAAGCTAATACAATACCTTTATACAGCACTTGAAATGGTAAAATGTTTCACGAAGCAAAAAAAGCTCTCCTGGTTAGAAAATAATAAAATTATGAAATTGATAAATAATTATAAATTATGAAAATAAAAACTCAAGAGGATTACAAAAGTAATTAAATTACTTTTGTAATTCTCTTGAGAGTTCCCCTTTCATCAGACAATATGAATTCTTACTCTTTGCTAAGAAATGACTTTGAAAGAAATTAAAGTTCTGTGTCTTGGGCAAAATATGACTGTGCCAATCTTACTTTTTTGTTCCAATATTTAGATTAGCCATTATTTTTGTAGTCTTGGTCATAGTGATTGGTTCAGAATTAGACATTGATGTAATCTCATATCTGTCCTAGGATTATGCATAATATACTTTTCATTATATATATATATATATATACACACACACACACACACACACACACACACACACACACACACACATACATACATTATAGCTAAGCTGTGTGAATATGAAAATTTTACTAACCCTTATTCTGATGTAAACATCATACTATACTCACCGTTGTACAGATAATAAAATAGAATTTTCAGTTTAAATTATTTTTATGTTGGTTATTATGAATTAAAATAAGTGAAAGATTAATTTTTGTTATGAAAAATTACGTTACATTTATCACTTGTCTTTGTAAGACATAAATGTTGATTAAATATAGCCAAATAAATATATTAGGGAGACTAAAATTATGAATAATGCCAAAGTTATTTATGTTTGATCATTACATGCTTATTCCCAGTGTCTTGATATTTTGTTTAAGGACACCTGTTCACCAGTTTATGGGGAAATACAGCATATAGTTTGGAAGGTATGAAAAACTAGTTAAACCTACTGTTAATAATATAGTTAATGTTTCACTGAATTCTTTCTCATATATATATATATATATATATATGTATATGTATATGAGAATATACTTACAATTTTAAGATAGTTAAAATGCCTTGTTTTTTAAAAGTTGAAATAAAGTACTGGCCTTTAGTCAAGAGATAGGGATTCTTCTTGTCTCAAGCATAGGTATCTCATACTAAACCATCTTAATTCTGTTTACTGTAATTCAAATCATACCTAACTCAAGTATCTCTTCTCTCATATCCATCTTTTGTACTGCTTCTGGGGTGATATTTCTAAAGCGTGCTTCATATACAGCCTTTGTTTATAATATTAAATATAAACCCTTCTGTTTCAGATTTAACGCTCTTTATAACCTAGAGCCCAGTCTACCATTTCAGGCTTATCCATATATATTACTCGTCTTCAAATGGGCCTTCTTTCATTACATACATGACATTCCATTAACTTTTTCCATACCCAGAATGCTCTACCTCATCACTTCAGCTCAAATGTCACTTTTTTCCCCTTTCCTGAACCCATTACCACTTGAGCTGCCCTTTCCCCTGCTTTCCAAAAATACCTTGTATTTGTTTTAGACATTCTTAATCCCTTATGGATAACTTTGTATCTCCAATGCTGAGTACAATTCTTTGCAGATTGTACCAGCATAATAATGCTTGTTTTATTGATTTATAAGTGAAAACTTGGTTAACATTTCTATATTATAGTAAACTAAAATTTTTTAAATAAAGCTATTAAATTGGACAGATTTAACTGTAAAGAGTATAAAAATGTAATTGTTTTCCTGTTTTTGTCCCATTGATAAGGAATACTCTGATTCACAGGCCCTAAACCTACTTTAAAAATCTGATTATTATCCTGTGAATTTTAACAATATTTCCTTTTAGATTTGAAAGCTCATTGCTTAAAGGAATACAGTCTACCTACTTAAGGGAAATAGCTGCCCTAATCTGACCACAGGCCCTGCAGCTACAGGACCCCTTGAGCTATTATCCTCCATCTCTTCTGCATTTCGTAGTCAGATTCCTTGAAAAAATTGCATACATACTTTACCTCTTCTCTCATTTCTCTTCTCAAACTTTTGCTTCTGATTTTATTATTCAGACAGCTTTCTTTAAGGGTACACTCAATCTCTTCATTGCCAGATTTGATCATCTTTCTCAAGCATCATCCTTCTCAGTCTTTCTGCTCTATTTAATACTATTGACTACTTGCTCCTCTTGCATATACTTTCTCCTTTCTAGGTTTTCTTGACTCCTTAGGAGTTCTCTTCCTTCTCATCTATCTAGTTTGCAGTTTCCTTTGCTGTCTTCTGTCACACCCCAACTGCAGATATGCCTCAAAGTTTTTGTCTTAAGCCCTTTTTCTGTTTATACTCTCTTGGCAGCCTCATCAGATCCTATGGATTTAGCTCCTAATATGACTTCTGTCTAGCCTCAGGTATCATTAGAACTTTAGTTTCAAATCATCAGTTGTCCAGCATGCATTTTAAAGTGGATGTTCCAGAAGTATCTTAAACTCAACATATGTAAAATGGAATTTGCGTTACCCTACAAACTTTCCTATACTTAAAGCTTTGTGTTTGTAAATTTGGTATTAACCTTGACTTTGCATCATGTCAAAGTCTGCTACCAAATCTTGATCTTTCTGATTTCACAGTATGTCTTACAATTCCTTTCCCCCCTCTCATAGCTCTTATCTTATTTCAAGCTCTGTTAATCATTAACCTATCAAATTTTTTCAATAACCTCCTAATCATTACCCTACTACATCTCTTATTATTTCAACCCATCCTACAAACTGCTGCTACAGTAATTTTCCATAAATGCAGATCTGACCATGTGATTGTCCTATTCAACTAACTCCAGTGACTTTCTGTTGAGGAAAATTAATAAAAAGCTAAAGTGTAGGGGTGGCTAGGTGGTGTAGTGAATAGAGCAATGGCCCTGGAGTCAGGAGGACCTGAGTTCAAATCTGGACCCTGACACTTAATAATTACCTAGCTGGCATGGCTTGGGCAAGCCATTTAACCCCATTGCCTTGCAAAAACATACATACATAAGCAAGCTCTATTCTTAGTCCAACTATATATTTGGTCTCATTGGATGTTCTTCCCCGTCCTGCACTCTTGTGATCCAGCCAAATTGACTTTCACACTATTTCTCACATGGGACCTTCTACTCCTCCTCCCCCACCCCCACTTCCTTACTTTTGTTCTGCTGTTATCTCATGTTCCTGGAATGTACTCCCTTCTCACTTCTGACTCAGGGAGAGTTCAGGCACCATCATCTTCATGAAGCCTTTCCTGATCACCTCGATTGCTCCTGCGCTCCCTGGGTATATAAATAAAACTTAATGTGAATATTGTATATATTTCATATGGATTTGTCTCTCCCATTAGAATTGTGAGTAAGGATTATTTTGCACTTTATATTCACATTCCCATATATAGTATATGAGGGATATACTGTGGTATATAGACTGGTACATTGTAACCACTTAATAAATACTTGTTGATTTATTGATTCTTTTCCCCTCACTATTTGGGATTTCCTTCCCGTTCTTTTTACTGTCCTACTAAACTTCAGTGGAAGAACTGATGAAGAATAAACCCAGTTTACTGTGCTTTTCTTCTAAAATAAAGATGAAACCAAATTTCAACTGTTTTTCTATACTTTTAATATCTACAGTTTTTCCAAATAGGAACTGAGAGAAAAGAAGATTTGAGTCCATAGAAAGAAGGATATACATGTTTGCTTCTAACATTAAAACTTCTTAGGAAACCTCAAATGGACTACTTGAGAGAAATAAAAGAGAAACTGTGTTAGACTGATTTTTACTCATTGGACCAGGGAGGAAAGAAACCATGCTCAAAAGCAGTAGGTAGTAGTATGGAAGAGAGTAACAGGCAGGTCTTCTCTTCACCTCAGGCTTTAGACATCTTGTGAAATTGATCCTTGCCAACTGCCTCTTTCCTCCTCAAACTTGTTCTCTTCTACTCTTTATCATTTGGAGCCACCATCAGTGGTTTGAAAACTGAGACAGTCACAATTCCCACAACTACTGACAAAGTGTTCCTGAAATGTTATAGAGGAACTCAATAATGTTTGTTTGCTATAATAACATCTACCCTTTACTAAGCAGTGTGATCAAAGAGAAATTACTGACTTTCTGTGAGCCTCACTTTTCCTCAACTATAAAATCTCTTTTATTATAGAACAGATGTGGTCTTTAAGAATTGCTATGATTGGGAGGCTAGGTGGCACAATGGATAGAGCACCAGCCCTAGAGTCAGGAGTACCTGAGTTCAAATCCAGCCTCAGACACTTAATAATTACCTAGCTGTGTGGCTTTGGGCAAGCCACTTAACCCAATTGCCTTGCCAAAAAAAAAAAAATGTTATGATTAAAAATTTTGTCTTACATTCAAGTTTGTATTAAGTCTTATCTGAATTTAGCCAGTTGGCTGTCAGAGGAAAACAGCCCTTACCCATCCAACTTTAAAGTTAATACTCACCAGAACCTGCTCTACCTTGGTTTAATCTTTAAGAACACACATCTAGTGCAGGCAAGAGTGAAGCTTTCACTGGGACTTGAGTGGAAAGTTTTTTTTTTTAATTGAAAGATGCTATCTAAATGTGAAATTAAGATAGAAGTGATATAATACTGTCTTTGGGGGTTTGTGGACAATAAATTCCATGATAGGAAGTAATACAGATTTGTGACTTTCTTTGTATTATGGACCCCTTTGGTAGTGTGCTGAAACCTATGGACTTCTCCTTAGATTATATGGATTTTTTTGTTTTTATTTTTTATATATTTATTTTTATTTTTGTAAAAAAAAATTTTATAGATTACTAAAATATTCTTCTTTAAGAGTAAACATAATACCGGTCGGCTAGGTGGTGCAGTGGATAAAGCACCAGCAGGAGTCAGGAATGCCTGAGTTCAAATCCAGCCTCAGACACTTACTAATTACCTAGCTGTGTGGCCTTGGGCAAGCCACTTAACCCCATTTGCCTTGCAAAAACCTAAAAAAAAAAAAAAAAAGAGTAAACATAATACCCCCTCCCCCCCAAAAATATAGACCCTCATGAACAATAAGTAAAGGAAAGAGAAAAAAATTAGAATTAAAATAATAATAATAATAATAATAATAATAATAATAATGGGGCAGCTAGTGACACAGTGGACAGATCACTGGTGGAGTTGGGAGCACTCAAGCTCAAATCTAGCCCCAGACACTCAACAATCACCTGGCTGTGTTGCACTGGGCAAGCCACCCTGACCCCATTGTCCTGCAAAAACCAAAAAAATAATAATAGTAAAATAAGATGATAATAATAATAATAAATGTGCTTTGGTCTAAGTTCCAACACCACCAGCTCTGTTGCGGGTGGGTCACATTCTTTTATAAGTCCATCACCAAAACTACTTCCATATTTTTCCACTGTTGCCATTACTAATCGCAACTCCCTCCATTCATACTTCCCCACTACCATACAGTATATTTTCTATCTCCTTTCACTCTGTCCCTCTTCTTAAATGTGTTATAGGGGTAGCTGAGTGGGGCAGCAGACTGATCACCAGCCCTGGGGCCAAGGGGCCCAGAGCCCACATACCACTCCTAAGGCCCAGCAACCACCTGGGCCTGTGGTCCCAGACAGGCCAGCCAATACCAGCCCTTTGCAAGATTTAAAAAAGAAGGGGCAGCTGGGTGGCGCAGTGGATAAAGCACCATCCCTGGAGCTAGGAGTACCTGGGTTGAAATCTGGTCTCAAACACTTAATACTGTGTGGCCTTGGACAAACCACTTAACCCCTTTTGCCTTGCAAAAACCTAATAAAAAAAGTAATAAAAAAGAAAACGTGTTACATCTGAGCACTCTCCCCCACTCTTTTTCATCACTCACATCCCCCCCTTCCCTCCTCCTTATTCTAAATGTCTACACCCCATTGACTATATATGCTGTTTCCTCTCTGGGCCACCTCTGATAAGAATGAAAGTTCCTCATTCTCCCTCACTTTCCTCCCTTCCATATCATTGCAATAGCTCATTTTAATAAAAAAAAATCTTATTACATGAAATATCTTAGCCTATTCCTCCTCTCCTTTCTCTTTCTCCCATTGCATTTGCCTTTTAGCCATTGACTCCAT
This sequence comes from Macrotis lagotis, assembly GCF_037893015.1. NCBI lineage: Eukaryota > Metazoa > Chordata > Mammalia > Peramelemorphia > Peramelidae > Macrotis > Macrotis lagotis. Next base: position 503,125,087 of record NC_133658.1, read on the forward strand.
TTTTACAATTCAAATTCAGCTCTCTCCTGTGCTTCATCTATAAAAGCTTCTACCTGCTCTATTAAATGAGAAGGTTCATATGAATATTATCAGTGTCATTTTTCTATACAGAAATACATGTAGTTCATCATTAAGTCCCTCATATTTTCCTCTTCTCCACTCTCTATGCTTCACCTGAGTCCTGCATTTGAAGAGCAGACCTTCTGTTCAGCTCTGGCAATTTCAACAGGAACATTTGAAATTGCCCTGCTTCATCGAAAGTCCATCATTTTTCCTGGAAGAAGATGTTCAGTTTTGCTGGGCATTCTGGACTCTTTTGCCTTCCGGAATATTATATTCCAAGCCCTACAAGCTTTTAATGTAGTTGTTGCTAAGTCCTGTGTGATCCTGACTGCAGCTCCACGATATTTGAATTGTGTTCTTCTGGCTGCTTGTAATAATTTTCTCTTTGACTTGAGAGTTCTGGAACTTCGCTATATTATTCCTGGGTTTTTTTTTTTTTTAATCTCTTTCGGGGGAGATCGGTGGATTCTCTCTTTGGCCTCTGCTTCTAGGATATCAGGGCAATTTTCCTGTAGAAATTCTTTAAAAATGAGGTCAAGACTCTTCCTGAAAATGACTTTCAGGATCCCAATAATTTTTAAATTATCTTTCCTGAATCTGTTTTCCAGATCTAATTTTTCATTCTTTTGGTGAAGTATTGTGTCTTGACTTCTTATAAAGTCATCAGCTTCCTTTAGCTCCAGTCTACATCTGAAGGATTTGTTTTCCTTGTTATCTCTTTTTTCCATCTGGCCAATTCTGCTTTTTTAAAGCATTCTTCTCCTCAATAATTTTTTTTTTTTTTTTAGAATTTTGCAAGGCAAATGGGGTTAAGTAGCTTGCCCAAGGCCACACAGCTAGGTAATTATTAAGTGTTTGAGACTGGGTTTGAACCCAGGTACTCCTGACTCCAGGGCGGGTGCTTTATCCACTGCTTCACCTAGCTGCCCCTCCTCAATAACTTTTTGAACTGTTTTATGCATTTGACCTATCCTGGCTTTATCTCCCTTACTTGATTTTCAAAATCTTTTTTTGAGCTCTGTCATAGCCTGAGCCCAATTTCTGTTTTTCTTGAAGTCTTTAGATGCAGGTGCTTGTACTTCCTCATCTTCAGATTGAGTATTTTGATCCTTCTTGGGATCATAGACAATGTACTTCTCAATGGTGTTCCTCTTTTTTCTCTGTTTACTCATTTCCCCAGCCTGTGCCTGGTCTTGGGGTGCTTTCTGAGCTTTTGAGTATTATTGGGACACCTCCCCAAAGATCTCCGTGTGTGAGGTTCTGTCTTCCCTCCTGGTCTGTGAATGACCACAGGTGTACCCCCTCTGTCATGGGGCTGAGGTGAGGGAGGCTGCTGTTCTGTATGGGGCCTAGACTGTGGTCAGAGCCCCGGAGTACTGTTCCGGGTAGGGAGGACAGACCTCAGAAATCTCTCTCCATTCTCCTACTCAAGGCTTAGTTGGCTGGGGGCTCCTGCTTACTGACTCCCACCTTCTTCTGTTTCCTGGGTTGCCCCTGCCACACTGCCTGAAAGTGCCCTGAGGGCTGAGCTTCACTTGCTTGCTCTGGCAGAAGTTTCTCTCTTCTCTCCCACCCCCACATCTTCCAAGTTGTGCCCGGTGCTCCTGGTGTCAGGAAACTGCCTGTACTGCCGGGAGCCATGGGTCCCAGGTGCTCTGGGGCTGCCTTCAGGAGGATGAAGTTCCTTTGCTCTGGCAGGCTGCCCCCTCACCCCATGGAGTGAAGCCTTTCCACTATTTTCCAGGTTACCTTGGTCTGGAAAACTGCCTCACTGAATCTTTCTGTGCATTCTCTCTCAAATTTAGTTAGTCGTTATTTTATGGGTTTTGAAATATTATAGAGAGAGCACCTAAGAGAGGCTCATCTTGGCTCCACCCCCTAGATTATATGTTTTAAAATGCAAAAAAAGTGTGGAATTAGAGAGGAAATCAGTTATTGAAATAGTTACCAAAATATTTTTTTAAATAAGTTTGTAATTCTCAGGTTAAAAACCCCTCTATGTAAGAATAAAATACAAATTACTTTCCCCAACATTTAAGGTCCATCCATCTTTGTGATCTTCTCAGTCTTTTATCTCTTCTTTGCTTCATTACAGCATGGTGATATCTCCTGGTGCCTGCATTGGGAGTTAGACCTGCAATATCCAATCTTCCTTCCCCTCCAAACTATGCTTCTGATATTATGAATCTATCTCATTTTTCCTTCTTCATTTCTCCCCATCTCTTTTTTTTTCTGTTTTAAGAACAACAACTTCTTGAGAGTGGAGACCATTTCTTTTTGTTTGTTTTATATCCCTATTGCCTAGCACAGTAACCTGAAATATAGTAAGAGCTTACGTAAATAAGTGCTTATGGCCTGCCTGCCATTTAATAGTCAAACTTTACCTTAGATTTGTAATCTGACTTAAAACAATTATCTTTCATGACCTCCATGATGCAGTTGCTGTCCAGTCTGTTTGTACAGTTAATTCCCATCAGTTAATATTTATTTAAATTCCTACAAACTGGACCCTGCTCTCATGGTACTTTTTATGCCCACAATGTACACCCTTCCTAGGGTTCCCTTTTCAGACGCTTTTCTTCCTTCAAGATTGACACATTATTCATGAAAAAATTTTGTCTTCCTGGTTGAAAAGTTTGTCTCCTTTTTTCAAATTTCCCACCACTCTTATTTCTTTCTTTTCTTTTTTTTTTTTTTAAAGGATTTTTGCAAGGCAAATGGGGCTAAGTGGCTTGCCCAAGGCTGCACAGCTAGGTAATTATTAAGTGCCTGAGGCCGGATTTGAACTCAGGTACTCCTGACTCCAGGGCCAGTGCTCTATCCATTGCAACACCTAGCCGCTTATCATGCTTATTTTTGTATATTGTTTTATTCCATCATTAAAACTGTAAAAGTCTTACTTGAAGAGAGCATTGTTACCAGAGGAATTAAATTAATTAAATTAATAATGAATTGGTTTGTGCAACCAGATTTATTTCACTTGGACTTCTGTTGCTAAGTTTTAGAGATCCTGAATGAATTACTTTATATCATATTAATTAAATAATTTGATTCAGAAATAGTTTTTCTTTTAATTCATTTATGATGAACGTGTTGACATTGAGTTTACATTTGAAATAAGACAAGTATTTCAGATACATAATTGTAATTTTTGTCATCTGTATCCATACTTTATTCACATAATTATAGTATTTTATAATTTATAGGCACATCTATCTTGTTCCTTTATTTTATAGATGGAATAAATGAGTGAAGCTAAGATAGCCAGAGGAACTGGTTTCAAATTCAGACTTTGTTGCTTCGTGTGTGTGTATGCGTGGTGTGTGTGTGTGTGTGTGTGTGTGTGTGTGTGTGTGTGTGAAGTTGATTGATTTAGTTTCATTCTTGGTCTCATACAATCATTGGATTTATAATATCCAATTTTTCACTTTAATGATGAGGAAAATTCAAGACCCAGAGAAGTTAGGGACTTGTTTCAGATGTGAGGGGAAAACACCTCCAAGTTGGTGGCAGAGCTAGTAGATAGAATCCAGGTCTCTAAACTTGTCAGTCTGTGTATATAATTTTATTGTATTCTACTCTAAATTCATTCTGATCTGGCTCAAGTGAGCCACAATATTGAAATCAAATTTACACTGAAGTACAAAAATGCATATTAAGAACTTTGCAACTTTCCATTGTCTGCAAAGCCTTTATATATCAGGCCTTGCATAATATTCTATCAGGTATGAGAAACTCTCAAGACATAGAGAAGCCTTTCTATACTCCTTGGAAAGGCCTTTTCCCTTCATATTACCTACCCCAAAAGTATTCCACATTCCCCATGTGGGGCACATTTCAACTCTTTTGTTTACTACCACAAGTAGGTAAGGTGTCTGGCCTGGAGTCAGGAAGATCTGAATTTGAATCTTTCCCAAACAGTGACTAAAGACTGTCAGTCTGTTTTCTCATTAATAATGTGAGGATGATAATAGCTGCCTCCTCATGGGGATCACATGATATATAGCTCTTTTTGAACCTTAAAGGAAGACCAGTTATTTAATATTAGTTATTATTTTTACCATAACTTGAAAATGTATCTACTTGTTAAATGATGAAGAAACTATGAGCTATGAGTCATAATTGTTCAGCTCTTGAACTTATAGCAGTAAACAATCCTAAATAATAGCTTCTGCTACTCTTTTTCTATGCATTTTACATTTTTTCCTGCTTTAGTTCATTGACAAATATAGTCTGGAAAGAGTTTTTTTTTTTGTTAGGTTTTTGTGCGGTAAATGGAGTTAAGTGACTTGCCTAAGGCCACACAGCTGGGTAATCATTAAGTGTCTGAAGCCGGATTTGAACTCAGGTACTCCTGACTCCAGGGCCAGTGCTGTATCCACTGCACCACCTAGCCACCCTGGTTTTTTTTTTTTTAAGAAAGATTTTATTTATTTTGAGTTTTACAACTTTTCCCCTAATCTTGCTTCTCTGCCCCCACTCCCCACAGAAGGCATTCTGTTGGTCTTTACATTGGCTCCATGTTATACATTGATGTCAGTTGAATGTGATTTCTTCCTTAAGGAAGAAAATTAAAGTATGAAATAGTAAAATTACGTAATAATATAACTTTTTTTTTTTCTAATTTGATGGTAATAGTCTTTGTTCAAAGTCCATAATTCTTTCTCTGGATACAGATGGTATTCTCCATTACAGATAGCTTGAAATTGTTCCTGGTTGTTGCACTGAGGGGATGAACGAGTCCATCAAGGTTGATCATTGCCCCCATGTTGCTGTTAGGGTGTACAGTGATTTTCTGGTTCTGCTCATCTCACTCAGCATCAGTTCATGCAAATCCCTCCAGGCTTCCCTGAATTCCCATCCCTCCTGGTTTCTAATAGAACAGTAGTGTTCCATGACATACATATACCACAGTTTGTTAAGCCATTCCCCAGTTGAAGGACATTCACTTAATTTCCAATTCTTTGCCACCACTAACAGAGCTGCTATAAATGTTTCTGTACATATAAGTGATGTTATTTTACCCTTTTTCATAATCTCTTCAGGGTATAGACCCAGTAGTGGTATTGGTGGATCAAAGAGCAGGCACATTTTTGTTGTTCTATTGCTCTCCAGAAAGGTTGGGTGAGTTCATAGCTCCACCAACAGTGTAATAGTGTCCCAGATTTCCCACATCCCTTCCAACATTGATCATTGCCCTTTCTGGTCATATTGGCCAATCTGAGAGATGTGAGGGTGGTACCTCAGAGATGCTTTAATTTGCATTTCTCTAATAAGTAATGATTTGGAGCAGTTTTTCATGTGACTATGGATTGCTTTGATTTCCTCATCTGTATATTGCCTTTGCATATCCTTTGACCATTTGTCAATTGGGGAATAGCTTGGTTTTTTTTGTTTTGTTTTTTTTGAAAATTTGACTCAGTTCTCTGTATATTTTAGAAATGAGTTGTCAGAAATACTAGTTGCAAAAATTGTTTCCCAATTTACTACATTTCTTTTGATTTTGGTTACAGTGGTTTTGTCTGCAGAAACTTTTTAACGTAATCAAAATTTTCTAGTTTGTTTTAGTGATGTTCTCTATCTCTTCCTTGGTCACAAACTGCTTCCCTTTCCATAGATGTGACAGGTAAACTACTCCTTGATCTTCTAGTTTGCTCATACTATTGTTTTTTATGTCTAAATCCTGTATCCATTTGGAAAGATTTATAATAGCTATTCCCTTTTCTTTAGCTTCTGTGTTTTTCCTTTCGTGTGCAGTAGACTCATTGAAGTAGCTCATTATCAGTAAGCTTCTCTGTAGAATATAAACCTTTTGAGAACAGGAACTAATTCCCACCATTTATGTGATAAGTGAGTGCAAGATACTGTGTTACCACTATCTTGTACACATTGGTCCTTACTAAATATTTCTTGAATTATTGTATGGTGGAAAGGGTGGGGAGGGCAGCTAGGTAGCACAGTGGATAGAGTACTGACCCTGGAGTCAGGAGTACCTGAGTTCAAATCTGGCCTCAGACACTTAATAATTACCTCGCCATGTGGCCTTGGGCACGCCACTTAACCCCATTGCCTCACCTTGCCAAAAATAAAAAAGAATTAGTGAATGGACCATGAAAATAGGAAGGACACTGGATTTAGATTTAAAAGATTTGTGTTTGTTACCTTGGGCAAAGTCACTTTACTAGACCTCAAAAATTCATCATTTTTTTATAAATGTAAAGGTTAACACTTTCTGTCTTAAGAGTTTGGTTTTCTGGTGATGTTCATTTAATTTATCTGGTGTCCTGACCTACATTTCTTTATAGTTTCATGTATTATGATCTGTTTCCTCATCTCATAACAAATTTTTAATTTTTCCTTGGTCAGATTTTACAATGAATTTTGTTTCACAGATTTGCTGTTATGCAAGTTATGACTGCTTTTAGCCTTGAGTTGCAATCTGCTATTTATTTTATTTTGAATTAATGCAAAGTTGTCTCTAAACTAATCCTGATTTCTTCAGCTAGCAGTGCCCATTATGGAATGGATAAGCAATATTACACTTCAGCATTCTTTGCATTAGGATTGAAATGAAGCAGCCTAGCAAAAAGGTTGCTAGAGAGCTGGCTATAAAACTAAGATCTGATTCAATCCCAACTTTGACACATTGTGTAATGGTTGTGTGACCCTAGAGAACTCACTCCTACTGCCTTAGGCAGCTCTTCAAGAATATTAAGTTGCAAAAAAGTTGCCAGTCTGTATTGTTAATACCTTTTCCTATTGATATTAGAACTCTTTACCTGTTAACAGTGAAATTACTGCTACAAAACCTAACATTTATTCTTATGTATAGCAATCAGAGAAAAGATAACTTGTCCTAAAGTTCTCAGACTTTTTTTAAAAGGTTGAATATATCCATCCTAATAATTATTTCTCTGACTTAAAGTTACAAATAACCAATTTGCTTATATTTTGAAGCACAAGGCCATAATGTTGGGATTAGTCTAAGAAGACTTTAAGCAAATCTGTTCCCCTACCTTGAGATAAATGAAGGCATAAGTGGGCAGGACTTTCTCCCTTCTTAAATTGTGTCACAGAGGGAAATAACAGTTTCTTTGGCTACCAGTTAAGGGTTAAGGACCAGCAAGTTCTTAACTTTTTCATGACAAAAATCTCACTTCTAAGGGAACCTGAAGTATGATTAGAGTCATTAGGAAAGAAGTAATAATAGTTTGGAACAGTAACATTGGGTATGAGCCAGATAATGAGTAATAGATGATCAGAGATTTGTACCATGTGTTTGAAGGGGGAGGATTCTATTCAGTTTCATGACTTTGAAGATACTTGGTTTTTGATGAATAGGTTCATAATCTTTGTCTCCAGGAGGGCTAAGAAACATTGTATGTGATGTCAAACTTCTTTCATATACTGGCAAGTTTTAGAATAAAGAAATAAAGATTCTCAGCCAACTCTAACATACCTCTGGTTCTGAACCCACACCAAAAGGATTAAATTGGAAGTGAGATTTTTGTCATGAAAAAGTTAGAACTTGCTGGTTCTTAACTGGTAGCCAAAGAAGCCATGTTATCTCCTCTGTGACACAATTAAGAAGGGAGAAAATCCTATGCATTCATTTGGCTCAAAGTAGGGCAACAGATTTGCCAAAACCTTAGGCTACTCCCGATATTATGGCATTGTGGTTCAAAAAATTCTGCTAGAAGCAGAAAAGATCACTTCAAAAACTAAGCTTGTTTAATGAATTTTTGCCATAATATTAGAACTCTTATTTTTTTCATCTGTACCCTATTGTTACTAGCCTTCCATTCTATTAGTCTCTGAATATATTTGATATAGAACACATCAATACCTCCTCCTTCCATATGCCTCAACAGCATTTATCATCCATCATACATGTTTTCAGATTAGAGATTCTAACAGTAACAGATTCTGAGATAAGGCCTCAGTTTACCACTACTTTCTTGCCCACGAATTTGTATGTTAACATCTCAGGAAAGTCTTTCTTACACTTTCATCTTGTCAGGGCAGCTAGGTGGCAGAGTGGATAAAGCACCAGCCCTGGAGTCAGGAGTACCTGGGTTCAAATCCAGTCTCAAACACTTAATAATTATCTAGCTGTATGGCCTTGGGCAAGACAGTTAACCCCATTTGCCTTGCAAAAAACAATTTCATCTTGTCACAGAAATTTCTGTTTACATAAGCTTTTTTCCCTTTGAAAATAAGTATTGGCATTACATTAAATTCATCTGTTCCTGAAGATACTGTTGGCTCTGATGTTTAGAAAATAATCACTTTTTGGATAATTATTCAAATTGTACTAGAAATCATTTCAAACTATTCTCTACCTACTTCAGTGCATGGTTGGTATTAATTACGTTTAGTATAATTGATGCTTATAACCCAAGCTGGAAGTATGTCTTAAGGCTATGAGTTTTGGAGACAAGAAAGTAAGTATTGTTTAGCAAACAGCCAACATTGCTTTTAAGAGGAAAAACCTGTTCAAAGACTCATGAGAAGATTTCATTTGCAAAATCAGTATTGAATTGGTACTCAAGTCTGCTTCATTTTAACTAAACCCAAAATATTACAATATGTGAAGGCAGTGTTTAGAAAAGCCTGGCCTGAATCAGACCTTGATTCAAGTCGTACTTCATATATGTATACATCTTGCAGGTGTGATGGGTACACATATCACTTGATATTTCAATGATCTCCAGGTTTCAGAATAGGTTTTGATCTTCATTGGTAGAAGGGAGTTAAATTGCAGGGAGTTCCCTATACCAGTAGTCACAGATTGACCATCACCCATACCCCACTCCCTCCCCACCCCCCAAAAATATTGGAGACAGCTGTTTGGTTTTTCTTTAATGAGTATTTACATAGAAAGAATTAGATTTGAGTTCAAATTCCCAACAGTTAACTAGCACAGAATATTTCCCAACAGAACTAGAACAATGTAAGCCTCAGTTTCTTTATTTGTAAAATATAAGAAATGCCAGGGCGGCTAGGTGTTGCAGTGGATAAAGCACCGGCCCTGGAGTCAGGAGTACCTGGGTTCAAATGTGGTCTCAGACACTTAATAATTACCTAGCTGTGTGGCCTTGGGCGTGCCACTTAACCCCATTTACCTTGCAAAATAAATATAAATAAATGAATGAATGAATATGAAATGCCTATAAATCAAGTGCTAGTATATACATATGTGATCTCTTTAAAGAGCAACTCTTTCAGGAACACTGCTTTACCATATTTGGCTATCAAAATGTATACTGCCTTTCCTCCCAGCTTCATCCTGCCATAGAACTTTTTAAATGTCTCTAAATTTACCAATATGCTTGATTTAAAATGGTAGTGGAGGAGAGTGGGTAATAAAAGCCTTAGTTATAAAAGGGTAAATACTTTTTATTCTCTTTTCTATTATCCAAGAAAAAGTAATCTAGAATGTTTTAATTTAAATGACATTTGTTATTTATTTTTATACATACACACCTGTCATAATTATTCAAAATCAAAATGTTTTTGACATTTCATATAAATGCAAACCTTTCATTTTATACTTAAATGCTTACTATATACCATGATGCAGTTAGTACAACGACAAGAACAACTTCCCAAGGGTATTCAGACGTTGTACAGATTATTCTAATGGCCATGGCAAATAACCTTTAAAGTTTTTCTTATCCCATTAATAGTAATCATAAGATTGCCAGATAGAGATCTAGTTGAACTTTTTAAGTGACCTATATTTATGTATGTCCAAATACATTCCTTATTGGAGAACTGCATTTTCTTTTGAAATGTTTTTTGAGTTTGTATTCATAGTTATTTCATAATAAGTAAATGTCAAATACAGCAATATTATTTTTCTCTATTCTTCAGTTGGTTGTATTAAGTCTAATATAGAAAATGATTTTTTAAATCGGTATACTTTCATATATTTAGAAATAATTCTTGTCCAGATTTTATAAAAATGAGAAAATTGGCATGTTAGGACAGTTACTACTGTTGTCTCACTTGGGAGTAGTGATATTGTGATTTTGAGGTGGCCCCATCACATAATAAAAATTAGCACTGATAAACATAACATGTAAAAATACATAAAGGTAAGCCTCTTATGACATGGGTTAAGTTCTCCTATGAGAATATAAGAAGATGGCATTTTATTATCTACACAAGAGGTAATGTTGCAATTAATGAGATCATAATATTATGTTTTATATGTAACATTATATTAACATACATGCACATGAAGTGTATATACCAGTTCTTTGCAAGTAAGTGAATTGCATAAACATTTTGGCAGTACTGGGGTTTTAGTTGTTGTTTTGGGTTTTCATTTTTAAAATCAAGTGATTTTATTTCATTTTTTCAAAAACAAACCTGGCCTTTTATAGAGCAATGAAGACAGGAACAAAACTGAACCAACACCGAAAAGTTTCAAATAATATTGTTATTTTTAAGTACCTCTTCAAGTTTAAAGATGAAAAGGAAACATTCATCATCATAGTTTTACAGAAAGTTAAAATAAACATTACCATTATGTTTAATTGGGAAAGTCAGGTTCAAAGTTTAAATTTTAGGGGCACAACACATTTGCCATTAAAATTGTTATGTATTAGAGAGAGAGTGTGTGTGTGTGTGTGTGTGTGTGTGTGTGTGTGTGTGTGTTTATAATTTTATGAATAGCAGAGGCAAAAGAATTCATTTGGTGACAAACTTTTGAGTCTCTAACCTAGATTGTTCATCTTTCACTTTCTAGTGAAATTTTGGAAGGACCAAGTTGAAGTTTTCCTGGCATGACTTTATTTATTTTTCCAATTTTTTTCCAATTTTTCCAAAGAAAGTTTTAAGCATTAATTTTTCCTTTAAGGTCTTTGAATTCCACATTTTTCTCTACTTTCCCTCCCCCCTCATCTTGACAACAAGTAATCCATATACAGCTAAGTTAAATATTTCCGTATTAGTCATGTTGTGAAAGAATGAGTATAAAAGGGAGAAGGGACCATGAAGGGGAAAAAACACATAAAGCATAAAAACATTTTAAAAATTGAAAATAATATGCTTTCTTCTGTTCATCATAATTGATCATCTCACAACATGTACATTGTTCTCCTGGAATTCTGCTCATGAGTTCTTATAGAGTATTCCATCATTTTCTTATACCATAAGTTCTTCATCCATTTTCCAATTGATGGACATTCCCTTAATTTCCAATTCTTGGCCACTACAAAAACAGCTGCTATGAATATTTTTATGATCTCTTTGAGTAGTGATATTGCTGAATCAAAAGGGGACTCAGTTTTATTGTCTTTGGGTGTAGTTCCACACTGCTCAAGAACAGCCGTCAGGTTTTAAGAGCTATTTCTAGCAGACATTAGTCTTCTAGATTTGGGCAATTTACATTAAGAAAACTCAAATGATTAGTTGCAAGTTTAATTTGCTTTTCATTGAATTGGGGTAACCACACATGTAGTGATGGGAAAAGTTAAAAATATATGTAGTTGTTTCTTGAACTTGCTTTTCCAGTTCTTAACAATTCTGGAAGAAGAAATTGAAGAGGAATAGCTGAAATCACTTTTGGCCTGGCAATATTTGAGACCTTTGGTAGAGCATTTTGGGATAACTTTTGTATGCCTTTATTTGTACTCTGAAGTGAATATTTCAGTGATTCATAAAATGAATCATCAGTATGCATTTCAGTCTGAGGAGACAATATAGCAATTAAACAATGTTGGCAATTTTCCAACATTAATTGTACCACATTGGATTTACAGAGTTTGAGAGTGTAATTTTATAATGATTTCAAGAAGCTGAATTGAAATCTAATAAAACTTTTGGATAGAGGATAATGGATAGAAAACTCCCCTTTAACTTAATTAGGAATTTAAAAAAAAACATCAAGACCACCTTGTCCCTAGATTGATGTCTCAAAGTTTTTAGTTTGCATAAAATCTTATAGTGTGGTCATAGTACGGTGATGGGCACAATACTGAATGTTGTGTAGAATTCAGTATAGATGTTTGGTAAGCAGTATTTTCTAGTATATACAGATAAGAGAGGTTTTAAGGAAAACGGTGCTTTCTCTTTTGTTTTTAAGTGTTTTATTAATTTTTTTAGGCACACAAGGAGTTGCACCTGGTCCTGTAATTGGGTTGCAAGCACCATCTACTGGTCTGCTGGGTGCTCGGCCTGGTTTAATACCCCTTCAGCGTCCTCCAGGAATGCCTCCACCTCATTTGCAACGATTCCCTTTGATGCCACCTCGTCCTATGCCACCTCACATGATGCACAGAGGGCCACCTCCAGGCCCAGGAGGTTTTGGAATGCCACCACCTCATGGAATGAAAGGCCCCTTTCCACCTCATGGCCCTTTTGTTAGGCCTGGTGGAATGCCAGGACTTGGAGGACCAGGCCCAGGCCCTGGTGGACCTGAAGACCGAGATGGAAGACAACCACCACCACAACAGCAACCACAACAACAGCAACAATTTAGAAATGAAAATAGGCAGCAGTTCAATTCAGGTAGAGACCAAGAAAGATTTGGGAGAAGGTCTTTTGGAAATCGGGTAGAAAATGATCGGGAACGCTATGGTAACCGTATTGATGACAGAGATAATAGTAATCGTGAAAGGAGAGAGTGGGGGAGAAGAACCCCTGAACGAGACAGGCACAGAGACTTGGAAGACAGGAGACGATCCAGTGGACATCGAGACAGGGATTCTAGAGAGAGAGATTCTCGTAGAGATAAGGAAGAAAATCGAGGGAAGGAAAAATCTGAGGTGACAGATAGGTCAGGTGGTGATAAAACCATTGAACCTTCTAGTGGCCAAGTCGGAAATGCAGACACTATTTCAGAACTTGATAAAGGAGAGTCAACAATTATAAATCCTACTGAAGAGTTACCATCAAAGGCTACTTCATCTGTTGATGAACCTGAAAAGGATTCTGCCTTGGCAGTAGAGGCTTCTCGCTAGAGACTGGAAATTTGTCAAAATGTGACAGTGACATTGAAGCATAGAGCTTGAGGTGTACAGATGCTGTATTATATTTGCTTCTGCTATATCACAGCCCCTCAGTAGTTGGCGGGGAATTATAAGCAATTTGATTGCTTCCCTTCTATTTAAAATAGCCACAAAATGACAAAAATATGAATAAAATATTACCCTTTTGCTGTAACTTTTTAAAAGTTTTGACTTTAAAAAGTTTACAAATCGTAATTAGAAGTGCTTTCTATTTTTTTTTTAATTTAAGAAAAGGTAACAGTGAAAGCTCCTCAAACAATAGGGATGTTTTTAATAAACTCTATTTTCGTAACAAACTTTAATGTGTGCTATTCTTCCTACACTGCACTGAAGCGGAAAAGAAATGTTCAGCATCTTAAAGTTTGAGCTGTTAATGCTGTACTTAAGTCTAAATTAGACAGTTTAAATTGTTTATATTTGTTGGGGAAAAAATACATCTGTGTAGCTGAATTCACAGGAGCAGGTTTTTATTTGTAATAGTTGATTTTTAGATGCATCTACTTGATCATATAAGGTAAAAGTTAGTGGTTTTAAAATGTTGTTTGAAAAGCTAATTGTGTTAGTGTTTGTGATTCAATCAAGGTTTTATTTTTCTCATTGGTTCTGTGGTGTTGCCCTAATTAATTTGTAAAAAAAAACAAATTTCTTTACTGATATAATTGGACCCTTAAGAAAAAACAATTTGATATATTCAAATCATCACCTGATAATACATTTGGGAGTTAGGCTATTTTGGTTTTTTTTTTAACCAATAAATTCATTGTTATTTTCAGATTGTTTTGAGAGGGTGGGGTTTGGAAAAGTAATCAAGACTGAAACTTTGACCTATATTATTTTTTCTTTTAGTACTGAGGATTTTAAGATGCTGCCTTATTTTTGCATAACTCAACTCTTCATTTCCTCACTTATTTTGTGCACTTCCTTGTATAGAGGTAGTCTTGCTGTGTTCCTATAACACAAATTATTGAAGTTAAATTATCTGTACAGGAGATGAAAAAAATAGCCAAAGCCAAAAATAAATCTAATATTAGGTATTTAGGGTATAAGTGTTCATCCAGTGCCCTTGGAGAAAGGTATTCAGTGTTCCACAAAACAATCCAAACACTGTGCTTAAAAACTTGTATTAATCTTGTGCAGTTAAAAAACTGTCTTGGCTTTGATGTAATACGTTCATTTCTCTTCTCCCCACCTTTCTTTCCCCTAAATGAAGAGGCAGCTGCTTTGGTAACTCAAGTAATTTTTTAAATGCTGCATTTTGCAGCAGGGCATTTGAAGGGGTTGGGATGGTGGAGGACATTTTTATGTTCCTGCATTTGCAGAATAAAGGAAAAATCCTGTTTACATATCTGTGAACTTAAAATTCCATGTGTTCAAAAATCTGTCTTTACTGTTTGTTTCATTCATGTTGAAGCCATTGAGTCACATAAAAGGATATTTTGAGTTACCTGCAAGGTTTTTTGTACAAAAGACTGATGGCTATTCTTCAGGTTATGATTTCATTCAAATTGATTGTTCAGAATTTACAATGAGTGTCTGGTTGGTACATTGAGTACCAATCCAAAGTTTAGAAGAATCCTATGTCCATGACTTTTCTAGTGGAGATCAGTGGAGATTTGCTTCTTCTGCTTTCCTATTTCTTTAAAATGTTAGTCTTTTTAAAAAACAGTATCCAGCTTGATTTAGAAATTTTTTTCTTCAAGACATTTTTATAAATTGTTAAAAACTGATGTCATTTTTAGGAAAAAGAAATCTAATTTGACACTTTGCTAGTATATCTCTGCAAAGGTATTTGTTAATTTGTTTTTATAAATTATTTGAATTTCATTGAAAACCTTGACTTGAATACATTTCATTAAAGTTGCATAATGTAAACAGGATTAAGAGAAAAGGGATAAGGACCACTTCTGAGGGAAGAGAAAAAAATACCTAAGCCTGGATAAAGGCTAAAAAACCCAGAAATAACTTGGAAGGGGTGAAGTACTGCAGCATTTTACCTTATGGAAAGAGTTTGGAGACAGAATGTGCCAATCTCAGTTTTTATTATAAACTTAAAAGGTACTGGGCTCACTGGGCATACTCTTAAGGCATGACTGTGGAAGAAAGGGAAAAAAAAGCTAACTTGGCAGGTAAGTTTCTTACTCTTAGCCAATATGATTTTAAGACTTAGATTTTGGTTTAAACCAATTGTAAATAAATGGAGATTTTTACACAAAAGTAGAAATTTTGCCACCTGTTATTTAAAAGTTGTTTGTTTCATGCTAGGACACCACATTATCTTGTCTTAAGCCATGGCAGGAGGATATATACTCTTTGTCCAAGAAAAATATCCTTTTATTGGACCTAAACATGGTCCACTATGAGCCAGCTGCTAGAAACAGGTTTCTCAGGGTTTTTTTAAAAAAGTTAATTAGTTATAAATAATACACATATCCCTGTCTTGACTCATTAGATTTGCCACACAAATGATACTTGATATCAAATTTCCCAAGGTCTAGAGAGCTATATTCTATTCTGAACTGTTTCAATATAAGCTCACTTTGAATGAACAACATTTGTATATCTAATGTTTGAGACCAGCCTTAAAGTTTAAGTTTAAACAAAATTATGCCAGACAATTAAGTTTAATTCCCAGAAACAATATTCCACAGTCACTGCTGCATTTTAATTATAGGCTGTATGAAATTTTATATAAATCTGCATCAGAGACATTTGAATAAGCAATTAAAAGTTTCACACGAACTTTGACTTAAGATTAGTGTTTAATGGTCTTGCCAAGTATGTTTCTACATGTAATCATCCACATTTTTGTGTTCCTAGGTACCTGAGCTATATCCTAGGAAAATGATTTACTTAGCAATCCCAATTACGCCACAAGCTAGGCGAGGTCCAGCATTTCCCGTCTTTGCACTCTCTTCATTTGCCCCTTTGCCCAAGTCATCACATTTCTCATGAATCTGATAAAAAAAAAAGTTAAAAGGCATTTTAATAAAATTGAAGCTGTATCATTAGTGGCTACTACACACATTATTTTTTGCTCCCTAATCCCTGAGAGGTAAGACCCTCACATGTACATAGGTCAAGGGGCATGTCAAGTGAACCTTTAGTGATTAACACAAATATATATGGTTACTTTTTTAAGGAAAGCAAGCCTATAACATTTAATAGATTTGTTATAGGTTATGTTATGGTGTACCTAAATAAAATTGTCCTAGACAGTTTGCTATTATAAAGGAAATTAATAAGCTAAAAATCTAGAGAATATTGATCCTAGACTTCCATAATACCAAAGAAATTATGATGTTCTAATACTATTTGCACTATATATATTATCAAGTAGAAATTGAGGGAACAAATCAAATTGGGCTCATTCTATGAAAATGTTAAGACAGCATAGCGGAACAGTGCCTAGAGATATCCCCTAAACTAACTTAAAAAATATTCATTCTGATTTTTTACATTTATATCAATATGGATTTTTTTACATTCTTAGATTTCCTAGAAGTAAATGGACTAGCACCTCCCCCTTTTTGAGCAATGTGGCAACCTATGCAGTCAAAAGTATTAAAAGAAGGGGAAGGGAAGGAATTGAATATTGGCAGATCAAATAGAAAAATCTGATTTGAGTTCTTTGTTTTGGTATTAACCCAACTATAAATTTCAACCAAAATTTCAAAATTATTTGGTATTTTAAATTCAGACCCAGGACAGTTCTCTTTTCTGCCCCCTATTCTCACCCCAAATTCAAAAATTCCCAAATGTTTACTTTTCTAAGGCTTTAACAATTTACCTCTAAATGATATTAAATGGGCAAGAATTAGTATAACCTCTAAAGTACAATGACTCAGGTCATTGTCTTTGTTCCCTTTCACTGTGAGCATTGATTTTAGCATTATTTTAATTGCTGAAGTATAAAGCCAAGTTAAAATATGGGTCTCACTTTCATTAACTAAGAATCTAAGAGTTGTGGTGGCTGGACTTGTGTATGAAAAACTCCCTCTAATAATGCAAGTCAGCACCTTCTAATTTTAGAGCTACTCAGAGCACTTGAAGGTTAAATAACAAAGCCAGGGCCATAAGGCCTCTATGTATTAGAAAAGGGGCATGTGTACACACACATAAACACTTCATATTTAACGCTTACCACCATAGTACGGCCAATGATAGACAATGGTCCTGAAAGTTGAATCTGAGAATCTTTGATAGACACTATTGCCACACCATCTTTGTTGGCAGTTACATTGCCAAGGTCTCCAACATGCCTATGGATCACAAACAAGGAATTGAATTCCAACCAAGTGTTTCCAAGTGTAAAAGTCAGACCCTATCTGCCAGGATGAAATTATCTGTTATATTTGGTCAAATAAAACACTGATCAAACAAAGGTAATTGCCAGGTAACAATCCAGATATGAGTTAAAAGCTGGAAAAAAAAAGCTTCAATTAATCTAGTCAGACTTTTAAAAGACAACAACAGGTTTTTCTTTGGGGGGAGGGGAATTGGGAAAGAATGTATATTCTTCCCAATTAACCAAGATCATAGTTTAGTTTATCCTATTAATAAGTAGTGAATTATTAAGGTTCTAGCCCTGATATATCAAAAATCAGTCCTTACATGACTGAACTTTGTAACGATTTTCCTTTTAAGCCATCTACTTTTCCTAAAAGATTCCCAGGAAAAAGTGGAAATTGGAATTTTCATCCCCAATTTGAATAGTACTAAGTAGTTTCATCAATTAGGCCTTGATGTTCACAGATTTCCTCCCTCCCCCATATTTTAAAAATGGTGGTTGGTTTATTCTAATGTCTGACAATACTATATATTCATGTCATTTCTTCTATTTGTTTCATTTGACATTGTGTTCTGTATTAAATAAACATGAAAAAATAAAGCCCTCTTAATTTGTGTTCCCATTTGTGAACATTTTAGTGCCCCCAGCACTACACGGAAAATGGAGGAGAAATGATGCCTTCTTGCTTATGTGTTAGGTTAAAAGGACAAAAGGAGGAAAGAGCAATTATAAAACACCTAAGGCCAAGTGGAAATTCATTATATCAGTTCTACAAAGGTAGACCACAGAAATGGAACCCTAGAGCCCCGAAGCCAACTCTCACTTTACAATTCAAGGGAGACTTCAGTAATAAATGAGACAGTTTTTATCACTTACCTTTCTTCATCATTTGGTCCACCATGTTTTTTGGAATGAGGATTAAAGTGAGCACCTGCACTGGTACATCCTGTTAGTTAAGAAGAATTAAGACTTTAATCAAATCTTCAAAATAAATTGCTTCTATAAAGATGTAATAAACTGTTAATAAGCAAAGTTACTGAAATAAAAAATCAAATCTGTGTACTAGTAACCTACCAAAAACTTAGGTACCAAAATGTAGAATGGCAAACCACTCCAGAATTTTTGCCCATTTGCCCCTCAAATGGGGGTCACAAAATGCTGGACAAAACTGAAACAAGGACAAATATAACTTGAGTGGTAGCTTGGTATATGAAGTAGGAATTACTAAATCTGTTCTAACACTTCAGACAAGTCTTTTTTACCTCACTGGGTTTCAACTTCCTCACATTACATAAGGATATTCTGACATGAAATCAAAGTTTGAAGAATTCTAACTTAAGAGTTAAGATGACCAAACATCTCCTTATGTTCAAGGGTAGTACAGTCCCTAGCAGCTGTTATTCCGATTGCCTAATTTAGAGAAGAGTACTCTAAGGCATCTGTAACTGACAGCACTTAAAACTACATCTTTTTGGACAAAGGTTCTTCCATTAACTTTGGCTATGGCATATATAAGTAGATCAAAAGGCAGCACCATGCAATCTCCCATAGGGAGAGCTAAAACTTCAGCCAAAAAGTAAATAATAAGCCAGAATGGCATTGAGGCTTGCCGATTGATATTCCTTATTCAAACTGTCCAACATTTAAAAGTACAATAAATACAGCAGTCAAATGAATACAGACACAAAATATTTGTTCAATAAATTAACACTTTTATACTGAACTAATTTTCTGATGGTGAAATTCCACAAGAAGCCCAAGGAAATATCTGTAATAGGGCATATAAATTGACTGAAGTATATCATCCAATTCCAACTCATTCGAAAGCAATAATGGAAAAACTTACAAATGGGACAAGTGAAAAACTGAGGAAAGTAGCTCTGATACCTCTTCCCACTTTCCTTAATTGAATGATGCTTACCAATAAATAGCCAGATATGGCACCTAAAAGACATAAGGTTGGCTTTTTTGACCTTCCACTCTCATCAACCAAATAAGACTAATCCTAATATTTATATTTTACTTTTAAGCGTCCATGACAAGGCAATATGTTTGAATTCTCACAAGTTTAGTCTCCCCTCCATAATATTTTCCTGACAAACTACAGTGGTCCAACAACTGCACATAAATTTAAAAAAAAAAACCTACCTTGAGTATTATCACCAAATTCATGGACATGGAATCCATGGTCTCCTTCAGCTAATCCTGTTATGGATCCCGAGAGTTCCACAGGCTCCCCAGTCTTTATTGAAAGAAATATTTGATTAGTTTGAAATAATTAAAAGTCATCTGAAAGGTTCATTGGTTCAACAACATACTGATATGATGTTTATTTATTAACCAGATATGTTAATTTTTTAAATTTTATTTAAGGCAATAGAGTTAAGTGACTTGCCCAAAGTCACACAGCTAGGCAATTATTAAGTGTCTGAGGTCAAATTTGAACTCAGGTTCTCCTGACTCCAGGCTCAATCCACTATACCACCTGGCTGTCCCCCCATATATATTAATTTTTTAAAATTTATTTTTATTAAAGATATTATTTGAGTTTTACAATTTTCCCCCAATCTTACTTCCCTCCCCCCCACCCTCCTACAGAAAGCAATCTGTCAGTCTTTACTTTGTTTCCATGTTGTACCTTGATCCAAATTGGGTGTGATGAGAGAGAAATCATATCCTTAAAGAAGAGACGAGAAGTCTAAGAGGTAACAAGATCAGACAATAAGGTATGTTTTTTTCCTAAATTAAAGGGAATAGTCCTTGAACTTTGTTCAAATTCCACGGCACTTTATCTGGATATAGATGGTATTCTCCTTTACAGACAGCCCAAAATTGTTCCTGATTGTTGCACTGATGGAATGAGTGAGTCCTTCAAGGTTGAACATCACCCCCATGATGCTGTTAGGATATACAGTGTTTTTCTGGTTCTGCTAATCTCACTCAGCATCAGTTCATGAAAATCCCTCCAGGCTCCCATGATATCCCGTCCCTCCTAGTTTCTAATAGAATAGTGTTCCATGACATACATATACCACAGTTTGCTAAGCCATTCCCCAATTGAAGGACATTTACTTGATTTCCAATTCTTGGACACCACAAACAGGGCTGCTATAAATATTTTTGTACAAGTGATGTTTTTACCCTTTTTCATAATCTTTTCAGGGTATAGACCCAGTAGTGGTACTGCTGGGTCAAAGGGCATATATATTAATTTTTAACAGTAATTCTTAACACTGCCATTGGATACCTATGACAAGAAACCAATAAATTTTGATATCAGGTATGAAATATCTCAAATCAATTAGCTTATTATGGTTTTTGGGTAGCCATTTTGGTTTTGTAGAGGAGGGATGTAGGATGTAGGTGAACAAGATTTATGAAGATTAAAACCTGTAGGTCTAAGTGGAAGGAAAAGGCAAAACAGAGATATCAAGGGATCTGAATTCACTTCAAAAGGCAAGAATCACTCAGTTTAATTCTCAGTAACATTATAAAAGGTGCTAAATGAGATGACTTCTAGTTCCAATATTTAAGGACCATAGATGATATAAAAGTTTGAAAATGTAAACAAAATACTTAATACATAATTTTATACTAAAATTCTGGTTTTATAAAAGCCAGCTTTGTGAAGGGGAAAGGTACACCATTTTAGGAGTTGAGTTTCTCTTGCTGTAGCATTACTAAACTTTCATGGCTATGAAAGGGTAGAGATATTTAGATTGCCTGAAGTTCTCCTTCATCTCACTAAGAATCTCTTCCAAAGGTTTCTACTGTTTAGATCTTTTTCTGGAGTCTGACCTTGTCATTCAAGATATGTGTGTGTGTGGGGGGGGGGTGTCTTGGAGACCCCTTAAACACACCATTTCTGAATTATGTCATCATTCTTGAAGACTCCATGACCCTTTTAAGTTTCCAGATTTACCTCAGTGTCATCTTTCATTCAAACAGAACCATTTCATTTCTACCTCCATAATACCTCATTATTCCCTACTTTACATCTCTCCTCTGAACAATTACAATTGTCTTCCTAGTGGCTACATCTCCTTACTCCTTTTCTACTCTACTCCAATTCATCCTCCACAGAATTGGCAAGGTCAATTTGTGAAAGTACAGATTTTACCATCAATTCCCTAATTCAGTAAACTATGGTGATTTTCTACTATCAAATGTTAAATCTCACACTTGACTTCCCCCTTTTCTTTGACAAACTGTATACTAGCCAGTATGCTTGATAAGTTCACAAAAACTTGGATGAAATGGGAAACACTAAACTTATTCCTTCTAGTGAGAAGGAAGACTACCATGCCTTACCATCTGCCTTGTCAACACTTGCATTTGAGCTACTAATGAAGCTAAAGGACACTAGAAACTGTCATTCATACCATCACTATAGGTTTAGAGATTGTTTGGGTTTTGTTGTCCCAGAGTGAGGATAAATAGGGAAACTGTTCCTGTTCTGGCCCTCCAAGGGTCTTTTTTTGTCCCATTTCTTAATCACTGACAAGTTGAGTCTTAGAAAACGCTTTAGCTTAAAAAGGCCAAGGTCTACTACTGCCAACTCGAATTGTCCAGACAGTTTTGGAGGAGGGAACGAGGCTGGTGACTCTGAACACTCTTAACTTGCTTAAATTCTATTCACTAGCAAGTCAGGATATCAACCTTCCTGATGTCATTGGTCCACTCTGAGAACAAAGGACCAACAAGAGCAATCACAGGTACTTCTTGATCAGTCATCCTCTTCCCAATTTTTCCTCTCTTCTGAAGTCACTTAACGTCAATAAGCAAAGATCATCAAAGTACAACTTATGCTCATAACTCTTCAAGATTCTTGCTCAAGGCTTCATAATCTTAGCAATAGTTCCTTGATTCTTTATGGTATTTGTGGTCTCATTAATGAGCTGGTTCAGGCATCAGGTTTGGAAGATTCTATAAAGTCTTTAGGTATATTCCAAGAATATCAGGAACAAGTAGCTACGTCAATACCTTTGAAAAGTCACCAACCACTACCAATCTTCTCTGACTGTTCTTTAATGAATCTGTCACTGAACTCTGATATGAGATCATCTGGAGACTAAGATCATCATTCCTCTAGGGATAAATTCCCTCCTCTTTCAAAAGGGCCACCTGGTTTCTTTGCATAAAATTTTAGATGATCCTTTTTCTTTTCCATCTCTGAGCCTCTTCTCTGTATCTTAAGTTCTGATGTAGGTTAGAGCTTCAAATTCCTTTTCTTCTGTTTTCAGATGGAAGTCTTTCGGGTTTTCCTTTTTCAATGAGAAAAACTTTTATCTTCCTGATAACCCAGAAAAGCATTCTTCAAGTCAAACCCTAGACTAATTAAGCTACATTAAATTTTGACATAAGACATATGCCATGCTGACAAAACTGATACTGTAGCTAGTCAGTCAAAACAAAGCAAAGCTTATAAGAAAAGGGTCCCTATTAGGTAAACACAAAATAAAGAGACTTTATGCAGTGCTGAGACCTGACAGAAGACCTGATAAAAGAGAAAATTCATATAAAACGGGTCATCTACTTTGTCCAGACTCATCTGTTCTCAATGTAGTATGAGGTAGAAGAGCACTGATCTTTGTCCAAGTCCCCAAGTTTGTCAATCAATTGGACAATAAATCAAGGACATATTCAGCACTTAATACTAGTTAAGTGCTGAGATACAAAGTAAAACCCGTTAAGAATTCATAGCCTATGAGTGAGATGAGCAGAACCAGAAAAACACTGTACACCCTAACAGCAACATGGGGGTGATGATCAACCTTGATGGACTCGCTCATTCCATCCGTGCAACAATCACGAACAATTTGAGACTCTTTGCATGGAGAATACCATCTGTATCCTGAGAAAGAACTGTGGAGTTTGAACAAAGACCAAGGACTATTACCTTTAATTTAGAAAAAAAAACTGGTATCTTATTATCTGATCTTGCTATTCCTTTACTTTATGTTTCTTCCTTAAGGATATGATTTCTCTCTCATCACATTCAATTTGGATCAATGTATACCATGGAAACAATGTAAAGACTGGCAAATTGCCTTCTATGGGGGGGGGAGTAAGATTAAGGGGAAAATTGTAAAATTCAAAATAAATAAAATCTTTATAATAAAAAATAAATTCATAGCCTAGTCAGAAAAACAACAAGTAAACTTGGTAAAAAACAATACATACATTGAAAAAGGGAGGTAATCAGAGAAAAGACACTAAACAATGGGGGTAACTTAGAAAGGTCTTTAAAAATTTCTTTTAACATTTTAATTTGGGGAGGCTAGGTGGTGCAGTGGATAGAGCACTTACCTTGGAGTCAGGAGTACCTGAGTTCAAATCCAGCCTCAGACACTTAATAATTACCTAGCTGTGTGGCCTTGGGCAAGCCACTTAACCCCATTGCCTTGCAAAAACTTAAAAAAAAATTTTAATTAAAAATTTTGAGTTCCTGAGTCAAATTTAACAAAAAAATAAGCCATTCTCCAATTAACAAATGGTCAAAGGATATGCAAAGGCAATTTACAGTTAGGGAAATCAAAGCAATCCATAGTCATATGAAAAATTGCTCTAAATCATTTAGTAGAGAAATGCAAATTAAAGAATCTTTGAGGTACCATCTCATACCTCTCAGTCTGGCCAATATGACCCGAAAGGACAATGATCAATGTTGGAAGGGATGTGGGAAATCTGGGACACTAATACATTACTGGTGGAGCTCTGAACTCATCCAACCTTTATGAAGAGCAATTTGGAATTATGCCCAAAGGGCAACAAAAATCTACATATCCTTTGATCCAACTATACCACTACTGGGTGTATACCCAAAAGAGATCATGGAAAAAAGGGTAAAAAATCACTTGTACAAAAATATTCATAGCAGCTCTGTTTGTGGTGGCAATTGAATATCAAGGGGATTTTCCATCAATTGAGAAATGGCTTAATAAACTGTGGTATATGTATGTGATGGAACACTATTGTTCTATTAGAAACCAGGAGGGATGGGAATTCAGGAAAGCCTGGAAGGATCTGCATGGACTGATGCTGAGCGAGATGAGCAGAACCAGAAAAACACTGTACACCCTAACAGCAACATCAAACTTAATGGACTTGCTCATTCTATCAGTACAACAATCTGGGACAATTTTGGAGTATCTGCAATGGAGAATGCCATCTGTATCCAGAGAAAGAATTGTGGAGTTTGAACAAAGACCAAAGACTATTACCTTTAACTTAAAAAAAAAACAGAACATTATCTTATTATATAATTTTGCTGTCTCTTATACTTTGTTTCTTCCTTAAGGATATGACTTCTTTCTCATCATAGTCAAGTTAGATCAATGTATACCATGAAAAACAATGTAAATACTGACAGACTGCCGGGGGGGGGGGGGGGGGGGATTGTAAAATCCTAAATAAATAAATAACTCGAAATTTTGAGTTCTAAATTCTACTCCTCTCTCCCTCTCCTCCCCCCATCCTGAGATAACTAATCAGATAAAGATTATATACATGCAATTATGTAAACTATTTTCATATGAGTCATTTCATGTAAGAAGATTCAAATAAAAGAAGGAAAATGAAAAAACTGAAAAACAGCATGCTTCAGTCCATATTCAAACAGTATCATTTTTTTTCCCTGGAAATGGTAGCATGCTTCACTATTAGTCTTTTGAGATTGTCTTAGATCATTATGTAGCTGAGAATAGCTACTTCATTCACAGGTCTTCATCAAACAATATTGCTATTACTATGTATGATGTTCTCCTGGTTCTGTTCACTTCACTATGCAATCAGTTCATATAAGCCTAGGTTTTTCTGAAATCATCCTGTTTATCGTTTCTTACAGCACAATAATATGACATTACAATCACATTTTTGTGACAGGCATTCCCTCAATTCTGGAAAGAGCTTTTGGAGAAAATAGAATTTGAACAGAATCTTGAAGAAACCCAGGAGAACATGAAGATTATATTAGTTGCATGACCTCAGGCTAAATAATCTAACTTCTCAGAGCTTCATCTCTTTATTAGTAAGATTAACACTTGTATAATCTAAGATTGATGAATGTGAGATAATTGATATTATCACAACTTCTATTAAATTTTGCACTTTCCCATGCAGGCCAGAACACTGTATTTAGAAAACAAAAATGCAGAGAAAGTTGAGATATTAACCTTCAATTGGTGTAATTTCAACATTTATACTTCATCCTAGGAGGCCTTTCAAAATCCCACAATAAATTAGCAAAATGTTAGCATAGAAATTAGGAAAGAAGTTTGAAATAAAACATTTTCAAAATTAGGAAAGAGATAGTTAAAGTCAGTCTTCAAACTTCTGTCATTTCTTTCTTTTTCCTTTCCCAAGTTGTCTTAGCTATGTTTCTTGTGCAAAGACAAAGGCTGGGCCTATAGACAAGAAAATTCAATTGAAGAAGAAAACCAAAAAAATTTTGGAGGTTGTGCCAGATCTGAACCTTGAGGAAGAGAAGAGATGAGATTGTGTTCACTCTGCATAAATGTGCAGAGAATAGATAGTAATTAAGTTTTAAAACATAGCCTGTGAGAAGAGGAATGATGGTGAAATAAGGCTAGAATTGTAGATTAGAACTAGAGAGCTTTTACTAGAAGTTTCAGTCACTTTTAAATTCAAACTGAGTAATAGTTACTTTTTAGAAAAATCAAAGAAATTATGTTTGCTTAAGTGAATGTTGGTTTTTATCACTGTTGTCTTTTGTAACAGCAGTAACCAACAAAGGAAAATCATATCTTCAAGACTAGGAAAAGCCCAGGTTTGGTGCCTTTCAGTTAATTTCAGTAAGTGTTTATTGAGCTCTTACTATGTTGTTAGACACTGTAGATGGAAAGTTTGTTTTTAAGCAACTCACATTTTATTCTGTAGAATCTAATGATAAGAGAAATGCAAATCAGAGTAATTTCAAGTAAATTGACAAAGATAGAAAAAGATGGAATAGTCTTTGTTGTATGAGTTGAATATTGGTAGACATTATTGTCTATTGTTGGTGAAGCTATTACTTTGTACAACCATTTTGGAAAGCAGTTTGGATTTATGCAAATAAAGTGATAAATATGAACTTTGAGCCAATATTCTACTATTTGACATACACTCCAGAGATGTGACTAATGAAAAGTACCTATATACACCAAAATATTTATAGCGGCATTTTTTGTTTTAGCAAAGAACTAGAAACGGTAGACATCCATTGACTTGGGAATATCTAAAAAAAACTGTTATGCATTCATGTAATGAAATATTACTGTAAAACAATGAATATGAAGAAATACTACTGTGAGACAGTGAGTATGAAAACTGCAGAGTAACATGTGAAAACACAGGTGAATTTATGCAAAGTGAAGTAAGAACCAAGAAAATATAAATTTGTTTGTAACCATTCCACTGAAATTAAATTTCATACTTTGCGCCCCAGTCACTTTGGGCCTTTATCCCAAAGAGGTCAAAAGAAAAAAGACAAGTATTTTTAGAGCATCTGTTTTGTGTGATATTGTGAGAGAAAAGAATGAGAAACTCTCACAAAAGTTACTCCCAAATAGATAAATGGTACAAGGATATGAAAGGCAATTTTCAAATGTTTAAAAAGCTATGTAAAAATTGTTCCGAAATCACTTATCATTAAAGAAATACAAATTAAACCAAGTTTGGGGTCACATTCAGATTAGAAAAGACGACCAAAAACTCCCCAGAAAATAACAATTGTTGAAGGGGCTGTTGTGAATTGGGCTAAAAATAGGCCCATACCCCCAAGGAAATCTAAGAAAGAGGAAAAGGACCCATATGTACAAAAATAATTTCAGCAACTCTTTATCCAGGAGCAAAAACTATCAACTGGGGAATGGCTAAACATTATGGACTAGGAAATATAATGGAATAGAACTGTGTCATAAGAAATAGTGAATGGGACAGCTTCAGAAATACCAAAAACTTGCATGAACTGATTCAAGGTAAGCACTTTATGTAACAGTTTATAAGTTTATATAATGACATTATAATAAACAAAAACAACTTTGAAAGACCTGAGATCTCTGATGAATACAATGACAAATGACTCCAGATTATATATGCTACCCACCTCAAGAGTGGTGATGAACTCAAGATGCAGAATGAGACATATTTTTGAATATGTCCAGTACAGTAATTTGCTTTGTTTGACTATGCATAATTATTATGAGGGTTTTCTTTTTTCTTTGTTCACTTGAAGGGGGGATATAAGTTAAAAAGGGAAAAAAAGTTTGTTAATTGGGAAAAATGTGATAATTTTCCCCCATTAAATTATTAGCTTTTTTGACAACATAGTCTATAATTTTTTCACCTTGTAATTGCCAGAGAAAGCATGAGATCAAATGAAAATTTGATCATAAGGCAAATATAAAATTCTCTTTGGGGCTTTTATATTTCTGCAAAATATGGATACCTCTTTGTATCTTTCCAGTCTTCTCATAACACATATAGCTTCAATTTAACAACTAAGAATTTTTTATGTATAAGCTTTAGGTCTTTTCAAGTTTATTCAAAAGATAAATTATAAAAAATAAACATTCATCCATAATTGTTTAGTTTTCAACAAGTAGAATATAAACTAATCCTCATCATCATGAAGTAGAACCAATAAATCAGAATACTGAATTGAGAATCAGACAAAGTTCTAGAGAAATAGTAGTATGTTTTCAAGAACATTAGACTTAGGGCCAGAAAGGTCTTGGTTTTGAATTCTAGCTCTATGTTATGTCTAAGTTATGTGTACTCTTTGGGACTCATCTGTAAATTAATAAGTTCCCATATATAAAATGATGGGGTTTAAAAACTGATGATCCTAGTATAGACTTTGCTACTTACAGTTATGTAACTGGGCAAGTCAGTCTCTACAACTCCTTAGTTTCCTTACCCTTTTTATTCAAATTAAAAAAAAAACTTTTTAATTCCAAATTCCCTCCATTCCTCCTTCAGCAATGATTTCATTTACACATGGTAAATCATGCAAAATATTTCCACAATAATCAAACTGCAAGAAAGAAAGTGAAAAAAGTATGCTTTCATCTGCATTCACTTAATCAGTTCTCTCTAGAGATGGATATAGTTTTCAACATGGAGTCCTTTGGAATTGAACAGAGCAGAGCAGCCAAGTCTTTCACAGTTGACCATCATTACAATATTGTTTTTATTGTGTACAATGTTCTCCTGGTTCTACTCATTTCACTTTGTATCAGTTCATCTAAGTTTTCCTAGATTTTTCTGAACCCATCACATATCATAATTTGAAAAGACATTCTCCAATTAATGCGTGTCCCCTCATTTTTCAATTCTTTGCCAATACAAAACAAGTAGCTATAAATCTTTTAAAGTCCTTTTCCCATTTTTTTTTAATCTTTGGGATTCAAACCTAACAGTGTACTTGTGAAGATATAACAGTTTAGAAAATGCTGAAAGACCCATAAGGGGCTGAAAGTGTACAAGAAACTCAAGTAAAAAGTCTTCAGAAAGCTCAAATGTGTAAAGTTGAAATATCAGTAAGGCTCAAGAAAGATGAAAACAGGCAGAGAGAGAAGTATAATGGAAAGATTAGACATAAAAACCAAGGAGAATTTAGTCCAATGAAAAGGGTGACCCCTCTTTCAACAAGTTTGCCAATGTTTTGAAACCCCATCCAAAACTTTCCCATTCCATTGTGAGTACCACCATTTTTCCAGGTGCCCAATCTTAAAGCCTAGGTCATCTTGGATTCTTTTCTCTCCCAAATGCCTCTAGTTATTAACATCTTTTATGCCTACTACTGCAATTTATTTTCTATTCAATTTGGTACATTTCATTCCCACAGCTATCTTCAAGCTCTCATTTCCTATCTATGAGGCCCTGAAAATAGCCTTCGACTTAGCGTCCCTGGCTCCCCCAACCTTTCTGGTGTAAGCAGGTCCCTGCTGCCCTCTGGCACTCAAAGCCCTCCAGTCGTCTCTCACACTCCGCTTCACCTTGACTAAGCTCACTGGAGACTCTTCATCTTACTTCACTTTCTTCTCCTGCCTTGGACAGGTTCTGCCCGGCCCAAACTCCCTTTCTTCTCAATCCAAGCCTCCAGGACGCCTGCCACAACTTCCCAACCAAGCCCCCCTCCGTCGGGTCCACGGCACCGCCTTCTCCTCTTTTAACTTTTTTTTCGTTTTGGTTTATTTAAGGTTTAAGTGTCTGGGCCAAGGCCACGCAGCCGAGGTTCTGGGCCAGGTTCCGGCCGGACGGGAAGCCAGATGCTCCTGACTCCGGTGCTCGGCCCCCTCGGCCCGTTGCGCCCTCCCGGGCCTCCTCTAACTAGCTCGGGCTCATCCTATGCAGGCTCCGCAGCCGGGCAGCAGCCCCGGCGCGGCCCCGGCAGTGCCGTCCGTCCCGCAGGGCCGCAGCCGGCCCGGCCCCCCACGGGGCTCGGGTGGGAGCGGGTTTTTCCTCTTCTCAGGCCGCGCCCTCCCCGCTCCCCGCACCCCGCACCCCCAGGGCCCGGGGGCGGGAACGCCCGCCCGCCCCGCCCCCGTGACTCAGCATCTGGGCTCCGCGGCGGTGGCGGCGGCACCGTTAGCTCGCCCGCGGCTGCGGCTGCGGCTGCGCGCCCCGGGCGCCCGGGGCCCCGCGCCCTGCCTTCCGCGGGGACGGAGACGCACGTGTGGAGGCCGCGGCATCGGCGGGAGCGGGGGCTGGGGGCCGGCGCGCCGCCCCGGGCAGGGCCGGCAGGACCCGCGTCCGCCCGCCCCGGCTGCGCCCTTGCCTGCTTCTGCTCGAAGAAGATCGTGCCCTGCACCGGGCCGTCGCCCTTCAAGACGCACACAGCTTTCATTGCCATGTCTCCCGGGCCAGCGAGCGCGCGGCGCTTCCCGTCCGCTCCGGAGGCAGGCAGCGGGCAGCGGGCAGCGGGCAGCGGGCAGCGGGCAGCGGGCGGGCAAGGAGCAGACCGCAGCGAGAAGCGCAAGGAGCCCAAGAAACGCAGGCCGCGCAGCAGCTCCCTTAAGGGCACGCACAGCCGTCACTCGCGCCTCCCCGCCTCCGGCCCGGCCAATCAAAACGCGCCGTCCAGCGGCGCTCTTCCCGCCCCAAAGGGGGCCGCCAATCAGGAGAGGAGCCCCCACGAGCCCCCCCACCCCGTAATTCTTCGACATCTTAGCCCTTTGCCTGCCTTAGCTTGTACTTACGGTAGAAGCCACTAGAACCCTCCGAGCTGCCTCACGCGTCCTTCCACGTGAGAAGCGTGCACCGGGCCCCGCTCCCCGTGCACTGCGGACGTCCAAGGCGCCTCTCGCCGCGCGGGATGCCCGGTCGCTCCTCAGGTCGGCCCTGGCTTGTAACGGGAGAGACCGTGCGCAGGGACACAAGAAAGTGAAAAGCAAAACGCCCAGCGGGGGGGGGGATGGGTGCCCCCAGAAAAGCCCGCCACCGGGGATGCTGCCTGACCTCTGCCCTGGGGAAAGAGAGGCATTGTGGGAGCCAGAGCTGAGGCGGGCTGGCCCGGGAGGGAGGAGGCCCCAGAGACAGGTGCGTCCAGGTGTGCCGCGCTGCCAAGAGGCCCAGCAAAGGCGGCCCTGATCCTTCCGCCACCGGAGACCCGTGGGAGTGCGTGCCCGGGAGGCACGTGACCACATCACGTTTGAGGACGGCTGCGGCGATCAGGGCCGAGGGCCCGGGCCAGGTTCTGAGCCAGGTTCTGGGCCAGGTCCGGGCCGAGGTTCTGGCCGAGGTTCTGGGTCAGGTTCTGGCCGAGGTCCGGGCCGAGGTTCTGGGCCAGGTCCGGGCCGAGGTTCTGGGCTAGGTTCTGGCCGAGGTCCGGGCCGAGGTTCTGGCAGAGGTTCTGGGCCAGGTTCTGGCCGAGGTCCGGGCCGAGGTTCTGGGCCAGGTCCGGGCCGAGGTTCTGGCCGAGGTTCTGGGCTAGGTTCTGGCCGAGGTCCGGGCCGAGGTTCTGGCCGAGGTCTGGGCCGAGGTTCTGGGCCAGGTCCGGGCCGAGGTTCTGGCCGAGGTTCTGGCAGAGGTTCTGGGCCAGGTTCTGGCCGAGGTCCAGGCCAAGGTTCCAGCCGAGGCTCTGCCCCGAGGCTCTGGCCCAAGGCTGGCCTTGTGTGAGTGGAGAGAAGGCATGGGAGGGGAAGTGCAGGAGCTGGCAACTGGTCATGGGGCGCTGGGGGCCCGGGACAACAGCCAGGCTGCCATCCCAAAAGGTGCCTTTGACAGAAATAGGGAAGTTTGGAAGAGGGGTGGCTTTGTGGGGAAGGATTGCCCACGCTGAGTTTAAGATGTCTCTAGGACACATGCCCAATGGACCGTCTATTCATACAGTTCTGAAGCATGGGGTGGGGGGGAGGGAATGGGGATGGATTTATAAGGGTGTCCCCAAAGTCATAGTGCAGTTTTAAGTATTAATTTAATAAGGGACT
This sequence comes from Macrotis lagotis, assembly GCF_037893015.1. Lineage (NCBI taxonomy): Eukaryota > Metazoa > Chordata > Mammalia > Peramelemorphia > Peramelidae > Macrotis > Macrotis lagotis. The sequence continues at coordinate 503,156,889 of NC_133658.1, forward strand.
CCGGGTATATCTGTCATCTATATGGTTCTTGTCCTTTATTATTATTTTTTTCTCTTAAAGATTTTATTTTGAGTTTTACAGTTTTTCCCCTAATCTTACTTCCCTCCCCAACCTCCACAGAAGGCAATTTGTCAGTCTTTACATTGTTTCCATGTCCTTGATCCAAATTGAGTGTGATGAAAGAGAAATCATATCCTTAAGAAAGAAACAAACTATAAGAGACAGCAAAATTATATAATAAGATACCTTTTTTAAAAATTAAAAGTAATAGTCTTTGGTCTTTGTTCAAACTCCACGATTCCCTCTTTGGATACAGATGGTATTCTCCATCACAGGTAACATAAAATTGTCCCTGATTGTTGCACCGATGAAATGAGCAAGTCCTTCAAGATTGATCAGCCCCATGTTGCTGTTAGGGTGTGTAGTGTTTTTCTGATTCTGCTCATCTCCCTCAGCATCAGTTCATGCAAATCCCTCCAGGCTTCCCTGAATTCCCAGCCCTCCTGCTTTCTAATAGAACAATAATCTTGCGCTTTATTATTGAAGACCAAAACAACATCACTGTTACAGACAAATTATAGTGTGTTGGACTGTGACTGATCAAACCAATACAAGTCCCAATGGCCACAAATAGTTCTTGTGAACACCTGGAGTGTTTACTCTAAAGTCATCTATATAGAGATGATAGTTAAACCCATGGGAGCTAATGAGGTTACCAAGAAAGATGATAGAGAAAGTTGGTAATGACTTAGGCTCACTAACAGTGTGTTAAAACTCAATCAAGCCTAGCAACTTATGCTAAATTTTCAGTTGAAAATGGCAAACTTGGAAAATGGTAAACACTACAAACCAGGGCCTGATTTATTGTTTTGTAGATTGCCTAGACTTAAGAAAGTTTTGGAGAAAATGTTAATAATGTAGATTAAACTTAAAAGTGTATCAAGAGCACATTCTTTCTCTGAGAACAGGTTGTCAAACATTTACCAACACATCACTGCCGAAACAGTGAAACACTGAAACACCCACAATTAGAAGGAGTGATGTGAATAATGAGATAAGGAAAGAGACTGAGAGGAAGTGGTCATGCAAACAGGAGAAGCAAAAACAAAAAACAAAAAAAAAGTCTTCTGAAAATTCAGAGCAGATTTCATCACATTCAACTGAGATCAATGTATACCATGGAAACAAAGTAAAGACTGACAATGCCTTCTGTGAGGGGTGGGGAGAGGGAAGCAAGAATGGTGGGGAATGTAAAACTCAAAATAAATAAAATCTTTCTAAAAAAAAAAAGAAAATTCAGAGCAGAGAATATTTAATAAGAAGTTAGTTAACAGTGCCAAATACAAAAGATAGTAATTCTCTATGTCCTATGTCCTGTGCTAAAGGCATAGTGGAGAAACAAAGAATGGTAAAAAGTTCCTTCTCTTGAAAGAGCTCACAGTCTAATATGGGAAACAACATGCAAACCATTATTTGCCACAAGCCATCTACCAAATAATTAACAAAGGAAAGGCACAAGGAGGTATGAAAAGACCTAGGACTTGAAGAGAGCCAGGAAAGTCATAATACAGACATGAGGAGCAAGGAGGTCAAACAGGATGAGAATTGAGAAAAGACAATCAGATTTGGCAATTTAAAGGATCAGTGGTATTGTGGACCAAGAAATTTCAGTTGAGTGATATTTCAGTTGAAAGATAAAAAAACATTAACAGATTGCAGAAAAGTGGAAGAGTAAATGTGAAGGTAGGTCATGGAGACCTCATGTTTTTTCTTTTTTTTAAATTTGACTGAGAAATAATTATTCAGGAATGAAGGAAACCTGAATAAATTTGAAGACAAAAGGGAAAGAACCAGTAGTTAGGGAGAAGCTGAAGATTCAAATGAGGAAAGAAGTGATTGAAGATGCAGTTTGCTACAGAAAATGGGAAGGGAAGGGATAAAATAGCCCAAGTTGTAGAGATATTGTTGACCTTCCTGATGAGAAAGACCACCTCTTTGTCAGAGACTGGGAAGAAAGGAGGAGAGAGTGAGAAATGGTATCAGGGTCTTATATTTTATTAATGACCTAATTTTGTCACTAATGCAAAAGTCAAGGTTCTCAGCTGAGGAAATGGAGCACAAGGGAGATGTGTGGAAGGTTTAAGGAAAGAAGATTTGGAATATTAAGTGGGGAGTGAGATAGAGAATCAATTTGAGAGGTAAAAGAAAAGATTTTTTTGCTTCAGTGACAGTCCAGTTGAGATTGGATGGCATGAATTTGTAATGTACTCAATCAGTACAGTTGTGAGAATTTCTTCTATTGCTTTCAGCAGCTAGTAAGTAGAAATAGTCCAGTATGAATGTTTTGGAAGAGATAAGTGGCAATAATCAATTTTATTATCAAAAATTTTTAGTCAATTTAATTATAAAAATTTTTACTGCTATTAGCCTACATAGTTGTGTTTTGCTCTGTATTTGTGAACTTTTTCTTTTTTTAATTTAATTTGATTTTTCCAATTACATGCAAAGGATATATTACAATATTAATCCATTTGTAAGTTGATGAGTTCCACAATTTTTCTACCACCTTCCCTTCCCTCCCCCTCCCATGGCAGTAAACAATCTATAAATGTACAATAGTGTTTTACAGTGAACTTTTCTAAAACAACAACCCATTCCACATTCTTAAGACTTCCCAAAACTAAATTCCAGTTTCATTACTATATTTTCTAGTGCAGTAGGAGCTTTGTAAAATGGAATTAATTTAAGTACCTACCTCACAGGGTTGTTTTGAGGATCAAATCAGATAATATTTGTAAGCTATTTAGCACAGTGTAGGTACAATATAAATGTATATTCCCTTTTTAAGCAGCCTAAGGACAAGCATATAATTAAGAATATTTGACATGTATAAATGCTACTTTTAAAATTAGGTTCCTATCTATTTTTAATGTCAATTCATGTTATGAATTTGCATTGTGAGGTAATTTTTAGGAATGCATATGTCCCCTAGATTGTGACTGGGGGAAAAAAAAAGTATATTGTAGAGTAGAAGTGGCTAATTATTGATTTAAGGCTAAATAAAGATGCATTCATTAATCCTGTATAGCAGAAAATTCCCTCAGGTAATTTTTTTTAGGATAAACTGAAGAAACTTAAATTAACTTTAAATATTTAAATTGAAACTTTGAAAAATTAGATATAATACTCAATATAAGTATTTGAGACTTTAGGTACACCAGGATACTTACAATTGTTAGATCTTTAGAATACTTTTAAAAGTCCAAATTCCAAGAAGACAAAGAACAAGAAAAATTTCATCTTGGAGCAATTGATAAAAAGGACATTCTTAGGAAATTTCAAGGACTAATGAAGTGAAATATTTAGTATTTAAAGCACATATTACAGAATTGGAATGTAAACAAAGAAAGCAAAATTCTGTTATTTTCTTGTTTTTTTTTATTTATTTTTTCAATTATGTTTAATGATAGTTTCAACAATTATTTTTGTAGTTTCCTCCCTCCCACCCTTCCTCCCCACCCTAGGATAACAAGTAATCTGATAGAGATTAAACATGTATAATCGTGTTGCACATATTTCCATATGTGAAAGAAGAATCAGAATAAAGGAAGGAAAACTACAAGAAGGAAAAAAAAAAAAGCAAAAAACAAATTTCAGAAGGTGAAAATAGTAGAATTTGGTCTGCATTCAGACTCCTGGATGTGGATGGCATTTTCCATCACAGGTCTTTTAGTTTTGTCTTTGATCACTGTATTACTGAGAAGAGCTGAATCCAACATGATTTATCCATGTCATAATATTGCTGTTAAAAGTGTACAAAGTTCTCATGATTCTACTCATTTCATTCAGCATACTTCCTTGACAGTTTGCCACTATTGCCTAATCATACCATATCAGGTAGATCTGAAACAGGGCCCAAGGGAATCTGACTCTCTTAAACAATTAGATTAGCTTGACTTATGCAACAACAGTGACTCAGTACTTCTGGCAATTTGTAGCTTCAGATAAGATATACCCTAAGCCCCTGAAGGGCTCAAGATTTTGAACTTGTGAAAAGTGAACTTAGTGACCCTCTAAGCCCAACTTTCCTGTTGTCCTATTACTCCAGGGACAAGTATCAGTGGCATAACTATTTTTTGTTTCCATTAAGCCTTGGTAAAAATAGCTATCCTTTAGTAGACTCTGGTAAGCTCTTATGGTAGTTTCTTTGTCCAATTTTCATTTTATCACCTTGCCTTGAAGCTCACTGTCTAATATTGTCTCTTTATTCTTTGTTGTCTAAATGAAAAATAAAGGCCCCCAGTACATTCTGCCCTGAGGAAAAGGAAATTTAGTTCAATCATTTTAGCCTAAGAAGATAGTTAAACTGTTATAAATAAAATGAGTGCATACTCAGTCATGATTTGAAAAAGTCAGCAGTAATTGTGTCAAGGTCATCCAGAAAGAATTTTTTTTCCCCCATGGGCTGATTAAGCAATGGAAAAAAGATTTTTTAAAAGTGAATGTTTCAAAGTTTTTAATGGATACAGCTTTGTCTCTGTTCCTATTATGTCCAGTTAATGTCTAAAGAGATAAAAAGGAAAGCTTTTTGTATATCCATCTGTAGAAGTTTATGGCATTGGAAAATGAAGGATAACTTTGTGATTCAGGTATAATCTTTTAATGCAGATTTCCAAATTAAGGGAGAAAATTTTGATTGTATTTTTTTATGTTGAAATATTCTTGGGGGTGCCTAGGTGGCATAGTGGATAGAGCACCTGCCCTGGAGTCAGGAGTACCTGGGTTCAAATCCGGTCTCAGACACTTAATAATTGCCTAGCTGTGTGGCCTTGGGCAAGCTGCTTAACCGTGTTTGCCTTGCAAAAAAAATATATATTCTAGTAGGGATTTGGGCAGTTTATCTTCCTTGAATTTTTAAAAGTAGATATTATATACACACACACACACACACACACACACACACACACACACACACACACCTCTTAGAAAGACCTTACATATACCTAAATAATAAGCACAACGGGATATTTTCCAACAATTATCATTTATCATGAGCTTGTTGGTAATAATGCTAATTTGAGAAACAACTGTATCCTGCTCTAAATTGTAAATAGTGGAGCTTGCTGCATGAGATAGAATCCCTTGGAATTTTGATTTTCTCTTAATTTGAATCCAGGTAAAACTGTTTAAAACAATTAAGACAATAGTTTCCCATTCAAAGGAAAATGCTGAACTGCTAACAGGAAGTAATGCTTTTACAGCTCCAAATTGAAGTAATACAGGTAGATATACATTACTAAAAAGGTAATGACAGATACCTCTTGACTCAATTTCCCCATTAAGCTTTTTCTCCTCTAAGGAAGAATGTTCTATACTTTTAGGTCATAAGTTTAAATAATGTGAAATAGTCTCAGTCAGCTAGCATTTGTTAAGGAACAGTTATGGACCAGACACTGCTAAAGGCATGTAATTCTATTACATGAATTGACTGTTTCAAAAAGATATTGGGTAGTATCTCAAATCAATCAGAGCTGAGGGAATTTTATCTTGTAATTCCTAAGATAACAATCTGACTTTGGGTCTCAGGTCTGAGAAGAGAATATCCTCCTTCCTTTCTTGGCAAGAGAACTCTAACTGTTTTATAACTAATCTTATTAACTATCATCTAAAGGAATAGAAAACCCTGCTATCTTTTTTCTGTTACCAGAGAAAAGAATTCCTTATTATTACTCTGCTCTTGTATTAGCTGTATTAGCAGCCTATCTCCTAGACCAGAACTATCTGAAGTTTTGTTAAAATGCGAACCTTCAATTATTTTTTTTGGTTGTTTTTTGCAAGTCAGTGACATTAAGTGACTTGCCCAAGGTCATACAGCTAGGTAATTATTAAGGGTCTGAGGTCGGATTTGAACTCAAGTCCTTCTGACTCCAGGACCGGTGCTCTATCCACTGTGCCACCTAGCTGCCCCCCCCTTTAATTATTTTTTGATGTGGTAACCCCAAATTAGCAGGGTGGCTTTTCTGTACATAATGCTGATACAATAACTTATCAGTTCTTGAAAAAGGACATCTGAACATAATTACTTTTCACACAAATAAAGTCAGCTCTGAACAATTATAAAAATATTAACTGGTCACAAGCCAAGTCAATATAATAAAAATGACAAGTGAATCTAAATTAATATTTTTATTTGGGGGTAGCTAGGTGGCACAGTGGATAGAGCACTGGCCCTGGAATTAGGGGTCCCTAAATTCAAATCTGGCTTCAGACCCTTAATAATTACCTAGCTGTATGGCCTTGGGCAAGCTACTTAACCCCATTTGCCTTGCAAAAACAAATATATATATTTTATTTGGTGCCATACCAATCAAACCACCAAAATTATTTTATAGAGCTACAAAAAAATAGAAAAATTGATCTGGAGGAACAGAAGATGAAGAATATCAAGGGAATTAATGACAAAAATGCAAAGGAAGGTGACCTAATTGTACCAGATTAAAACTATGTTATGAAGCAGCAGTCATCAAAACTATCAAGTATTAGCTAAGTAAAAGAATAGTGGATCAGTGAAAGAGATTAAGGACAAAAGACACAATAATAAATGAGTATAGTAATCTCCTGATTGAAAAACCCAGAAACTCTAGTTTCTGGAACTCACTATTTTAAAAAAAACTGTTGAGAAAACTGGAAAATTGTATGGTAGAAATCTAGGCATAGACCAACATCTTGGATGTACCCTTATACCAAGATCAGGTGGAAATGGGTACATAATTTAAACCTAAAGGGTGATACTCTAATTAGGAGAACAAGGAATAGTTTCTCTGTCAGATCTATGGAGTGGGGAGGAATTTATGACCAAATAAGAGAACATTATAAAATGCAAAAAAAAATTTGGTTACATTAAATTAAAAAGCATATATAAAACCAATACAACCAAGATCTTTTTTAATGTTTTTTTATTCTCATTTCGTACAAATGGTTTTTTTTACATTAATAAAATATACTTGTTTACAAGTACACAAAATACCCCTCCCCCCCATGAATATAGATACACTTCCTTTGGCGAAAAAAGTAAGGGGGAGAGAAAAAAATTAAAATTAAAAAAAATAATAGTAATAATTGTAGGTATGGCCAGGTGGCACAATGGACGAAGCACCAGCCTTGGAGCCACGAGCACCCGAGTCCATATCCAGCCTCGAAAACCCAATAATCACCCAGCCATGTGACATGCAAGCCACCCAATCTCCACTACCCTGCAAAAACCAAAAAGAAAGAAAAAAAAAAGACCCAAAATAAAATAAAATAGTAATAATAGTAGGGGTGGCTGGGTGGCAGACAGAGCATTGGACCTTGAGCCAGGAGCACCTGGGTCCGAATCCGACCCCAGACACCCAACAATCACCCTGCTATGTGGCCCCAGGCAGGCCACCCAGCCCCACTTGCCCTGCACCCTCCCCCTCAAATAATAACAAAAAATGTATTTCAGTCTTTGTTCCAACACCATCAACTCTGTCGTGAGTGGATCACATTCTTTATGATAAGTCCATCACAAAAGTTACTTTCATATTTTTCCCATGTTGCCATTGCTGATCGCAACTCCCTCCTTTCTTATTTCTCTACTACCGTGTACTATATTTTCTCTCCCCTTTCACTCTGACTCTGCTGTAGGGTCACTGAGTGGCGCAGCAGACAGATCCCTGGTCCTGGGGCCAAGAATTCCTGAGACCCCATACCACCCCTTAGGCCCAGAACCCACCTGGCCCTATGGTCCCAGATAGGCCATCCAATCCCAGCCCCTTGCAAGAAGTAAAAAAGAAAATGTGTTATATCTGCTGTCCCCCCATGGTCCATCCTCTCCTCCTTTATTCACATCCCCACCCCTTCCCCCTCCTCCCCTCTCCTTCTTACTCCAGATGTCTATACCCCATTGAGTATATTTGCTGTTTCCTCTCCTAGCCATCTCTGATGAGAGCAAAGGTTCCCTCATTCCCCCTTGCCTCTCCCCTTCCATATCATTGCAATAGCTCATTGTAATAAAAAAAAATCTTATTATGTGAAATATCTTGGACTATTCCCCCTCTCCTTTTTCTTTCTCCCTTTCCATTTCCCTTTTTTTTCCTATTGACTCCATTTTTACACCATATTTTATCTTCAAATTCAGCTTTCTCCTGTGCTTCAACTATAAAAACTCCCTCTACCTGCTCTATTAACTGAGATGGTTCATATGAATATTATCAGTATCATTTTTCTATACATGCAGTTCATCCTCATTAAGTCCCTCATATTTCTCCCCCTCTCCTCCAATCTCCATGCTTCACCTGAGTCCTGTATCTGAAGATCAAACCTTCTGTTCAGCTCTGGCCATTCCAAAAGGAACCTTTGAAATTCCCCTGGTTCATTGAAAGTCCATCTTTTTCCCTGGAAGAGGACATTCAGCCTTGCTGGGTAGTTCATTCTTGGCTGCATTCTAAGCTCTTTTGCCTTCCGGTATATTGTATTCCAAGCCCTACGAGCTTCCAATGTAGTTGCTGCTAAGTCCTGTGTGATCCTGACTGCAGCTCCACGATATTTGAACTGTGTCCTTCTGGCTGCTTGTAATATTTTCTCTTTGACTTGAGAGTTCTGGAACTTGGCTATAATATTCCTGGGGGTTGGTTTTTTGGGATATCTTTCTCAGGGGGATCGGTGGATTCTCTCCATTTCTATTTTGCCCTCTGCTTCTAGAATATCAGGGCAATTTTCCTGTAGTAATTCTTTGAAAATGATGTCAAGGCTCTTTTCCTGATCATGACTTTCAGATATTCCAATAATTTTCAAATTATCTTTCCTAAGTCTGTTTTCCATATCAGTTGTTTTTTCCATGAGATATTTCACATTTTCTTCTAATTTTTCCTTTTTTTGGTTTTGAAGTATTGATTCCTGATTTCTGGTAAATTCATCAATCTCCCTGAATTCTATTCTTTCTCTGAAGTATTTGTTCTCCTCAGAGAGTTATCTCTTTTTTCCATCTGGCCAATTTTGCTTTTTAAAGCATTCTTCTCCTCAATAACTTTTTGAATTGTTTTATCCATTTGACCTAAGCTGTTTTTTAGCATGCTATTTTCTTCAGCATTTTTTTGGATTTCCTTGACTAAGCTGCTGACTTCATTTTCATGTTTTTCCTGCATCTCTCTCCTTTCTTTTCCCAGTTTTTCTTCCAACTCCCTCATTTGATTTTCAAAGTCTTTTTTGAGCTTTGTCATAGCCTGAGCCCAATTTCTGTTTTTCTTGGAGTCTTTAGATGCAGGAGCTTGTGCTTCCTCATCTTCAGACTGAGTATTTTGATCCTTCTTGGGCTCATTTGCAAAATATTTCTCAATGGTCTTCCTCTTATTTCTTTGCTTGTTCATTTTCCCAGTCTAAGCCTGTTTTTTGGGGGTGCTTCCTAAGCTTTTGTGACACTCCCACAAGGGTCTCAGTGTGTGAGGTTCTGTCCTCCCTCCTGGTCTGTGAATGAACATAATAAGTGGCCCCCTCCGCCACGGGCCGAGGTGGGGGGGCCCTGTTGTTCTATGGGGGAGCCTAGACTGGGATCAGGATCTGAATGTGGTCAGAGCCCCAGAGTCCAGTTCCAGAGGCAGAGGACAGAGCTCTGCAGTCTCTCTCTCTCTTCACTCCCCTCCCTCAGCTCAATGGGCTCATGCCCTGGGGGCTTCTGCTTACCTGCTCCGCCTGCTTCTGTTTCCTGGATTTGGGCTGCCAAAAGACCAAGCTGCTGGCTGTGTGCCCTGAGGGCTGGGCTCCACGTGCTTGCTCTGGCAGAGGTCCCCCGCTGTTCCCCCACTTTATGCCGGTGCTCCCCGGAGTGCAGTTCAGGAGACTCCCCTGCTGCTGTGAGCTGGGGCTCCCAGAGCCCTGGGGCTGCTTCCAGGAGGCTGAAGTTCTTTGGCTCTGGCGGGTCACCCCTCTGGCATGCTGCCCCTCTGGCCCAGGGAGCAGAGCCTTTCTGCTCTTTTCCAGGTTACCTTGAGTAGGAGAACTGCCTCACTGGGTCCCTCTGTGAGTTCTGTCTCTCGAAAGTTTAGTTAGAGTCCTTAGTTTATGAGTTTTTATCAGAGAGCTCCTAAGACTGGATCCCTTCATGTTGCCATCTTGGCTCTGCCCCCTATCCAGTATAATTTTTCTATGCAGGAATACATGCATTCATCATCATTCAGTCCCTCATATTTTCCCCTTCTCCTCCACTCTCTATGGTTCATCTGAGTCCTGTATTGGAAGATCAAACCTTCTGTTCAGCTCTGGCCATTCCAGCAGGAACATTTGAAATTCCCCTGGTTCACTGGAAGTCCATCTTTTTCCCTGGAAGAGGACATTCAGTTTTGCTAGGTAGATGATGCTCAGTTGCATTCTGATGCTTTTGTCTTCCGGAATATTATATTCCAAGCCCTCCGAGCCCTTAATGTAGTTGCTGCTAAGTCCTGTGTGATCCTGAATGCAGCTCCATGATATTTGAATTGTGTCCTTCTGGCTGCTTGTAATATTTTATCTTTGACTTGGGCATTCTGGCCCTTGGTTATAATATTCCTGGGAGTTGAGTTTTTTTAATCTCTTTCTGGGGGAGATTGGTGGATTCTCTCAATTTCTATTTTGCCCTCTGCTTCTAGGATATCTGGGCAATTTTCCTGTAGGAATTCTTTTTTTTTTCCTTAGGTTTTTGCAAGGCAAATGGGGTTAAGTAGCTTTTTCCAAGGCCACAAAGCTAGGTAACTATTAAGTGTCTGAGGCCAGATTTGAACTCGGGCATTCCTGAGTCCAGGGTTGGTGCTCTATCCTCTGCACCACCTAGCAGCCCCAGGAATTCTTTAAAAATGATGTCAAGACCCCCCCCCCAAAAAAAAACCCCAAAGTCTTGGAAGTGCTGTAAATTAGTCTTGGGCTGAGGAAATGAATGAACAGAGAAAGAAGAATCTGACCATAGAGAATTACTTTATTCCCATGGAAGATCAAAATACATACTCAGATGATGCCAAAATCAAAGCTTCCATATCCAAAACCTCCACGAGAAATAGAAAATGGGCTCAGACTATGGATGAACTCAAAAAAGACTTTAAAAAGCAATTAAGGGAGATGGCAGAAAAATTGGGAGGAGAAATGAGAGCAATGCAGAAAAATCATGAAAACCATATCAAAAGCTTGGTGAAAGATATACAAAAAAATACAGAAGGAAATAATATGTTAAAAACCAGTTTAGGCCTAATGGAAAAAGCAACACAAAAGGCAAATGAGGAGAAGAATGCCTTAAAAAGCAGAATTGGCCAGCTGGAAAAGGAGATAGAAAAGCTCTCTGAAGAAAATAACTCCTTCAAATGCAGAATGGAACTAAAGGAAGCTGATGATTTTGCAAGAAATCAGGAAGAAATAAAACTCTTCCAAAAAAAGGTCAAAAATTAGAAGAAAATGTGAAAAATCTTATTGGAAAAACAACCGACCTCAAAAACAGATCCAGAAGAAATAATTTAAAAATTATTGGGCTATCTGAAAGCCATGACCAGGAGAAGGGCCCAGACTTCATTTTTCAAGAAATAATACAGCAAAATTACCCTGAGATCCTAGAAGCTGAGGGTTAAATAGAAATTGAGAGAATTCACTGGTCACCCTGTGAAAGAGATCCCAAAAGGAAAAACTTCCAGGAATATTATAGCCAAATTCAAAAACTCACAAATCAAAGAGAAAATTCTAAAAGCTGCCAGATACAAACAATTCAACTCCCAAGATTCCATAGTTAGGATTACACAGGATCTGGCAGCATCTACATTAAGGGCTCATAGGGATTGGAATATGATATTCAGGAAGGCAAAAGATCTTGGTTTACAACTGAGAATCAACTTCGCAGCAAAACTGGACATCCTCTTTCAGGGGAAAAGATGGACTTTTAATGAAATGGGACTTTCAAACTTTCCTATTGAAACAACCAGAGCTGAACAGAAAATTTGATCTACAAGTACGGGACTCTGGTGAATCATAAAGGGAGTGGAAGAAAAGAACTAATATGAGGAACTTAATGATATTGAACTATTTGTATTCCTCCATGGGAAAAAGATGTTGATAACTCATATGAACTTTCTCATAAGAGCTGTTAGAAGGAGAATATATAGACAGGATATAGGAAGGAGCGGGATATAATGGTATGATGTGGTAAAGGGATGGAGTCAATGGGTGGAAGGAAAAGGAGATGAAGAAGAAGCTAAGAAATTTCACGGAAGAGTCAAGAAAAAGCTTTTTCAATGGAGTGGAAAGGGGGGAGATATGGGAGAATGAGTGAGCCTTTATTCTCATCAAAAATGGCCCAGAGAGGAAATAACATACACACTTAATAGGGTATAGAAATCTATCTCACCCTAGAGGAAAATAAGAAGAAAGGGATGGGATAAGGGGGAATGGGGGGAGGGAAAGGGAGAATTGGTGATAGAAGAGAGGAAAGATCGGGGGAGAGGGTACTCAGATACAACACCCTTTTGGACAGGGCCAAGATGAAAGGAGAGAGAGAATAGAATAAATGAGAGTGGGGAGAAATAGAGTGGAGGTACAGCTAGTAATAACAACTGAGGGAAAAATATTGAAGCAACTTCTCTGGGGGACTTATAATAAAGAAAGCAACTCACCCCAGAGACAGAGCCATTGGAATCTGAACACAGACTGAAGTACAATTTATTTCTCTCTCTCTCTCTCTCTCTCTCTCTCTCTCTCTCTCTCTCTCTCTCTCTCTCCTTGTTGTTTCTGCTTGGGGTGGGGGGGGTTTTATGTTTACTCTTATATTTAGTTTTATAACACATTCAATTTACAGCAATGTATGCTGTGGAAACAATGTAGAGACTGTCAGACAGCCTTCTGGAGGGGAGGGTGAGGGAAGGGTGGGGATGGATACATATTACTATTGCATATAATTGGAAAACAAATAAAATATTAAAATGTTAAAAAAGAATAACTTTGAGCAACTATGTCGTTTTTACTATTATAAATGCCCTAAAACTAAGCTAAACAAAAAGAAACTATGAAGGAAGGCATTAAAGATGTGATAAATAGAAGTGTGTGTGTGTGTGTGTGTGTGTGTGTGTGTGTGTGTGTGTGTGTGTATATATTATATATAGAATGATTTTACATACATAGAAACATATTTGTGTTTAATGTAGCCATCTCTGGAGCAGGGGAGAGAGGGAAGAAAAGAAAAAAAAGGTCCATGATAACTTTATTAAATATTTAAAAGGAATAGCGAGTTGTAATATTAGATCTGCAGTTTCATATGCATTCATCTTTTTTATTCTGTGTTAGAAAAATGCTTGTTTTATTTCATAAATTAAAAATAAATTTTAAAAAAGGAAGAAAAAGAACATCTCCCCTGTATATATTTTGTTCAGGTTGGTAAACTCATAACTTTAACCAGAACCTGTAAATTGGCAGAGAACAAAATAGCCTACATACACACATTTAGATATACATATATATTTACACACAACGTGCATGTGTGTGAATGAGTATTATTATTATTGTTTGGTCACTTCAGTTATGTCCAACTCTTCCTGACCCCAGTTGGTCAGGTTTTCTTGTCAAGGATAATAGAGTGGTTTTGTGTTAGGTGAAAGATAAACTGAATGAGGAAACAAAGATCTGACCTTCTGAGCATTTTGATTTAGTAAGCAATATCAATACTCTTTCTCAACTTAGGGCCACCTCCTCAACAGGAGGAGACAGACTTTTAACATTAAAAAAAACTTATTTAAAAGATCAATTTAAAAGAAAGCAATTCAAGAATTTGCCAGTTCATTCTCCAGGTCACTTTACATTTTACATTTAAGAAAAACAGTGCTAAATGACTTGTTCAGGTTCATGCAACCTAGTATCTGAAGCTAGATTTGAATTCAGGAAGATGAGTCCATGAGTCTTCTGGGTTCTGGGCTCTATCTGCTATCCACTGTACCATCTAATTGCCCCAATATAACAATATTACATACGGGTATATAGTGATAATTAGAGCACTATAACAGTTTCCCCTTATTAAACAAGTAAAAATTCCATGGCTTTTATGATTATAACTCTGTGCTTATTTTTTGACATACAAGTACAGTGACTCCCCTAAGGTTATAAGAGTAATTTTTTTTTTTTTTTAGATTTTGCAAGGCAATGGGGTTAAGTGGCTTGCCCAAGGCCACATGGCTAGGTAATTATTAAGTGTCTGAATCCAGATTTGAACTCAGGTACTCCTGACTCCAAAGCCAGTGCTCCATCCACTGCGCCACCTAGCCGCACAATCTTTTTTTTTTAAGAAAGATTTTATTTTGAGTTTTATAATTTCCCCCATTCTTGCTTCCCTCCCCCCACCCCCACAGAAGACATTTTTCAGTCTTTACATTGGTTCCATGTTATACATTGATCTCAGTTGAATGTGATGACAGAGAAATCATATCCTTAAGGAAGAAAAATAAAGTATGAGATAGTAAAATTACATAATAATATAATGAGTTTTTTTTTTCTAATTTGATGGTAATAGTCTTTGGTCTTTGTTTAAAGTCCATAATTCTTTCTCTGGATACAGATGGTATTCTCCATTGCAGATAGCCCAAAATTGTCCCTTGTTGTGGCACTGAAGGGATGAGCAAGTCCTTCAAGGTTGAACACACCCCCATGCTGCTGTTAGTGTGTACAGTGTTTTTCTGGTTCTGTTCATCTCGCTCAGCATCAGTTCATGCAAATCTTTCTAGGCTTCCCTGAATCCCCATTCTTCCTGGTTTCTAATAGAACAATAGTGTTCCATGATATATATATATATATATCACAATTTGTTAAGCCATTCCCCAACTGAATGTCATTCACTTAATTTCCAATTTTTTGCCACCACAACAGGGCTGCTATACATATTTTTGTAAGTGATGTTTTTACCCTTTTTCATCATCTCTTCAGGGTATAGACCCAGTAGTGATATTGCTGGATCAAAGGGTATGCACATTTTTGTTGCCCTTTGGGCATAATCCCAAATTGCTCTTCAGAAAGGTTGAATGAGTTCATAGCTCCACCAACAATATATTAGTGTACCAGATTTCCCCATCCCTTCCAACATTGATCATTGTCCTTTATGGTCATATTGACTATTCTGAGTGGTTATACAAGTAATCTTCATTTGAATTCATGTCCTCTATGCTAATGTGCTTTTTTTTAACCACACTGCTTCTCTGCTTCTCCTATGTAGCATTATCAGAAGTGTTTGAAGCACTGTAAAAAATAAAAACTGGGATAGCTCTCTGGGAGAGAGAAAGGGTAATGAGGAAAATCTAGACAATGTCAGAAAAAGATATCAATAAAAATTCCATTTTTAAAAATGGAATGAAACTGATGACCTTTCAACTTTACATCTATGATCTATTGATCTTATCCATAGGGAGAACACTCAATTTTAGGCTGGGACAACATACAATTTGAATAAGATATGATGCCTGTTCTCACAGACCTTACAGTAAAAAGACATTACTGCAGTATGTGTTAGATGCAAAACAAAGTGCTCTGTGAAGAATGTTTAAGAAATATTGAAATTTATGTGATACATACTTTAGTGCCCTTTACAATTATAAAAATTTATAAATACATAAAATTATTCTGTGACCTTGGTTTGTTTAGATTTATGATGTCTCAGAAAAATTCTGCAGATAAAATATTGGTAGTGGGATAAACTTTAACATTATTATTATTTTTTTAGGCTTTTTTTGCAAGGCAAACAGGGTTAAGTGGCTTGTCCCAAGACCACATAGCTAGGTAATTATTAAGTGTCTGAGGCTGGATTTGAACTCGAATCCTCCTGACTCCAGGGTTGGTGCTCTATCCACTGTGCCACCTAGCTGCCCCTCATTATTATTCTTGAGTATCTCCCATGTTTTTGAATTTGTGCTTCTAGAGCTCAGCTTATAAAATTTACTGATATTTTAATTAGTAGTGAAGCTCTGATTTGGTCCAGACCAGCAAATTGTACTGGATCACAAAGGTGGATCTGGTCCTGGAGGTGGAAAAGGGATAGAAATTCCCTCATAAACTAGAATTTTCCCTCAGAAGCTAGCAGGAATTATTGGGCATGTGTATATTCCTTGAAGGCAAGTACTAATTCAGTTCTTTCTCCTAGCTTACTACCTTGAGACTTCCCATACTATAGAATAAACCATCTCTTGTTGACTACACCTGAGACTTCTAACCAACCATCTCCATCTCCAGTAAAGGACCTACCTCATTCAAGTCATCTTGTGATTCCTTACTGGCCTTCAAGACACCTTGTGCAATACCTATTCATCCCAAATTACCAGTGGGATTAATTGAGATCAAGTGTGGACAGGCACAATTGAAGAAATGAATTATTTGCCTCTCTAAATGACTTTTTATCAACCACTAGTATTCTTCACTGGTATCATTCTTCCATGATTAGCATATAACCCCTTCCTTGGGGGTATGGTCCTAGTAGTGGAACTTCTGAGTCAGAGGTTATTTATAATAATAACTAACATTTATATAGCTCTTACTAGGTATGTATCAGACTCTGTGCAAAGCGTTTTACACTGATTACCTCATTTGATCCTCACAACAATCCCGGGATTTTACTCCTCACATTATTATCCCCATTTTACAGATGACAAAACTGAGACAAATGGGTGAAGTGTCTTGCCTGGGGCACATAGTAAGTATCTGAGGCCAGATCTGAGCTCACATATTCCTGACTTCAGGCCCTCTTTCCACTGTGCCACCTAGCAACCTCTATATATGCTGAATTTAGTAAATTTCTTTTGAGATCAATTTAATAAATCCAAGGGCAATTAATGTTTCCCTGTCTTATTATTACTTTTTTCCCACTGACCAAGCACAAATATTTACACAAGCACAGATAAATAAATAGGAGCAAAAGACAATAAGGAAACAAACAAAACCATGAGAAGCACACACACCAATAAGGGTTTCAGGCTTTCTAACTCATAAGCCCTCACCAGAGTACTCTCTGTTAATAATCAATCTGCCAACCAGAGTTAATTTGATTTTAGAGATGGACCTTTCCAGAGATGGTTAGTAAGAATACCTGATAGAAACCCACCCCCCCAAAGTGTGAGACACATTCTCCCCAAGCCACCAGAAGTAGAGTTCCTGTTAGGATAAGTCAGAAGCCAAATCCAGCCACACTACTTGGCCCAGTAGTAGCAAAGGCAGTTGGGCAAGTGGAGACATTGGAACAGGGCAGTGAACTGATATATATAAATTTAGAATAAACATAATCTAATTTTCAAGATAAATTATAAATTTTTTTTACCTTATTTAATTATTTGTTTAATGATTCAATTGATGTTGATGAATCTCTAGGCTCATTTAATGTTCTTCCTCTTCACACACTCTACATTCCAGCCAAACTCAAGTGCTAGTTGTTTCAAGTATTTAACATTCCATCTTCTGCCTCTCTACATTTATAATTTGTTATGGTCAACAAAATTTTAATTGCTGCAATAATTTCTCTCTGTTAAGTATCATCAGCTGAGGTGCCTAGGTGGTGAAGTATAGTAGGCTGGACCTGAAGTCAGGAAGACCTAAGTTCAAATCTGGCTTCAGACACTTATAAGCTGTGTTAACCTAGGCAAGTTACTTAATCCTGTTTGCCTCAGTTTCCTCATCTGTAAAATGAGCAAGAGAAGGAAATGGTAAATCATTCCAATATTTTTTTTTAGGTTTTTGTAAGGCAAATGGGGTTAAGTGGCTTGCCCAAGGCCACACAGCTAGGTAATTATTAAGTGTCTGAGGCTGGATTTGAACCAGGTACTCCTGACTACAAGGCTGGTGCTTTATCCACTATGCCACCTAGCCACCCCTTATTCCAGTATTTCTGCCAAAAAGCCCCAGAAGGGGTCTTGAAGAGTTGGACATGACTGAGAACAACTAAACAAAATACATATCTGGCCTCAAGACACTTAATTGCCTAGCTATGTAACCTTGGGCAAGTCACTTAATCCCATTGCATTAAAAAAAAAAAGAGTGGGATTTTAGGGCTGTAAATGGGTAGTCTAGTGTGCTCAGGGAAGACTAGTACCTCTGGTGTGAGGGTTGCCAAGTCCTTTTCAGGGCCTCTTTCTACCTTTGATTTATGCCTGATTAACCCAACTCTCAACTGTGGTTCTAAGAAATTATAGCATGGGCAAGAGTCACATTCTGGCAAACCATTTGGGCAAATGGGCTAAAACAATTTGAGGGTAACTGAGATCTCAAATCTTTTATTAAGTCTTCACAAGCTTATGAAGAATTCCTACAGTTGAATGAGCAGATGAGAAAAATTTATTCCAGTATCCACGAAGGTGGCTGAAACAAGGACTGTTCAATGCTTAGAGCTTGGTTGAACATTAAAGAAATCAGGGTTATCCACTGCATCCAGAAATATCAACAGTTGTCTTGACTTTTACTTGTCCCTGGACTTTGATGAGTCTGAAAGAAAGAATAAGACCAATAACTTAAGGTAACATTTCCTCATTTAAATCCCATTTATGTGCATTATCAAAAAACATCCATATAATTTTTTTCATTTTATTGTTTTGTAGTTTTCTTTATTCTTATTTTGTACAAATTTTTTTATACATTACTAAAATATTCTTGCTTCAGAGTAAACATAATACCCCCTTCCCCCAAGAAAATATAGACCCACATAAGCAATAAAGGGGAGAGAAAAAAATTAAAATTAAAATAATAACAACAACAACAACAACAACAATAATAATAATAATAATAATAGTAGGTATGGCCAGGTGGCACAGTGGGTGGAGTACCAGCCCTGGAGCCAGGTGCACCAGAGCCCAAATCCCGTCCCAGACACCCAACAATCACCCAGCTGTGTGACCCCATGCAAGCCACCCCAACCCCATTGCCCTAAACCGCCCCCCAAATAGTAATAATAATAATAGTAGGGGTGGCTGGGTGACAGATCACTGACCCTTGAGCCAGGATCACCCAGGTCCAAATCCAGCCTCAGACACCCAACAATCACCCAGCTGTGCGGCCCCAGGCAGGCCACCCAGTCCTATTTGCCCTGCAATACCTCCCAGAAAATAATAATAATAATAATAATAAATAAATTTGCTTCAATCTGTGTTCCAACACCTCCAGCTCTGTCACAGGTGGATAACATTCTTTAGGATAAGTCCATCACAAAAGTTACTTCCATATTTTTCCACTGTTGCCATTGCTGATCGCAACTCCCTCCATTCATACTTCTCTACTACCATGAACTATATTTTCTCTCTTCTTTCACTGACTCTGCTGTAGGGTAGATGAGTGGTGCAGCAGACAGATCCCCAGCCCTGGGGCTAAGAGGCCCCAAGCCCACATACCACCCCCTTACCCAGCATCCACCCGGCCCTGTGGTCCTGGACAGGCCATCCAATCCCAGCCCCTTGCAAGAAGTAAAAAAGAAAATGTGTTATATCTGAATACTCTCCCCCCATGGTCTATCCTCTCCTCCATCACTCACATACCCCCCCTTCCCCCATCCCCCTTCTCTCCTTCTTACTACAGATGTCTATACCCCATTGAGTTTATATGCTGTTTCCTCTCCTAGCCACCTCTGATGAGAGCAAAGATTCCCTCATTCCCTCTCGTCTTCTCCCCTTCCATATCATTGCAATAGCTCATTGTAATAAAGAAAAATCTTATTATATGAAATATCTTAGCCTATTCCTCCTCTCCTTTTTCTTTCTCCCATTACATTTCCCTTTTATCTATTGACTTCATTTTTATACCACAATATATCTTCAAATTCAGTTTTCTGTGCTTCATCTATAAAAGCTCCTTCTACCTGCTCTATTAAATGAGAAGGTTCATATAAATATTATCAGTGTCATTTTTCTATACAGGAATACATGTAGTTCATCATCATTAAGTCCCTCATATTTTCCCCTTCTCCTCCAATCTCTATGCTTCACCTGAGTCCTGTATTTGAAGATCAAACCTTCTGTTCAACAGCTCTGGCCATTCCAACAGGAACATTTGAAATTCCCCTGGTTCATTGAAAGTCCATCTTTTTCCCTGGAAGGGGACATTCAGTTTTGCTGGGTAGTTGATTCTTGGTCGCATTCTAAGCGCTTTTGCCTTCTAGAATATTATATTCCAAGCCCTATGAGTTTTTAATGTAGTTGCTGGTAAGTCCTGTGTGATCCTGACTGCAACTCCATGATATTTGAATTGTGTGCTTCTGGCTGCTTGTAATATTTTCTCTTTGACTTGGGAGTTCTGGAACTTGGCTATAATATTCCTGGGGGTTGGTTTTTTTTTTTTGATATCTTTCTTGGGGAGATCAGTGGATACTCTCCATTTCTATTTTGCCCTCTGCTTCTAGGATATCAGGGCAATTTTCCTGTACTAATTCTTTGGAAATGATGTCAAGGTTATTTTCCTGGTCATGACTTTCAGGTATTCCAATAATTTTTAAATTATCTTTCCTAAATCTGTTTCCCATATCTATTGTTTTTTCAATGAGATATTTCACATTTTCTTCTAATTTTTCATTCTTTTGGTTTTGAAGTATTGAGTCCTGATTTCTCATAAGATCAGCAATCTCCCTGAGTTCTATTCTTTTTCTGAAGTATTTGTTTTCCTCAGAGAGCTTTCTTATCTCCTTTTCCATCTGGCCAAATCTGCTTTTTAAAACATTCTTCTCCTCAATAACCTTTTGAACTGTTTTATCCATTTGACCTGAGTTGGTTTTTAGCATGCTATTTTCTTCAGCATTTTTTTTGGATCTCCTTGACTAAGCTGTTGACTTCATTTTCATGTTTTTTCCTGCATCTCTCTCATTTCTTTTCCCAATTTTTCCTCTGTCTCCCTCACTTGATTTTCAAAGTCTTTTATGAGCTCTGTCATGGTCTGAACCCAATTTCTGTTTTTCTTGGAGTCTTTAGATGCAGGAACTTGTACTTCCTCATCTTCAGATTAAGTGTTTTGATCTTTCTTGGGATCACAGGCAAAGTATTTTTCAATGGTGTTCCTCTTTTTCCTCTGATTACTCATTTCCCCAGCCTGTGCCTGGTTTTGGGGTGCTTCCTGAGCTTCTGAGTATTAGTGGGACACCCCCACAAGGATCTCCGTGTATGAGGCTCTGTCTTCCCTCCTGGTCTGTGAATGACCACAAGCACACCTCTCTGCCACGGGGCTGAGGTGGGGGGGGGGGGGGGGCCCTGCTGCTCTTCTATGGTGGGGCCTAGACTGCAATCAGGATCTGAATGTGGTCAGAGCCCCAGAGTCCTGTTCCAGGGTCAGAGGACAGAGCTCGGCAGTCTCTCTTCACTCCCCTCGCTAGGTTTGGCAGCTCACTGGGGGCTCCTGCTTACCGGCTCCACCTGTTTCTGGTTCCTGGATCTGGGCTGCTGGCACTGCTTGCTGTGTGCCCAGAGGGCTGGGCTTCATGTGCTCACTCTGGCAGAGATCCCCCTGCTGTTCCCCCAAGTTGTGCTTGATGCTCCCCGGGGTACAGGTCAGGAAACTGCCCCCATGGCTCCCAGCAGCGGCTCCCAGCACCCTGGGGCTGCCTCTGGTTGCCTGAAGTTCCTTTGCTATGGCGGGCCACCCCTCTGGTGGGCCACCCCTCCGACCCCATGGAGCCAAGCCTTTCCACTCTTTTCCAGGTTACCTTGGGTTGGAGAATTGCCTTACTGGATCCCTCTGTGGGTCCTGTCTCTCAAAAATATAGAGTTAGCTTATAAGTTTTGCTCCAGAACAACTAAGAGATGGTTCTCTCTGTCACCATCTTGGCTCTTCCCCTCTAATTTTTTCATTTTATAAAACTATCTTAAAGTCCTGTGATGACAAACAAGTGGCAAAGCAGCAGATTTGGCTCCACTGGAAAGTATAATCAGACAGCCCTGACCACAGATGCTTCCAGCCATAGGGTCATCTTCTCACTGAAGTGAAGCAGCAATAAGATTCTGCAGCCTCCTGATTGCCTGAGCAGTATTTTTTTTTAAAGCAGCCTTTTAAGGATCGTATTGTTCACTTCCTGGTGTGAGGAAGGAGTTAGAAAAGGTGCCCTAAAAATCGTCTGCTTCACCTATTGCTGGACTGTAGCAGGCAGCGATCCCACTCTCTGGTCAAACACAAAAAAATGTATGAAAACTTTTCAAAGATGCTTCCACTAGCTAGTGGTACATGAATATGTATGTTTATGGACAATACCAAAACTGTGGATCTGAAAGACAAGCAACTTCTGTGAGAGGGCTCACATTCAAATAGTACCCTGATCGAAACAAAGCTGGGAAATGAAGGTCAGCTTACAGAAGTTAGAGCTGGAATCATATTTTTCTGGAGTGGTCAAATTGAAAGAGAGCACCATAAAGCCTGGTATAAGTTTTGCAATAGTCAACCTATTGAAAGGAGTGACTGAGACTTGTGACAAATACAGCAGCAGGTTGGAGGGAGTCTCTCTCTCTAAGTCATTGTTGGCAGGGGGCAGCTAGGTGGCCCAGTGGATAGAGTACTGGCCCTGGAGGAAAGAGGCTAAGAGTTCAAATTAGCTTCAGATACTTGACTTGTACTAGTTGTGTCATCTTGGGCAAATCACATTCAGCACCATCTCATCATCCTGATGCATATCTGACCACTAGACCCAGATGGTTCTGGAGGAGAAAGTGAGACTGGTACTTAGCACAGCACCCCTTCACTTATATCCAATTCATGTCCTTGTCATGGCATCAAAATCCCTGATTTCATAGTCTTCTTTTGAAAACAAAGTGCAGGGGTGGCTAGGTGGTGCAGTGGATAAAGCACCAGCCCTGGAGTCAGGAGTACCCGAGTTCAAAGCCAGTCTCAGACACTTAATCATTACCTGGATGTGTGGCCTTGGGCAAACCACTTAACCCCATTTGTCTTGCAAAAACCTAAAAAAAAAAAAAAGAACAAAGTGCAAACATTATTATTGTTGTTGTTGACAAAATTCTTACTAGAGTTCTTGTATTTATTTAGTTTTTTAATTTTTGCAAGGTAATGGCGTTAAATGACTTGCCCAAGATCACACAACTAGATAATTATTAAGTGTCTGAGGCTGGATTTGAACTCCTGACTCCAAGGCCAGTGTTTCACTATACCACCTAACTGCCCCTTGCTAGAGTTCTTAATAGACTGATCCTTAACCTGGAAGATGGTCATCTACCTTAGAGTCAGTGTGGCTTTAAAAAGAATCAAGAAATAATATATATGGTATCTACTGCCTGACAAAGGCTTTTGATACTGTCAGCTGCGAAAGTTTGTGGAAAATTATAGCAAAATTTGGTTTTCTGGAGAAGTTCCTCAGTGTCATATGTCATTTTTATGACAGTCTGCTGGCATGGGTTCTAGATAATGGACTTATATTTTTCTAGTCACCAAGGAATGAAGCAAGGCTGTGTGTTGGCTCCCATGCTTTTTAGCATGATGTTTTCAGCAATGTTGTTAGATCCCTTCAATGAGGATGAAAATGGCATCAAAGTCAGCAAATGCACTGATGGTAAAATATTTAACTTGAATAGACTTGAAAATCCAAAAGTGAAGGGAGAGTTGTTACATGATTTTTTGCTTTGCAGATTACTATGAACTCAATGCAGCTTCTGAAGTTGAGATGCAACAAATGAATTGATTAGCAACTTGTGCTGATTTTGACTTAATAATTAACACCCAGAAAACACAAGTTTTCTGCCACTAAGTACCATACCATCCATATATGAATCCATTGCTTAAAAAGCAAATGGAGAAATTTTGAATACTGTGGATACCAGCTCAGTGTTTGGGAGGCTCCAAAGAAAAGTGGGAGAGAAGAGATAGTATACTGACTACCAAATTGAAGGTCTACAGAGCCATTGTGCTAACTTCATTGTTATTTGCTTATAAAACTTGGATGGTATACCAGCACCATGCCAGGAAACTGAATTGCTTCCATTTGAATTGTCTTAGGAAAATTCTGAAACTCACCTGGCAAGATAAATTACTGAACATTGAAGTACTTTTTTGACCTACCATTTAAACTCTACTGCAACTCTGATGGGCTGACCACAGTGTTCAAATGCCAAATATATGCCTAGAAGACTATTTAATGTAGAACTCAAATAAGGCAAGCACTTGCTTGGAGATCAGAAGTGATAGCAGGGACATTATTTTTTTTTTTCATAAATGAATTTGAGATTTAATGAAGATATGTGAGGATTACATGTCAAAAATGAATCTTTCCCTTTCTCATCTTACATATTTAACATCATTGTTCACCCTTCCCAGATTTCTTTCCAATACACCAAAAGTTCAATCTACCACAGCTGACTCTGTTCCTCTTTTTATCTTCCCTCTTCCCTTATCCATTGGATTTTATTCCATTCCAGACAGCTACTCAAACCTTAACTTCACCCTTTGTAGTGGATGTTCAGTCCCAACTCTGTGACCCATTAAGGGTTTTCTTTGCTAAGATAATTGTGATTTTGCCATTTTCTTCTTCCAAATGATTTAAAATTAAGTCTTGACTCCTCAGGGCAGGTAGATGGCACAACAGAAAAGAGCACCAGTCCTGGAGTCAGGAAACCAGAGTTCAAATTTGACCTCAGACAGTTCTAGCAGTGAGAACCTAGGCAGGTCACAACCCTGTTTGCCTCAGATCATTTGTAAAATAAGTTGGAGAAGCAAATGGTAGACTACTCTTTGCCAAGGAAACCCCAAATGGGGTCAGAAATGACTGAAATTACTCCTTTGATGTTTTTGTCCTTTCTCAAAGATGACCATGACATCGGGGGAGGTGATGCCTTGACAAGCACATGAATTAGGATTTGAGGAGGTGCTATGCAAAGTAACCAGTCTCACTTTCTCCTCCAGAGCCATCTGGGTCCAGTGGCCAGATATGAAACAGGACAACTGTAGATGGCCCTGGATGTGAGGAAATCAGGGTTGTGACTCATAGCTAATAAGTGGCAAGTATATGAAGCTGGATTCAAACTCCTGTCCTCCTGATAACAACCTCCTGACTTCAGACCCAGTTTTCTATCCACTGAGCTACCTAGGTACCTTTCATATCCTTAATACCATTCCAATTTTTGTGTCAAGGACTCATGCAGCTACACATTAGGCAAAAGTTGATACCTGAACAGAATTTAAGCTGTTACCTATGTAGCCAGGCAGATGAGGCTAATTCCCTTTTAAAGCTTCATTGTTTGGTGCCTCATTAAAAATAAAGTTTGTCTATTCCAATAAAATTTTAAAGTTGATACTGACTTTCAACTGGAGATTGTTGTTGAAGAGGGTTTGGAGTCTACCAAGAAATCTGTTAGTTGTCTGTCAAATCGATTTCTCTGTGATAATTGTAATTGCTGAATTTGGAGCTATTTCATCAGTGATCACTGTTGCTAAACCAAAGGTTTAGTTCTGTATGTTTTTGGAACTGGAAATTACTGAACTTTTGCCAGGGACAAAAGATAAAGCTGGTATATTTACCCTCCCACAAACTTCCCATCCCACCCCTCCTTATAAAGACTAATACTGCTATTGGTCTTCAGGAGATTTACCAAACAAAGCAGGTGCTACCGGTTTTGTAAGGGAGGTGATCTTTTTTTAATGAGACCATTCTTTAACATCCTCCACTTAAATACATATACTTTATTGGCTCTGGATTTTATAAGCAGAGATTCCAGAAATGTTTATTAAGCACTGACCTTTTACCAAGCAGAACACTGATTATACATATACTGACAGCAAAATCTTACAAGTTAGTCCCACTTGTTAGTCCTTCAACTCCCTACTTTGCACAATCCTGAGTGTTTCACCAAGAGATGGTGATATGGCTCAAAAATATTTATCTATAAAGAAATTATGAGCTTGTCCAAACATGATTAATCTTGATTAGAATTACCATGGTTTTTATCCAATTTGTGCTTGATAGAACTTTGTTATACTTACACAATATTCAAATTAAGTGAAAAACAAGAATACTGAGGCAAGTAAAGGACCCTACTTCCATCAAAGACTTGGAGGATGAAGATAGGAAAAATATCCAGGTCATACATGTTCTTGATACTATGGAGATTAGAATGGTATTTTTTTTTTGTTTGGGACAGGAAAAGACTGGGACTCTATTTTTATTTTAATGGACTACAAGTGTAGCAGCCTCTTATGGGCAATTAATGATTGGCAGGGGAGGGTTAACCAGGTTGGTTCACTCCTCCTTAGGCACCAGGTGTGCTCCCAAAGGCTCCCCACATTGGTGGTGAACACCATCTGATCCATTTCTACTCTACCATAGCTTAGAACTTTCAGGCTTAAAGGATTTACATGCCTCAGCCTTCTTCAGGAGCAGAGTACAGGTGTGCACCGCAACACCCAGGCTCATTTCTTCAAATAGATATATTTATTTCATGACTTCAAAAATTTAAAGTAAAACTTATGAGTCAACAGAGATTTGTTTGCTTTAAACTCACTGTCTTTAAAGAATCCTCATTTTACCAAAAAAAAAATAATTGTGCTTAAATAGAGCATAACTGTAGTATTATATAACAAGTCAAATTCAATTATGAAGCAGTATCCCTAAAAACAAACTATGTTTTATTTTAAGCAACACTTGTATAGGACCATGCTATACCTTGCAATATGCCAAGCTAAAAGTAACTTTTTACTAAGGGATATGTATTTTCCTCAGTGCAGTAGAGATGAAGAAGGGACTATGTAAAGTCTAGGATTCATTACATAATTCAGTGCAATGTCTTGTGCAGTATTAGATAAAAATATAACACACCTTTAAAGGCTTTCCACATAAAAGGCACAGATACTTTATGAAGAGAAGGAAATTCCTCTTAAGAAATCTAAGAGCCATAAACAATAAAAAAAAGGATGAAATTCCAATGTTAAGGCACTTGGGAATCACCTCTCTTCTGAAATAATTTTCCAAATTTAGGCAACTATTATAATAAAAATTCTTATAAATTTGGAATTAAACATGAAATTATCATGTAGTTTTATATACTTAAGCAGTATTCAAAAAATTCAAAATAGAAAGCCTAGGCTAGTTAAGATTATAACTACCCAAGTACTACAAATTAACAATGCAATTGTAAATCAAAATTAGAAGAGAGCAAAGGAAACCTGTTTAAATGAGGTTATGGTACCATGGCACTCATTTGACTTTTGGTTCAACAATTAGGTATTCAGTGTCCAGGATGCTAAAAGGCACTTGGGAATTCAAAAATGGTGGAGGTAGATAGAAAGCTGGAGATGGTGAGAAAACATATAAATTAACTCCCATTTTTTTCATCTATAGTCTCTGGAAGCATTGAATTGCAATAAATGTCCAAACTGCTATCAACTGATGAGTTTTTGTTGAGCTGAAAGTTTTAAACAAATACTTCCATCTCAGAAATGTTTTTAATCTAACACAAGAATAAAAAATAGAGGAGTTAACAACTCTTCCTGAGGAAGAAATACCTGATTCATGTATAAGCAATAACTTAGTGTTTGGTCAATTTAGATTTTAAAACATTCGCCTAATAGCTGTATTTAGTGGAAATTTGTTGTTCACAACCTTTATTTTAAAATTATTACAAAAAGTGTAAAAAATCCAGCTAAACCAGAAATTTGAGATATTTTCCCTTTAGGTTTTCACAAGTCAATGATCATTTCTCCAATTCTATTTTACTTCAGCTTAAAAAAAGTAATTACCCTTTTTTTTCCCCAGTCTGATTACAGAGGTGCAAGTGTGCCCCAAATAAATGGCTTGGAATAAATACATGAAGCAAAAAGCTGTAAAGCTGAGTGCATGCAAACAGGTTCTATCAGAAAGTCTCAGAAATAAACAAAGTGAAAATAAGAACTGTTGGCATGAATTTAACATTTCCTTTTAGTCATCTTTGTCTTTTGCTCCATGTTTAAGAATGCGTGTGAACTCTATATAATTGAAATTTCCCTTTTTGTCAATAGGTGCTTCTCTATACAGCTTATGTACTTCTTCATCTGTGAATCTGTCTCCCATTGTTGTCAGCAATTCTCTCAAGTAATCTTCCTGAATGGTTCCTGTTGCTTCTTCATCAAAGCAAACAAAAACATTTCTGATGACATCTTCTGGATCTGTTCCATTTAACTTTTCACCAAACATTGTGAGAAACATGGTAAAATTTATAGGCCCTGGAGCTTCATTCATCATGGCATCTAGGTACTCATCAGTTGGATTCTTTCCTAAGGAAGCAAGCATATCATGTAAATCTTCCTTGTCAATGAAACCATCTCTGTTCTGATCAATCATATTGAAAGCCTCTTTGAATTCCTGAATCTGTGACTGATCAAACATAGCAAATACATTTGAAGTTGTGCGCTGAGGGCGCTTCTTGGTGGTCTTTGTCTTTGCCCTTTTGCTCGACATGTTGACTGTTAATTCCTGCGGCGGCACAGGACCGGGCACAACGGAGAAACGGCGATGCGCCTCGGAGCACCGCGGGACAGCAGGAGGCGGCGGCGGCCTCGTCGCGACTCCTAGCAGGGACATTCTTAAGGATTCTCTGAAGAACTTTTGAAACAGTTGTGGGATATGGGAGACCTTGGCAGAGTACTGCCCAGCATGACCTGCCCTAATCAAAGAAGGCACTGTGCTCTGAGAAGTATAATTGCAGATGCAAATTTAGAGACATCTACTCCAAACATTCATATGGACTATTTGTGCCTGATTTGTGGTAGAGCCTTCTGAGCTGGTATGGGTCAGATTAGCCAAAGCTGAAGATCCTTTACTTTGACTCCAACGTAGCAAAGTCAGTTTGGTTCTCTTGAGAACAAATGGCAAAAACCATACCATACCAGAATTGTATTCTAGGACCAATGGCAATAAATATGACCATTGTTCATGTTTCCAGAGCTCGAGAAGGCAGGGAAAGAAAGAGTACTTATAAAAGCAAGTTTATTGGCAAGATGTGGAAGGGGATGGAAAGAAAGGAGGCAGTAAAATGATGCATGGCTGAGACTTTCTTGAAAAAAGTATCAATGTAGAACAGTTACCAATCTCCAGGATGGAAGTTGTTTCACATAATGGTCTCTAATATGGTTGGAGATTCTATTACTGTGAAGATGTCCAGAGAGGAGAGAGAACATAAACGAGATGTATAAGATGGGCCAGCATGAGTAAACTGACTGACTTTCCTGAAATCTGAATGAGTAGAAGTATGCCCTAGGAACCTCATAATCCTGCAAGATTGGATCTGCTGTGGTATTCAGATATTCTACCCCTCCAATAGGGGAGGGGAAGAGATATGAACTTTGAAACCATCATTTAAAGAGTGGCTTCCTGAAAAGTCTTTTCAGAATTTTTTATCTCATAGAGAAATCTTGCTCCATGGTAAGACTTTTCCTAAATTCCTGATTGTGTAGTTCAATACTACCCCTTGGGGACAGCAAAGTGGAACAGTTGATAGAATCAGGATGGAATCAGGAAGACTTAAGTTCAAATCTAGCTTTAGACATTTGCTAGCTGTACTGAGCCTGGGCAAATCACTTAACTGTTTGCTTGTTTCCTCATCTGTATAATGAGCTGGAGAAGGAAATAGCAAATCATTTCAGTATCTTCGCAGAGGAAACCACAAATAAATTCATGCAAAGTCCTGACTGAAAGAACTAAACTACTACCATGTCTCCCCATGATTTTTTTGCCTGTTTGCTTTGACATCCTTTCAGAGTCCTTATCCTCTCATTTTTCTAGATGTCAGTCTTCTCTAGGAGCTCCAATTACCTTTCTCTTAAAGAATAATGAGATGTCTCTCTAAAAACCAAGTCCTTGAAGATTAGACCTGTTTTAAGATCCCAATCTTCAATTACCAAATTTCTCTTCCTCCATGGTAACATTATTCAATGGAGCCCCTTCCTATTACAGAAAATGTTCACTTCCCCCCCACACACACACATTTCAATTCCTCCCTTTGACTTCTCAATCTTCATCCATTCTCATATAGTCCTCCTTTAGAAGAAGACTACAGGCTAATGAGTTAGTTTTCCTTCAATTGTTAACCTTTTATTTGATGTTACATATTCTCCTCAATATTCTTCCTTTTCTCTTTCTTGTGTCATCAATTCTGCAATACAGTCCCACAAAACAAAAAAAAAGATTTATTCATCTATAGGTAGAGTGTTATGCTTTTTCAAGTCTGATTCTATTATTTCTTCTATATGTTTTCTGCTTTTAACTTCATCTTTTTATATTCTTTTTAGAAAGAAATCTCCCAATACTTATTTTTTTTTTTGCAAGGCAATGGGGTTAAGTGGCTTGCCCAAGGCTACACAGCTATGTAATTATTAAGTATCTGAGGTCAGATTTGAACTCAGGTATTCCTGACTCCAGGGCCGGTACTCTATCCACTGCGCCACCTAGCTGCCCCCAATACTTATTTTTATTGTTGTTGTTAACCCATAGGTATCTTTTCTTTTTAGATTTTTAAAAAATGTAATGTGGTAATTTATCTATGCCTTCTTTAGTTGTCATTCTTAATCTTTCTTATACATCTAATGAGTTTGCAAAGCAAATAATTTTTTCTAATCTTGGAGTTGTATCTTGAACTCTTTGTCCTTCCATTCCTTACAATTTTTACTATAGTCATGGAGATTTTGTGACAATTCCTGATAGCCAAAACTTACAGGCTAATGGGGGAAGACAGCATGTGAACACCCATGTACAAGCAAAGAAGCAAAATATATATACTATAAGTATATATGTATACATATTATATATTTATGTATATATATAAATGTAATAAATTGGAAATAATAATAAAGGGAAGGCACTAGCAAGACAGGGTTTCAGAAGGAACATATTTGAAGCAAGTCTGGCCTTTACCACTTTGTTATATTGTCATTTGTACCTCAGATATCACATTTTCCATATGCATCAATTTGGCAATTATTTAGCTCCCTGCTCAGAAAGTCCAGAATGGATGGACTCTCTCTAGTACAGCCACACCACTTCTACTCAGAAGTCCATTCAAAGACAGTAAAAGCTACCAAAACTTGATGAATTCTAGGTACACTTGTTCATCTCACAAAGTCTCTGTGATAATAACTCTGGGTAGGGTAGGGCAAGTTCAGTGTTACACTCATTTCCCAAATTTTCTGGGTGTAAATAAAGTTTGGGACATGCAAAATTTTTAATTATTGTCATGCATTCTCAGCAGTCAATGGTTTCTTTAAGACTTCATATAACAGGGGGTGGCTAGGTGGCACAGTGGATAGAGCACTGGCCCTGGAGTCCTAGCTATGTGGCCTTGGGCAAGCCACTTAACCCCTATTGCCTTGCAAAAAAAAGAAAGAAAAGACATCATATAAGAGATACATTAGAATAACAACTAGCAAAATTATCTAACTTTGAACAATTACAAAGGAAATGTTGGTGATGAATTCCTTTCTCCTCACCATCCCAGAAGATGTCAGTGTTTTCATTAATAGTGTACACTATTTTATTATTATTATTATTATTGGTATTTATCCAGCAGAGGGCATCATCACCTTAACATTTATTAGCTATAATTTTTATTCCTTTATTTTGGAAAATGAATTCTATTTTTCAGATTGTAGGAAAGGGAAATGGAAATAATTAAATCCCTTTCTTTCTCCATTCAACTTCTTCCTGCTCCTTAAAGATTAATCTCTAGATTTCATTCTTTTTTAAAAAATTTTAATTTATTTTAGACAATGGGGTTAAGTGACTTGCCCAAAATCACATAGCTAAGGCAATTATTAAGTGTCTAAGGCAGCATTTGAACTCAGATGTCCCTGACTCCAGGGCCAGTGCTCTATTCACTGTACCACCTAGCTGCCCCTCTGGACTTCATTCTTAAATGTGTTTAATTTTTTTTTTTGCAAGGCAATGGGGTTAAGTGGCTTGCCCAAGGCCACACAGCTAGGTAATTGTTAAGTGTCTGAGGTCACATTTGAACTCAGGTACTCCTGACTCCAAAGCCGGTGCTCTATCCACTATGCCACCTAGTTGCCCCTAAACTTTACTTTCTGATCCAGGTTTTCCATAGTCTTTGTCCCATGTGTAAGGAGAAGGAAAAAAAATTCACTTCTGATTCCTTCACAACAAACCTGTGAAGTGTAATATAAAGATTGCTGGTCTTACATTTGTGGTCATGGAGTCAGAAAATCTGGACTCAAGACCTGATTCCAACTTTGGCTCTCAAGTATAACAATTAGTACAAATTCACGTTTGATTTAACTTCCCTAAGCCCCAGGTTTCCTATAGATATCACCTGAGCTTGATCCACCCCACAGAGTCATTATCATGGAGATGTGGTGACCCAGGTATTTACCTATGAGCTAGGAAGTTTATCTAGAGTTCCAGTGGTTTCTGATAGTATTGCCCTTGACTTCTGAGGAGAAGTCCATGTGCCACTTGGCATGGGAGATGTCATGTGGAGCTGTCAAAACATCCCTGGGCTTCCATTCTGCTTCATGCAAGTGTGGAATGGAATGATAGATGACCAGAGCTCTGGAGGGGGATTGTGTAGCCGCTGATTTGTTCTTTGGTTCAGTTCTGCCCAGCAAAGAATCGTGACTCAGACTAGGGAATGCAGGTTTTGGAAAGAAAACAGATTTATTAAAGAAAGTTATAGCATATTAAGAAAGGGATAGAAAAGTTAGACTTTTAAGAGAAGACCAGGTGGATTGCTGATTGAATTTTGGACAGGCCAACTGGCCAGGGTTCCAGAGGAGACTGGAAAGTCAAAGAAGTGCCCCACCCCGACCTTAAATTTTCTCCCACAGTCCATGGGAAGGGGTAGAAACTTGGGAGTGACCCAAGTCCCTCATTGGAGATTTTGCCTTTTGGGGAGGGCTCTCTTTTGGGTGGTCTTCCAGGGCCTGTATTACTTGGCTTCCCCAGAAGAACAGTGCAATCTAAATTGAAGGTCAGGCCCTCAGATGTCTAAATTAGATGATAAAGGAAGATTCCCTTTACAATGCAAACAAAAGATTTAGAAAGTTTGTCTCCAACTGATCTTATTTTCTCTACATCAATTGGATTAGAAGTCAGTAACAAGTCTGGATCTGAATTGTTGTCCTGGTATGAGCTAGGAGGAAATAAAACAGTAACTGGAAGACTGTGGGACCGATGAAAAACATGAGTCCCATTCACAGCACCTTTCTCTGCTCCTCCCCTGGCCCTACTATTCAGGAAGTGTTAGAGATTTTTTTTTCTCCATTTGCCAGCCAATTTCTAGTTTCAGCTTTGTCCCTCCTCTGTTCAGTTTCTTTGCTTACTTTCCTGTCAAAACTATTTAAAGTGTTACTAGAAAAACCTGATGTTATTTAATCCTGAGTTCTGTATATTTGAAGTACATAGAGAGGAAAGAGGAAAGGGAGAAGAGAAAAATAAATTAATTGAATGGACAGGAGACTGTTGTCCCCTTAGTGAAAGTTGGGTCAGGGGTTATGTGTGGGAGAGAAAAAGAAAGAAGAGAATAGGGAAGACAAAGACAAAAAAAAGAGAGAAGAGAATCTGTTCTTTTCATAACAGGCGTAGTACAACTATGGGCAAAGAGAAAACAAAATGCTCACTTTGTATAGATGATATAATGGTTTACTTAGGAAACCTTAATCATCAACTAAAATTTAGTTTGTTTAATAAATTCAGCAAAGTAGGATATAAAACAAATCTATATAAATCATTAGTAGTTCTATAAATGACCACCAAAACCCAGCAGGAAAAAGAAAAAACTGAAATTCCATTCAAAATAACTAAAGAATATGTAAAATATTTGTGAGTCTATATACTAAATCACATCCAGGAGTTACATAAAGCATACTATAAAATACTTAATAGAAATGAAGATAGACCTCAGTAATGGGACAAATTTAATTGTTTATGGTTAATCTAAGCTAATATAATAAAAATGACTATACTTCCTAAACTACTTACTTAGTCAGGTGTTGTACTGTTAAATATGATAATTGCTGTAAGTTTTTCATAAACTATTTTCTTGGTCAAAGATATGGCTTTTCTTAACTATTGTAAGGATTGGAATGTGTCCTCTTTAGACTTTGAAAGAAAGACTTGTCCTTCCCTCTTTAATCCCTTTATAATTTGAAAAGAAAATTTTGTCTGGGACTCCTTAAATCAAGAAAAGAATTCAGTTCACCTTTAGACTTAACCAAGTAACTTACCCTGCCTTCCTAGTACTTAAACTCAAAACTAAACAAACAAACCAAAAAAACCAATTTACCTCCCTCAAGGAAAATAATACTTCATGTTTGCCAAGATGATGGCAAAACAAGCACATGAATTGTATTTGAGTTAGGGGGCGCTGTGCTAAGTCACCAACTTCACTTCTCCTCCAGAGTCATCTTAGTCCAGTGGCCAGATATGAATCAGGATGACTGGAGATGGCCCTGGCTCCTAGGCAATCAGGGTTAAGTGACTTGCCCAAGGTCACACAGCTAGTAAGAGTCAAGTGTTTGAGGCCAGATTACAACTCCTCTCCTTCTGACTCCAAGACCAGTACTCTTATCTATTACCACCTCATATTGTAGAAGAATGTTCCTCTGAAATCAAATAATAGAATGGTCTGTAGGCAAGTTTGAGGTTTTGTCTACTCTTGGGATGTGTATTTTGTTGCCCTTTACTATATAAAAATTTTCTGATCCCAGAAATGTTGAATCTCATACACTTTGAAAGTCCTTCTCTTTCGTGCCAATCATTGGCTGGAGTCACAATCTGATACATTTGCCTCCATATTTCCCCCCCACCCCCACCCCACTCATTATAATAATGAGCAAGAACAGCTACCTCCTTGAGCATGTGCAAAGGAGGACACAGACCCTAGGTTAACTCAGAACTAGGTGGGGCAGACCTGACTTAATCTCAGGTTTTGTTCAGGTTGAGGCTAAATCTTTTGTCTTAACTCACATACCTGCCCATAGGCAACAATATAGGCAAACCCAGTCTTTGTAATGTAAACTAACAATCTACCTTCTCATTCTTATGGAACCCAAACACCCCCATATTCCTCACAATTTCTCCATTTTCTTTTTTATTAAAAATTTGGGTTCTATACCTTATTGATTTCTTTCCTAAATCACAGTCTTTGTTATTGACATGACTCCTGACTCTTTTTGTATCAAGATTTTACTTCTTCTTTATCAGAGACATGAATCCTTTCTATTTTCCAGGTTTGCCAACTTTTTGATGTCCCTGCTTATTTCTTTTACTATTTGCCTATTGGCATGTATCTTTACACAACAACCTGATAGATTCAATTTACCACAAACTCTTCCTTCTCCAATCAACAGATTGTCTAATGTTATTCTATGTTGAATAACTCTCTCTTGTTGCATGCTTAGTAAGCCAGCAAGTCCAGGGCCCTAACTGTCTAATTGGTAATTGTTTCCACTACAGCTTGGAATCTAATCAGGATATTAATTAGGGTTCTATAGCCTTAATTACCATCCTGCAGGTAGCAGGCCCATAAGTCTAGATAACAACTCCCTGACCAACCCTTGGCAGATGAGTATATGCAGTGGTAATCACAATTTTCTTAAATGTAATGCATCTTGACAAGGGATCCAGGTACCATTATTACATCTCACATTGAGTCTCAGTCTACCTATTTCTATAAGTTGTACAGTCTAGAATATGTATATGCAGCTTTTGGACATAAGTCCACAGACATTTATTACACCCCAGGGAAATATCCTGGCCAGACTGGTATAGACAATAGTTACCCTGAACTGACTCAGTCATATGCCACTGATGTTTCTCTCCTCTGGACCAGAGAACCCTGTGCCACAGTGCACCTCTGACCAAGAACTGAGAATCTAGGCCAGACCTAGGTGGACTGGCACCCAATGCCAATTCTCAAACTGCTTTGGATCCCCACAAGTTCAACAGTTAGCCACACCAAAAGACTGGGCAATGATTTCTGACAGTTAGATTTTCCTTCCCCCACCGTTACTAATACTCCATTCTCTAAATCAGAGATAGGACTCTCCCTAGATAGAATATAATGAAGGATATAATCATGCCACCCCATAATCTTGCTCTCATTTTCTCTCAATGGAGTACATCTTCATTCTGCCTCTCGTCCTCCTTTCCATCAAAACGGTCATTCCTTGGTTGGTACATTAAAGGAGAAGGGCAGAAGTAGAGGCAACAGGCTTACAGAATTAAGGGGAAGTTACAGGTTTCAAAAGGGGCAGATCCCCCGATTACACATTGTACACATTGGCAAAAGATGGTAGAGATGAATGGGTCCAGTGTTCTCTCCTCTCTTCTTTTCTCCCCTGGAGACATTCAATGTCCTTCTTTATCTCCTGAATCTGTTCTGAAAAGTCCTCTCCAGTTCAGGTGACTTACTGAGACCTCTTCTGGAAAAGAAACCGCTTAACATTTCACTTAGACCAAAACACATGTTTTCATTACAAGACAATAAGATTCTGAGCTTATTACAATTTACATTTTGCCTTACTGTCATACTGAAATACATACTTTGCTTTTAACACAATAAACTTCCATAACTCACTACATGAGTAAACTCCACTGAGAAATACCATATTAAACTTAAGCTTTTAACATATATATTTCTTAACCTTTTGCTTCATGACAATAATGATTCAAACATCCTTAACAAAAATGAATTTTTTTCTTCCAGAATATTCCCAAATATACCATATATTTTCCTTTTCCTGATGTACTTATCTGACTCACCTTCTTTTCCTTAAATTAGACCTTGAAACTGTAATTATCCTAAAAATTTCCTAATTTTTTCTTACCTAAATATCCCCTCTAAAACAAAAACCAAGAAATCTTAATTCCTATCTAATGACCTAAACCTTTACCTGGTTTGCTTATATCAGTTTACTATAAAGATTCAGGATGTCAATGGAAAATTTCTTTATAGATATAATTTTGAATATCAGTGTCCAGGAAGAGGTCTTGTGGGTAGTCAAATGTCTTAGGTCAGATTTATTCTACCAGGTGAGACATTGTCCAAATGCCACTTTTGGGGAACTCAAATCAAAAGGGTCCAGACCACAGTGAAAAATCTACCCTTTCACCTGAAATATCCAGGCCTCCACTAGCTTCCTTGGCTCCAAGAACACATTGACCCAGTAACACTTCCTTTTTGCTGGCTATCCTGGTATCAGACATAAAAGAGAAAATTTGATTACAAGTCCTATGATCTAAGATAATAATTTTACCTAATTAGAACTTCAAATGAGTTCAATTTATTAAACTCCCAATTATAGTCTTACCTAAACCTCTGAGTGTCCTTCCTGGGTCCTTGCTAAACCAGAAATTCTAACTATGGCTGATCCCACATGCCTCATCTCTCACCTCTTATTTGAGGTCTCTGATCTCTAGACCCACATTCCTTTGTCTGAAATCATATTACTATATGAAAGCATATCTCTATAAAAGATGGTGTATCAGATTCCCCTTTGGCTAGAGAATTCTCCTTCTAATCTGTCATATTTTACAACAAATAAACACCTCCTTGGTTAGGAGATTGCCTGTCATCTCCTAAATTCTCACATAACAATCAGCTAAGTATTGCCACAGAAAAATCTCAAATTATCTTTCTTGTATTATATAGGTGCTTTTACTTCAAAGCAAACAATCAGTTTTCAAGAATATGTGCATATATGTATGTATATATCCAAAATAATCCCAGTTTATATATATAACTAGAAAATTTTCATACATAAACTTGTTTAACTATTAGCCATGTTTAACATGCAAATCATTACTTTCAGAATTCTTTAAAACCATTAGAATCTCTTAGATGATTTTAAATTGCCAACATGTATTATCAATCCCAATATAACAAAACAGCAGTAAGAATACAACATGAATTACTTGATTGTACAAAAGAATCCTTCCATTTCAACATTATACATGAACCCACAGATCTATCCCAGAAGGGGTCATAATTTTTGAAATTTCCCTTATTACCACTTTAAAGCAATCACATGTTTAATTCCAGGCTTTAACATTACAGTATTCAAATAGTTTATATGTTCACAAGAGATAACCAAATAATTGTAAATATCATCTCTCTCTGCAGTTGCAAAAGAATATCACATAACTAATAAATACATCTTACTCATCAATATGTTACCTTACAGTGGAACCACACAATCGCTATTTGTTCAATCATCCATTAGAGCCTCCCCACCCACATCAGTTGTTCACATTCTTGACTTCTTTAAAATTAAATATACATTTTTGTCTTTGTCTTTTTTGCTTATTTACCCAGGTCCTCCAAGAATCTAATCTCATTGTGTGTGTTTGTGTGTGTGTGTGTGTATGTGTGTGTGTGTGTGTGTGTGTGTCTTATATTTAAATCTCAATTGTTTTATTTATGCCATGGTTAATCCAATGGCAAAGGACTAAATCATTAGATGAAACCTCAAGTCATTTAGTTTGCTCTCAACTTTTCAATTTTAACTTCTCAACAGTTTAGTAAAGCTTTAGAATACCTTATATACAGAAAATCCAGCATCACATTCCAAAAACTCCATCCAAAATAAAAATATCACTGTTATCATTATTAGGCTTAACAATAAAATGCATTAGAGAATTAATAAGCTGTTTCCATAAATGTCCTTCACAAAACTTTCCTCTCCTGTGTTTTCTTTTTCCTAAAAGAAATCAACAAATATCCCTGATAACAAAATAATTATGATTCAGTATCACAGACTCCCAAATTTCTTCACATACAATTAATAACAGTTATTCTTAGTAACACAATACCACCTTTCTTTAACTCAAAGATGTTTCAGTAGAGTTTAAGATTCCAAACCAATATTATAATCTAAGTTATTTAATTCCTCCCATTCCATAAAAATTTTGTCATAATGTAACAACACTAATACCTTCCTTTTAAAATCCTCAGAGTGATTCCCAAAACTCCAGTTCAGAAATGGATCAGTGTGAGAGTCAGGAGTGCAGCCCTTTTAGTTTAGATGGCCAGAGCAGAGACATTCATTAAATGGGTCTCCCAACCCCTGTTTTTATATTTTCTTCCTTTCACCTCACCTGTGGGTGCTTTCTCCCTTAAGACTAAGCACTTGGAATCTTTTGTCCCCCCTTTCCTCACTCCATGGATGCGGCACTCCTCAGCCAAACTCAGTTAAGAGTCTTAAAGAGATGATGATGAATGGAATCAAAACCACCACATGTGCAGCCCATCACCCCCTTCCCCCAACTCAGGGAGAAAACATGGAATCTTTCCCAGACAGTCTTAAGAATAGGAAATCTTCCCTCCTATAACTTCATCTCAATAATTTCCCTTAAAAGTTCTTTCTCTCCTAAACTCTCCCTGAAGCACAATCTTTTCTGAATCCCCCCCCCCTTCTCCAACTCCACACAACAGGGCCTGGAGAGGGAGGGGCTGAGCTCCACAAGGGGGACACTGCATCCCTACTTCTTCCTCCCCCACCTTCTGTAACTCCTCAGCCCAATTCCCAGCTCCCCCTCAGTTTAAAACTTAGACTCAGTCCCCAGACCCAGAAATACCCCAAGACTAAGACTACTCCAGACAGTTTAGAACACAGAACATATGAACACATGAAACACATACACCCCCACGGGAACATTCAAACTCACCCATATACCATACTAGATCCAATCAGCTTCATTGCTTCTGGTTTCTGGCTTCCAGCTACTGGCCACGAGGCTCCCTTGACTCCCCCAAGTCTGCTGGCAACCTTCCCCATGGTGGGCTTTAAGATTTTGGAGAAATTCCTGGAGAGGAACCCCAAATCCCCCTCTCTCCCTTCAGGGCAGCCTATTATTCTTTAATCCTCTGGCCTCTCCTTTGGAATAGATCTCCTGCTTGGAGAACTCAGCCAGCCAGGGCAGTTCTAGTCACTACCTCACCACCCTTGAGATCGCCCCTTACCGTGGTTCTTACCCCCAGACATTTTAATCACTCTTGGTTCCAAACTCAGGCCAGTCTTCCCAGGAATCTCTGAGATATTTCCCCACAGAAAACACCAAGAAAGTGTGCTTGAAATCAAGTCATTTGTGTGTTTATTTTCTTGAGTTCTTATAGGAAAATATAGAAAAGTTTTATATTATATCTCACTGAGCCCCCAAATTGTAATAAATGGGTAATCAATACTTAGTCCAGAGTGATTAAAAATTTTATTTTTATTTTATTTTATTTTAGTTTAGTTTTTGCAAGGCAATGGGGTTAAGTGGCTTGCCCAAGACCACACAGCTAGATAATTATTAAGTGTCTGAGGCTGGATTTGAACTCAGGTACTCCTGACTCCAAGGCCAATGTTTGATCCACTGCACCACCTAGCCACCCCCTATGCCACCTAGCTGCCCCCCAATTTTTTTTTTATTAATACATCTTTTTAAAATAAAATAAAAGGGGCGGCTAGGTGGCATAGTGGATAAAGCACCAGCCCTGGAGTCAGGAGTACCTGGGTTCAAATTCCGTCCCAGACACTTAACAATTACCTAGCTGTGTGGCCTTGGGCAAGCCACTTAACCCCGTTTGCCTTGCAAAAAAAAACCATAAAAAAAATTTAATTTATGACAATAGGGTTAAGTGGCTTGCCCAAGGTCACACAGCTAGGCAATTATTAAGTGTCTGAGGTTAGACTTGAACTCAGATCCTTCTGACTCTAGGGCAAATGCTCTATCCACTGCACCACTTAGATGCCCCTATTAATACATCTTAATTAATGGAGTACCTCTCTCAAGGAGAGAGGGGTCCTAAATCCTGGAAATGTTAGATCCTATATGCACTTTGAAAGTCCTTCCCCTTTGTGCCAATCATTGGCTGGAGTCATAATCTAATTGATACATCCCCTTATATTTCCCCACCCTACTCATACTGATGAGCAAGAACAGCTAGCTACCTCATTAAGCATGTGCAAAGGAGAAGGATACAGACTATAGGTTAACTCAGAACTAGGTGGGGCAGACCTGACCTAATTTCAGGTATTTTAAAAAATTTTATTTATTTAAGGCAATGGAATTAAGTGATTTGCCCAAAGTCATAGAGCTAGGCAATTATTAGGTGTCTGAGGCCAAATGTAACTCAGGTTCTCCTGATTCCAGGGCTGAATCTCAGGTTTTGATAAGGTTGAGGCTAAGTCTTTTGTCTTGACTTACATACCTGCCCTTAGGCACCAATACAGGCAGACTCAATTTTGTAATGTAAACTAACAATCTCCCTTCACATTCTTGTGGAAGCCAAACACCCCCACCACACACACACACACACTTTTCCTCAGTGACCCTGTTTACTGGGTAGAAAAAACAATTGAGGCAACTAGAACCCTTTTTATGGGTGGCTGTCTGAAAGATACCCTAACCCAAGGAGCAGGGAAGTTACAATTCATGATTGTAGTCTTTTTTCAGAGCCAGAGACTTGGTCAATGGTGAGGTTCACTATTTCAGTGGGCTATACTTAGTTATACTTGGAAGGAACTTCACTCCCTAGTGGGAGGGCTCTTCTCCTGTTAGATATGTGAAATGGGGATTATTGGATTATAGATATAGGGGTGAAGAGGCTACTGGAGGGGGCAGAGCCAAGATGGTGACAAGAGAGGATCATCTCTTAGGTGCTCTCTCTTAAAACTTGTAAGCTAAGGACTACATTTTTCAAGAGACAAAATCCACAGAGGGACCCAGTGAGGCAGTTCTCCAACCCAAGGTAACCTGGAAAAGAGTGGAAAGGCTCAGCTCTACAGGGTTGGAGGGGTGGCCCACCAGAGGGGTGGCCCACCAAAGCAAAGGAACTTCGGCCTCCTGGAGGCAGCTCCAGGGTGCTGGGAGCCTCTGCTCACAGAGGAGGGTGGGGGGGAGTTTCCTGACCTACACCCCAGGGGGCACAAGGCACAACTTGGGGGAACAGTGGGGGACCTCTGCCAGAGTAAGCACATGAAGCCCAGCCCTCAGGGCACACAGTGAGCAGCATGGTCAGGCAGCCTAGATCCAGGAACAGGAAGCAGAAGCTGGTAAGCAGGAGCCCCCAGGGCACAAGCATGCTGAGCCTAGGAAAGGAGCTGAGAGAGACTGCTGAGCTCTGTCTTCTGTCCCTGGAACAAGACTCTGGGGTTCTGACCACATTCAGATCCTGATCGCAGTCTAGGCCCCCTATAGAACAGCAGCCCCCCCCACCTCAGCCCTGTGGCAGAAGGGGGCACTTGTGGTCATTCACAGACCAGGAGGGAGAACAGAGCCTCACACACTGAGACCCTTGTGGGAGTGTCCCAAAAGCTTAGGAAGCACCCCCAAAACAGGCACAGGCTGGGGAAATGAGTAAGCAGGGAATAAAGAGGAACACCACTGAAAAATACTTTTCCTATGATCCCAAGAAGGATCGAAATACTCAATCTGAAGATGAGGAAGCACAAGCTCCTGCATCTAAAGACACCAAGAAAAACAGAAATTGAGCTCAGGCTATGACAGAGCTCAAAAAAGACTTTGAAAATCAAGTGAGGGAGATAGAAGAAAAACTGGGAAAAGAAATGAGAGAGATGCAGTAAAAACATGAAAATGAAGTCAGCAGCTTAGTCAAGGAGATCCAAAAAAATGCTGAAGAAAATAACATGTTAAAAACCAGCATAGGTCAAATGGATAAAACAGTTCAAAAAGTTATTGAGGAGAAGAATACTTTAAAAAGCAGAATTGGCCAGATGGAAAAGGAGATAAGAAAGCTCTCTGAGGAAAACAAATCCTTCAGACAAAGAATAGAACTGGGGGAGATTGCTGATTTTACAAGAAATCAGGACACAATACTTCAAAACCAAAAGAATGAAAAATTAGAAGAAAATGTGAAACATCTCATTGAAAAAAACAACTGATACGGAAAACAGATTTAGGAAAGATAACTTATAAATTATTGGAATATCTGAAAGTCATGAGCAGGAAAAGAACTTTGACATCATTTTCTAATAATTTATGATGTAGAGCATTTTTTTCATGTGGCTATGAATTGCTTTGATCTCCTCATCTGTAAATTGCCTTTGCATATCCTTTGACCATTTGTCAATTGGGGAATGGCTTTTTGTTTTAAAAATATGACTCAGTTCTCTGTATATTTTAGAAATGAGTCCTTTGTTAGAATCATCAGTTGTAAAGATTGTTTCCCAATTTACTACATTTCTTTTGATCTTGATTACAGTGGTTTTATCTGTGCAAAAGCTTTTTAATTTAATGTAATCGAAATCATCTAATTGGTTTTTGGTGATGTTCTCCAATTCTTCCTTAGTCATAAACTGCTCCCCTTTCCATAGATCTGACAGGTAAACTAGTCCTTGATCTTCTAATTTGCTTATAGTATTGTTTAAGTCCTGTAACCATTGGGATCTTATCTTGGTAAAGGGTGTGAGGTATTGGTCTAATCTAAGTTTCTTCCATACTAACTTCCAATTATCCCAGCAGTTTTTATCAAAGAGAGAGTTTTTTCCCCAATGGCTGGACTCTTTGGGTTTATTGAACAGCAGATTACTATAATCATCTTCTGCTTTTACACCTAGTCTATTCCACTGGTCCACCATTCTGTTTCTTAGCCAATACCAAACAGTTTTGATGACTGATGCTCTATAATATAATTTTAAATCAGGTAGGGCTAAGCCACCTTCTTTTGCCCTTTTTTCCATTAAACTCCTGGCAATTCTTGACTTTTTATTTCTCCATATGAATTTACTTACAATTTTTTCTAACTCATTAAAGTAATTTTTTGGAATTTTGATTGGTAGGGCACTAAACAGATAGTTTAGTTTTTGGTAGAATTGTCATTTTTATCATATTAGTTCTATTATTATTAGTTATATATCTATATCTATATATCTATTATATTAGTTCTACCTTTCCATGAGCAGTTGATATTTGCCCAGTTATTTAAATCTGATTTAATTTGTGTGAGAAGTGTTTTATAATTGTTTTCAAAAAGATTCTGTCTTGGCAAACAGACTCCCAAGTATTTCATATTGTCTGAGGTTACTTTGAATGGAATTTCTCTTTCTAGCTCTTCCTGCTGTATCTTGCTAGACATATATAGAAAAGTTGAGGATTTATGAGGGTTTATTTCATAACCTGCAACTTTGCTAAAATTGCTAATTGTTTCCAGTAGTTTTTTTAGATGATTTCTTGTGATTCTCTAGGTAGACCATCATGTCATTTGCAAAGAGTGAGAGTTTTGTCTCTTCCTTCCCAATTCTAATTCCTTCAATTTCTTTTTCTTCTCTAATTGCTGACGCTAACATTTCTAATACAATATTGAATAGTAGTGGTGATAATGGGCACCCTTGTTTCACCCCTGATCTTATTGGGAATACCTCTAGCCTCTCCCCATTGAATATACTGCTTGTTGATGGTTTCAGATAGATACTGATAATTATTTTAAGGAACAATCCATTTATTCCTACACTCTCTAGTGTTTTTAATAGAAATGGATGGTGTATTTTGGCAAAAGCTTTTACAGCATCTATTGATATGATCATATAATTTCTGGTAGATTTGTTGTTGATATAATTTAGTATACTAACAGTTTTCCTAATATTGAACCAACCCTGCATTCCTGGAATAAATCCTACTTGATCATAATGTATTATCTTGGTGATAACTTGTAATCATTTTGCTAAGATTTTATTTAAGATTTTTGCATCTATATTCATCAGGAAAATAGGTATATAATTTTCTTTCTCTGTTTTAACTCTTCCTGGTTTAGGTAACAGTACCATATTGGTTTCATAGAAAGAGTTAGGCAGAGTTCCATCTTTCCCTATTTTTCCAAAGAGTTTATATAGAATTGGAACCAATTGTTTCTTAACTGTTTGGTCGAATTCACTTGTGAATTCATCAGGCCTTGGAGATTTTTTTTAGGGAGTTCAATGATGGCTTGTTGAATTTCTTTTCCTGAGATAGGGTTGTTTAGGTATTTAATCTCC
Organism: Macrotis lagotis; assembly: GCF_037893015.1. Classification (NCBI taxonomy): domain Eukaryota; kingdom Metazoa; phylum Chordata; class Mammalia; order Peramelemorphia; family Peramelidae; genus Macrotis; species Macrotis lagotis. The sequence continues at coordinate 503,201,793 of NC_133658.1, forward strand.
TCTTCATTTAACCTGGGCAACTTATATTTTTATAAATATTCATCCATTTCACTTAGATTATCAAATTTATTGGCATAGAGTTGGGCAAAACAATTTTGAATTATTATTTTAATTTCCTCCTCATTGGTGGTGAGTTTTGACATCATTTTCAAAGAATTATTACAGGAAAATTGCCCAGATATCCTAGAAGCAGAGGGCAAAATAGAAATTGAGAGAATCCACCAATCTCCCCCAGAAAGAGATTAAAAAAACTCAACTTCCAGGAATATTATAACCAAGGGCCAGAATGCCCAAGTCAAAGATAAAATATTACAAGCAGCCAGAAGGACACAATTCAAATATCGTGGAGCTGTAGCCAGGATCACACAGGATTTAGCAGCAACTACATTAAAAGCTCACAGGGCTTGCAATATAATATTCCAGAAGGCAAAAGAGCTTAGAATGCAACCAAGAATCAACTACCCAGCAAAACTGAATGTCCTTTTCCAGGGGAAAAAGATGGACTTTCAATAAACCAGGGGAATTTCAAATGTTTCTGCTGGAATGGCCAGAGCTGAACAGAAGGTTTGATCTTCAGATACAGGACTCAGGTGAAGCATAGAGATTGGAGGAGAAGGGGAAAATATGAGGGACTTAGTGATGATGAACTACATGTATTCCTGTATAGAAAAATGACACTGATGATACTCATGAACCTTCTCATTTTATAGACCAGGTAGAAGGAGCTTTTATAGATGAAGCACAGGAGAGAGCTGAATTTGAAGATATAATGTGGTGTAAAAATGGAGTCAATAGATGAAGGGGGAATGTAATGGGAGAAAGAAAAAGGAGAGGAGGAATAGGCTAAGATATTTCATATAATAAGATTTTTCTTTATTACAATGAGCTATTGCAATGATATGGAAGGGGGGGAAGGCAAGGGGGAATGAGGGAATCTTTGCTCCCATCAGAGGTGGCTAAGAGAGGAAACAGCATATATACTCAATGGGGTATAGACATCCGGAGTAAGAAGGAGAGAAGGGGGACAGGGGGAAGGGGGGGTATGTGAGTGATGGAAGAGAGGATGGATAGTTTTGCTGCAAAGTTGATTCTCAGTTGTAAACTAAGATCTTTTGCCTTCCTGAATATCATATGAGCCCTTAATGTAGATGCTGCCAGATCCTGTGTAATCCTAACTATGGAATCTTGGGAGTTGAATTGTTTGTATCTGGCAGCTTTTAGAATTTTCTCTTTGATTTGTGAGTTTTTGAATTTGGCTATAATATTCCTGGAAGTTTTTCCTTTTGGGATCTCTTTCACAGGGTGACCAGTGAATTCTCTCAATTTCTATTTAACCCTCAGCTTCTAGGATCTCAGGGTAATTTTGCTGTATTATTTCTTGAAAAATGAAGTCTGGGCCCTTCTCCTGGTCATGGCTTTCAGATAGCCCAATAATTTTTAAATTATTTCTTCTGGATCTGTTTTTGAGGTCGGTTGTTTTTCCAATAAGATATTTCACATTTTCTTCTAATTTTTGACCTTTTTTGGAAGAGTTTTATTTCTTCCTGATTTCTTGCAAAATCATCAGCTTCCTTTAGTTCCATTCTGCATTTGAAGGAGTTATTTTCTTCAGAGAGCTTTTCTATCTCCTTTTCCAGCTGGCCAATTCTGCTTTTTAAGGCATTCTTCTCCTCATTTGCCTTTTGTGTTGCTTTTTCCATTAGGCCTAAACTGGTTTTTAACATATTATTTCCTTCTGTATTTTTTTGTATATCTTTCATCAAGCTTTTGATATGGTTTTCATGATTTTTCTGCATTGCTCTCATTTCTCCTCCCAATTTTTCTGCCATCTCCCTTAATTGCTTTTTAAAGTCTTTTTTGAGTTCATCCATAGTCTGAGCCCATTTTCTATTTCTCGTGGAGGTTTTGGATATGGAAGCTTTGATTTTGCCATCATTTGAGTATGTATTTTGATCTTCCATGGGAATAAAGTAATTCTCTATGGTCAGATTCTTCTTTTTCTGTTTATTCATTTCCTCGGCCCAAGACTAATTTACAGCACTTCCAAGACTTTGGGGTTGTTTTTTTTTTGGGGGGGGTCTTGATATCATTTTTAAAGAATTCCTGGGGCTGTTAGGTGGTGCAGAGGATAGAGCACCAACCCTGGACTCAGGAATGCCCGAGTTCAAATCTGGCCTCAGACACTTAATAATTACCTAGCTTTGTGGCCTTGGAAAAAGCTACTTAACCCCATTTGCCTTGCAAAAACCTAAGGGAAAAAAAAAAGAATTCCTACAGGAAAATTGGCCAGATATCCTAGAAGCAGAGGGCAAAATAGAAATTGAGAGAATCCACCAATCTCCCCCAGAAAGAGATTAAAAAAACTCAACTTCCAGGAATATTATAACCAAGGGCCAGAATGCCCAAGTCAAAGATAAAATATTACAAGCAGCCAGAAGGACACAATTCAAATATCGTGGAGCTGCATTCAGGATCACACAGGACTTAGCAGCAACTACATTAAGGGCTCGGAGGGCTTGGAATATAATATTCCGGAAGACAAAAGCATCGGAATGCAACCGAGCATCAACTACCTAGAAAAACTAAATGTCCTCTTCCAGGGAAAAAGATGGACTTCCAGTGAACCAGGGGAATTTCAAATGTTTCTGCTGGAATGGCCAGAGCTGAACAGAAGGTTTGATCTTCCAATACAGGACTCAGATGAACCATAGAGAGTGGAGGAGAAGGGGAAAATATAAGGGACTTGATGATGAATGCATGTATTCCTGCATAGAAAAATGATACTGATAATACTCATATGAACCTTCTCATTTAATAGAGCAGGTAGGAGCTTTTATAGATGAAGCACAGGAGAGAGCTGAATCTGAAGATATAATATATTGTAAAAATGGAGTCAATGGCTAAAAGGGAAATGTAATGGGAGTAACAGAAAGGAGAGGTGGAATAGGCTAAGACATTTCATATAAAAAGATTTTTTTATTAAAATGAGCTATTGCAAGGATATGGAAGGGGTTGGAAGGTGAGGGAGAATAAGAAACCTTCATTCTCATCAAAGATGGCCCAGAGAGGAAACAGCATATATACTCAATGAGGTATCAACATCTAGAGTAAGAAGAAGAGAAGGGGGATGGGGGAAGCGGGGGATGTGAGTGATGGAGGAGAGGATGGACCATGGGGGGAGAGTGGTCAGATATAACACATTTTTTTTTTTACTTCTTGCAAGGGGCTGGTATTGCGTGGCCTGTCCGGATCCACAGGGCCAGGTGGTTGCTGGGCCTTAAGGGGTAATATGTGAGCTCAGGGTCTCGTGGCCCCAGGGCCAGTGAGCAATCTGCTGTTCCACTCTGCTGCCCTACAGCACATTTAAGAAGAGGGACAGAGTGAAAGGAGAGAAAATACAGTGTATGGTAGTGGGGAAGTACGAATGGAGGGAGTTGCAATCAGCAATGTCAACAGGGGAAAAATATCGAAGTAGTTTTTGTAATGGACTTATCCTAATGAATGTGATCCACCTATGACAGAGTTGGTGACAGACTGAAGCACCTTTATTATTATTATTATTATTATTATTATTATTATTATTATTTTGGGGGGTTTGCAGGGTAGATGGGGTTGGGTGGCTTGCACAGGGCCACACAACTGGGTGATTGTTGGATGTCTGAGGCCGGATTTGGACCCAGGTGCTCTTGACTCTGAGGCCGGTACTTTATCCACTGTGCCACCTGGCCGCCTCTATTATTATTATTGTTGTTGTTGTTATAATTTTATTTTCATTTTTTTTTTTGTTTTTGTTTTTGCAGGGCAGTGGGGTTGGGGTGGTTGTCCAGGGTTTCACAGCTAGGTGATTGTTGGGTATTTGGGGCTGGATTTGAGCTTGGGTACTCCTGACTCTAGGGTTGGTGCTCTGTCCACTGTGCCACCTAGTTGCTCCTATTATTATTATTATTTTTAATTTAAATTTTAGTTTTTCCTCTTTCCTTTACTTTATTGCTCATGAGGGTCTATATTCTTTTTTTGGGTGAAGGGGTATTATGTTTATTCTTTTTTTTTTTTTTAGGTTTTTGCAAGGCAATGGGGTTAGGTGGCTTGCCCAAGGGCACACAGCTAGGTAATTATTAAGTGTCTGAGGCCGGATTTGAATTCAGGTACTCCAGGGCTGGTGCTCTATCCACTGCGCCACCTAGCCGCCCCATGTTTATTCTTAAACAAGAATATTTTAGTAATGTATAAAAAAAATCATTTGTACAAAACTAAAATAAATATAATTAAAATTGAAAATAACATTAATCTTATTGTAAGCTTTTGACTATAGTATATGATTATAAAAAGCTTTAATTTCTTCAGCTAAAAACTTTCTTTTAATATCTTTTGACCATTTATCAATGGGGAATAATTTGTATTCTTATAAATCTGACTCAGTTCTCTATATTTTTTAGATCTGAGTCCTTTATCATCCCTAAATAGTTGTAAAAATTGTTTCCTAGCTTACTACATTTTTTAAAATCTTGGTTGTGGGGCAGAGCCAAGATGGCGACATGAAGGGATGGAGTCTTAGGAGCTCTCTGATAAAAACTCATAAACTAAAGACTCTAACTAAGCTTTCGAGAGACAGAACCCACAAAGGGACCCAGTGAGGCAGTTCTCCTACTCAAGGTAACCTGGAAAAGAGCAGAAAGGCTCTGCTCCCCGGGGTCAGAGGGGTGGCCCGCCAGAGGGGTGGCCCACCAGAGCCAAAGAACTTCAGCCTCCTTGAGGCAGCCCCAGGGCGCTGGGAGCCGAGGTTCCCAGCAGCGGGGGGAGTCTCCTGAGCGGCACCCCGGGGAGCACCTGCACAAAGTGGGGGAACAGCGGGGGACTTCTGCCAGAGCAAGCATGTGGAGCCCAGCCCTCAGGGCACACAGCCAGCAGCTTGGTCTTTTGGCAGCCCAAATCCAGGAAACAGAAGCAGGAGCCCCCAGGGCATGAGCCCATTGAGCTGAGGAAGGGGAGTGAAGAGAGAGAGAGAGGCTGCAGAGCTCAGTCCTCTGCCTCTGGAACTGGACTCTGGGGCTCTGACCACTTTCAGATCCTGATCCCAGTCTAGGCTCCCCCATAGAACAACAGGGCCCCCCCCACCTCGGCCCGTGGCGGAGGGGGCCACTTATTATGTTCATTCACAGACCAGGAGGGAGGACAGAACCTCACACACTGAGACCCTTGTGGGAGTGTCACAAAAGCTTAGGAAGCACCCCCAAAAAACAGGCTTAGACTGGGAAAATGAACAAGCAAAGAAATAAGAGGAAGACCATTGAGAAATATTTTGCAAATGAGCCCAAGAAGGATCAAAATACTCAGTCTGAGGATGAGGAAGCACAAGCTCCTGCATCCAAAGACTCCCAAGAAAAACAGAAATTGGGCTCAGGCTATGATAGAGCTCAAAAAAGACTTTGAAAATCAAATGAGGGCGTTGGAAGAAAAACTGGGAAAAGAAAGGAGAGAGATGCAGGAAAAACATGAAAATGAAGTCAGCAGCTTAGTCAAGGAAATCCAAAAAAATGCTGAAGAAAATAGCATGCTAAAAAACAGCTTAGGTCAAATGGATAAAACAATTCAAAAAGTTATTGAGGAGAAGAATGCTTTAAAAAGCAAAATTGGCCAGATGGATAAAGAGACAAGAAAACTCTCTGAGGAGAATAAATCCTTCAGACAAAAAATAGAATTCAGGGAGATTGATGAATTTATCAGAAATCAGGAATCAATACTTCAAAACCAAAAAAATGAAAAATTAGAAGAAAATGTGAACTATCTCATGGAAAAACCAACTGATATGGAAAACAGACTTAGGAAAGATAATTTGAAAATTATTGGAATATCTGAAAGTCATGATCAGGAAAAGAGCCTTGACATCATTTTCAAAGAATTACTACAGGAAAATTGCCCTGATATCCTAGAAGCAGAGGGCAAAATAGAAATGGAGAGAATCCACCGATCCCCCTGAGAAAGAGATCCCAAAAAACCAACCCCCAGGAATATTATAGCCAAGTTCCAGAACTCCCAAGTCAAAGAGAAAATATTACAAGCAGCCAGAAGGACACAGTTCAAATATCGTGGAGCTGCAGTCAGGATCACACAGGACTTAGCAGCAACTACATTGGAAGCTCGTAGGGCTTGGAATACAATATACCGGAAGGCAAAAGAGCTTAGAATGCAGCCAAGAATGAACTACCCAGCAAGGCTGAATGTCCTCTTCCAGGGAAAAAGATGGACTTTCAATGAACCAGGGGAATTTCAAAGGTTCCTTTTGGAATGGCCAGAGCTGAACAGAAGGTTTGATCTTCAGATACAGGACTCAGGTGAAGCATGGAGATTGGAGGAGAGGGGGAGAAATATGAGGGACTTAATGAGGATGAACTGCATGTATAGAAAAATGATACTGATAATATTCATATGAACCATCTCAGTTAATAGAGCAGGTAGAGGGAGTTTTTATAGTTGAAGCACAGGAGAAAGCTGAATTTGAAGATAAAATATGGTGTAAAAATGGAGTCAATAGGAAAAAAAGGGAAATGGAAAGGGAGAAAGAAAAAGGAGAGGGGGAATAGTCCAAGATATTTCACATAATAAGATTTTTTTTATTACAATGAGCTATTGCAATGATATGGAAAGGGGGAAGCAAGGGGAAATGAGGGAACCTTTGCTCTCATCAGAGATGGCTAGGAGAGGAAACAGCAAATATACTCAATGGGGTATAGACATCTGGAGTAAGAAGTAGGGGGGAGCAGGGGGAAGGGGTGGGGATGTGAATAAAGGAGGAGAGGATGGACCATGGGGGGACAGCAGATATAACACATTTTCTTTTTTACTTCTTGCAAGGGGCTGGGATTGGATGGCCTATCTGGGACCATAGGGCCAGGTCGAACCTGGGCCAAAGGCGTGGTATGGGGGCTCGGGGCAGGGCCAGGGATCTGTCTGCTGTGCCACTCAGCTAACCTACAGCAGAGACAGAGTGAAAGGAGAGAGAAAATATAGTACATGGTAGTGGAGAAACCCAAAAGGAGGGAGTTATGATCAGCAATGGCAGTGGTGGAAAAATATGGAAGTAATTTTTGTGATGGACTTCTCGTAAAGAATGTGATCTACCCACGATGGAGCTGGTGGTGTTGGAACACAGACTGGAGCACATTTTTTTATTATTATTATTTTTTTGGGGTGGTTGCAAGGCAAATGGGGCTGGGTGGCCTGCCTGGGGCCACATAGCTGGGTGATTGTTGGGTGTCTGAGGCTGGATTTGGACCCAAGTGCTCCTGGCTCAATGGCCAGTGCTCTATCTGCCACCCAGCCACTCCTACTATTATTATTACTATTTTATTTTATTTTGGGTCTTTTTTTTTTTGCAGGGCAATGGAGTTGGGGTGGCTTGCATGCGTTCACACAGTTGGGTGATTGTTGGGTGTATGGAGCCAGATTTGGGCTCAGGTGCTCCTGGCTCCAGGGCTGGTGCTCCGTCTACTGCACCACGTGGCCATACCTAAAATTATTACTATTATTTTTGGTTTTTTAGTGTTATTTTTAATTTTTTCCTCTCCCCTTTACTTTATTGCGCATACGGGTCTATATTTTTTTGGGAGGGGTATTATATTTACTCTTAAACAAGAATATTTTATTAATGTATATAAAAACATTATTTGTACAAAATAAGAATAAATACATTAATAGAAAAAAAAGAGGCTACTGGAAGTTGTCAAATCTGACCCTCTCATTTTACATGTAAGGCATGAAATTTTCTTCCAAACCTCAATTGATGTAGTCATAATAGAATCAGAATGTAATCATAAACTTTAAGTCATTACTAAGGAATTTGCCCACAACCCCACAACAATATGTGAATAAGCACTTAATAAAGAGGATTATAGGACCTTGGCCTTAGGATAAAGGCAACTGATACCCAGAAAACGTCTTGTGATTACCTAAAAAACTCAGTCTCTCCTCTTGGGCCTCATATAAAGGAAAAAAGGCATTCATTTGAGAGGATTCTAGCCTTGGAAGTGTTTTGTAGACTTTACACAAAAGCAGAAAAGTAGCGCTTTTCTCCTCTTTCCCAACATTTGCCATATCTTCAAAGCTTCTAGCCTCAAGGAGAGAAAATATATAGCTGTAGGCAAAAGATATGATCAGACACAGAAAGCCAGAGAGCCTGACTCCTTGTGGTGAAGAAGAGTACGGGCAAACAAACTTCAGAAATGAGCTGACCTTGGGAGCCTGACTGACCAGCCAGCCCAACAAAGCACTGTTGCAATGGGGAATCTTTTATGAGAACAGTACAAAGAGAAACAGGAATTGTGAGTTACCCTTTGCTGTTGTCAACCAGGTGAAGCCCACCCCTCAAAATGCAGAGGAGTCCAAGCTGAGTTGAAAGCAGAAAAGTTTTATTAGGAGGAAAATCAGACACTAGTGCCAAGGCCCCCCAGTATAAGGTGCAAAGGAGCCCACCACCCAAGGAAAGATAGGGGAGATTTATGTTTGAAAACCATAAAGGGCAGGTTTAGGGAGGGGTTAGGGTAAAGAATGGACAATGTTTCCTAGGAACAGGTAGACATAGAAGCAGGATGTTTTGCAGGAACAATTAGTCATAAAGTTGGTTTGGGCCAGTTTGGGGTGGGGGAGGTCAGTCAGAGAAACCAGTAATGGCATCTAGGAGTGAACAAGACTGGCTCACTGCAGACTCCGTATTGACTCCTTTCAGCAAATAGGCTTGCACTGTGTCCAGTGCATCTTCCTGGTGAGGTAACTTAGAGAAAACAGACATTAATCTCAGGGGTACTTCTGCATTTTATATGTATTCTACATGGATGCCTCATTTTGTTCTCAGTTTGAGTCCGTTTTTACTCTGAATCCTGTGTGTACTTGTACAAAATTGTACCCAGGGTTTGGGAATGAACGTTTTAAAAAGATTTTAGTAAAAGTTATTGGCACATTGTTAATGAGAAAGCCTACCAGTGGGGGGGGGGGGGGCTGTGAACTATAGGAGTAAATGTAGCCATTCCTACTCCTAAAATCTAAGAATGTAGTTTGCTCTTTAAAGACCCAACCATTGGGCAAGTTGGATATTAACCAATGGGTCTTAATACAGATGAGAATGTTGAGGGCCAGAAGGGTGAAATGATTTGCCCACAGCTATGAATATAGGTCTCCTCACTTTAATGTATGATGCATTTATTCTGTTCTACTGTTTGAAGAGGTATGTATGGGGGAGAACTCAGCCTTTATTCCACTATTTTGATTCTTTTCATTCAATTTTTGAAAATCAGGGGTATGCTGATAAATAGTTAACAGCCTGTTTTGTGGAAAGACAAAAGTATATTGCACAAACATGTTCTCTACCTACCTTTACCATGAAAATAGTTTTCTTAATCTTGAAAAATGTAATTGAAAAATCATCAAAACTCTTCATCCCCAAATGATGTCTGTCCTAATCCAAAATAGAATCAGTTATGTCAAGGCAACAAACTCCTTTTCACTACTGGAGGCAAAGAAGGCTCATAATGCTATTCCTTAATCAAAAGATATAATCATAACCTGATTTACTATACCAGTTCATCACTTTATAAGAAAGCAATATGTATGTTGCCAATGTAACAGGACAAATCTAAGTATAGCTATCCCTTTTAGGATAAAATCTTTACATAGCAACATGATTTCCCATCTACATCCAAAGGCCTAGTTATTTCAAGTCACAAACCATACAATAAAAATCTCATACTTGAAATTCATTGTAAATAGGATTTAATTCCTTATAACAAAAATTTCCCCAAATTATAAAACTAGAAATAAATTGTAATACCTTTTGTGCTGAGTTGATAGGACCTCACGTAATCTATTATCATTACTCTGGGTGCAGAAGAACATTTTTTAAAAAATTAAAACTATCAGAAACTAGGCATAGACCAACATCTCATAGTATATATAAAAATAAGGTCAACTAGGTATATGATTTGGATATAAAGAGTGAAATCATAAGCTAATTAGAGGAGGATGGAAAAAATGACCTATTAGATTTGTGGATAAGGGAAGAGTTTATGACCAAACATGAGAAAGAGAAGGTCATGGAAGGTAAAATGAGTAATTTTCATTACATTGAATCTAAAATATATTGCATAAACAAAATCAATGTATCCAAAATTAAAAGGAAAGCAGGGAAGTGAGGGAAATTTCAATGCAAAATTTTCTTATGAAGTCAGTATAACTAATTCAGTGTCTTATCAAGCCATTTAAGAGACACCAATTTAATAGCAAAAATATTTAATGCAAAATCTATGTAAATAATATAGAAGTAAATCAATAGTCAAGTCCTAGAACTAGATTAATGGCTCCTAAAGTTCAGTCTTATATATTTCTTGTATATGGGGTCATTGATAAAATAAGCAAAAGAACATTCCTCAGGAGAAAAATTCGCAAATGTTGCACTCAACTAGGTTAACATAAAAGTCTGGACTAGAGGTCTCAGTTTCTAGCAGAGTTGCAAGCCTGTTCGTAAAAAGGGCATGAAAATCCAAGGGAACTTGGTGAGAACAATTTTTGAATGTGTTTATAAGAGAGGTCTGGACAATGAGCCTAGACAATGAGCCTGGATTCTGCTGATGTTATCCTCATATAAAATTTGGAGCATGCTCATATATTTTTGGTTCTGGCCTACTAGTCTCAAGATGAAAATGAATTTTTTTCAAGTGACTATATCCAGAACTGGGAGCATTCAAAAAGCACCAGTCAACTAGAATCTTTCTCTTCTCTTGGTCTAACTCTATATGTCCTGGTGATATTCCAATGAAAAGAGAGATAATGCCATAAAGGGAGACTGTCTTGTACCCTCTACATCTAAGGTCAATGAATATGGGCTGCAGTACTTTGCCTCAGCATTTATTCTTTTTCTCTAGGGAAAGGAGATAGTTATGACCTTTTCAGTTTCTGAAGATCAAGAAAGAAACTATCAAACATCTGGGAATGGATTCCATGCCAGAGTCTAGCTTTAAGGCCCTGAACATTAAAAGAAACCTTCAGGATCCAGCCTGACAGTGACTGAGACCAAGACTCATGCAGCAGCAATGTTGCATTTTGATGTGAACTAGAAACCCAATGATCTATAGATCTATAGATCTATGATTTATAATGCTTCTGTGAAAATGGAATATGAAATAAAAACTGAATTAAGACTGAATCTGTTCTGCCCAAGGAATAAGATGGTAAAGGGAGTGTGTATCCTCCAAATATTAGGAAACTTTTTTGTATTTTTGCTTTTGCTACATATATATATATATATATATGGAATAAATATCCCTTTGTAAGAGTCCATTGATTTTAACTGATTAAAGGGAATTGGAGTTCTAATCACTGGTAGCAACAGTTGAAGAATAATACTGGAATAGGAGCTCAAGCCAAAAACATTAGAGAAGAGATGCCCCCAATACTTAAGGGGTACCTCTAGAATCCTGGAGGGAGATATAACTGCCATTATTTTAGAAAAGCAAAAGGGAGAGCAATTGTTACATACCATTTCTATTTGACAGTAAAGGCCTTCTGTGCCCTATCTATTCATCTTATTAGACTATTTTGCAGTTCCCCCCATAACCCCAACTCATTATAGGCAACTCTGGATGAAGGGTAGTTGTGGGACCCTAAATCATCTGTTCATGAACAACTAGGGCTCAGTAATAGGCAAGTAGCTGATTTTCAAAAGTAGTAAAACAAACGATCATTTCAATATCTTACAATGCAATGGCCTCTTAATCTGAATAACTGGTCCTTGACAATGCTTCCACTTAGTCTTATATATCTCAAAACAAAGACCACACAGGGTGATCCATAAAGAGAGACTAAGGAAAATCCCAGTTTTGATCTTCTGGGATACAATAAAGCCTATTCTGAAGAGGTAGACTTGTGGGTAACTTTGTAAATGAGAACAATGGGAATGGTAAATGTGGATGATTACAAACATAATCTAATACAATCTTTAGGCTTCTTTTCTGGATTATAGGAAAACAAGTTAGTAACAATATTTCAGACTTTATCTGGAATGACCTGATTTTTTCCTATTACTTGTATTACCAAAAGGTTGAATGAGCAGGTTAGACACTAGATTTTCTTAGGGCTAATTTTTTATTCCTTGTCCCTTATTTGGGTCACCACTCTATCTAGAGCTCCAGTCACTATGGCCTCACCTAACCCAATCAATGTGGCATTAGTAAAATGGTAAATACCAGTACCCTCAGAAAGGGCACTCTTTCAAGTCTCCACTCAGAATGTGTCATTGTGAGGCAAAGTTCAGGTAGCTCTGGGGAAGGGAAGTACTTTGGACTCCTAAGCCTCAGGAACACAGAAAAAAATGTTGGTGAAGTTGTTAACCCCATATTATTTACCTTAGGTCTGGACGACTTTTTCACCATATTGTGTTAGCAACAGCAATAATGATTTTGTTAAATTTCCTGCAATTCAGTATAAACCACAAGGTGTCACCCACTTTCTTCATGGGCCACACAGTAGTATTGTTAAAGGAAGTTCCTGTAGCAAAATTACCCAGTTTCCTTAATCTCTCTCTTTAGAGAAGAAATATCTTTCACTCCCTTGGAAGGAACCCTATGGTGTTTCGTGTGAATGATATAGGATATTTACTATAAGGGTTTTTATTTGATCCTTCCCGATATCACTATCATTAGAGGTTTCCAGAAGACCATCCATAACTACTGACTCCTAAGAGCTCATGATTACCTCTATTTTTTTCTATGATCTATAATGCCTCTGAAAATGGAAGTACCTCCCTGTACCTATTAGAATCCTGACCAGAAGCCATTCTGTCCAACAGAGATCTTGGTCTTTAGAGGATGCCTAAATTTGGGTCAGATTGGGATTTAATTACCCCTTACTGCAAGTGTGGCATAAGATGTGGCAGAGACCTAAATTCAATTATTTAGGGAACTTCACTCTATTCCTTGTAAATCTTCACTAGGGAAAGAAATAGCTACAACAAGAAGGGGCTAAGATAGTAAGGTAGCCATAACTCTCCGTATTATGGGCTACTTAGAGAGAGATAAGAAGCAGTCCCCATGTGGCATTTCTAATTGATTTAACTGGTTCTGCAAAAATAAGTCCTTGGAAAACCTTACATTGATGGAACTAAGCTACAGAGAATGTCTCTGCAAGAGCTTAATCATGCTCTCAGCTATCATTGCTCAAATGATTCATCATGTCATTACTGTATTTAAACTTCTCCTGCAACCTCTCCAGTGAAAGTCTGCCCACCTATCCTCCTTTGGTGGAAGAAATCGAGCTCTAGGGACCTGTAATAGATTGTCTATTATTTACTTTCTTACTTCCTATGAGAATTTCCAAGTTTCATTATAACTCTCAATCTCACAGCTTTTATCTCATTGGGATTAGTAAAACCTCTAGGTCAGAGCCTTTTCAACCTGTGGCTTATCAGTTCCTGCCTGCTGCCTGTCAGTTCCTGCCCCACTTTGTCATTGCCTCTTTGATTTATACTGTTATCAGATCCTTTAGATGTCACTGCTGCTTTCTTATACTGGCAATTCAACTATTTCAAGACTGTCAAACAACAATTAGGGAATGCTGAACCTGGTCCAGCCCCTACTAAGCTAATAACCAAGGGTCAGTGGTACCCTGATCTCTATACTCCCCTAGAATAGCTCTTAGCTCAGGGTATCAAAATGCAATATTCTGCCATTTGATCACCCCAACTTCCATATTTGTACTTCCCTTTTCCTAGTGAATTATGATATTATCTTATTCTAACTGCTTGACTCAGATTGACTTGAGATTCTGGTTTCTGATAGTTAGGTCTGCTATCAGAATGAAAGAGATAATCAAAGTTTACTTAACAAACTCATAGAATGGCACTCAACAAAGACAGGCACTGAGCTTAGGTAGATGTAGCTTCTCACTTCCACTCCTCATTACATATGGAAACACATCTAGTCACAGTAGGATGATTCATATTACCTTGGAATATCTGTGAGATTTGAAGGGTCTCAACTCCACATTGCTGAGCCTTTTTTATGCCCTTAGGTGAACAGGAAAGTAGAGAGGAAATCTTGACCTATTAATGCCCTTCCCCAAATGGACATGATGGCAGAACTATTAGCCCAGTTCAGAGAGTTCAACAATTAGAGGTTGAGGTAGAAGTCGAGATGCTCTCCAGACAGCATAGAATAAGAGAAGCAGCATTCAAGACAGCAGGGAGTTATAGGAAGTAAAAGGACCTAGATGTATAGAGATATTTTTAGAGCAGCTCTTTTCTAGTGGTAAGGAACTGGAAACTGAGGGGATGTCCATCAATTGGGGAATGGCTGAACAAATTGTAGCATGTAATTATGATGGAATACCATTCTGCTATAAGAAATGATGAACAGAATACTCTCCAATAAAACCTGGAAAGATTTACATGAGCAGATGCAATAGGAAATGTACTATATCCAAAGTAACAGCAGTATTGCAGGATGATCAGCTATGAATGACTTTCCTTTTCTCAACAATGCTGTGATCCAAGACAAATCTGAAGGACTTATGATAAAGAATACAATCCATCCCCAAAGACAGAACTGATGGTGTCTGAATACAAATTGAAGGATACTTTTTTTTGTTTGTTTTTTGTTTTTTTAGAGATTTGCAAGGCAAATGGGGTTAAGTGGCTTGCCCAAGGACACACAGCTAGGTAATTATTAAATGTCTGAGACCGGATTTGAACCCAGGTACTCCTGACTCCAGGGCCGGTGCTTTATCCATTGTGCCACCTAGCTGCCCCAAAGGATACTTTTTTTTACCTTATTTTTCTTGAGGTTTCTCTTTTTTGGGGGGGGGGCTATGTTTGCTTTCACAATGTGACATTAAAGGAAGTTCCTGTAGCAAAATTTTTTTTAACCTATTTTTTAACCTATATTGGGTAACTTGCTTTCTCAATGAGGGGGAGCGTGATGGGAAAAAGGGAGAGAATTTGAAACTCAGAATTTTAAAAATGTATGATAAGAACTTCTTTTGACATGGATCTGGGGGAAAACAAAATAAAGTGGAAAAAAAAAGACAGCAAGGAGTTGACAATGGATTCTGTGTTTCATTGTTATTGTACTCTAATGCCTTAGTTTTCAGAAAACTAAGCAAATGATGGGGACATTGGGATTCAACCTGTTGACCTTTGAGTACTGGTTTGGGGAGGTAGCCAAGAATAAGTTATAAAAGAAAAAACAAATTATCATGTAAAATAATTTTATTGGTAATAAAATCAAAGAAGAAATGACTTTTTATCTTTAAGATTTTTTTTTACAATACAAAAGATTTAATTAAATATTCCAGAAACATTGATTACTGTTCTTCTCTTACTAAGGAATCATTTCCAAATTTATTCTATCCCCATTATAGCTGGACCCCAATTAGAGTAAATAATGAATCTCATGAGGTGGTCAGATTTATTTAAATCTGGACCACCATATTGCAATATTTTATGTAATCATAATAAAAATGAAAATTAGAATACTTTATTGAAATTACTTGAATATATGAAAAGATGTAAGGTGGGGAAGAGCTAATCAAGGAATTCTCAGTTCAATTCTGTGATCATATCTCTTGCCCTTTAAAGAATGGATATGTCCATTGCCACTTTGTTAAAAGAATAATGAATAATAAAGAATAAAAAATAACAAAGCTCAGTCCTGATTGACTTTCACAGATTGAGGCTGCCTGCAACATATTATATGACTGGAATTCTTAGGATAGACTGTAGTCAGAAGAGCTACCCCTCTGTGCCAGCCTATACAAGACAACACACAAATTAATTTTTTTTAAGTTTTGGGTTTTTTTTCATTTGCCATTTTCCCCTCTCAATTATAGATTGGAAAGAGCAGGGGAAGTACAGAGTTCTTTATTCTCTCTGCAGCCCTTGGGATGGAAGCAAATGTAAACCACTTGTGCTTGTCAAGTTCATCCATATGGCTTGGACAGAGTTCCTGGATGCAGTGTTCTTGACTGTCCTCTGTCTTTTGGTTTTCCCTTATGAATGTGGCTCAGAGGTTGGCATGAACTTCCTTAGGGATGACAACTTAGAGACACTATAAGTATATTGAGGGAGCATCAAGAATTACAGACAGGCATACTAATACACTATTGGTGAAACTGTGAATTGGTGCAGTCATTTCAGAAAGCAATTTGTAATCATGCAAATAAAGTGACTAAAATATTCATATCCTTTAAATTAAGAATATACCTTAATTCCTCTGCCTCAAGAAAGTAATTCATTAAAACAAACAAATTATAAAAATTTTTTGTTGTAGTAAAGAAATGGAAACAAAGTACATGGCTATCAGTCAAGGAATGGCTAAACATGCTTTGGGACACAATTATAATACATTACATGGATTATACATGTATACATTATACATTAATACATGTATTATAATACAATACATGTATTGTCTAATGAATTGTTGGTGGAGTTGTGAACTGATTCAACCTTTCTGGAAAGCAATTTAGAATTATGCTCAAAGGGCAATAAAAATGTGCATACCTTTTGATTCAGCAATGCTACTGTTGGGTCTGTATCCTGAACAGATCATGAAAAAAGGGTAAAATTCCCACATGTAGAAAAATATTCATAGTAAGCTCTTTTTGTAGTGGCAAAGAATTGGAAATGAGGGGATGCCTATCAATTGGGGAATGACTAAACAAGTTATGGTATATGAATGTGATGGAATACCATTGTTCTATAAGAAATCATGAGGGATGGGATTTCAGAAAAGCCTGGAAAGACTTGCATTGATGTTGAGTGAAATGAGCGGAACCAGAATAATATTATATACATTATCAACAACACAGGATGATGACTAACCATGATGCATTTGTTCATTTCAGTAGTACAATTACCAAAGACAATTTTAAAAGATTTGTGGTGGAAAATACCATTAATATCCAGAGAAGGAATTGTGGAGTTTAAATGAAGACCAAAGTTTATCATCTTCAATTTTTAAAAGTTGTCATATATTTTCATTTTTTATCACTCATGCTTTCTTTTTTCTGTTTGGATCTGATTCTTCTCTCACAACATGTTCAATATCGATCTGTTTAGCATGGTTATAAATATAGAAATTATATCAGATTATTTTCTATCAGGAAAGGCAGGAGGGAAGGAGAAAAATTGTAAAACTCAAAAACTTGCAAAAAAAATGATTTGGTAAAAACTACCATTGTGTATAGTTGGAAAAACAAATAAATAAAATATTTAAATTTTTAAAAATTATTGTGTTGTAAGCAGCAACAAATAGAGAGAATAAAGGAAAGCCCTACATGAACTGATACAAAATGCATTAAACAAAACCAAGAAAACAATTCTCTCAATGACTACAACTATGTAAACAGAGAAAATAAATATGACACGCATGAAGTTGAATGTTAAGGAAAAAAAAAGGGTTGACTCCAAAGAAGAGATACTGACAAGACACTTCCTCCATTCCTTTGCAGAAATGGAAACTGTATACAGTGGAAATGGGGAGAGACTCAAGAACCTGGAACATTACATGTTTTTGTAATATTTTGTATATATTTGGAACACTGCAGATTTTTTTCTTCATTTAAAAAATTGGTTATAGGTTATTACCAGTTGTTTTGTTTTTGTTGTGGGCTCAAAAGCTAAGAATGGGTTTTTTTACATTTTTAAATAAAATCTATTGAATACAGTCACACTCATTTGTTTAAGTATTATCAGTAGCTGCTTGTGTACAATTGCAGATCTGAGTAGATTCTACAAAGACCCTGTGATGCTCTTACTGTTTTGCAGGGCTGCTCAGCCTACTACAAGTTAGAGTGAAAAGATGATAACATAACAGAAGTGAATCTTTCGGTGAAGCTCCAAGAGTATATAGGACTATAAAGCCTGCAAAAGCTATTTTTCCTTTATACATCTACTTGGTTCTTATTTTCCAATGCAGATTGCTGTCATCCATTCAGAAGATACCACTTATCAACTCTGGTGGATACTGCTACCAATGTCAGTGGAACCTCCAGGTTTTCTGACCTTTCATAGTTCACAAAATCATAATTTAGTCTATCTTCATAAAGGTCTTGCCTTTTCCTGGTAA
This sequence comes from Macrotis lagotis, assembly GCF_037893015.1. Lineage (NCBI taxonomy): Eukaryota > Metazoa > Chordata > Mammalia > Peramelemorphia > Peramelidae > Macrotis > Macrotis lagotis. The sequence continues at coordinate 503,219,900 of NC_133658.1, forward strand.
ACTTTTGGTTTGCCCTCAGCATCTCTCTCTCTCTCTCTACTGCCAGCAGGAACTCCTTGAAGCTAGTCTCTCTTATAACATAATCAGATGAGATGAAGACAAAGAGGCATTCTCTTCTTTATTCCAGGAGCCTTAAAATACTCATCTCCAATATTTGGAGTCCGCTCCCACTTAACTGACTGCCTTTGCACTCTCTTGCTATTTTTATATATGTCCTGTGGGTTTTGACTGATGGTATTTAACTAATCACAAGATATTTGTGTGGCATTATTTGCTTTCAGCTGATGACCTAAAACCCTGATCCTTTGAAATTAATAAAGAATTTATTCACAAACTTAATTTTTTTGATGGATTGATTCAATCAATACATCTGGACCCTCTGTGATTAATTGGAATTAGTAGATCCCTATCATTGCAATGGAAACCTGGAAATTTGAAAATTTTCCAGAATAAATTCTAACTGGAAATATTTGATCTGAAAGAGATGATGACTCTTTGGGGTCATCTTCTAAGATCAAATTATAGTCAATCTAAACCCAAAACTTGGGGATCTATGCACCATGAGTGGCATTTATAACAAACAAGCATCTGCATTCTATACAACCTAGAATTTATTTACTTTTCACCATTTGCATATATTCTATTTCTTTAGTAAATGAAGTTTGTGTCATTCGTGTGTCAAAGAGACTTTTTGAACCTTAAAGCACTATACAAAATTCAGCTATACTATAGTATGCATTTCAAAACTTCTCTTTAATTTTTGCTATACATGTGAATCAAGTAGGAACTTCTCTGTATTATTAACTTAAATGTAATGTTTATTTAAATGAGACTGACCATGTCTACTATTAATGAAAGAATGAAAAGGATTTATTAAGTTCTAGAGCTGAGAATGTTTTCCTCAAGACATAATTTCTTTAAGGAGTTAAGATGCAGTTGGCAAAATCTGATGATCCAGAATTAACAGTTTTATTTAATATTTGTTCTAGGCTAAGCCTGACTCGTCAGTCTTTGGATAGTTTAAATTTGATATTGTAACAAACTGAGACACTTGTAAGTCATTCTACAGTTAACAAAAAGAGATTTACTTAGCAATGACAGGAAAGAAGCTTTTAGATAGTGAAAGGTACTGAAAATATTGATTCAGCTGAGCTAAACTCCTTGCCTGAATTACTCATCATAATCTACCGCCAAACATCAGAGAAGGCCCTGGAACTCTTGGTGTCTGTTTTGTACCCAGATGATTAAGAAATGATTTTTAATAGCCTTAATAGTTAGTTTAATCTAATGAATCAACTCAGAGATATTCTAAAAATCTTTTAAGGAAAAATTAGTCTTATGAAGGGATGGAGGGGAAAAGTTAGGATATTGTTCCTATCAAGGTATTGAATGCAAATTTGTTAATACTTCATAAATTTCATAACTGTTTAGAAGTGGGGAGGAATCAGAAAGAAAACTATTTTATACTAAGAGAATCAGATACAGAGTTGAGAGAGAGATTATGAAGGGGCAGGAAGGGAATAAGCATATATATAAATATGTCTCTGGATATATTGATATATGACCATATATAGAATTTATAGGATATATCTATATCTATATCTATATCTATATCTATATAGATATATATATAGAGATATATATGCCAGTCACGTCCCTGCTGTTATGAAATGAGGTAAACAGAAATTCTGAGTCACCAAGCTAGCAAATGTTTGAAGTTGGATTTGGACCTTGTTCCTGCCTTCCTGACTGTACCACCTAGCTGCCTACATTTTGTTCCCTACATCTTTGTGTGATTCTGGTGGGAAGAATGCCCGGGTTATGTTAAATTGAGGACATTTTTTGCTGATAAGGAAAACTACTAATATTCTTAAACCATGCCTTCATGAATACCTGGCCTGACCTGATTTATTAGGTACTCCTGATATGTCTAATTTGAAGATAAAACTTCAATTTGAAGATAAAACTTTAATTTGAAGATCTGAAACAAATTAATCACTTGGCCGTGATACATGTGTTGCTAAAGATCAGAATTGTGACAGTTGTTCACATCAATGGGAAAATGTCAAGTTTATGGCCAAGCTGGTCACATGAACGTAGACAGATTAATTAGCTCCTACATGTCTACTCTACCAGAACATTGAAATTCAACAAAAGAACTTCTTCTATTGAGAAACGTATTTTAAAAAACAGTTATATTTGCCATGATGCAATAGGAAAGATTTTTTTTCACACAAAGTATTGATGTAAGATCAGAAACAGCCAGGGCCATGTGTAGCTTGCAAGGTGTTATGTTCATAGGGAGTAAGAAGAGCAGGGGGCTGCCCTGAGAAAGCAGGGTGATCAGGAAATCCCAGGGTGGGGACTTTGGATGCCCCACAGAGGAGGACCATTTAGTAATTATGGTGGAACTGTAGTACTCAGTTCAGGAAACTCTAGACTAGAAACTTTGAGGTTCTTACTATAAGTCCCCAAATATTGAGTACTCTGAGTTTAATTCAACAATCCAAGGGGTTGAAGTTCAGGAGGTCAGCACAAGAATCAAGAAGACCATGAAAGCAGCAGTACCCCAGTCAAAAATTTTTTGCAGGATCTAGAAGCTGGCTTTGAGACAATTCAGGAACTTAATCTGGAGAGACGGGTATTCAAAGAAAAATACCACTTAGTATAAAAATGGTAAATCTCTATAATAACTACAGGGACTCAAAAGAAAAAAATGAATTTTCCACAAGGACTACATAAAGACCTAAAAGAAATGAAACAAGACATATTTTAAAAAGTGAAATAAAAGGTTTTTGAGAAAAAAATTGGTAGAAAAATAAACAGACTAAAAGAAAACACAGTAATGGCTAGGTGGTGCAGTGGATAGAGCACGGGCCCTGGAGTTAGGAGTACCTGGGTTCAAATCCAGCCTCAGACACTTAACAATAATTACCTAGCTATGTGGCCTTGGGCAAGCCACTTAACCTCATTTGCCCTGCAAATCCAAAAAAAAAAATAGAATCCCTGAAAACAATAGTAAATGAAATAGAAATCAGTGATTCCATAAGACAACAAAAAAAATTAGAACAAAATCAAAATTTTGAAAAAGTAGCATTGTTCTTATAATACTTCTGAAATGCAAACATCAGAGTAAAGAGAAGCCTTAAAAGGTAAATTTATTTGAACATTTGAAATAAACTATATGATGTTGTAAAAGAAGAAAGAAATGTTGCATCAGAAATTTAACATCTTCAAAGGTTATTAAGGGAGTTAAAAAAAAAAGCAGAGGTTGGGGAAGTGAAGATGTTCCATTTTGAGGATATGAAGAGGAGAAGGAGAATAAGGATAAAAGAAAAATTAGTAGTTTAGAAAAAAGAGGAAGTAGTGGGTATTACTTGCTACTTCTCATTACTAGGTTGTATGAGAAGTATAATATACAAACAAAGAGGTGATAGGTGACCATCACAAGAAACTCATTCTTTTCCCAAAATGGACAAAGGAAGGTTGAACACACACACACACACACACACACACACACACACACACAGACATGAGAGAGAGAGAGAGAGAGAGAGAGAATGGAGGGAAACGAGGGAGAGAGGAGGGAGAGAGGAGAGAATTCAGTTTGGAAATACATAAGATTTTACTGGAAAATAATCAGGTTTGGGGGTGAGGCTAAAAGGGAGGATAATATTGTTATGGTAATAGTCAAAACAAAATAAACTTTCTAATCCTGAAGGGATCAAAAGATCAAAAGGAATTTAAAGAAAGACAGAGACAGAAAAAGAAAGAGAGAGGGGGAGAGAGAGAGAGAGAGAGAGAGAGAAATGAAAGAAAAAAAGAAAAAGGAAGAAATCTACAATCTAACAGAATATATTAGTTTGCCTTGGGGAATGGCTGAACAAATTATGGTATATGAAATTTTTATTTTCTAATCTTAACTGTTTGTAGGAGTCTGTTGTCAACAGGTTTATCCATTCACCAGATATGGTCTGGGCTGTGGCTGTGGGCCAAGAGGAGTGGTATACATTGATGATTTTGGTGGCAAAAGAGTGAAGATTCTGATGGCTGTGTTCACACCAAATTGAGAAGAGTCCAGGTCTTTGTTTCCAGGATAAAGGGGTGAACTAAAACTTGCAACTGTAGGAAGGAGACAGGGAGTAAGAGCATTTGTTATGACAGAATTCCTGGGGACTCCTGATTGTGGTTCAGAGGAAGTAGAAAGAATACTTGAGTTCAGTCCCCTCTCCCCACCAAGATCAAGTTCAGAAAACAATAGAATGAAAAATCTGAAACCTAAGACATAATTACTCATGTAGTATCCTTGGAAAGTCTACAGTCTAACTCTAATATATAATAAACAGAGAAAAAAGTTAGCTGCTTTAAAAAATGAGGAAGCAAAAGAACCTGACCATAGAAAGCTACTATGATGACAGGGAAGATCTGGGTTCAAATTCAGAAGACAGTGAAGTACAAATACCTACTTCTACTTCAAAGAAAAATGTCAAATGGTCTAAGCCCAAAAATAGTTCAAGGAAGAGCTTAAAAATGATTCTAAAAATCAAATAAAAGGGACAGCTAGGTGATGCAGTGGATAAAGCACCGGCCCTGGAGTCAGGAGTACCTGGGTTCAAATCCGGTCTCAGACACTTAATAATTACCTAGCTGTGTGGCCTTGGGCAAGCCACTTAACCCCATTTGCCTTGCAAAAACCCAAAATAAAATAAAATAACATATAAAATAAAATAAAATAAAATAAAATAGAGATTGAGGAAAAATTAGGAAAAAATTAAGAGTAATGTAAGGAAATCAAGAAACTCATGAAAAGAAAGTAAAGCAACTGGAAAAAAGATCCAAAAACTTATGGAAGAAAATAACTCCTTAAAAATTAGAATGGGCAAAGGGAAGCTAATAATTTTATAGGATAGTAAAAATAATAAAAAAGAAAGGAAAAACTAGAAGATAGTAAAAAATAATTTAAAAAAATGAAAAACTAGAAGAGAATGTCAAATATTTCAGAAAAACAACTGATATGGAGAACAGATCAAAGAGAGAAAGACTACTTGAAAATTATGATCAGAAAAATAGTCTAGACTCTGTACTTCAAGAAATTATTAAGAAAAATTGTCCTGAAGTTTTAGAACTAGAGGGTAAAATGGAAATTGAAAAAAAATCCACCTATTACCACCTGAAAGAGATTCCAAGATGAAATCTCATAGGTATATTATAGACAAGTTTTAGCTCTCCCAGGTCAAGGAGAAAATACTACAAGCAATTAGAGAAAAATAATTTAAATATTGTGGAGCTACAGAGAGGATAACAAGATTTATCAGCTTCTACATTAAAAAATTGAAGAGCATGGAACAAGATATTCCAAAGAGCAAAGAACCTAGAGAGTACCTACCTGGCAAAGTTGAGTGTAATCCCTGCATGGGAAAAATGGATATTTAATGAATTAAAGGACTTTATGGCATTCATGAGAAAAAACTCAGAACTGAACAGATAATTTGACCTATAGGAATCAGGAGAAACATAAGAAGGTAAATGCCAAAGATTAATAATAAGATTTAATAAGGTCAAACTGGGAAGATATTATCTCTAACTCTTAAGAATGTTATCATTACTTGGGTAGTATGAAAGAGTATTTATTGATAAAATGTTTCTCACAAAATGAAATTGGGTAGGGAGAGGTAAAATGAAGCCACTATCTCATATAAGCAAGGTATGAGTTGAAGATTTGTTATAATGGAGGCAGGAGGGGGTGGAGGGCTTGGTAGTAAACTAGAACCTTATTCTCATTAAAACTGTGTTAAAGAAGAAACACCATTTACATTTAGAAGGATGTAAAAAGTCTTCTTAATTTACAAAGAAATAGGAGAGTGAGAGAATGGGGTGAGGGAGGACTTTTTAGAAAGGTGTACAGATCAAGAAATGGTAGCTTAAGGGGAAAAGATAAGGGAAAGACTCTTGCAAAGGTGAATAAATTAAGGAGGATAGGGGAAGTGGATAAGGGAGGGATTCTTAGAAGGGTACAGATTAAGGAGATAGTGGTTAAAAGTAAATTAGCCATTTGAGGAGGCATAGGGTAAAATGAGAGAGCAAGAAAGAGAAACAGGAAAAATAGGTTGGAAGAAATGCACAAATAGTAATTATAATTTTGAATGTGAATGGGATGAACTCATCCATAAACTAAAATGGACAGCAGAATAGATTAAAAACCAGAATCTGACAATATGTTGGTTACAAGAAACACATTTGAAAATGAAAGCTACAGATAGAGTAAAAATAAAGGGCTGGAGTAGTATTTATTATGCTTGAGCTAATGCAAAAAAAAAGCAAGCATAGAAATTATGATCTCAAGTAAAGAGAAAACTAAAATAAATTTAATTAAAAGTGAAAAATGAAACTACATTATGATTAAAAAGTATCATAGATAATGAAATAATCTCAATGCTGAACTTGAATCAAATGTTTAAAGGAAAAACTGAGCGAATTACAAATGGAATAGCAAAACTGTAATAGTGGGGGACTTCAACCTTCCAATCACAACTAGATAAATCAAATAAAAAATAAATAAGAAATAAGAAAGAAAGTTAAGGAGATGGATGGAACCCTCAATAAGCTAGATATAATGAATTTCTGAAGAGAATTGAATGGAAATAGAAAGAAATATACCTTTTTTAGCAGTACATGGTACCTCTGTAAAAAATGTATAATTATATGATTTTATAATATATTTTAGTTAAATTCAGAAAAGCATAAAAATTAAATACCTAATTTTCAGATTATAATGCAATAAAGTTATATTTAACAAGGGACACAGATTAAAAATTAGAGACTAAATAATCTAATCTTAAAGAATGAGTGGTTAAAGAACAAATCATAGAACCATTAAATAATTTTTTTAAAGCAATTTATTTTTTTAGGTTTTTGCAAGGCAAATGGGGTTAATGGCTTGCCCCAGGCCACACAGCTAGGTAATTATTAAGTGTCTGAGGTCCAATTTGAACCCAGGGACTCCTGACTCCAGGGCTGGTGCTTTCTCCACTGCACCACCTAGCCACCCAGACCATATGGATTTTCAAGTGAATTCTACCATACATTTAAAGTCCAAGTAATTTTAATATTAAATAATTTGTAATAATCGGCAAAGAAGGAATCTTATCAAAGTTCTTTTATGAAACAAATATAATGCTGATAACCTAAATCAGGAAAAGCAAAAGCAGAGAAAGAAAATTATAGAGCAATTTCATTAATGAATATAGTCTGAATAAAATACTAGCTAGTAGACCACAACAATGTAATGCAACTATAATATACATTGTAATTAAATGAGATTTATACAGAGAAGGCTGGAATGTTTAACATGAGGAAAACTATTAACATAACTGATTTTATGAAAAACAAGTATGTTAACTGATGCTGAAAAAACCTTTAGACAAAAATACAACTCTCCTGTTAAAGGACTTTGAAAGCATATGTATGAATGGATTTTTCATTAAAATGATAAGGAGCATCTATCTAAAACAAACAGCAAGCATTATTGGCAATGGGGATAAGTTAGAACAATAATATCAGAAGTGAAACAATAATGCCCATTGTCATCAATATTATTCAATATTATATTAAAAATGCTAACAATAGCCGCAAGAGAAGAAAAAGAAATTGAAGGAATTAGAATGGACAACAAGGCAATAAAACTATCTCTTTTTGCAGATGATATGATCCTTGGAAAATTCCAGAAATTCACCTACAAAGTTAGTGGAAACAATTCAATTCTATTCAACATGGATTTTTAAAGCATCTAATATTTATTGCACAAAAATCAAGCATTTCTTGTCTTTTCTGGTGCTTGATTATATCAAATACAGTGTTTGGTGTTGGCATCTTCTTCCTTGAAAACCACATCACCTTTTTGTTTTCAGCTGCCCTATAAGCTTGAAAGACTCTCTGGGGGCAGCTAGGTGGTGTAGTGGATAAAGCACCAGCCCTGGGTTCAAATCCGGTCTCAGACACTTAATAATTACCTAGTTGTGTGGCCTTGGGCAAGCCACTTAACCCCATTTGCCTTGCAAAAACCTAAAAAAAAAAAAAAAAGACTCTCTGAATGATTACATCTGTTTATCTGAATATGCCCAGAGTGCCAGAAATGGAAGTGCCTTTAGGGGCATTTGGAGCATATTCAGATTGCTTGATGAGGACTCTGCATCTCCTACTACTTAGGTGGGTGTAGCCTCTTTTGATTGATTTGCCTATATCTTTAAACCTGTCAAGACTGAGCTAGTCATTTGTTTTCTTTTGATCACTCTTTCTGTGATATGTTTTCTGATTCATGCTCTTTCCTGTATGTTCCTTCCTGCTCCACATTTACCCACAACAGGGCACCATGAACTGAACTGTTGAAAGGGAAGGACTTCCTTCCCTTTCCTTCCCTTTCTTTTGCCCTGGCTTTAGGAGGAGTTAGGGGTATTTGCTTCTGTTCAGTTTGACTTGTCCTTATTTTCAGGTCCCAGCAATGATTCCCACATGATGTGGGAGTTTGAGCCCTGGAGACTTGGAGCCAGAAGTGTAGGCAGGATATTACAACCACTGTGTCTAGTATGGAAAATCAAGGTGCCTGGGACTTGAGGTTGAGGGGAGACTTGGAACCATATTGAAACTGGCACTGCATTCTATGGGAATTGAGCTAAGATATAACTCTAATCCTCTTTTCCTCTCCAGAAACAGGTGGTACAAAGGGAGAATGAGGAGATTATGTCTCTTACACATTGAGGAAATAAATTTGTACATTTGTGATTGTTTTAAAGCAAATGTTACTATGCAAAAATTAATCTATTAGTGGCTAAAAGGAACTGGGGATGCAGGGGGCTACTCCATACAATTGAGGGAGAAACACTCCTAGGGGATGAAGCCAATGGTAGAGAGTTTAGAGAGAATCTCACCCCCCAACTCAGTCTAAAGTATACCAGAAAATCTGGAGGCGGGGTGAAATCTAACATACCTGACCTTCCTGGAAGTGAAAGCCATGATAATTTAGGTTACATCTTGTTTTATTAATCATGAGTGGGGTTAGCTAGAATCATTCATTATTGCAATCTATCTACTCCATTACATGTAAGGAAAAAAATCCTAATAACTAGAAGTTTTCAAAAATAGAATGGCTGGCATCATAAGGTAGTAAATTCCTTATCAATGGTGATATTTTAGTGAAGGGTAGATGACTACTTGCCAGGGAAGTTGTAAAGATGTTTCTTATGAGGTATAAACTGAAATAAATTATTTTGAAGATCTTCTCAAATTTTGAGATTTAATGATTCCTAAAAATACTATTTACCCTCTCTAGGGAGAAGAGACTTAGGAGAGAAATTTCAAAGATCTACTAACTGATACTCCAGACATTCAGCCCTGGGCTGACTTTGAATGGGATATGAGTAGTAATGGAGATTAGAGGAAGGAGGAGAGTAGGACAATTATAGAAAAAATATTCATTAATTTAATAAATATTAATTAACTACCATATGCTAGATTCTAAGGAAGACACAAAGATAAGTAAGACTGAATAAATCCCTTGATTAGACACATGAGAACTCAAACACTTCCACAGTATAAAAAGAAATTGAGTTGGTAGGGATATTAGCCCAACTTTCACTTTGTAGATAAGGAAACTCTTCTGGGTATTTTCTCAACTGAAAAAAAGAAAGTCTACTGCAATGTAACAAGGTCAGCAGATATGTAAATTCTTTGCTTGGGCAACTTGTTATTTTTGAATGCTTTCTTTGTTTTTGCAAGATTCCTGACTCTTAGTGTGTTCATTTTAAAACCTGTCTGTTAGAGGTTATACCATTAAGAAAAAGTGTCAATGAGGCTAAGGTCTAGGTTTTTCTTGATTCACACATATGGACCAATTAGTTCACATTGAAGAAAAACAAAACATTAATTTAAACTGAAGCTTATATAGGAAGTAAGTGGCAGAGCCAGGATTCAAAACCAGGTCTTCTAACTCAAAAATCCAAAGCTCCTTCCACTGCACGATAGAACATAGAATATAAGTGCAGAAGAGAAGTACTCTGATTCCACATTTGTTTTAGATCATAGCTCAAAGCTACAGCAGATATATTTACTTAGCATACAGTTACTAGGACATAGTCTTCTATAAATTAGCATCATCAGTAAGTAGAGTGGACACAAAAAAGATCTCACATATACACAGACTACACATGGAAGATGACTCATATCCCCATATTATAGGAACAACTCGTATGCTTTCTTATATTTTTGATTCTTAGTCTGCCCTCATGGACCTACTTCCTGCAGGGTGTGGCACTTCTCCTGAATATATTACCTCACCTGGCTTTTCTGGTCTGGAGATAATTGACAGGTACTGATCTATTGGTCTTATGAAATTCCTTCTGGACCCTAGCCTCAGCTTAATGTCATTCTGGTGGCTACAGTTGTAGAGTCTCTTCTGGGTATTTTCTCAACTGAAAAAAAGAAAGTCTACTGCAATGTAACAAGGTCAGCAGATATGTAAATTCTTTGCTTGGGCAACTTGTTATTTTTTGAATGCTTTCTTTGTTTTACAAGATTCTTGAATCTTGGTGTGTTCATTTTAAAAACTGTCTGTTAGAGGTTATACCATTAAGATAAAGTGGCAATGAGGCTAAGGTCTAGGTTTTTTTTTGATTCACACATATGGACCAATTAGTTCACATTGAAGAAAAACAAAACATTAATTTAAAGCTACAAGTTACATTCATAACTAACAAAATTCTGGCACATATTATTTTTAAAGGTAGGCAGAAAAGGGGCAGCTATGTGGCACAGTAGATAGAGCACTGGTTCTGGAGTCAGGAGTACCTGAGTTCAAATTTGACCTTATACACTTAATAATTACCTAGCTATGTGACCTTGTCACTTAAACCCATTGCCTTGCAAAAACAAAAAGTAGGCAAAAAAAAATATCAGAGGTTAGTGAGATTGTATGATCTCATAAATTCTCCAGAGCTTTTATAATTCTATAGCTACATATATACAAATATAATTATTTATAGGCTGTCTCTGACATATGAATTGCCACCCCAGGATAACCAAGGGGATTTCATTTTTCTTTCCTCCTATGATCACTTGGGATTTTCTTTCCTTCCCAAAATACAACAGTACTCTAAAAGGTATACCCATAGTCTATATATAGGTAACAGATAAATGTTTCTAATGTACAGCTATAATATGTGACCCAGTGTTCCAAACTCTGGACAAGTTTAGTCTTGGGGACTGGGCACCTGAACCATAACTTCCTAGTTTGTTTTGCCCCATAGTTTATCCATATTTTTTCCTACAGATTTCAAAGTATAGTTCATGGGTCTCCTATTTGTCTCCATTAAGCCCTCAGGAAAAACAAGAAGCATAGGAGCTTTTAGTACTCCTTTCCTACCTTATCCTCTCTGTAGGAAGCGGGTGGGGTGGGGTGGGGGGGTGGGGGGGTGGTACAAATACACTCTCTACCTACCTATTTAGAAGATAGGTTTTCATTTTCCAATTTCTATTCCACTACTTTTCCCTGAAACACACACATTACATGCTTTACACTAACCTAATCCAGAGGAGTAGTCACGATCGGGGCCTTGGCTCAACAAAATTATCCTATGGAGCCTAAAAACATTATAATTCATCTCCTTTTTGCAGTAAAGATAATGATGTAAAGCAACAAAGAAGAGCCCAACCCTTACACAGAGACCTCCAACAAACAATTCAAAGAATATCCCATATAAAGAGCTCTGGTACTACTACTGAATGGAAATAGAAAGGAATAGACACATTTCTCAACTGTGCAAGAAACTTTACAGAAAATGACCATGTGCTAGAGTATAAAACCTAATAAACAAATGTAGAAAAACAGAAATATAAAGCATGTTATTTATTAGCAACAATACAAAAAATTTATACTCAATAGTCTTTGAAAAAAGGATTAGAATTTAGGGAAGAAAATAATTTAATCCTAAAATATATGTGAATCAAGAGCAGACAATAAAACTAGAAATAATTTTATCAAAGAAAATAACGAGATAATATATCCAATCTTTCCAGATGAAGTCAAAGAAGTTCATGGAAGAAATTTCATTTCACCAATCAGTTTCATCTATAAAAAAACAAAGAATGGATCAATAAATTGTGCACTTAATGAAAAAAGCAACAAATTAAAAAACCCAACTAAACACAAAAATAGAAATTTTAAAAATTAATAAAGATATGAAAGTGAAAACAGGAAACCAGTGACTCGATAAATAAAACCAGGAACTTAAAAACAAAATCTAATAAAATAAATGTCTTTGAATAATTTAATAAAAAAGAGAGGAAATTCATATAGTAAATATCACAAGTGAAAAAGAAGAATCCATAAAAAATAAAAGAGAAAATAGGGGGAATTGTTAGTGATTATTTTGTTTATTTATATACTACTGATCTGATAACTTAGAAGAAATGGATAAGGATACATACATATATGTGTATGTGTGTGTGTGTGTGTGTGTGTGTGTGTGTGTGTGTGTGTATTAATTAAAAAAACCCAAATATCCAGATTATGAACCAAGAAATTGTTCCTAATTCTCTCTAAAGGGGGAAAAAATTCAGAAACAGATGAATTTATAAATTAATTCCATTAAACATTCAAAGAATTATTAATTTCAATATTGCAGAGGACTAGATTTTTTTTCTGATTCTTTGTTGCTGTTGTGCAGTCCTTCCAGTTCTGTTGGTAAAAAGACTTGACTTGGTACTATATCTATGGCGCCATCTAGCTGCCAAAAAATAACTCATTTGATCCTAACAACCCTGTAAGGTTTATTGTTCTTGAGCCATGTCCAATTCTTTGTTATTCCATCTATGGTTTTCTTGGTAGAGATACTGAAGTGTTTTTCCATTTCCTTCTCCAGTTCATTTCATGGAGATAAACAGGGTTAAGTGACTTGCTCAGTATCACCCAGCTACTAAGTTGAGATATGACCTCAGGCTCTCCTGACCCTAGAATGGACTCTATCAACTTCACTACTTAGCTGATGCCTCTTTGATCCTTACAATCTCTCCAACTTCTCCAATATAGGAATTATGCACAAGAGAAAACAATTTCAGCTGGTTTAAGACATCAAGAAATCTAAGGTGCTAATAACTCAATGAACTAAGTGCTAATACTTAATGTGCTCACTTAGCATCCTCTCCCCTAATATCCACAATGCTCTAGCAAGGCTGTATAAGTCAACTCATAGGTTAGTAGTAGAACTTAATTCTTACTCCTTCATTTCTTCCCCTATGCAGAAAGCTAAAAGCTTACTATGTCTGGGACTGAAGTGAGATAACTCTCTGTGAAAGATATAGTAATAAGCAAAACAAAGTCCACCATTGGATGGATGAGCATTGGGGGGGGGGGGGAGGAATTTAAAAAAGAAAGTAAGAAAGGATTAAAAAACCTGGCAGAACCAGGGAAAGAGAAGGGCATCAAAAAGGAAATAGAATGGCTTGCAACAAAACCCAAGGACCTGAAAAATAGATTTGCAACAAAATCCAATTCTATGCCATATCCCTCTTCTACCTTTCCAATACCTAGAGATACCATTTCCAGGCTGCAGAAATTTACTTGGGCCATGACAACCAGCCTAGGCTGTGGTAGATAGCAATTCTGTTGTGAAAAAGGTCTTGGCAGGAAAGCAGATGAACAGAGTAAAATGTTTCTGAGTTATAAAGAGAACTCAAACCCACACTTCAATCCCCTTCCCCTTCACACTTGGAGACTCAACCCTATAGTACCAATGACAGCTCTCTGAACCACCAGTACAGGGTTATAAGGTGGGGAATAGAGAAAGCAGGACAAGACACTGGTAGTAAAGAGTTCAGCATACTGTTGAACTTTTTGTCATTAGAATAGTGAACCATGAATTACCAAGTTCAGAAGGTTAAAACTCTTGAAATCCAGTTTCTAAGGCAACTATAACCAGAGGGGAGGGAGTCAGACAGAGAGCAATAGGGGAAAATAAAGGGGGAAAATACTAAGATTACCAAAAATTTCAGCAAGAAGAAAACTGAAAGATCTTGAATGTAAGTAAACCAACAGCAAAAATATTAAGAACAGAGGTATATATGGCCTCCAAATCTAGTAAATTAGTTCAGAAATCTATGAATAATATTATAAAACAAAGGAAAATGATCTAACACTTGATAAGACAGAAGATCCTATGAAATGTGATAAAATCATGAGACTATAACACATTGATCTTGAGTGGTTCAAAAGAGAAATGAGAATTAGAAATGCAGAATTTATGGCCTACCCAGAAAAATAAAGAGCAGAATAAAAAATTTAGAATCTCCAATGGCAAAAATCACCAAGGAAACAATAGAACAAAAAATTGGGAATGCAAATATAGGAGTAAAAGTCAATTAAGAAAAAGAGAAGCTAAAAACAATAACATTAAAAGAAAGTATGTTAACTATGCAAGCAAAACATACCAAACTTGAAGATAGGATATTTAGAGACAACAAAGAATTATAGGTCTTCTAGAAGAATAAGACAAAAAAAACTTAAGTCATAGTGAAAGAAATAATAGAAGAAAATTATCCAGAACTTCTGAACATAGAAAATGAAATTTCAATTGAAAGACAGATCCTCCCAAGGAAAAAAAAACAAATACAAGTCTGCAAGTTCCAAAACACATTGGTTAAATTTAACAATTCAATTCAGAAATAAGTTCTATAGTTTATCAGAAGAATGATCTTCAAATACAAAGGAAAGGAAACTCAAATATCATACACTATTCTGTACCCACCAGAAAATGTAGGAGGGTATGGAACAATGTATTCTAAAGAAAATTGGAGATTGGAATGTAGCTAAAGGTGATCTACTTTATAAATCTGAGTCTTAATATAAAAGAAAAAGAATGAATGTTCAATAATAAAGAGGCATTGGAAACATTCTTAGAAAGAAAACTAGACCTGAAGAAAGTTTTTGCTTTTTGTTCATTCCAGGAAACAGAAATATAGTAGTGAATAAATACAAGGACAAGTAATAGTAGAGAGACCACTAAGACTTCTTTATAAATGTACACAAGGTAAAAGAGGGAAAAGGTGAAAATACAGTATAGGAAACAGTGAAAGGACAAGCCTAGGGCATTATGGACAGAACAGGCATTATGGACAGAACCTCATGACACCCTGCACACAGGTAAATCTATGTTTTCCATATTATAAAATCAGAGGGTAAGTGAGAGGGAGGAGGGCAGTAGGAGCCAAAGAATTGGGTGTGAATGGGTCAAATTATGGGTGAGCAATGAAGAAGGTGACCCCTGTAGTGTCAGGAAGAGAAGAGCCTGAAGAGGAACTTGTGAGAGGGAAGGAAAAAAAAGACTGAAAAAGATGAGGGATAAAGAGGACTCTGCTTTAGTAGTGAGGGGTGTTCCTATTGATAAATGCTCCCATAGGTGAAGAGAGTTCTATAAAGGAAAATGGGGACATCATGTTTGGTGTCATCTGAAGAATCTGTAGCTTGTAAGACCACTTTATCCCAACTTGGGAGAGAGGAGTTAACATTCCTGTAGTCAACTAGATCCTGGGAAATTGGAAAGCAGGGACATATATTATAACTTGGAATAGAAGTGTAATATCAAGTCCAAAGCTCATTGGCATGGGACTTTCTTCTCCCTGGTGGAGATGAAGGTCCTCCCCTGTGTGAGGGATTAGGGCAGAGATGGATGGCAAGAGAAGGAGAGAAGTTCAAGATTTGAATATTCGAGTTGTCTTCTCATTACTGAGTCTCTCTGGACTTCAAGGACTTCATGTTTTCAGAGAAAAGGCCAACCTTACATCAGGTTTCTGAAGGTTAGCTCTCTGGGAAAAGTTAGAAGTCTCAGGTTGCTTACACTAGAGGCTTTGGAAATTTCCCATGAGTGAGATCTCTCTCTCTCTCTCTCTCTCTCTCTCTCTCTCTCTCTCTGTCTCTGTTGAGATGTATTATCTTGCTCTCATTAGGAGAACTCCTTCACTCTGTATGGTCTGTTATATATTCTCCTATGTTTACTTTCTCTAATTTGTTTGCTACCAATTTGAATAAATAAGTTTCTTGGCTAATATGTGTTCATTTTTGAAGTTGACATCTGGAAAGAGGTCAAACTTTGGATATAAAACTTGTTGTTGATAATAATGAATAATGAAATAGCAACCAGAATTCTCTACTTCCCCTCAGCAGGAATTAAAGTTTCTCTTGGGGAAGAGGATTCCTTTGAGGAAGGAGTGCTAGAGTTGTCTTTTTTTTCTTTAAGAATTTATTTTGAGTTTTACAATTTCCCCCCCAATCTTCCTCCCCTCCCCAGAAGGCAGTCTATTAGTCTTTACAATGTTTCCATTGTATATACATTGATCTAAGTTGAATGTGATGAGAAAGAAATCATATTGTTAAGGAAGAAAAATAAAGTATAAGAGAATTGCATAATAAGATAATGGGTTTTTTTTCCTAAAAGGTAATAGTCTTTGGTCTTTGTTCAAATTCCACAATTCTTCCTCTGGATACAGATGGTATTCTCCATCGCAGATACCCCCCAAATTGTACCTGACTGTTGCACTGATGGAATGTGTAAGTCCATCAAGGTTGGTCATCACCCCCATGTTGCTGTTAGGGTGTACAATGTTTTTCTTCTCATCTCACACACTCAGCATCAATTCATGAAAATCCTTCCAGGCTTCCCTGAATTCCCATCCCTCCTGGTTTCTAATAGAAAATATGTTCCATGACATACATATACCACAGTTTGTTAAGCCATTCCCCAATTGAAGGACATTCACTTAATTTCGAATTCTTTGCCACCACAAACAGGGCAGCAATGAATATTTTTGTACAAGTGATGTTTTTACCCTTTTTCATGATCTCTTCAGGGTATAGACCCAGTAGTGGTATTGTTGGATCAAAGGGTATGCACATTTTTGTTGCCCTTTGGGTGTAATTCAAAATTGCTCTCCAGAAAGGTTGGATGAGTTCATAGCTCCACCAACAATGTATTAGTGTCCCAGATTTCCCACATCCCTTCCAACATTGATCATTGTCCTTTCTGGCCATATTGGCCAGCCAGAGAGGTGTGAGGTGGTATCTCAGAGATGCTTAAATTTGCATTTCTCTAATAAGTAATGATTTAGAGCAATTTTTCATATGACTATGGATTGCTTTGATTTCCTCATCTGTAAATTGCCTTTGTATATCCTTTGACCATTTGTCAATTTTTTGAAAATTTGACTCATTTCTCTGTATATTTTAGAAATGAATCCTTTGTCAGAAATACAAGTTGTAAAAATTGTTTCCCCGTTTACTACATTTCTTTTCATCTTGATTACAGTGATTTTATCTGTGCAAAAGCTTTTTAATTTAATGTGATCAAAATTATCTAGTTTGTAGAGTTGTCCATTCTGACCCCTTTCAAGTCACACAATGACAACCCCTTCCATACTACATGTTGGGGGATAGCTCTGTACAACATGTGGGACTTCACTACCAAGGGAAGATATTGAATAAGGGAGGTTGCATAATTAGGAACATGTTGAAGGGTAGGGTCCTACAATGCATCTGAACCTTCTCTCACCTGGGAGTAAAGCAAAATGGAAAAGGGCTATCAAGAGGCAAGTTCTACAAAGCAGTGGGAGTTACTACCTAGAGTAGAGAGACTAGAATGAATTCCTTGGAAGTTTTGCTCCAGAGCCTAGAGAGGGGTTAAGTAATTACAGGGGTTTAAAGTAGAAAAAGAGGGTGAATCAGATTATGAGAAATCCTCTTTGGAGAGAGAGATGAAAAAAAGAAAATTTTTAAAAATTTGGTTTTTTTCATCCATATATACATGTATATTTTTAAGTTACAAAATTTCCTTCCATCCTCCCCTCCACCCTCCACTGTGAACAGTCCAGGTTAGCATTGTATATACATATTTTTGATAAACATGTTTACAGATTAGTCATTTTCGGTATGAGGAATTAAGATTAAGGTAAAGAGACACAAAAGAAATAATTTTTATAAAGTTTTCTGAAGAATTGTCTTTTTGTTTTTGTTTTGCTTTTCCATTGGATGGTTATAACATTGTCCATAGTCCATCTAATATGATTGTCCTAGCTCTCTCAACTTCTGGGAGGAGCTTTTTCCATCAAGGTTGATCATCTCACAATGTTGTTGTTAAAGTGTACCTTGTTCTCTTGGTTCTGCTCCCTTTGCTCAGCATCAGATCCTGTAACTCATTCAATGATTCTCTAGTGTTTGACCATTTATGGTTTCTTATAGAATAGTATTCCATAGTATTCATGTACCATAACTTGTCAGCCATTCCCCAATTGATGGGCGTCCCCTCAATTTCCAATTCTTTTCCACTACAAAATGAGCCGCTATAAATATTTTGGAACATGTGGGACTTTTCCTTTTTTTATGATTTCTTCTAGATATAGGCCTAGAATTGGAATTGCTGGGTCAAAGAGAATGAACATTTTTATTGCTCTTTGGGCATAGTTTCATATTGCTCTGCAGAATGGATGGATCTATTCACTACTCCACCAGCTCAGGAGACTCCCCTGCTGCTGTGAGCTGTGACTCCCAGGGCTGTGTGGCTGCCTCCAGGAGGCTGAAGTTCTTTCGCTCTGGCGGGTCACCCCTCTGGTGGGCCGCCCCTCCGACCCCAGGGAGCAGAGCCTTTCTGCTCTTTTTCAGGTTATCTTGAGTAGGAGAACTGCCTCACTGGGTCCCTTTGTGGGTTGTCTCTCGAAAGTTTAGTTAGAGTCCTTAACTATGAGTTTTTATCAGAGAGCTCCTAAGACTCGATCCCTTCATGTCGCCATTTTGGCTCCGCCCCCTGGACACCCTTTTTAAATGAAGCACAGATTAATCTAATTGATTTAATTAATTGCAAGAATCTTAAAGATCTCTAAGTACTGGGAGGCTCTGAAGGTCTTACTTGAGAACTTTATAAATGATTTTAAGTTATAGGAGACACTGACTCAGGACCATCCAGTTTAGGATGCCCTCATTATAAGTGTTATACACTTTGTCAGCATAGCAGAGTTAAAATGGGTCAAAGGATAATGAGATACTTAAAGTTAACAATGCTGCTTTTCACCAGGGTCTTTTGTCTCAAATCTAGTGAAGTTATCTTGGACTTCTTCACTTCAGAGATAAAGACCATCTATGCCCATGTCCTTTAAGTCCAATCTCTTCAATTATATTTGACCTTTTAATTATTATGAGAGAAGTAAAGTTCTCAAGAATTAGAAGTGTTATATCTTCCCTTTTAGGATTGTTATACAATTTGATGGTCTTGACCACCATTTATTTTGTTTTGTTTTGTTTTTTCCTTCCTCTTATCATTTACCTTTTTATGACTCTTGAGTCATGTATTTAGTGATTGAATTCTCTATTCAGTTCTGGTTTTTGTGTCTGGAAATTATGGAAGTCATCTTTTTTATTTAACATCCATCTTTTCCCCTCACCGTATAAGCTGAATTTTGTAGGGTAGTACATTCTGGGTTGCAATCCCAGGTCCTTCGCTCTCTGATATATAGTATTCCAGGTCTTCCAATCCTTCAATAGTAAGACTTACATAGCTGTGTGAGTCCGATTGTGTTTACTTTGTATTTGAATTGTTTTTTTTTTTTTTTTTTTTTTTGCTGCTTGCAATATTCTCTCCTTTATCTGAGAATTCTGGAATTTGGTTAGAACAGCCCTTGGAATTTTTATCCTGGGGGTCTCTTTCTAGAGGGGTTCTTTGTATTCTTTCAATGGTAATATTGTTTTCTTGTTCTAGCAGATTTGGACAGTTTTCCCTTATAATTTCCTGCATGATGTTTTCCAGGTTTTTTTTTTTTTTTGATCTAGTCTTTCTAGTAGTCCAATGATTTGTAGATTGTCTCTTCTGGATCTATTTTTCCAGGTCATTCCAGGTCATTTCCCCTAAATGGTATTTTACATTTTCTTCAATTTTTTTCAGGATTTTTATTTTGTTTGATGGAATTTTGAAGTCTCATAGATTCATTGGTTTCTATTTGTTCAATTCTAATGTTTAGGGTTTTATTTTCTCAATTATCTTGTTGTGTTTCCTTTTAAAGGTGTTGAATTCTCTGGTCAATTTTTCATAATTTTCCTACATGATTTTCATTTCTCTTTTCCATTTTTCTTCTTCCTCTCTTCTTTGGTTTTTAAATTCCTTTTTAAGCTTTTTGATGATCTTTTGTATTTGAGTCCAATTTATAGATTGCTTTGATACTTCTCCTGTGAGTGATTTTTCACTGATTTCTTCTTCAGACATGGCATTGCTGTCATCTTTGTCTGTAAAGTCATTTTCTAAAATGAGTGCTCTTTTAACTTTTTTTGCTTGTCTTTGTTGTTTTAGCTTTGCTCCTGAGGTGTAGGGAGTATAGAACCAAGTTTTTTTGTTTTTTGTTTTTGTTGGGGTTGGGGTCTGATCCCTGACTTGTCACTGGCCAAGATGTTGTCAATGCAGTCCAGACCTTGCCTTTGCAGAAGTTTGTTTCCTTCTTTATGTCCAGGTTGTGACTTAGCAGTGGTTTGTTCCCGACCCAGTCCTGTCTTTTACCCTGGTGTTCCCAGGGTTCAGACTTTGTTTGGGGTTGGGATCCTCCCCTAGCTTGCTATCTAGCTGCCAGGACCTCTACTGTTATCAGGCTATCAGGATCTAGATTGCTCTGTGGCTAAAAGCCTCCTGCTGGCTTTCCCACTCTTCTGCCACCTGGGCTTTACCTCCTCCTTTCCCCCAAAGAGACAGACCTTCCCTGAAGATCTTCCATCATGTCTTCCTTTGAAAACTTCTTTGAATCTTTTCTTTTTCCTGGTGGGATCTGTAGCTTGAATGTCAGAATAGAGGCTTCATTTATCTTTGGTAGGGAAAAGCACCGGAAACATGTTAGCTTCAGCTTGCCATCTTGGCTGTCTGCCTTGGAAGTCAAAAAAAAGAAATTAAAAACAAACAAATGAATGAGACTAGTTAAAGGGGCAGAAACAAGAGGACATATGTTTGACAAACTGAGGGGGGAAAAAGGAAGAACTGTTGTTTAGTTGTTTTTCAATCATATCTGACTCTTTATGACCCAATTTCTTGGCAAATATCATACTGGCTTGCCATATCCTTCTTCAGCTTATATTACAAATGAGGAAACTGAGGCAAATAGGGTCAAGTGACTTAGAGTCACACAACTAGTAAGTGACTGAGGCTGTGTTTGAATTCAGGAAGATGAGTTTTCCATATTATAAGCTTAGTCCTCTATTTCCCATACCACCAAGCTGCACCAGAAAAATTGTATCATTATATAGAAATAGAAATGTAAAAGCACGGAAAATTAATGACCAATATCATTAATGAATACTGGCTCAATAATTTTAAAGAAAAAATTTTCAAACAGCCATGCAGTGATTTATCTAAGAAATCATTTATAATGACCAAGTGGGATTTATAGTAGGAAAATTCATATTAAAAAACAAAATGTGCAAAACTATCTCATTAGCTGTATAAAAAACCTGAAAAACTACCATGTCTTTATGCAAAAAATCCTTCAACCCCCTTTTTAAGGTAAAAAAGCAATTCTCTAAACCTAAAATCAAGCAACACATACAATGAAAATAGACTAGAACTTTTTCTAATAACAGTCAATAGGATGTCTATACTACTGACTGATATAATTTTGAAAATTCTAGCAGCAGCAATAAAAGAAGAGAAATAATTTAAAGGCATAAAGATGGAGAAAGAAGTAACAAAACTATTTGCTGATGACAGCAAACTCAGAAAATCCTAAGGAATCAGCAAAAATACAAATTGAGACAATTATAGCTTCCTCACAATTGCAAGCTACAAAATAGCATCTTTCTCAAAAAGCATCTTTCTATATTAATAAAAAAAAATCCCAAGAAGCAATAATAGGAAAGGAAATCCTATTTCAAGGAACAATAAAATACATAAAATATTTGGAAAATTGATTTCTCTCTCTCTCTCTCTCTCTCTCTCTCTCACACACACACACACACACACACACACACTCCTAAATGGAAAAGTTAATTAAATTGCTTGGAGAAATAATAAAATGATAATGATGGATAGCACATTATATAGAGTACTGGAACTAGAGACAGAGAGCCCTGAGTTCAAATCCAATCTCAGATACTCACTAGCTGTGTGACCCTGGGTAAATCATTTAACCTCTATCTGCCTCAGGTTCTTCTCCTCCACACTAGGGACAATAATACTCACTTACCTTAGGATGAAATGAGACAATATTTGTGAAGTGCCTTAAAAAACACATATACTTAAAAAAGAAAAGTATATATGCTAAATAATAACAACAACAATTAGCATTCACTACATGCCAAACAATGTGCTAGGCATTTACAAATCTCTCTTTTAATAAGAATACTAGCTAATACACACACACACACACACACACACACACACACACACACACACACACACATATATATAATTTATTGCTAGGCACTATCTATGCTAAATGCTTTTACAATTATTAACTCATTTGATTCTTACAACAATCCTATGAGGTAGAAACAGTTTTTTACAGTTAAGGCAAGTGAGACAAATAGACATTAAGCGACTTTCCCAGGGTTACAGAGCTAGTATGTGTCTAAGAGTGGATTTATACTCTGCTCTTTGTGATTTCAGATATAGCACTCTATCCACTATGTCCCTTTCAGACAAATCTAATAAAAAAGATAAACAAGAAAGAATTTAATGATAATCATAAAAGTTTTAAAAAGTAAAGATAACAATTACAGAACAGGAAGGAAAAGGAGTTTATTTATTGCTCTGCCATGTATGCATTACATCTTTATAAGTATCAGTGACAAAATATAATAAAACATATAGTGATGTAATTAAAGCACTCTTTATGGTAAAATTTATATCTCTACATGCTTTAATCAACAAATGATAGAATGTAGAAATTAATGAACTGGACTTATAATTTAAAAAAATAACAAAATAAGACATAAAATCCCTCTCCAATAAAAAAGCAAAGTGAAAGTTCTGGAAAAAAATTTTTAAAAATTGAATTGATAGATATTAATAGGGGGTGATTGAAAAATAGATAACCTGATTTTTTTTTAAAGAAAGGAAAAACAGGGGCAGCTAGGTGGTGTAGTGGATAAAGCACCGGCCCTGGAGTCAGGAGTACCTCGGTTCAAATCCATTCTCAGACACTTAATAATTACCTAGCTGTGTGGCCTTGGGCAAGCCACTTAACCCTGTTTGCCTTGCAAAAACCTAAAAAAAAAAAGAAAGGAAAAACAAGTTGATTGCATTAAAAATGAAAGAGAAAATTCACATTGAAGAAAAAATTGAGGAAGTAGAAATAATTTTGACTAATTATCTTAATAAAAATAATTTTTCAGAGAAAATGAATACCAAAAAAATAATACCCAGATTAACAAAAAAGATCATTTAAATAAACCAATCTTAGAAAAAGTTATCAATGAATTATCATAGTAAATTCAAGGATGAGATCAATGTACTAATGAATTTAATTATTTTAATTGTTTTAAAAATTTTTACAATTTTTCCCCCAAACCTACAGAAAAGGCAGTCTGATAGTCTTTACATTGTTTCCATGGTATACATTGATCAAAATTGAATGTATTGAGAGAGAAATCATATCCTTAAGGAAAAAATAAACTACAAGAGATAGCAAAATTATATAAGATATTTTTTTAAAAATTAAAAGTAATAGTCTTTGGTCTTTGTTCAAACTACACAATTCCCTCTTTGGATATAGATGGCATTCTCCATCACAGATATCACAAAATTGTCCCTGATTGTTGCACCAATGAAATGAGCAAGTCCTTCAAGATTGATCATCAACCCCATCTTGCTGTTTGGGTGTACAATGTTCTTCTGGTTCTGTTCATCTTGCTCAGCATCAGTTCATGCAAATCCTTCTAGGCTTCTCTGAATTCCCATCCTTCCTGGTTTCTAATAGAACAAGAGTGTTCCATAACATACATATGCCACAATTTGTTCAGCCATTCCCCAATTGATTGACATTCACTCAATTTCCAATTCTTTGCCACCACAAATAGAGCTGCTATGAATATTTTTGTGCAAGTGATGTTTTTACCCTTTTTCATGATCTCTTCAGAATATAGATCCAGTAGTGATATTCCTGGATCATAGGGTATGCACATTTTTATTGCCCTTTGGGCATAGTTCCAAATTATTCTCCAAAAAGGTTGGATGGGTTCACAGTTTCACAAGCAAAGCAGTAGTTGTCCCAAATTTCCCACATCCCTTCCAGCATTGATCATTGTCTTTTCTGGTCATATTGGCCAGTCTGAGAGGGGTGAGTGGTACCTCAGAGATGCTTTAATTTGCATTTCTCCAATCAGTAATGATTTAGAACACTTTTTCATATGACTATGGATCACTTTGATTTCCTTATCTGTAAACTGCCTTTGTATATCTTTTGACCATTTGTCAATTGGGGAATTTTTTTTTTTATAAATTTGACTCAGTTCTCTATATATTTTAGAAATGAGTCCTTTGTCAGAAATATAAGTTGTAAAAATGTTTTCCCAATTTACTACATTTCATTTGCTCTTGGTTACAGTGGCTTTGTTTGTGTAAAAGCTTTTTAATTTAATATAATCAAAATTATCTAGTTTGTTTTTAATGATGATCTCCATCTCTTCCTTGGTCTTAAACTGCTTCCCTTTCCATAGATCTGACAGATCAAACGTATTGTTTGATCTCCTAGTTTGCTGTGCTAATTAATTTTTTTTTCATTTTTTTTAGATTTTTTTTTTTGCAAGGCAAATGGGGCTAAGTACCTTGCCCAAGGCCACATAGCTAGGTAATTATTAAGTGTCTGAGACTGAATTTGAACCCAGGTACTCCTGACTCCAAGGCTGGTGCTTTATCTACTGTGCCACTTAGCCACCCCATGTACTAATGAATTTAAATGAAGCACTGAAACAGCAATTTATTCCAATACTGCATAGACTATTTGGAAAACTGGAAAAGGAATGACCCTTCCAATAATTTTTATATAGTCAAAATTTGGTCTTGATTCCTTAATCAGGAAAACACAAAACAGAAATAAAAAATATAGACTAACATCCCTAATAAATGATGATACAAGAATTTTAGATTAAAGGTTAGGAAGTAAGCTACAACAAAATATTTTTTAAATTATATACTATGACCATGTTGTATTTATTCTAGGAATGTTGGGTTAGTTTCATATGAAGAAGACAGTAAATATAATAGAAATTACATGCTAATACTGATATGTCAAAATGGCTTTTTTCATAGCATCCAATACACACACACACACACACACATATATTTAAATGCATACAATAGAAAGCAAAGAATAAATTACCTTTACCTAGGTATAATAAAGAACATCCATCTAAAATCAAGGGCAAACATTCCCTTCCAGAGCTCTTATGAGGATCAAATGAGATGTACCTAGCATAGTGCCTGGCACACAGCAAATGCCATAAAAATATTATTATTATTATTATTCAGTGTAAAGTTAGAGGTCAGGATACCAATTATCACCATGGTTACTACTTAACATAGTGCTAGAAATTGCTAAAGCCATAAGAAAGAAAAATCATGTGACTTAAAGATGAGCAAAGAGGTATCAAAATGATAATTTTTTTTGTAGATGATACAATAGTTTACTGGAAAACTTTGAATTAATGAAAATTAACTGAAATAATAAACTGAATACAAGTGTAGGATATAAAATAAATCCACATTAAATTATCAGAATTCTTGCATATTTAGCAACAAAACTTAGTAGGAAGAGATAGGAAGAAAAAGATTATATACTGAGGCATACCCAGAATTATATGAATCCTAATAACAAAATACTCTTCCTAGAAAGAGTCCAAAATAAATATTAATTTAGGTAGGTTGAACTAATATAATAAAAAAGATAACATTATCTAAATTTACTTATTTCGATGTTGTACCAAGTAAATTACCAAAAGAGCTAAAAAAATTTAAGAAGAAATATATGACATGGATGAAGATCAAGAATATCATGGAAAAAAATGAAAAAAGTAGGAAGGAAGAGTGGGAAAGTACCATCTCAAATTATACTACAAAAAAGTAACAAATTATTTCATATTGGTTAAAAAATACAGAGGTCAATAAGTGGAAAAGATTGCTAGGTATATAATACACAGAAGCAAATAAATATAATATTTCAAAAAACCCCAGGACCCCAGTTACTGAGGTAAATCCCCAACTATTTGGAAAAACTGCAAAAAAAAATTCCTAACAATACAAAACAAAAACGAAACAACCTCTAGTCTGGCAGAAAATAGGCTGAGTAATATCTCACATTGCATAACAAGAAAAGCCTAAATAAATATGTGACTTATACATAAAATATGAAATCATAACCAAATTTGGAGAACAAGGAGGAAATTATCTTTTTCTTTTATGTCAGAAGATAAAATTACTAATTTCAATTATATAAAATTTAAAAGATTTTTGCACAAACAAAACCAATGCAATTAAAATTAGAAGGGAAACATGGTTAAAAAAACCTTTGCAAGTTCCTCTGATAGAGATCCCTTGTTCAAAATATATAATGAACTAATTGGAATTCATAAGACTAAAAGCCATTGTGTAATTGGAAAAATTGTCAAAGAATATAAATAGTCAGTTTTTAAGGAAGCCATCCAAACTATCAATACACAAATAAAAAAACCGATCCAAACTACTTTTAATCAGTGAAATGGAAATCAAAGCAACCCTGAGGTTCTGCCTAATATGTAACAAATTGGCAAAAATAATAAAAGTGGGAAATGACAAATGTTGGATGGGCTGTAGGACAATAGAAACTGTAATGCACTGTTGGTAAAGTTACAAATTAGTTCAGCCTTTTTGGAAAGCAATTTGGAGATATGTCCAAAATGTTACTAAAACGCACATACTTATCTTTTAACCCAGCAATACTATACTAGGTTTATATACCAAAGAGGGAAAGAAAGAGAAAAGAGCCAATATTTACAGTAGCTTTATTCATAGTAACAAAACAAAAACAACTGGAAATTTACAGGGTATGCATCTACTGGGAAATGGCTGGGCAAATACTAGTATGATGTTTGTCCTTCATTTTCATTAAAAAAAATTTAGAGGTTTTTTTTCTTTTCTTTAAGGTAATGGGGTTAAGTGACTAGGCAATTATTAAGCATCTGAGACCAGGTTTGAAGTCAGGTCCTCCTGACTCCAGGGTCGGTACTCTATCCACTCTGTCACCTAGTCCTTCATTTTCAAAGAAGACTATGCAGGTGAATTTGGGGGGCAGGAAAGAGGCTATGTTAAGTCATCAGCCTCACTTTCTCCTCTAGAGTTATCTAAGTACAGTGATCAGATATGAATCAAGACAGTTGGAGCTTATCCTGGTTGGAGAGACAAGGAGGGTTAAATGACTTGCCCAAGTCACTTCAGCTAATAAGAGACAGATGCTGGATCTGAATTTAGGTCTTCCAGATTTCAGGCACACTGCACCATCTATTATTGTGTCACAAGGAATGACAAAATGGATAATTTTAGGAGAAATTGGGAACACCTCTATAAGGTGATGCAGAGTAAAGTGAATAGGAGAAAATTCATACAAATACAACTTTAGGGGCAGCTAGGTGGCACAATGGATAGAGCACCAGCCCTGGAGTCTCAGGAGGACCTGAGTTCCTAGCTGTGTGACCTTAGGCAAGTCACTTAACTCCATTGCTCTGCAAAAACAAAAACAAAACAAATACAACTTTATATATTAAAAAAAATACAAAAAAAACTTTGAGTCAAATAATTTGTGGAAAGGCTTTATAAAGGTTATTTCATATCTCCCCAGGAAACCGATTACTCAATCAATGCACAACTACCTGTGATGTTTTGTAGCACGACATTGTCCTTTACCATGAGACTTGTGGGGAAATATACTCACTCCAGGAACCACTCCCAAAGTGGTAGCCATTAGTATCAACTAGATCATCTCATAATGTTGCTGTGTACAATGTTCTCCTGGTTCTGATCACTTCACTCAGCATCAGTTCATGCAAGTCTTTCCAAATTTTTCTGAAGTCTAGTTGCCCATGATTTGTTTTTTGGGGGGTTTTGCAAGGAAATGGGGTTAAGTGACTTTCTGAAGGCCACACAGCTAGGCAATTATTGAATGTCTGAGGTCAAATTTGAACTCAGGTCCTCCTGACTCCAGGGCCAGTTCTCTATCCACTGTGTCTCCCAGCTGGCCCTGCTCATGATTTTTTCTTTTTAGGTTTTTGCAAGGCAAATGGGGTTAAAGTAGCTTGCTCAAGGCCACACAGCTAGGTAATTATTAAATGTCTGAGACCGGATTTGAACCCAGGTACTGCTGACTCCAGGGCCGGTGCTTTATCCACTGTGCCACCTAGCTGCCCCCCTGCTCATGATTTCTAACATAACAATAGTACTCTTATCACATTCATACATCATAACATGTTCAGCCATTCCCCATTTGATGGGCATCTCCTCCATTTCCAATTGTCACTACAAAAAAAACTGCAATATTTTTATACATGTGGGACTTCTCACCTTTTTTATGATCTATTTGAGTTATAGATCTAGTAGTGGTATTGTTGAAAAGGTATGCACAGTTTGATTGCCCTTTGGTAATAGTTCCTAATTGCTCTCCAAAATGGTTGGATCAATTCACAACTCCACCAACAATACATTAGTGTTCTAGTTTTTCCACTTCCTCTCCAACATCAATCATTTTCCATTTTTGACATTTAAGACAATTCGATGGGTGTGAAGTGGTACCTAACAGTTGTTTTAATTTGCATTTCCCTAATCAATAATGGTTTGTAGCAT
Source organism: Macrotis lagotis (assembly GCF_037893015.1). Lineage (NCBI taxonomy): Eukaryota > Metazoa > Chordata > Mammalia > Peramelemorphia > Peramelidae > Macrotis > Macrotis lagotis. Next base: position 503,248,765 of record NC_133658.1, read on the forward strand.
TTTTTCAGACTATACATAGCTTTCATTTCTTCATCTGAAAATGACTTGTTCATATCCTTTGATCATTTATTAATTGGAGATTGACTTATATTCTTATAAATTTGACTCAGTTCTCTACATATTTTAGAAATGAGTTTTTTCAGAAATACTAGCTATGAAAATTATTTTCCAACTTCCTACATTCCTTCTAATCTTGGTTGCATTGGTTTTATTTGTGCAAAATGCTTTTAATTTATTCTAATTCATTAATTTAATGTGATCAAAATTATCCATTTTATAATTTATAATGTTCTCTATCTCTAGCTTGGTCGTAAACTCCTCCCCTCTCCACAGATCTGACAGATAAAATAGTCCTTGTTCTCCTAATTGATGAAGTGATAGTAATTTTAAAAAGGGGGGAAAGAAAACATCAATAAAGCATTCTTAAACAAGTAAATCTTAAACTCTAGCCTTGGAATCAGTAAGAGTTGCATATAAATCTTGGCTCTTATTACTTAATAGATATGTAATTTGGATAAGTCATTTCATGCCTCTAAGACTCAGTTTTCTCATCTATAAAATATGACTTTTGTATTACTTATCACCCATCTCAATAGAATTAAGTATTTTGTGAACCTTAAGACCCAGTTCCATGCATGCAAGAGCTATGTGTTGTCTTGTGTGTTCCAGCACCTTGTACAATGTATTGTTAGACACTTAATAAATGTTTGTTGAATTGTCTTTATTTTCAGAAGTCAGCAACAGCTGGGCAGGAAACAGGTAGAGTGGTAGAGATTTGCCAGGAATCACAAATTGCTAGATATAACTTGAAAGGGACTTCCAATCATTCAGGACAACTTCAAAATTTTTATAAGTGAGGACACTGAGATTTAAAGTTGGAGAATGATTTCCCTATAGTCACACAGCTAATAAGTAGTAGAGCCAGAACCCCAAATCTGGTCTTTCCCCTCCAAAAGCAGTGCTGTATCCACCATGATACTGAAGAAACAAATTAGCCCGTCAGAGAGAATAATACATAGTTGTTTCCTGTCCTTTGTTATTCAAGAAGATCAAAATGACATTACTATGTTAGAGATGAGTGTTCAACTGACTGCTCAGAGTGATACAAGTTTGGAATGTTCTACCATAGGTCAGGCACAAATAGTCCATATGAACACATATCTCATGTTTCCTTTGAGCTGCTTCAATTTTGCCTTGCTCATAGAGCAAAGAGCCTTCTCTGATGAGAGCATGTCATGCTGGATTGTCCTGTGCCAGTAACTCCTATGCTGCACAATCAATTCGAAAGTTCATTTTTTATTTTAAAAGATTTCTTTTTTTATTTAATATTTATTTATTCTCATTTTGTACATTGTTTTTTATACATTAATAAAATATTCTTGTTTAAGAGTAAACAAAATACCCCCCCCCAATATAGACTCACTTGAGCGATAAAGTAAAGGGGAGAGAAAAAAATTAAAATTAAAAATAATAATAGTAACAATTGTAGGTATGGTCAGGTGGCACAGTGGATGGAGCACCAGCCCTGGAGCCAGGAGCACCCAAGCCCATATCCAGACCTGCACACCCAACAATCACCCAGCTGTGTGACATTCACGCCACCCCAACCCCAACCAAAAAAAGAAAACAAAGACCTAAAATAAAATAGTAATAATAGTAGGGGTGGCTGGGTGGCGGACAGAGCACTGGCCCTTGAACCAGGAGCACCAGGGTCCGAATCTGGCCTCAGACACCCAACAATCACCCTGCTATGCAGCTCCAGGCAGGCCACCCAGCCCCATTTGCCCTGCACTCCCCAAAATAATAATAAAAAATGTGCTTCAGTCTGTGTTCCAACACCACCAACTCTGTCACGGATGGATCACATTCTTTATGACAAGTCCATCACAAAAGTTACTTCCATATTTTTCCATCATTGCCATTGCTGATCACAACTCCCTCCTTTCGGATTTCTCCACTACCATGTACTATATTTTCCTTCTCCTTTCACTGACTCTGCTGTAGGGTAGCTGAGTGGCACAGCAGACAGATCCCTGGTCCTGGGGCCAAGAAGCCCTGAGCCCCCATACCACCCCTTAGGCCCAGAATCCACCTGGCCCTATGGTCCTGGACAGGCCATCCAATCCTAGCCCCTTGCAAGAAGTTAAAAAGAAAATGTGTTTTATCTGACCACTCTCCCCCCATGGACCATCCTCTCCTCCATCACTCACATTCCCACCCCTTCCCCCGTCCCCACCCTCCTTCTTACTCCAGATGTCTGTACCCCACTGAGTATATATGCTGTTTCCTCTCCTAGCCACCTCTGATGAAATCTAAGATTCCCTCATTCCCCTTTGCCTTCCCCCCCTTCCATATCATTGCAATAGCTCATTGGAATAAAGAAAAATCTTATTATATGAAATATCTTAGCCTATTCTTCCTCTCCTTTTTCTTTCTCCCATTACATTTCCCTTTTTTTAATTAACTGCATTTTTACACCATATTTTATCTTCAAATTCAGCTTTCTCCTGTGCTTCATCTATAAAAGCTCCTTCTACCTGCTCTGTTAATTGAGAAAGTTCATTTGAGTATTATCAGTGTTATTTTTCTGTGCAGGAATACATGCAGTTCATCATTAAGTCCCTCATATTTTCCCCTTCTCCTCCAATCTCTATGCTTCACCTGAGTCCTGTATCTGAAGATCAAACCTTCTGTTCAGCTCTGGCCATTCCAACAGGAACATTTGAAATTCCCCTGATTCATTGAAAGTCCATCTTTTTCCCTGGAAGAGGACATTTAGTTTTAGTGGGTAGTTGATTCTTGGTTGCATTCTAAGCTCTTTTGCCTTCCGGTATATTATATTCCAAGCCCTATGAGCTTTTAATGTAGTTGCTGCTAAGTCCTGTGAGATATTGATTGCAGCTCCACGATATTTGAATTGTGTCCTTCTGGCTGCTTGTAATATTTTCTCTTTGACTTGGGAGTTCTGGAACTTGGCTATAATATTCCTGGGGGTCGGTTTTTGTGGGATCTCTTTCTCAGGGGATCTGTGGATTCTCTCCATTTCTATTTTGCCCTCTGCTTCTAGGATATCAGGGCAATTTTCCTGTAATAATTCTTTGGAAATGATGGCAAGGCTCTTTTCCTGATCATGACTTTCAGGTATTCCAATAATTTTAAAATTATCTTTCATAAATCTGTTTTCCATATCAGTTGTTTTTTCAATAAGATGTTTCACATTTTCTTTTAATTTGTCATTCTTTTGGTTTTGAAGTATTGAGTCCTGATTTTTAGTAAATTCATCAATTTCCCTGAGTTCTATTCTTTGTCTGAAGGATTTGTTTTCCTCAGAGAGCTTTCTTATCTCCTTTTCCATCTGGCCAATTCTGTTTTTTAAAGCATTCTTCTCCTCAATAACTTTTTGAACTGTTTTATCCATTTGACCTAAGCTGGTTTTGAGCATGCGATTTTCTTCAGTATTTTTTGGATTTCCTTGACTAAGCTGCTGACTTCATTTTCATGTTTTTCCTGCATCTCTCTCATTTCTTTTCCCAGTTTTTCTAACTCCCACCATCTTGGCCCGAAGTCTCCCCTCATTTGATTTTTTTTAGGTTTTTTTTTTTTGTAAGGCAAACGGGGTTAAGTGGCTTGCCTAAGGCCACACAGCTAGGTAATTATTAAGTATCTGAGACTGGATTTGAACCCAGGTACTTCTGACTCCAGGGCCTTTGCTTTATCCACTACTCCACCTAGCCACCCCACCCCTCATTTGATTTTCAAAGTCTTTTTTGAGCTCTGTAGTAGCCTGAGCCCAATTTCTGTTTTTCTTGGAGTCTTTAGATGCAGGAGCTTGTGTTTCCTCACCTTCAGATTGTTTTGATTCTTCTTGGGCTCACAGGCAAAATATTTCTCAATGGTGTTCCTCTTTTTTCTCTGCTTGCTCATTTTCCCAGCCTTAGCCTGGTTTTGGGTTGCTTCCTGACGTTTTGGGACACTCCTACAAGGGTCTCAGTTTATGAGGCTCTGTTCTCCCTCCTGGTCTGTGAATGACCACAAGTGCCCCCCTCTGCCACAGGGCTGAGGTGGGGGGGGACCCTGCTGTTCTATGGAGGGGGGGGCTAGACTGCGATCAGTATCTGACTATGGTCAGAACCCCAGAGTCCTGTTCCAGGGACAGAGGACAGAGCTGGGCAGTCTCTCTCTTCACTCTCCTCCCTAGGTTCAATGGGATCATGCCCTGGGGGCTCCTGTTTACTGGCTGTGCCTGCTTCTGTTTCCTGGATCTGGACTGCCTTGGCCACTCTGTTTGCTGTGTGCCCTGAGGTCTGGGCTTCATGTGCTCACTCTGGCAGAGGTCCCCCATGGTTCTAATTTGTGCCCTTCGAATATGTGTCTGGTGCTCCCCAGGGCATAGGTCTGTAAACTCCCCTGCTGCTGTGAGCCCCAGCTCCCAGCACCCTGGGACTGCCTCTGGGAGGCTGAATTTCTTTTGCTCTGGCAGGCCACCCCTCCCACCCTGGGGAGCAGAGCCTTTCTGCTCTTTTCCAGGTTACCTTGAGTAGGAGAACTGCCTCCCTGGGTCTCTCTCTGTGGGTTGTCTCTCAAAAATTTAGAGTCCTTAGTTTAGAAGTTTTATGAGAGAGCACCTAAGACACTATCTGCTCTTGTCACATCTTGGCTCCGCCCCCCCAATTCCAAAGTTCTTAAGAGAATTCCAGGGTGTCCCAGTATCATTTTTTCTGATCCCATTGTAAACACTTGCCCTATGTAAATTCTCCATAAAATAGTCTTGGCAAGCATACTTCTGGCATTTGAACAAATGACCAACCCCACCATAGTTGCACTATCTAGCAAAGTTTGAACACTTGGCAGTTTAACTCAAGAAAGGACCTCAGTGTCTTGTATCTTCTCCTGCCAAGTGATCTTCAGAATTTTCCCAAGATTATTTAAATGGAATGGATTCAGTTTCCTGGCTGGTACTGGTAGACTGTCCAAAGCTTCAAAGATAGATAGAATGAAATCAGCACAATAGGCTCTGCAGACTTTCAGTTTGGTAGTCAGTCTAATACCTCTTCTCTCCCACACTCCCTTTTGGAGTTTGCCTTACACTGAGCTACCTCTGACAGCGTATATGCCAACCTCATTATCAATGTCCATTTCCCTAAAAAAGTACACTGCCAATGTAAGTGAACTTATCCACAGTATTCAAAACTCCATTTGCTGTACCCAATGATTCCACATTTGGATAGTGTAGTGCTGGCTGATGGAGCACCTGTGTTTTCCTGGGTGTTGTTAAGTCAAAATTAGCACAAGCATCAAATGATCCATGCTTTGTTGCTACTCAGCTTCAGAGCAGCATTGAGTGGTCTGTTAAAAATACTACAGAAGTGTTCAGTTCATCTAGTATATTGTCCCTATCGCTAATCAATGTGATTCCATCAGCCCTGAGGAGTTGAGATGTACCATATGTCTTTGATCCATAAATAGCTTTCAGGGCTTGAATTCCCTGAATGAACACAAGAATGAACTGAAGGATGATATGCTAATTCAAGTAGCAAAAAGAAGGCACCCTAGGCAATGAGATGGAATGCCTCCTGAACTTCCCTAGAAACAAAGCAAATGTCTTAACAGAGGTGAGCAATTGGGGGTGATTGGAAAACCTGGGAGGAGGAGTCAGTACATTTTGAGAAAACCAATTTTGAAATTTGGTAAGGTTAGAAGACTGATGACTCGTACCTGGTGTAGTCAATGTTGACAAATATGAAGATATGCAGTAAAATAATTAAATCTATATTCATAAGCACCTTTAAATAAAAGAATCTTTTATGGTTTCTAAGTCTTTCATACAGTGAGACATTTTTTCCCATTAAAAAAAATTAGTCAAAATCCTTAGCCAAAGATTCTGAGTTAGTCTGTAGTGTAGTTGAGCCAAAAAAAAAATGGTTATTTGGTTTAAGAATTACTAAATGGTTTAGAAATTGAGTCAAAAAAAAAAGGAAAGTGATCAGTGTTGGAAAGGATGTGGGAAAGCTGGAACACTAATGCATTATTGGTGGATTTGTGAACTGATACAACCATTCTGGAGAACAATTTGGAATTATGCCCAAGGGCAACCAAACTGTACATACCCTTTGATTCAGCAATTCCACTACTAGGTCTGTATCCTGAAGAAATCATAAAAAAGGAGAAAAGCCCTACATGCAGAAATTTTTTTTTCATGGCAAAGAATTGGAAATGGAAGGGATGCCCATCAATTGGGGAATGGCTAAGCAAATTATAGTATATGAATGTGATGGAGTACTATTGTTCCGTAAAAGAACAAATTTCAGAAAAGCCTAGAGAGATTTAAATAAACTGATGCTGAGTGAGGCGAACAACACCAGAACATTATATGTACATTAACAGCAACATTGGGTGATGATCAACTATGATAGACTTAGTTTTCCTTAGCAATACAGTGATCAAAGATAGTTAAGAACTTGTGATGGAAAATGACATCCACATCCACAGAAAGAGCTATGGAGTCTGAATGCAGATCAAAGCATACTAATTTTCCATTCAAAATTTTTATTTTGTTTTTTTCTTCTCCCATGGTTTATTTTTCCCCTTTAGTTTCGATTCTTCTTTCACAACACGAATAACATGTAAATATGTTTAACAAAGTTATACATGTATAACCTATATCAGATTATTTGCTCTCAAAGGGATGTAGAACTCAAAATCTTACAAAAAGTGAAATTTGAAAACTAAAAAAAAAAGAGGAAAAGAAATTGGTGTCAAGAAATGGAGATTCTAATTCTGCCTAGACATTTGCTTAGCTAAAGCTCAGGGCTCTCAAGTTTCCTTATCTGAAAAATGGAGTCATTACCAGTACTACCTGTTCTCACATGTATCTATATAGAAAACCTTTTTTAAAGGGCTATATGTTTTTTTTTAAGTTTTTTTGCAAGGCAAATGAGGTTAAGTGGCTTGCCCAAGGCCACACAGCTAGGTAAGTATTAAATGTCTGAGACCGGATTTGAACCCAGGTACTCCTGACTCCAGGGTCGGTGCTTTATCCACTGCACCACCTAGCTGCCTCCTAAAGGGCTATATGAATGTGTGATTTGTATCTTAACTTTTTTTGTCTGGAGCTGTGAGTTTATTAGTATAAGGCAGTTCTTTACAAATGCTGATCAGCAAATGTTTACAATTTTAGTCATAGAGAGCTACCTGGAACACTGACTTTATACAGTTAAATGACTTTCTTGTGGTAAAATGTATGTGTCTATATGTGTGTGTGTGTGTGTGTGTGTGTGTCCCAATGGTAGGGCTTGAATCTTAACCTTTCTGACTCCAAGGCTGTCTTCACTAGGTTATTCTTCCTTTCATTAAAATTACTTTAATGATTCATTTACCAGTGTAGAAACCTTCTCTCCTGAGATCTATTATGCTATGCCCATTTTTATGAGGATAAGCAAGTAAAGTGCCTAGGTCTCAAATCAGTTGACATTTGCTGAATGTCCATCATGAACCAAGAAGTATGCTCCAAGAGACCAATATTGTACAATCTTCTAGGAAGAGACTTACAGTCAAGTTTAGTCAGTTAATATAATCAATTGGACCCTGTCTATTTCTGAGTCAAACTGAGAAGAATATGAAGTTTGTCTTTGCATCCCCCTTCCTAGAACCCTATCTCACTTATTCCCCTCTTCCTATCTTGTCTCCCATTTTAGCAAGAACTCATTCTGAGGTTCCCTTCCTAAATAGTTAGCTGGTAACAGCTCTAAGACTCAATCCTCTTTAAAGACCTCTTGTAGAAGGAAAAAACTGTTATTATTAACTCTTCAGGATGGATGCTTTCTCCACCATAGTAGATCTCAACTAAAGATGGATCCCATATGATTTTTATTCATATTTTCCCTTAAAGTTTTTGATAAATAATGATCTCCTAAGAATATAATATGATCCATAGAGGGATGGGAAGAAAATATTATTTCTATTGATTTCTAAGTCTAAAATAAACACAAATACTTATGTGTGTGTTTATTTTATATATTTTATATATTCATATCTATGTTTTTATATACTTATATTTAGCTATATTTTTGTATTTTATATATTCATATATTTTATATAGTTATATCTATTTATACATTATATACTAATATATTTTATATATATTTGTATATTTTGTATATTTATATCTACATATTTATATATTTTAGATATATTTTTATATTTTACATATTCATATATCTATATATACATTATATACTTATATCTCTATATTTGTGTTATATACTTATATAGATATATTTTTATATTTTACATATTCATATATATACATTATATACTTATATCTCTATATTTATACATTATATACTTATATGTTTTATATATTTATTTTCCATATATGTATGCATGTATGTACGTATGCATGCACCGAACAGGAAACTTTACGAGCAGTCGGTGTGCAGACTGGCCCGGTCCGCCAGGCAGCGGCCGCAGCACTCCAAGCTCCGACACTTGGTGTTAGCGGAGTTTGAGGCTGCAGCGTGGGCCCAGGACGGCCCAGGACGGCCACGCCGTGAGGCGGGACAAGCCCGGGCTGCGGGCGGGGCGGCTGCGGCACAAGTCTGGCGCCTCTCGCCCGGTGCCAACCTCCCGCTGTCCCCCCTTTGCCCCAGGCCCTCCTCCCGGACAAAGGGAGCCTTTCTTCCTCGGCGTTGCACGCTGCCCTCCCTCCCAGGCCCTCCAGCGCGGTCACCCGTCTCCCTGCCGTCCCCGCCCCCTTCCAGGCCCAGGTCCGGGCGGCCCCAGGTGGGAGAGAAGGCAGAGGAGCCCTCCCGGGGGGCGGAAGCCTGCTCCGCTCGCGGGCGGCCAGCGTCCCGAGCCCCGCCCGAGGTGTCGGGTAGAATCCCTGCCCGGTCCCCGGCCCCGGCCCCGGCCCCCGGCCCGGGCGCGTGCTGCCTTCGTGCCCCGGCCCGCTCCGCGCCTGCCTTCTCCGTCCTCCATTCCCAGGGCTCCGCTCGGGGCGCTTGCCAGCCACAGCCCGCGGGCCGGCGGCGAGAAGCTCGGGCCTAGGAGAAAGCGCGGCTCCCAACGTGCGCGCCCAGTCCTGCACATCCCAACTCCGAACGCCCCGCTACTCCCTCTGCGGGCGCCGATTGGCCGCGCCGGGCCGGAGCGACGGCTCCGCTGTCCAACCGGAGAGGCGTCCTCCGTCCCCGCCCCTGGGGCCGCCTGCGGGAGCCACACGGCCCCTCGGATTGGGCGACGCCGAGCGGGGCCCGCAGCCCCGACGCGTAGCGTGGAGCGCCGCAGCTGCTCCACTTCTAGCCAGGCTACGTAGGTGAGAGCCGCCGTGTGCCGGCCCCAGCCCGGCTCCTCCGCGTGCCCAGCGAGCGGCTCCCTCTTATTGTCTCCGGCGCCCCTTGCGAGACACAGGCCGGGGGATGGCAGGTGAGTGCGGGCGCCCGGGCGGCAGCGCAGGATTGCCCCGGCCGTCCCCGGGATCGCATTTTTAGCATCCCTGGGTTTTGCCTCGGTTCTGTTTTGTTTTCCCTCCTCTTTAGAGGGGCGTGTGTGTGTGTGTGTGTGTGTGTGTGTGTGTGTGTGTGTGTGTGTGTGTATGTGAATCTATGTGTCTGTATGTGTGAGTGTGTGTGTGTGTGTGTGTGTGTGTGTGTGTGTGTGTGTGTGTGTTAGGCGGGAGTGGAACCCGCGGAGTGCACATGGATGGCTCCGCAGACTGCGCGAAGCGGGCAGGAGCAGAGCGGAGAGGCTGCGGGGCAGAGGAGCCCGAGTGTCAGTGCCGGGACGGGGCGCAGAGGTCCGTCCCGGTCCCTCCCTCTCCCGGAGAGCTCGGGCCGGCCGGAGGCAGCCAGCCTCCCCCCGGCCCCCGGCTCCACGGCCCGCGCTGCCCAGCCAGGGCGCCGCTGCCGAAGAAGGCGCACAATGGGCTTCATGTGGTCAGCCTGGCCGCAGAGGGGAAGGGAGAGCGGGCTGTGGAGCTGGCCGGCGCGGGGGAGCCCGCCGAGGAGGAGGCTTTACAGCGCTGCCACCCTGCCCGCTCCCCTGGGCTTCTCTTAGCTGACGCCCGAGACAATGAGTTGTCACCGGGGGCTGCTCCGGCTTCCCGGGCGCTCCGAGCCGTGCCGGGCGCCCTCTGGCTTGGGAAGCAGGATGTTGGCAATTACGGCTTCTACAAGCCTGGCTTTTCTTCCCTGCCAAACGGCCCCCCCCCGCCCCCCATATTGTCTCCTCATCCCCGGTATGCCACTTGCCGTCGGAGCCGGGCCTGCTTTTGTTTACAGACTTCATCATTGGGTGAGAGCCTGCTACTCCGGGAATCGCCTGGACCCTTTCCTTTTGAGTGGCTGGTAAATGGGTGGGCGATGCCTTGGAGACTGTCAGGTGACTTTCCTCAGGCTCTTTTTCAGAGATGATGATGATGCAGTGCCATGTATTCCTTAATTCCATTTCCCCTTCCATTACCAGCTTGTGTCTTAGCTTCTGAGGAGCGAGACTTCTAGCAAGCTAGGCGGTATCTGTGAATCTTCTTCACCGGACTACGGGGGGCTCTGATTGACCAGAACTGGGGGATTCAGCAGTGCAGATTTCCACAACAGAGGCCCACCATGCTCAAAAGCTTGGGGGAGGAGAGAGAGAGAGAGAGAGAGAGAGAGAGAGAGAGGCATCAAAACTGAGATATTGATGTAATCTATCAGTGCTGACTTTACCATGTCCTTCTCTTCTCCCCCCCTTCCCCCATGCCTCGAGTTAAGGGTTTATTTCTTCCGGCCAACTTCTCCCCCCATTCTCCTTTAAATGGCTCAATGGTATTTTTTGCCTTTAACATCTCATGTTCTGTTTGGGCTTATGCTTAGGTGTTTAATATTACATGCATGCTCACAAATGTAGTATTTCTTTTTTCTGGTTTGTATTTCAATTCGCCTTAGCCTTCAGTTTGCTGTGCTGTTCTTGATATCAGAGAAAGTTGTCTTAGTGAAGATGTAGAACCTTCCATCTCCTTCATCTTGGATGGCTGCTGAGTGGGCAAAATAATGAAGACCCATATATGTGTGTTTATATGTGTGTATACACATACATATATACACACAATTGGAGAGATATGAGCTAAGGTTTTTTGAGAAGAGAAATAAAGGTTTTCTGAATAAATGAGAGCCACAGGAGAAGATAACTTCAGGGAATAAGTTAAAAACTGAGTTGGAGAAAATAAAGCATGAGTAGAAGACTGCCCTTTATGCTTAACCCTGATATCTATTGCCTCTTCCACCTCAATCAAAAATCTCTATCACAAGCACAGATCATTCAGGTATGTTGAATGATTGCCTCATCTGTATTATAGGATCATCTACTGAGAACATGCAATGTCTTCTGTTTCATACATCATCATAGTATTCCCCAAAATTCTTCCCTTCCAGAGAGCCATTCCATTTAAAAAATTGTTTTTTTTAAAAAAAGAGGAAAAAGAATCAGTATAACTGAATGTTGTTTAAAAAAGTCTGAAAACATGTACAATATGTAACACCTGTGGACTTTTCCCCTCCACAAAAGAATAGGTTAGCTGTCTCCTCTCCTCTCTTCGTTCAAGTCTTCCTTGATCTTCATAATTTTGAAATATCTGTTAATTGTCCCAATTAGTACCTTTGCTGATTCCCTAGGATTTTCTAAGTACAATATTTCATTGTTTTGTGGTATACAACAATAACCCATGCCACATGAAATTTTCTTTTTAACCTAACTCTCAACCTTTTCCGGTGAAAAGTTCCTCTAACCTGGTCGTTCTTCTATAAGGTTGATTAAAATACTGATCATCAACATATGTCATAGAATCTTAGAATGGATTGATTATTTCTATCTGTACTTTATTGAACTGTTTTTGACTATAAGGCTAATAACTAAGTTTAAAATTTTAATATTAGTGCTAGTGAAGTTAATTATTGTTACTATCCCAAAATAATTTTGGGGCTTTTTGGGGCATAATAAAAGAATTCTCTGCTTTGTGTAGTTGCTGAGGTCTAGTTTTCCTTCCTTTTAGGGATAAAGTTTGAGAGCAAAAGGAGGTCTGGTTAGGAATTCTTGTTAGCTGACAATTTAACTGTACTCTAATGTTGATCTGAAGGGAACTTGGAGAAAGACTTTTTACTCTTTCAGGACTACTCTATTACTCTCCCCCCCCCCCCATCCCTTTCTAGAAAAGAATGTTAAAACAGCTTTGGTCTTTCTCCTTTCCTATCTCAAGTAACACTATCACACTATGATTAGGGGAGTTCAGAAAAATATGATCATAGACTTAGAGCTGAGAGAGATTGTAGAGGTTGTGGCCTACCGCTTTACATATATATATATATATGTATATACATATATATATATATATATATATGTATATGAAAATTGAAGCATAAAGAGATTGTGACTTGAATAAGGTAACATAGCCAACATCAGCTTATGTTCCTGAACCCAAGTTTTATTCCCTGTTCATTACATCCCACTTTGGGACTCATTTTTCTACTGCTTTTATTCATTATTTTAGGTTCAGATTTCTAAATGGATAGGCTAAGCAAATTTCAGTACAGGAGTTATTGAATACTATTTGCATGATAACCAGTTCCATAACCTTGAGGACCTAGCAATTTTTTTTAAATTTGTAAATTGTTAGAGTAAAAAAGAAATTTTCCATACCTTTCATTTTTATGGATAGAAAGTGTGGTCAGAATAGGTAAAGTCATTTGCCCCGGGTCACTTTGCTATTTAGTGGTAGAACTAAGACTGGAATATAGGTCTTAGATCTTCCTAGGTGAGTGGGCTTTCTACTACACCTGGTTGACCTAAGAGTAGTGTGTGAATGGTAAATGGATGGTACAGATAAGAACATGAGAACATGTAAAACCTATAGTGCTATTTTGTCCAGGAATTAATAATGAAACTAAATCTATAGGGTTGTGCAAAGTGGGGAGGATCTACTGGGAACAAAAAAGGTAAGTTTAGTTTTTGAGTTTTAATAATGTCTCCACTATGAAGGTGGCAAAGGTAACCTTGTTTCTCTAATTAGAATTCTAGTACAACTTTATAAGAAGCTATCAAGACTGAAAGGCTTAAAGTAGTGAGTTGTCTGCTGAGAAAAAGTCTAACTGAGTTTGAAAAAGTTGACCACTGGGCAATGAACTTTTAAAGCCATAGCAATTCCTGAATACTATATATTAAGTTATGTATGGCTTCTGATACTTGTTTATTAAAGGACAAAAACGTAGATCTTTTTAAAAAATTAATTTTTTAAATCTTAGATCTTTTAAAGTAATAACTGTGTAGTATAAGACTTGAAAAAAATAATGATCATATGAGGTTAATCTCCAACTCTATCTACTCTGTCTAGTTATTAGGCTCTCACAATTGAAATATTATCTCATTTTAAAGAACTAAACTTTGTAATATCAAATTTTTACATTGGTGCAAGTGTCTCTAACTAACCCCCTTCCCCCAAACTCCATACCCCAACTATACATTGAAATAGGAATATTAGATTTGAAGTATCTTAATGTTATACTGTCTTTATTGTCTTTTTTTTTCAGATCAAATGTCAGGATCTCATTTCTTCTTTCATTTTATAGTATAAAGATTGATACTGTGTTCTTTGGAGTGAGGAGTCATTGAAAGTGTATTTTTTTTTAACATGTGAGAATACTTTTATTGATCTTTGGTTTGAAAGTTGCTGTATTTCTGATGCAGGCAATACTGTGTAAAAAACAATTTAATGGAATATACCACACCCAAGGGTAAAGGAACAGAAATAACAAAGTTTAAATGTCTTACAGTGATGGAAAGGGAAAATACACAAAACTGATGGTGGGGAAAGTATTTCTTTTGAATCTATAGATACTTTATAATATCTTCCTTGGCATTAGGCTGCATTTTACAGCATCTACATACACATTATCACAACCAGTTTGAAATAAAGAGCTTCTTTCAAATCATATGATTATTTATAGTCATTTTGAAGGCGAATATCTTTTTTTTAAGATTTTATTTATTTTGAGTTTACAATTTTCCCTCTAATTTTACTTCCTTCCCCCACTTCCCACAGAAGGCAATTTGCCAGTCTTTACATTGTTTCCATGGTATACATTGATCCAAATTGAATGTGAGGAGAGAGACAGCATATCCTTAAGGAAGAAACATAAAGTATAAGAGATAGCAAGATCAGACAATAAGATATCAGTTTTTTCCCTAAATTAAAAGGAATAGTCCTTGGTCTTTGTTCAGACTCCACAGTTCTTTGGATACAGATAGTATTCTCCATTGCAGACAGCTCCAAATTGTCCCTGATTGTTGCACTGATGGAATGTGCAATTCCAACAAGGTTGATCATTGCCCACATGTTGCTCTTGGGGTGTACAGTGTTTTTCTTGTTCTACTCATCTCACTCAGCATCAGTTCATGCAAATCCCTCCAGGCTTCCCTGAATTCCCATCCCTCCTGGTTTCTAATAGAACAATAATGTTCCATGACATACATATACCACAGTTTGTTAAGCCATTCCCCAATTGAAGAATATTTACCTTGATTTCCAATTCTTTGCCACCACAAACAGGGCTGCTATGAATATTTTTGTACAAGTGATGTTTTTACCCTTTTTCATCATCTCTTCAGGCCCAGTAGTGGTATTGTTGGATCAAAGGGTATGCACATTTTTGTTGCCCTTTGGGTATAATCTCCAAAGATTGGATGAGTTCTCAGCTCCACCAACAGTGTCCCAGATTTCCCACAGCCCTTCCAACAATGATCATTATCCTTCCTGGTCATATTGGCCAGTCTGAGAGGTGTGAGGTGGTACCTCACAGTGGCTTTAATTTGCACTTCTCTAATAAATAATGATTTAGAGCAATTTTTCATATGACTATGGATTGCTTTGATCTCATCTGTAAATTGCCTTTGCATATCCTTTGACCATTTGTCAATTGGGGAATGACTTTATTTAAAAAATTTTTTACTTATTTCTTTGTATATTTTAGAATTGAGTGCTTTGTCAGAAATATTAGTTGTTTTCCAGTTTATTACATTTCTTTTGATCTTGGTTACAGTGGTTTTGTCTGTGCAAAAGCTTTTTAATTTAATGTAATCAAAGTCATCTAGATAGTTTTTAGTCCATCTTGAAGGCAAATATCTTGCCTTTAAAACTTTTAAACAATCAATATTTAACTTGTGCTTAGGAATTTTCCTAAAGGAAAAAAATGTTATTTTTCAAATAAATAAATTGCATTAGGAAAAATCAACACTGAAATCACAAATCATATTTTCCACAAAATCTCACAGTATTTCCTTACTTGGAAAAATATCTTTTTTAAAAAGTTTAAATCAGCAAGTTATTCCTCAGTCTCAGCTTCATTAGTTTCTTTTAAATGACATACAAATATCTATCAAGAGGATAAAAAGTTTTTTTTAAGAAAGATTTTATTGGGGCGGCTAGGTGGTGCAGTGGGGGGTGGCTAGGTGGCGCAGAGTACTGGCCCTGGAGTCAAGGAGTACCTGAGTTCAAGTCTGGCCTCAGACACTTAATAATTACCTAGCTGTGTGGCCTTGGGCAAGCCACTTTACCCCATTGCCTTGCAAAACAAACAAAAAAAAGATTTTATTTATTTTGAATTTTACAATTTTTCCCCTAATCTTGCTTCCCTCCCCTGCCCCTCAAGAAGGCAGTCTGTTAGTCTTTACATTGTTTCCATGATATACATTGATCTAAGTTGAATGTGATGAGAGAGAAATCATATCCTTAAGGAAGAAACATAAAGTATAAGAGACAGCAAAATTACATAATAAGATAATGTTCTGTTTTTTTTTTTTTAAGTTAAAGGTAATAGTCTTTGGTCTTTGTTCAAACTCCACAGTTCTTTCTCTAGATACAGATGGTATTCTCCATCCCAAAATTGTGCCTAATTGTTGCACTGATGGAATGTGCAAGTCTAGTAAGGTTGACCATCACTCCCATGTTGCTGTTAGGGTGTACAATGTTTTTTGGTTCTGCTCATCTTGCTCATCATGAGGATAAAAAGTTTTTTAAAAAAATCTCTTAATACATTAGTAGCAATAAAGACAAAGCACCATCCTATACATGGTGTAAGAAAATAAAAGGGAAAATAGTAGCTGTGTAGGCTTACGTTTCCCCTGCCCCATAAAAAATGTATTTTTTTTAAATTAAAGTTTCAATGTATATTCTTTTACAGTTGAAGGACTTTCCCCCACTCTATTCCTGCCCATTCTTATCACATTCCTCCTAGGTTAGTGTAAGATCCTTGTCTAGAGAAATTTCCTTAAGGCATTCTCACAAGATCTAGAACTGGAGTTCTTAACTTAAGAAATGGATCTTTTTGAGTGGTGAGGTCTGTGGACCCCTTCTTGGATAATGTTTTTAATTTTTGAAAGCAAGTTTTTATTGTTTATTTGTTATTGTTGTAGTTATTTTCCCCAACATTCTTACCACTTTTCCTCTCAGGAAACCAACCTATATAACAAGTAGTATTTTTAAATATAAAATAAAAAGAAGATATTAGCATGACTGATCATTAAATCAAAAATTCTGAAACCATATACAGTGTACGATAATTATGGAACACCCACCTCTGCAAAGAAGCATGGATTGTCTTCTCATTTCTCTTTTTTTCAAGGAGCATATATTCTTTAAAATTTTGCACCATTTAATGGGGGGAGGGTATTGTTTTTATTGTACTTTGCAAGTTTTTTTTTTTTGAATCTTCTTACTTTGGTGTGCATCAATTCATGTTGATCTTTTGATTCTTCATTGTATCCATCCTGTTCATTATTTCTTCTAGCTAGTTACATTTAATTACTTTTGTAATATAATTTGATTTTGTAACATAATTTGATTATCCATTCTTAAATCTGTGGGCAAATATATGTGTTTCTAATTCTTTGCTACCACATAAAGTGCTGCTATAGTTATTTTTGTGTTCATGGCAACTTTATTCTAATATCAGTGATATCTTTGAACTTGGTAGAAGACTAGAAATGGAAACTCTTATTCCAAAGGGTATGGATAGTTTAGATACTTTTTTTGAATATTTCTAAATTGTGTTTCTAAGTGGTTCTATTGATTCATAGCTCTACCAGCAATGCATGCATATGCCAATTTTTCTATAACCCTTCAACTTTGATTATTCCCAACTTTTGTCTTTGTTGCCAATTTGCTGAGTGTGAGATGAAAACTTAGGTTGTTTTGATTTACATAACACTGATTCTTAGTGATTTGGAGCACTCTTACTTGTGGTTAGTAGTTTTGTTCTTTTGACAACTGTTCATTTTTTATATATAAGGGATGACTTTGGGTCCTAATAGCTAGCATTTATATAGTATCTACTATGTGTTAGACATTTTATACATATTTTTTCATTTAATCTTCACAACCTCAATTCTGGGAAGTAGGTGATATTATTTTCCCCATTTTACAGTAGAGGAAAGTGCGGCAAACAAGAGGTAAAATGAGTTACCTAGATGGACACAGCTAAGAAGTGACTGAGGCTAGATTTGAACTCAGTCTTTTTGTCTTCAGGCCCAGCACTTTATCCATTGGGCCACCTACTTTTGAGAGCTCTCTCTCTCTCTCTCTCTCTCTCTCTCTCTCTCTCTCTCTCCTTCCTCTCCCCCCTCCCTCCTTTTCTCCCTTCCTGTTTCTCTCTTATGTGTACATATATATATATATGTGTGTATGTACTGAATATATTGTACATATATATGTATAAACTGAATATATTGTGCATACATATATATGTAAATACATAACATCTGTTAATCATTTATATTCCTTAAATAGCAGTTATTAAAGAAATTTGATATAAAGATCCCCCCATTCTACTGTTTTCCTTCTTATCCTAGGTCTATTACTTTTCTTTGTCCAGAGACATTTCAGTTTTATGTATCTTCATCTTTTTTATTTATCTAGTTATCCATTTTATCTTCTGTATTTTCCTCTATCTCTTGTTTGGTTAAGAAAATATCTTCTATCCATAGCTGAGAATAGCATATATTGTTTCTTTTCTAATTTTTTTATATTATGATCCAGAATATCTAGGTTATGTATCCATTTATTTTAAAATTGTATTTATTTATTCATTACTTATTTATTTATCATTCATTATTTATTTATTTAATTTTGATTTAATTTGTTTTAAAATTTTATTTATTATTCCAACTACATATATAGTTTACAACATTTTTTAGTAAAGTTTTGAGTTTTATATTTTTCTCTCTCCTCTTCCCTCTACCCTCTCCCTGACAGTGTAATCTAATAGATTGTCTACGTATAACTCTAGGTTAAACATATTTCCATATTAATCATGTTGTGAAAGGAGAATCAGAGCAAAATGAAAAAACTAAGAGAGGAAAAAACCCATAAATTAAATTTTAAAAATTGAAAATAGTAAACTTTGGTCTGTGTTCAGACTCTGTTATATATCTATTTAGAATGTATTGTGAGATGCATTGTAAGGTTTTGATTGGCTTAAAATCTGTCAGACTTCTTTCAGCTTTTCCCAGCAGTTTTTATCAAATAGGGTAGTCTTTCCAAAATAATTTATGTTTTTCTGGTTCATCAAATATTGAGTTTAATATTGATGTTATTAATTTGTTGTCTATGATTCCTTTTAGAACAATAGTTTCTTTGATAATCCTGTTTTTATGTTGCGAATGTTTGTTTAGTTTCTCTGATGTTATGATTTCAATTTCTGCTTTATTTAGAGTGATCTGATACAGACTAAATAAGTCTTTTTTTTAGTTTCTCATTTTTATCCTGTATGTCTTTAGTTTGTGTGTGTGTGTGTGTATCTATCTTAATTCATAGGGTTTTGTTTTCTTATCCAATATTTTATATTCTTTCGGATTGTATAAATATTCACATTTAAATCCTACATATTTAAAGCTATGAGTTAGGTTAATGTTTCTTTCATTTGTCTTCATTTTTTTTTTCTGAATTAGCATTTTTTTCCTTCCTCAATTTCTTTATTTATTTTAGCTTAATCTACTTTAAGGCAATGCTATTCCAACCAATTTTCTTGTTCTCACTTTGACGTACCCCCCCCCCCCCAATAAATTTTCTTCCTTCTTTCTTTAGTTTTGGAGTTTTGCTTTTTACTAGTTTTGCTTATTACTTCTTAGATCTTTCTTCCATTTGTTTAATTCTTCTCTCCTTTTTTAAAAAAATATATTTTTATTTATTTGTTGTTCCAACAATATGAAACAATAGTTTTCACCCACCTTTTTTTCAAGGTTTTGCATTTTACATTTTTCTCCCTACTTCCCTTCCCTCCCTGATTCCCCGACAGAAAGCGATTTAATATAGGTTCTACATGTATAATTATGCTAAACATAGATTCAAATTCTTCTTGTTTTGAAAGAAGAATCAAATCCAATCAGAAAGAAAGAAATACTAGAGAGAAAAAAATAATACAAAAGACAACTTTTAAAAATTGAAAATAATAAGCTTTGATTGGCATTCAAACTCCACAGTTCCTCTCTGGATATGGATGGAATTTTCCATCACAAGTCTTTTAGAATTGTCTTTCATTATTGTACTTGCTGAAATGAATGATCTATCAGAGTTGATCATTACCCAATATTGTTGTGTGTATAATATTCTTCTGATTCTGCTCATTTCACTCAGCATCAGTTCATGTAAGTCCTTCTAGGTTTTTAGTCCCATCTCTCTTGATTTTGTATAGAACAATAGTGTTCTGTCACATTTATATACACCACAATTTGTTCAGCCATTTCCTAGTTGAAGGACTTCTCTTCAATGTCCAATTCTTTGCAATCCATGAAAAGAACTGCTATGAACATTTTTGCACATGTGGATTTTTTATCCTTTTTTGTGATGTCTTTGGGATACAGGTCTATAGTGGTAATGCTAAATCAAAGTTTATGCACAGTTTTATTGCCCTTGGAGTGTAATTCCAAATTACTCTCCAGAAAGGTTGGTTCAGTTCAAAACTCCACCAACAATGCATTAGTGTCTCCCCTCTTCTCCACCTTTTAAAAAAAATTTTCAAGAAAAAATTCCTTGACTCCTTCAATATGTTTTCATGACATTTAAAATTTTTTTTGACATTCACATCTAGGGAAAGCCCCCCCCCCAAACTTCAGAGTCTGAATGTGGAGCAAAGCATACTATATTCACTTTTTAAAATTTCTTTTATGTCTTTTCTTTCTTTCTCATTTTTTTCCCTTTTTAATTCCTCTTTCACAGTATAACTAATATGGAAATATGTTAAATATAATTTTACATGTGCAACTTTTACCAGATTGTCCATTGCCATGGGACAAGTGGAAGGAAGGTGGTTGAAAAATGTAGAACTCATATTTGCAAATGATTGAATGTTGAATACTACTTTTGCATGTCAATGAAAAAAAAATAAAAAAAAATTTTGCAAGGCAAATGGGGTTAAGTGGCTTGCCCAAGGCCACACAACTAGGTAATTATTAAGTGCCTGAGGTCAGATTTTAACTCAAGTACTCCTGACTCCAGGGCTGGTGCTCTATCCACTGTACTACCTAGCCACCCTGAAAAAAATCAAATTTAAAACATTTCATTTTCTTTAATTTTTCCTCAAAAGGTTATTTTTTTAATCTCTTTATTTGTTTTCACTGTCTTTTATTCTTTCAGTCATGGCCCTTATGCTTATTTAGTCTTTGTATTCCTCATGTGATTAAAGCTTCTAAGGTATGTATTTTGTGTTCCTTTTAAACACTTGACAAGTTGTTATTGCCTTGTAAATCTTGTACCCAGCTGCCTTTGTCTGTGGTGCCTTATTCTTAGAAATACCAATTCCTGCAGGTGATAGAGAGGATGTTGCCCCAAAGTAGGAATTTTCCTTTGTCTTTGATTATGCAATTCATTATTAACCTTTGCCTGCCCTCTGGTCTTTTCTCCTCTATTTACCCCTAGCTTCCTGCCTTTCCTGGATGTCATTTGCTTTCAGAAGCTCTTGATTCCCCTTCACATGAGGTAGGATGTCACAGAAATCCCTGATCTGCACTGTACAATTCCTATCTTCCTTCCCTCTGTAGGAGCATTCATCATCGATACCCCTTACCATCACAGAAACAAGATTTTCATCTTTCTTTTTCTATTTCACTCCTCTTTACCTCCTTGCTCATTTTCCCATAGGCTCTGTTCTTAGTGAGAGGCTACCATAGTTGTTTTCCCTTCATTGTTAACCTTTGCTTAGGTTAAAACAAATATTCTGCTCTATTTTTCCTTTTTCTTTCCCTATTTTTACCCACCCTTCAATTTTGTAATTTAGTCATACAATACATTGATTCACCTGTAAGTGGGATGTTGAAGGGTTTAGTCCATGATGTTTCAGGACTATTTCTTCACTATCATTTCAATTTGACTTCAATCACTCATTAAGAGTTCTTGGTTTCAGACACCATGAAGAGAGCTGAAATTTCTTTTTTTTTCATGTGTATAGTTCTTATTTTGGAGAGGTTTGAAAGGTGTAAGGATTGGAGAAAATTATTGCTTCTTGTTGGTCATGTGAATTAGAACTATTGTTCTGGGGATTCATTAGCTTGCTGTTTAAACTTTTTCTGCAACTCCCCAATATCCTTGGTGTTCCCTTAGACTCCAGGGGAGGTTTCATCTAAGGGAGTTTTATTTCAGCAGAAACTAGAAAGTTTTTATTCCATTTGTGCTGATTCCTAAATTTTATCTTCACTCTTGCTTCTATCTTTCTCTAGAGTCTCAATCTTAGCAGAATTCAATGTGTTCTCCAATGAAGCGTCCCATTTTTAGTCTCTATCCCCTTATTGCAGTGCCATATTCACTTTTATTGTTATTAGCTCCAAAATTTACTTTTTTTTTTGCCTTCAAGTATCTTCAAACATTAAATATAGGTATATATGTGTATATGTTTATATATGTGTATTTACCTCTTACATGAGTTGCTCAGTACAGAAGCACAATTTTATTTCTCTTTTCCTTGTATTGATGGTCCAGCTTTTTTTTGGGGGGGGTATTTAATTTTATTGTTTTGTAAAAAAAGACAGTTCTTTGACAAGCTTCATACAGAGTGAAATGAGAGATTCCTCCTTCTCCTGACCATATTTTGGCCACAGAATACAATGTTCCCTTTCTTTCATATCACTCTTATTCTGCTTTAACAATGAATTTAACCCTAAAGTCACTAAAGATAAACCCTGCTGACAAACACCAAATATTCTAAGATGAGCCTCGCTCAGCTAGTCCAATGATTCAGGTTTAGAATTAGAATGCAATGATCATAATATTGAGTTTAAAAATATAATTTATAATTAAATTAAAAGAAAATATTACTTCCCTTTGCTTCCTTGTGCACCACAGTCACATAGACAACACTTGGTCTATAAGCATTCCAAAGTGGCAATCTCCTAAAATACCTGGAGCAGCAATTTCCCTTGGGCTAGACCTTTTATGCCCAGAGGAACCAATGTGAAACCTTTTACTTGATCATTTGATCTCATCTTCTCATGCTTCTTCCAGGAGTGCTAAAAAAGTGACTTCATTTTTTTTTTCTAATTTTCAACTCCTGAACTGTTGGCTCTTTCCCTGTTACCCATAAATATACTCATATCTTCCCCATCTTCAAATGACCTTCATTTGGACCTACTATTCCCTGAAATTATAGTCCTATATCTTTCTTCCCTTTCCCAGCCAAATTTTAAGGGACAAGGAAAGAAATAATAAGCTGTCTATATTAATTTCTTGCTACTATACCCCCTTGAAACCTGACTTCTTTCTCCTTTAATTTGCTGAAACTGCTCCAAGATCACCAATGATCTCTCTCTTGCTAAATAAAAATGAGTTTTCTCAATCCTTGTCCTTTTGCCCTCTCTGTAGCATTTGATACTATTTTTTCTGCATACTTTCTCTTGCCTATTATTGTCACAGGTTCTCCCATCCTTCTAGTCTCCTAGGTTTATAACTTGGTCATTATCCTGGACTCTTCAGTCATTCTGGCTCAGGGATTTGTTGAAACCAAGCTTGTCTTGGCCCAGGAGAGTAAGTTGTTAACTTTTCATTGTGTTAATTTACACACCTTAAAATCAACAAGTTCTAAAGATCAGGAGTTGATTTGTTATTTTATTTATTGACTAGACTTAAGGAAAGTGATGGAGAAAATGTTAATTTTGATTAAACTTAAAAGCAAGTTGTGTGTACATTTTAAAAATTCATTTATTTTAAAAATCCTTTTAAAATTTTGAGTTACGGTTGCTCCCCATCAAATGAAAAGACAATCAATGTGATTTCAATTATACATGTGAAATCATATAAAACATATTTCCATATTAGAAAAATTTAAAAAATAAGAAAGCAAAAAAGAAGCTGAGAAAATAATGCTTCAGTTTGTAGTCAAAATTCATCAGTACTTTCTTGTGGAAGATGATAGCATTTTTTTATCATGAGTCCTTTCGAATTGTCTGTGATCATAGTATTGATCATCATATAATGATGATCAGTTGATCATCATTATAGCATTATTGCTATTGTACACAAT
Source organism: Macrotis lagotis (assembly GCF_037893015.1). NCBI lineage: Eukaryota > Metazoa > Chordata > Mammalia > Peramelemorphia > Peramelidae > Macrotis > Macrotis lagotis. The sequence continues at coordinate 503,272,293 of NC_133658.1, forward strand.
GATCTCCCAGCTCTTTATACTTCACTTTTTTTTTTAAAGTTTTTGCAAGGCAAATGGGGTTAAGTGTCTTGCCCAAAGCTACACAGCTAGGTAATTATTAAGTGTCTGAGACTGGATTTGAACTCAGGTACTCCTGACTCCAGTTCTGTTGCTGTATCCACTACGCCACCTAGCTGCCCCATATACTTCACTTTGCATAGTTCTTTTTAAAAAAAATTATTTATTTTCTTTTTTCTTTTTTTTTGAAAAATAAACAAATCCTTTTATTCATGAAGGATATGAGAATAAATTGAAAGGCAAGATGGTTGACACTGTGGGTTTAGTCTCACTTCTCCAGCAAGTCTGAGGCCCAAAGGGAGGGTCAGTGGCCTTGCCCTCAGCTGGAAGGCAGGGATGCGGGTGGAACAATGGCATCACTGGGACAGGAGAAGGCATATCAGGTGATATGGAGTAGTTAAGATACTAAGAGAGGTGTCAAGAAGCGAGGCCCTCAAGAACACGATGGTGTTTGGACCCCAGTCCCCCTGACCTCAGGAGTGAGTTCCCTGGGGAAATCTCGGAAAGCTAGGCTAGGGGCTGGAGCACTGTTTTGTTCAAGGACAGTATTTGTAGAAAACTGCCCCCCCCCAAGTGTCTGCCCAAAGATGATGGTGGTGGGGTGGGGAGGACAATTCTTTTTCTAGAAACAAACATTTAATTAAACAGCCAAACCAATAAAAGGCTTATAATGCAGCCAAACAACAAGGCACTATAGGCAGGACCAGGAGAAACTAACTGGGCCACGGAGGTGCTCTTCCCTGGACCTCTAGCAAACAAAAACAGGAAGATATCCCTGCGCCCCCTGCCCCATTCATCCCAGAAGACAGGCTAGAAAACAAGGGTGAGAGGCAGAGAAGGTCAAAATGGGGGGCGGGGAGGATTCAGCCTCCTCCACCCAGGGCCCAGAAGCGGCCCTCAGTACTGGAGACGGAAGGGGTTGTCGTTATCGGCCTGCATGAAATAGTAAAAGAAGGCCAGAAATAGGGCAAACCCAATGAAGAGAAGGAACTGGATCCAAAGGGGCACCATTCTGTCATTCTTTCTGAGATGAGCCCTAGCGCTTTGCTCTGGTCTAATGGCCTGGTGGGCTGCCACCTCGGGAGGGAGGGAATGCCAACTGAAACTTGAGGTGGTCAAGGGAACTGAGGTAGAAGCGGAAAAAGAAGAAGAAACAGCTGGGCTGGAAGAGAAGACCAAGTCAGGGTTTGATTCGGGGATGGCTCCATAGCGAGAAAGACTTAGGTAGGTCTTGTCGTCCCGGTGGAAGTAGGCCTGGTGGCTGGCCATGTTCTCCTCCTGCTCTGAGGAGTAGAGGATATTCTCTCCTACCCAGGGGCGCCGGCAGTGGGTGGATGTCCTGGCACTGTCACTGCTGTAGCTTGTCCTGGTTAGGGGCTCCTGGAAGCCGGTCCTGGCCGTGGCTGCCAGCACGGGGGTAGTATCGGCATCCCCATACATACTGGTGGTTGAATAACTCTCTTTGTCGGAATTGTCGTAGTCGCCGTCTTCCAGGTCGTCCTCGTTCTCCTTTTCTGTTTGAGCTTCACCTTCGACGGCTTCTGTATACTGGTAAGCAGAGCTGCCAGGCCCGGGGCTCAGCTTGGTTCTCAGGCTTTCATATTCGTAGAGTTTCTTCTCATAGAGTTTGCGGGTCGTACCCACGACGGGCCCGTGGGGGATGTTGTAGAGTCTGAGCATCCTGATCAGTTCCTGGTCGGAGAGGCGGCGGTAGCCCTCCATGGGGGGCTTGGGGGAGACCACAGCCTGGGACACGAAGGGAGGCCGGAGGCGGGGCGGGGGTGGGGGGCTTGGCCGCCGGGGTCCGGGCCCACCTCCGCGAGGGCACCTCAGCCCGCGAGCCCCAAGGGCGGCGCAGCGGGAAGGCTATTTATTTTCACATTACTGAAATAGTCTTGCTGTAAAAGTAAACATAATTCCCCCCCCCCCACAAAGATAGAGAAACTGCAAGAAAAATAAAGTGAGAGGAAAAAAAAAGTGTATCTAAATCTGTGTTCGAGAAGTTGCTTCAATATTTTTTCCCCAAAGTTATTGCTAAATGTATTTCCCTGCATTTCCCCTCCATCCTATTCCTCCCCACCCCTATTTATTCTATTCTCCCTCTCTGTCCTTTCACTTGAACTCTCCTCAAAAGAGTGTTATATCTTTCTCCCATTATTTTCCCTCTCTCTTCTATCACCTATATACCCCCACCACTCTTCCTGTCTCATTTCTCCCATCCCTTTTCTCTCCTTTTTCCTCTATGGTAAGATAGATTTTTATACCCTTTAGTGCGTGTATGTTATTTCCTCTCTGAGCCACTTCTGATGAAAATGAAGGCTCACTCATTCCTTCACCTCTCCCCTTCTACTTTATTGCAAAAGCTTTTTCTTGCCTCTTTTTCCATGAAATATCTTAGCCTATTCTTCCTCTCTTTTCCATTTCTCCCAGTACATTCCTTTCTCATCCATTAACTTCATCTTTTTTTTTGCAAGGTAATGGGGTTTAAGTGACTCGCCCAAAGTCACACTGCCAAGTAATTATTAAATATCCGAGGCTAGATTTAAACTCAGTTCCTCCTGGGCTGGTGTTCTAACTACTTTGCCATCTAGCTGCCCTGTCATTAACTCCATCTTTATAATATATTATACCTTCATATTCAGCTCCCTCCCATGCCTTGTCTATATATGCTCCTTCCAACTGCTCTAATAAATGAGAAGCTTCATATGAGTTATCAATATCATCCCATGTAGGAGTACAAGCAATTCAACATCATTAAATCCCTCCTAATTTTCCTTTCCATCCACCCTCTCTATAACCTTAGCCCTGTACTTGAAGATCAAATTTTCTGTTCAGCCTTGGTCATTTCAACAGGAACACTTTAAAGTCTACTATTTCTTTGAATGTCCATCTTTTCTCCTGAAAGAAAATGTTTGGTTTTCTGGGTAGTTGATTCAGTGATTGTAATCCAAGCTCCTTTGCCTTCCTGAATATATTTTAAGTCTTACAAACCCTAAATTTAGATGCTGCTAATCCTGTGTAATCCATTATTATTATTATTATTATTATTATTATTATTATTATTATTATTAGTAGTAGTAGTAGTAGTAGTAGTAGTAGTAGTAGTAGTAGTAGTAGTATTTTAGGTTTTTGTAAGGCAGTGGGGTTAATTGGCTTGCCCAAGCTAGGTCATTATTAAGTGCCTGAGGCTGGATTTGAATTCAGGTTCTCCTGACTCCAGGGCCTATGCTCTATCCAGTGCACCACCTAGCTGCCACTCCACTGCACCACCTAGCTGCCCCAATTTTGTGTAATCCTGAATGTAGCTCCACAATATCTGAATTGTTTCTTTCTGGTTGCATTTAATATTTTGGCTTTGACTTGGGAGTTCTGGAATTTGGCTCTAAATTCCTTGAAGTTTTTATTTTAGGATCTCTTTCAGGAAGTAATTGGTGAATTCCTTAAATTTCTATTTTACCTTCTGCTTCTAGGATAGCAGGGTAATTTTCCTGGAGAATTTCTTTAAAAATGAAGTTGAAGCTCTTTTCCTGATCATGACTTTCAGGGAGCCTAATAATTTTTTCATTCTTCTGGATCTGTTTTCCAGGTCAGTTGTTTTTCCAGTGAGATATTTCACATTTTTCTTCTGGTTTTTCATTCTTTTGGTTTTATTTCTTGATTTCTCAAAACTCCTCAGCTTCCCTTAGCTCTATTCTACATTTGAAGGAGTCATTTTCTTCAGAGAGCTTTTTGGTCTCCTTTTCCATCTGGCCAATCCTGCTTTTTAAGATATTGACCTTTTGAACTGCTTTTTCCATTTAACCTAACCTGCTTTTTAACATGTTATTTTCTTCAGTATTTTTGGGTAACTCTTTCACTGAGCTGCTGACTTGATTTTTATAATTTTCCTGCATCTCTCTTATTTCTTTTCCCAATTTTTTCTTCTACCTCCCTTACCTGATTTTAAAAATCTTTTTTGAGCTCTTCCATAGCCTGAGACCAATTCCTATTTTCCTTGGAGGCTTTGGATATAGAAGCTTTGAGTTTGTCATCTTCTGAGTGTGTGTTTTGGTCTTCCATGGGACCAAATCTGAGTATGGGCAAAGCACAAGAGTCCTGCCCCAGGGATAGTGGAAAGAACTCTGCAGTCTTCCCCAACCCCCTTACCATCAGTGAGCTGAGTGCCCTGGAAGTTGCTGCTGGGTAGCTCCAGTTTCCTGGGGCAGAACTACACTCAAGCCCCTGATGAGGCCTGCACTGGCCTGGGTTCCATGCTCATTCTGGTGTGGCAGAGTTTTCCTGATGACCTTCCAAGTTGTCCTTGGCAATCTCTGGGCTGAGACCTGAAAACCAACTGCTGCCACTGGCTCAAATGCCCCCAGGCACCTAGGTGCCCAAGGGCTGTTCCTGGAAGACTGGAGCTAGTTTGCTCCTCTTCCAGGCTGTGCTGCATTACTTTTCAACCCCAGTGGTACAGATCCTTCCTGAGGGTCTTCCAAGTTGTCTTGGGTTGAAAAATGGTTTCACTCATTCCTTTTATCTGTTCCATCACTCTAGAATTTGGTTAGAGTCGTAAAATTAAGGCTTTGGAGTGGTCTGCTTTGCCATCTTGGTTCCACCCCCAGTTCATATAGTTTCTGTCAGGTTTTTTTTTGAGGTTACCTCCTTCATCATTTCCTAGAATACAATCGTGCTCCATCACAATCATACACCATTACTTGTTCAGCCATCCCCCAATTTGTGAGCATTCCCTTGATTTCCAATTCTTTGTTAACATAAAATGAGCTTATATAAATCTTTTTTCTTGTACACATAGATCCTTTCCCTTTTCCTTTGTTCTCTTTGGGATATAGACCTAGTAGTGAAGATGCTAGTTCAAAGAATATGCAGAGTTTGATAGCTCTGGATATAATTCCAAATTGTTTTCCAGAATGGATGGGCCAGTTCACAATTCCATATTTTCCCCCCTCATCCCCTCCAACATTCTTCATTCTGATAGGGATAATGTGGTATCCTCAGAATTGTTTTAATTCCCTCTTTTCAATATGACTATAGATAGCTTTGATCTCTTTTTTCTGAAAACTGTCTTTTCATTTTTTTTATCATTTGTTAATTGGGAATGGCTTTTATTATTATAAAGTTGACTCAGTTCTATATACTAATATATTTATGAGAAATTTCACCCTAAGCATATTAGATTGTACTCCAGCCCTTTATTTTAACTGAGTCTGTCTTTTTTGTTGTAAGTGTCTTTTGTGTAAACAGTGTATTGTTGGGTTCTGGTTTCTAATTCATTCTTTCAGCTTCCATTTTAGGGGTGAGTTCATTGTATTCAGATTTGCAGTTATGATTATTAACTGTGTTTTTCCTCCATTTGATTATTTTCTTTCTCTCTTTTTGTTCTGTTCTTTCTTAGCAGGACATTTTGAAGTCTTTTTTTATTCTAACTACTGCCTCCCTTAATTCAGTCTCTCCCTTCCCCCCAAATCTTTTATCCCCTTTCTCTCTTAATTCCTTATTAGCTAAGTTACATTTCTATACACAACTAAATGTGTAGTTATATTCATCCTTGTTTGAATTAATTCTTTTTTTTTTTTGCAAGGCAATGGGGTTAAGTGGCTTGCCCAAGGCCACACAGCTAGGTAATTATTAAGTGTCTGAGACCACATTTGAACCCAGGTACTTCTGACTCCAGAGCTGGTACTTTATCTACTGTGCCACCTAGCCACGCCCTTTGAATTAATCCTTATGAGATTGAGGTTCAAGCATTGCTTGCCACCCCCAACTCCCTATTTCTCCCTTCCATTGTAAAAGCTATTCTTTATGTGACCCTTTTATGTGACAAAATTTTCCCCATTCTACTTTTCCCTTTCCCCTTTCTCTTAGTGCATCCCTCTTTCTCACCCTTTCATATATTTTCTTTGAGATCATACCAATATAAATCCATACCAATATAAATCTCTTTAACTGCCCTAAAGATGGTAAAATTCTTAGGACTTGCATGTATCATCTTTCCATAAAGGAATGTAAATAGTTTATTGAGTCCCTTATGATTTATCTGGAGTGTTTGCCTTTTTATGCTTCTCTTGAGTCATGTTTGAATGTCAGGGGTGTTATTCAACTCTGGTCTTTTCATCAGGAACGCTTGAAATTCCTCTATTTTATTAAAAATTCATTTACCCCCCCCCTCGAAATATGACACTCAGTTTTGCTGGGTAGGTTATTCTAGCTCCTTTGCCTTCTGGAATATAATATTTAAAGCCTTCTATTCTTTTAATGTTGAAGGCACTAAATCTTGCATGACTCTGACTATGGATAGCTTCATGAGATTTTCTCCTTGACCTGGAAAATCTAGAATTTGGTTATAATATTCCCAAGAATTTTCCTTTTAGGATTTCTTTGAGGAGATGATTGATGGGTTCTTTCAGTGTTTATTTTACCCTCTGGATCTAAGGAATCAGGGAAATTTTCCTTGATTATTTCTTGGAATATGATGTCTAGACTCCTTCTTTGATCATGGTTTTCAGGTAGTCCAATAATTCTTAAATTTTCTCATCTTGATTCTTTTTTTCCAGGTCAGTTTTTTTTAGTGAAACTTCACTTTTTAAAAATTCTTTTGACTTTGTTTTATTGTTTCTTTTTTTATAAAAAATTTTTTTAGGTTTTTTTTTGCATGGCAATGGGGTTAAGGGTTAAGTGACTTGCCCAAGGTCACACAGCTAGGTAATTAGTAAATGTCTAAGGCTGGATTTGAAGTCAGGACCTCCTGATTCCAGGGCCAGTGCTCTATTCACTGCACCATCTGGCTGCCCCTGTTTTATTGTTTCTTGATGATTTGGAATAATTAACTTTCTTTTTCTTTTTCTTTTTAAATTTTTTTTTTTATTTAAGGCAATGAGATTAAGTGACTTGCCCAAGGTCACATAGCTAGGTAATTATTAAGTGTCTGAGGTCACATTTGAACTCAGGTCCTCCTGACTCCAGGGCTGGTGCTCTATCCATTATACCACCTAGCTGCCCCAAGTCACTAACTTTCACTTGCAGAGTTCTAATCTTTAAGGAATTCTTTTCTTCAGAGGCATTTTGTTGTATTTCTTTTTCTAATTGATCAGTTTTTCTTTTTTAAGTAGTTCTTTTCTGCAGTGAATTTTTATGTTTCTTTTACTATTTGAACAATTCTGTTTTTTAAGCTATTATTTTCTTCATTTTTTGGGGCCTCTTTTACCAAACTATTAATTCTCTTTTCATAATTTTCTTGCATTACTCTCCTTTCTTTTCCCAGTTTCCTATCTACCATGCTTATCTTTAAGTCTTCCAGAAATTCCTATTGGGCATGGGTTCAATTAGCATTTTTTTTTGAGTCTTTCTTTGGTAGCTTTTTTCCATTGTGAGATTGTTTTGGTTTTCCCTGACACCATAATAGCTTTTTTATGGTCAAATTATAATTTTTTATTGTTGTTTGATCATTTTCCAGCTTATTTCTGGACTTTGAATTTTAGCATCAGATTCTACTCACCTGGGATTGGGAAGGCATTGTTCCAAGTTTCAGGCTTTTTCATGCTACTGTTTTCAGAGTTTGTAGTGTCTGTAAGATTTCGGTACTCCAAGATGGAGTAGTTTGTGGAAAGGTGTGGTCATTGCTCTTCTGTTTTGCACTCTGGTCTTTACCAAGAGAGGGGCCCCTGGTTCCCTTCAGCTGCATATGCTAGAACTCTGCTTTGGTATTGTAACCAGGGCCTTTAGTCCCTTATGATTATTCACCACTGCCCCTCTCCATCTTAAAACTGTGATGCACAATTGCATATGGGCAATAGAGTTGCCAGTCAGTGCCAACTGTACACAGTGCCAGCAAAGGGTCTCCAGTAATCGCTTTCTGAGCAGTTGTCTAATCCCCTCATGTCTGGTCTGAGAGCTCTTGAACCTGTTGCTGCAACTGGAGCCACCACTGCATGTATGAACTCTAGACAGACTTCCAGTAAAGTTACAGACTTCTGCCTACATTGTTTTCTTAGTTGCAAAAATTTCTCACCGAGATATTTTGTTACAAAATTTTCTAGTTTTTTTGGGTTGTTGTAGCAGGTTTAGTATATTTTTTTAAAACAGTCCTGGACTGAATGAAGATATTAGTAGATGATTTTTTTAAATCTAGTATATTTTTAGAGCTTTACTGTATTGTGAGGGATTTGGGATCTTTTAGGTCCTAACATTCTTCATCTTGCCTCTTCTCTCTATCACAATATCCTCTATCCTTTTTCCTATTATTTATTGAAGAAATATGAAAATTGTGATGACTTTATGGGTTATTTAGTATATTGGTTTTCTGAAATTGTTTATTTCTTGTTTTTGTTGATTTTCCTATTTATAAATCAAGCAGCATTCTATCTGCAAGTACTTTAATCTGTGTAACAATTATTCTTTTGATTTTTTCTTGTTTTTACCTTAGCTAGTATTTCTAGAAATATGCCAAAAAAAAAAAAGGTGTGAAATGGATCCTTTCTCAATTAATTTTCTTGGGACATGATTTGTGTATTATATATCATGACCCTTGGATTTGAATAAATGTTTTCTATTTAGCTAAGGAAAAACCCTTCCATTCCTATATTTTTTACTATTCTAAAGCCAAATGGGTGAAGGAGCAAAATCTTTTTCTGTATATATTATTCTAACTATATGGTTTTAATTTCTTAAAGATGATTTATGAGAATCATGGTTTTGGTCTTGGAATCAGAATGGAAGAATTGGATTAAAGTCCTGTATATGGGGCAGCTAGTTGGCACAGTAGAGGGCAGCTAGGTGGTGCAGTGGATAGAGCACTAGTCTTGGAGTCAGGAGTACCTGAGTTCAAATCCAGCCTCAGACACTTAATAATTACCTAGCTATGTGGCCTTGGGCAAGGCACTTAACCCCATTGCCTTGCAAAAACCAAAAAACATAAAGTCCTCTGTATGATCTATACTTTCTGTGACCTCAGACCAAAGTAGCTTAACTTCCGATCACTTCCCATAACACTTGAAAACATTTCAGAACAGTTGCTAAAATGCAACAGTAGAAATAGTTTTCACACTGGGAGTTACCTGTATCAGTGAAACAACAGTATCAGATTAGAAATGGCAAAATACAATTTATCATGCCATTTTTTCCCCTCAATATTGAATTCTTTTTGGATTCTTGAATATCAGCTATTTTAAATGATAGTGGATGAGTCTTTATGTGTTATTTTATTTTATATGTTGTTTTATTTTATTCTATTGATATTTTGTTTAATATTTTTACATCGATATTTGTTAAGAATATTGTTTTAGAGTTCAATCAACAAACATATATTAGGCATTTTGTTCTAAGCACTGTATAAATGCAGGAGATGCAAAAAGAACTAAATGACAGTTCCTGTTCTCAAGGAAATCAGAAATGAATGGGGAAGACAGCATATAAAGAAATATATACAAATCAAACTGTGCACAATCCATATACAAGATTATTGGAAATAAAAACAGAAGGAAAGCAAAAGAATTGAGTTATTGGAAAAGAATTCATGTAAAGGATGAAATTTAGTTGGAACTTAAAGGAAGTCAAGGAAATCAGGAGGTAGAATTGAGGAGTGAAAGCATTCAAGGAATGGTGACAACCTGAGAATATGCCCAGAACTGAAAGATGGAGTCTCTTGTTTATGGCACATGCAGGAAGACCCCTATTACTGATTGAATATGGCAGGAAGCAAGGTGCAAGAAGACTGAAAAGGTTGAACAGTGCTAGGTTATGAAAGGTTAAACCAGAGCATTTTATATTTAATACTGGAATCATTAAGGAGCCACTGGAGTTTATTGAATAGAAGAATGACAAGATCAGACTCAGACTTTGGGAAAAATCACTGGTGGCTGAATGGAGAACGAATTGGATTAGAGAGGCTTGAGACAGGTAGACCCACTGCAAGACATTGCAATGTTCTGGATGTGAGGTTATGAGAGCCTGCACTAGATTAGTAGCAGTGTTAGAGAGAAGGGATACTGTAAATGTAAATTGATAGGCCTAGGCAACAGATTCAGCATGGAGAGGGTTGAGAGATAGCAAGAGGTCTAGAATTACCCATATATTGTGAACCTAAGGGACTGGGGGGGTGGGGAGAATGGTGTTGCCCTTTACAGTAGTAAAAAAGGTAAGAAGAGAGGAGAGTTTTGGAGGAAATATATATTGAGTACTGTTTTGGACTTATTAAGTTTAAGATATCAACTGGAAATCCAGTTTGAGATGTCTAAAAGGTAGTAAGAAATGGGAGATTGGAGGTCAGCAAAATGGTTAGGGAATAGAATCAAAAGATGTGTGGATAATCAACATAGAGATGGTAATTAAATTTATGGGAGCTGTTGAGATCTCTAAATGAAGTAGCAGAGAGGGAAGAGAAAAGAGGTCCTAAGACCAGTCCCCTGGGAGACATTCAGGCTTACTGGATGAAGATCAGCAAAATAGGCTGAGAAAGAGGATCAGGTAAGAGGTGAACCCGGAGAGAACAAAAATATGAAAACCTAGAGAGAAGGTAACATCAAGGAGAAAAGACTGATGCAGTGTATAAAAGCTACAGAGAGAACCAAGAGAACAAGGACTGAGAAAAGGTCATGAGATTTGGCAACGAAGAGATCATTGGTAAGTATAGAGAGAGCAGTTTCCCTGGAATAAGGTTGGAAACCAGAACATAAAGAATTAAGAAGAGAGAAGAAAATGGAGTCACTTATTATAGATGGTACTTTCAAGGAGTTTAGTTACAAAGGGCAGAAGAGATTTAGGATGATAGGACTGGAAGGGTCACATGAAGTTTTTTTTTTTCATGATTGGGGAAATATGGGCAAGTTTGTAGGCAATATCAAAGGAGCCAAAGAGAGACTGAAAGTAAGTGATAGAGACGACAGTCTACTGAAGGAGATAGGAAAGAATGGGATCACTTGAACTGGTAGAGAGGGTTTAGCTTTGGTAAGGAGAAAAGCCATTTCATCATGTGAAACAAAGGTGAGGAAAGAAGAAATAGTGACAGCATCCAAGTGATAAGGAGTGAGGAAGAGGAAAAAAGACAATTCATAGCCTCTCTTTTCTATAAACTATATATGTATGTATATTATGAGGCAAGAATCTCAGCTTAATTCTTTTTATCTGCCCTTTTGTTCCCTGGTTTGAAGATCAAAGGCATATTTGTTTCAGAGTGAAGTGGCATCTTTCTCTGATTTTCAAATCAGTTCATGTAGTTTCAGAACTTGTTCAAATGTTTCTCAGTTCACTTAAGAATCTATCTGGTCCTAGTTTTGTTTACATAATAGTTTAAAAGCCTATCTGATTTTTTCTGTTACTGTTTTTTTTATTGTACCTATTCTGACTATAAAACATTTGTAGTTGTTAATTTTTTAAATTCAGTTTTATTGTCCCATAAGAGTGTGTAATCAATAAAAATTTTATTTATTTCTTCAAAGATTCTTCACAGTTTCTTATTCAATAATAATATAGAATTTAATAGTGATGAAAGGAAAGTTCTGTTTTTGTTTTAAAGAATCAACTGCTCAAACAAGGGTTGGTAAATGGCATCTGCTATGTATTAGGTTCTCTGCTGATTGATTTGATTTGATTCTTATTAAAGCCCTACCAGCTAGGTACTATTGTTATCCTCATTTTATAGTTGAAGAAATTGAGGCAAAATGCTATGTTAAGTGACTTGCTCTGGATCACACAGCTAGTAAGTATCTGAGACTGACCCAACTGCCAGGGCAAGTGGAGAATTGAGGTATGACTCTACAGTAGTTTATATGGAAGAAAATCTCAGAGTCATTCTGGATGGAAATCTCAACATATATCAAAAGTATATCATAGCAGTCAAAAACACTAATGTGTTCTTAGGCTATCTTAAGAGTTCTATAAAGTGTGATAAATTGTGATAGTCTAATTTCTACTAGTTTTCCCACAATATGGAGAACCACATGTGAGCTTCCTGACACAACTTCAACTAATCAATGAAACATTTATTAAGTCCCAGATACCATGCTAAGTTTTGGCATATAAAAGGAAGCAAAAAACAGTCCTTGTCCTCAAGGATCTTACAATCCATTGGGGAAGACAACATGCAAACAAACAAAACCAAACTTAATACACATGCATATATAAATATAAATTAGCTATACATAGGATGAATAGGAAATAATTAATAGAAGGCACTAGAATTATGAGGGGTTTGAGGAAGGTTTCCTGTAGAAGTTGGATTTGAGGTGAGACTAAAAGTCAGGAAAGCCAGTAGGTATAGCTGAGGAAGGAGGGCATTCTAGCTTTGGGAGACAACATCAACAACAAAAAAGACCAGAATTGAGAGAGATGGTATCTTGAGAAACAGCCTGGAGGCCAGTGTTACCAATGTGAAGAGTACATGGTGGACAGTAAGATGTAAGAAGACAGGTAATTAAGGGTTTTGAATATGAAGGATTTTGTATTTGATCCTAGAAGTTGTAAGGTTGCTGGACATCTAAGGGCATAAATGTCCCAGGTAAATGGAGTCTGAAGAGTGAGTTTTGGAAGAGAACTGGATCCCCATAGAGATGAGGGGGTTGCTCCCAGAGAAACTGAAAGCCATGATATTTTTTCCAATCTTATTTTAATTTATGGAATAAAACAAGATTTATTTATGGAATAAAACATTTCCATGACACAGTACAATAATCTATTATGTACAACTTGCCATTTCTTTTAAATAAACAATAAAATTATCCTGTAAATTTCTTTTTTTTCTTCTATCTCCCCCACACTAATCCCCCCAGATGGCTACCATAAGAAACAAATAGCTATGTATATATATATATATATATATATATATATATATATATATATACAGCCATATCTTAAATTATTCTGTACATCTGTTTTATCATTTTTTTCCTCTGGATGCAGATAGCATCTTTCTTCATATGTCACTTATAGTTAATTTGGGTATTTAGAAAATTATTATTGTATATTATAATAATGTACTTGCTCAAAGTAGTTCTTAAAACATTATTATTATTCTATATGATATTTTTTGGTTCTGCTCATTTTGTTCTTCATTATTTTGTGAAAGTCTTTTCCATGTTTTTCTAAAATCATTGAGCTCATCATTTCTTCTAAGCACAGTATTATTTTATACAATCACATACCACATAATTCAGCCATTCCCCAATTGTTGGAATTCCTGAAGTTTCCAATTCTTTGCCAACACAAAGAAAATGCTAGAAGGATTTTAGAACATATAAGTTATTTTCCTTTTTCCTTAGTTGTCTTTGGAAATAGATCAGGTAATGATATTGGGTAGGTAGTTTAATAATGTTTTGGGCATAATTTCAGATTGCTCTCCAAAATAGTTGGATCAGTTCCCTATTTCACCAACAATGAATTATAGTCTCAATTTTTCCACATCCCCTCCAACATTTCTTACTTTTTCCCCTTTTCATATTTTAGCCAATCTGTTAGGTGTAAAATGATAAAATGATTTGGTGGTTTTAATTTGTATTACTCTAATCAATAATGCTTTAGAGTATTTTTTCATATGATTATGAATTGTTTTGATTTCTTCATTGGAAAACTGCCTCTTTATATACTTTTACCATTTAAGAATTGGGGAATGACTTGTATTCTTGTAGATTTGACAAATTTCTTTATATATTTTAGATTTATTATTCTGTTTGTATTCTTAATCGCATATCCATGCTCTATTAGGCCAAAGTAAGCCTTCTTTCAGTGACTTGTTTGGTGACTTGTGAGTACCTTATTTCTTTCCAACCCTGAACTTAAACTAAGAGAACTGGTATTCGGCCTGCCTCCAACATATATCAAATGAAAGAAAGCCTGTTGCTCCATTACTCTAATCAGATAAAGGCTGTGTTCTGTATTGAGTCCCATATTTTAGGAAGGGCATTATAAATTAGAGAGTGTACAGACGAGGGCAACCTAAACGGTAATTGGATATTGAGCTTATGCCATTATGAAGGTTGGCTAAAGAAACTTGGAATATTTAGTTTAAAGAGGGGAAGATTAATGCTAGCTACTTACCTTCAAGTATTTGAAAGACTCTTAAATTTAGACCTGTTCAATATGGCCTCAGAAGGTTGAATTAGGAGCAGTGACTGTAAGTAAAAGCAAAGAGGCAAATTTTGACTCTGGAAAGAAACATTTTCTCACATTTTGAGCTGTCCAGAAGTGAAATGAGCTGTATTGGATGTAGTCAGTTTTGGATGCTAGGGAATCAGGAAGATGTGAGTTCATGCCTCAGATACTTGTGATCTTGTCCAAGTCATTTAATCCCTTTTCCTTAATTTCCCTCAATCTATAAAACAGGAATAGTACCTCTTACATCATCACTGAATTGTTTGAGCCTCAAATTCAGTAACATAAATTGATTTACAAATCTTAAAGTGGTCAATTTGTACTATTATGTTATAGCAAGAATTATTTTGTGGATTTTATATTTTCGGTGTCTTTTGACTGAATTTTTATGATTCAGATTTAATATTCATTGTAATATAACATTTTGACTGTGGTAATTTGATTTTCCTATCTCTTTTTTGGTTAATTTAGCTAATTTAGTTCATTCTTTTAGCTTGGTATTTTAATTCCAGCTCTTTAAAAATCATAATTAATTTTTTAAACCTGAAATTCTGTTAAATTTTCCCTTAACTATAACCTCTTCTTTTGTGTTTATTCTGATTATATTAAATTTTTGAATTTTTCTTAGGTTTAAAAGTATGTACAACTTTTTTTTTTGTTATTCTTGTGTTCAGTTCCAAAACTATCTTGATTAAGCCTCTTTTAAAATTTCTTCTTTCTTTGGTATATTTTCTAAAAGATTTAATTAATGCTTGTATTTAAAAACTATAAATGTTTTATATTCTTTTAAAATCATCACTAATATTATACCTCTTCCTAAAACAAAACTCCCTCCCAAATCTAAATTCATTTATTTCTAATAAATGAATATTATCAAACAAAAAAGATCTATACTTCCGTCAGAAAATGCATGTCATTCTGGAGGATTCTAAGAATACATAACTTTCATTGTCATTTTCTTTTATGAAATTATTTCTAATTTTGATATTGGAGCTATCAGTTCTTTAGTATTACATTATTTAGTCTCCATTTTACACTTTTATTCTTTATATATCCTTTATTGATTATAATTTTTATTACATGTAAGTTGTAGGTAGACACAGATCACTTTGTGACTGCTCTGAGGATGGGACTCCAATGGCCAGGCACCAGTTGTATTTGGAATTCTCAGGGGTTGAATAATTTTTTTTTTTTTTAGGTTTTTGGAAGGCAAACATGGTTAAGTGGCTTGCCCAAGGCCACACAGCTAGGTAATTAAAATGTCTGAGACCGGACTTGAACTCAGGTACTCCTGACTCCAGGGCCGGTGCTTTATCCACTACACCACCTAGCTGCCCTAGGGGTTGAATAATTGCAAAAATAATGAAGGGGCTCTAATACATTGGCCCTCAAACTATAACTCCAGTTGTTCCAAAAAGCCCTTTCAAATTATGTTTTAAAAAGTGACTAAAACGCATCCTCAAGAGGTATAAAAAGGTCCTTTTATATACCAGAAGTGCACTTCATTGAATTTTCAGTAGTAACTAAGAGAATGGTGTAAAAAGAGCTCCAATGGGATCTTGGGTCTTTTGGAGTTGCCCATAGTAGTCTGTCATCTCTGCCCTTTGGCTCATCTGGCTGAGACCTGGTACTTTATAAATCTGATGACTTAATTATAAAAAGGTCTGCTTGAATATGGAGAAGACTGCCAGAAGTCTTTTGAAGAACTTTCATGCAGGTCATTTACTGACTAGTGTTCCTGAACTTGTGACTTAAAAAGGGAGTTTAATTTTATATCGGAGTTTAATTTTATATCCTTTTTTTAGTTATTATTACCAAAAAATAATTTTAAATTGGTTTTTATAAAAGGTTCATGAGCTGTTTTTTCTTTGTTTTTTGTTTTTTTGAAAGGCAATGAGTTTAAGTGACTTGCCCAAGGTTGCACAGCTAGGTAATTATTAAGTGAATGAGGTTGCATTTGAACTTGGGTTCTTCTGACTCCAGGGCTGGTGAGGTTCATGAGTTCTTGTATTTTTTTTTTAAACTTGAATGTGATGGTTGGCTTATCCTTGCTAATATTTGACAGTACCCGTAGAATTTTTACTTTTTTTTATGGCTTAGGGTTAAATTCATTTTTTAAATGAGAGGAAAGATGATGTTGTGGAAGAAAGGGAACCAACCTGGTTAGAGACATTCTTTGTTTGACTAAAGACAAAATGTTATTTAGTATAGTTTTAGGATCTTGTTTTTGAGTGGGGAAGAAGGGTTTTTACTAGTACAGAGGTACTGACGCTGATCACCCAGTTATTCCACTGACTCCCATGCCTGGAATGCTCTCATTACTTATTTTGGTCTCTTGACTTCCCTGAGTTCCTTCAAATTCCCATTAAAATCCCACCTTCTACAGGAATTCTTTCCTAACCATTCTTTTAGTGCTTTCACTGTCTTAATTATTTCCTGTATATAACTTGTTTGTACATGTTTGCTTCCTTATTATCTCCCCTTGAGGACAGGGATTGCTTTTTTTGCCTCTTTTGGTATCCCCAAATAGATATAGATAGATATTGATAAGGATGGCTGGAGGTAGCTCTGGGTGTAGTGGGATACTTTTTTTAAGTTAAAGTCCCTCCCAGATCTCATTTTGACTGATGCAATGCCCATGCAGTGATTAAGATTAAATAAGAAATGAGGCAGAGAATGACCTCTTTTGCCTCCCTCACTTAAATCCAGTTCACTTGCAAGTTTTTTTAAATTGAAGGTAATAGTCTTTGGTCTTTGTTTAAACTCCACAGTTCTTTTACTGCATACAGATAGTATTCTCAGTCGCAGGTACTCTAAAGTTGTCCCTGATTGTTGCATTGATAAAATGAGCAAGTCCATTAAGGACTGTTGCTGTTAGGGTGTACAATGTTCTTCTGACTCAGCTCCTCTCATTGGGCCAATCACTTGACTCTATTTATCTCAGTTTCCTCATCTGTAAAATGAGTTGGAAGAGAAAATGGCCAACTGCTGTAGTATCTCTGCCAAGAAAACCCCATCATGAAGAATTGGGGTTTGATTGGGGAAAAAAAAAAGCCATAATTGAACAACAGAAAACTGATGTGTATTAGAAGAAAGCAGAAATGCTTTAAGTTCTGTTTAGTTCCTTCTGTCATCTTGTGGAAAAAAGTTGTATTTCCAGAGTAAGGGAAAAGAGCATAGATTATTTTTAAAGGACTAAGCAATTAGAGGAAGAAGCAAACAAGATTTTAATTTTACAGGAATACCTGATATCAGAGGTTCACCCTGTGGATTTATTGATTACTCAGGTAGAAGGTCAATGCTAATGAAACCAAAGTCAAATAGGCTCCTAGAAGAAAGTGTGTGGGCTTTAAACATTAAAGAGCTCTGGCAATTTACAGAGCAGTCAATAAAACCGTAGAACAATAGCAAATGGGAATGATTAGAGTATTTATCAGTTGCCTAATAACATGAACTGGGACAAATGATTTACTTTTGTAAAATCAGCTGAATCAGTTGGAGACTTAAGAAGGGAATCACTCTTTATCACTCTTAGATGGATAAAATGGAGAATTCTTTATACTTGGCTCCATAAGTATAAATTTCCCTTAGCCAGAGGACGACAAGGCAGAGGGGAAGTTTTTTTTACAAGGCAGTGGGGTTAAATGACTTGCTTAAGGTCACACAGCTAAGTAAGTATTAGGTGTCCAAGGTCAAATTTGAACTCAGGTCCTCTTGACTCCAGGGCCAATGCTCTATCCTCTGCAAAGGATAGAATTGTCCTCTAAACTTTTTTTTTAAGAGATGGGTTTGTCAAATTGGATTTATTTCCTCTCCTCCTTCCCACTAGTCTGTTTCATGTACAATTAGATCATAACATTTGAGTGGAATGCTCTTTAGATGACATCAGACCTTTAGCTTCAATGTCAGACAACCACACAAGCTTGGACAATTTTGATGAAGTTTAAGTAGGGGATTGTAGCAGGCCTAGCAATTTTCTGGTGGCAAATAGAACTGACTACATAAAAAGATCTACTGGCAGCTCTAAAGATGACCCCTTCTGTGTTCTTTCCATCAGGTTAGATGAGAAAAAAATGATAAATATTAAGGTGTTTTAGTTTTGGCTTTTAAAACACCGGCTGACTGCAAATTGAAAAAGATAAAAGATGGAAGTAATCAATGTTGGGAGGTTTGACAGAAGATAGATACATTGGTACATTGTTGGTGGAGTTTTTAGTCAATATAGCATTTTTGTGGCAATGAAAATTGTCCTGCCTACAATAAAAGAGACTGAAGTAGACCTCTGAGTCAATGATACTTTATTAAAGAGTGCATGATCCCCTCTAATAAAGTGGATCTCAGATTTCCTCATGATATGAGATGGTCTGTCCTTCCAAGCCTCTTCTTTTATAGAGGTTGGTATCTAGATATCCAGAGTAATTCCTTTGATTGACATATGATGCTGATGCTAGAATAGACTAGAATAAGCAAAACAATATGTCAGCAGGGTCACGAGTTGGGCAAAGTAAAAATATGTTTGCTGACTAGGTGATCATAAGATGGATAGACTCCTTATGTTAGATAGGAGGAGATGGTATGGGCTATATTTGCTGACTAGATGGTTATAAGATGGTTGGTTACTTGCTTATGTTGGACAAGTTAGAATGATCTGAAGGTACAAAAATAAATTGGAGGATTTTCCATGTGGTTGAGTCACCTCTGCCACACTGGGCTTGGTAACCAAGACAAGGGAAAACAAGTGTGGAAGGCCCCTAGCTAACTTCCTATGATTACAGAAGTGATCTTACCATCTGCAGTTCAGTGCCTAGGTGGGAGTAATACTTTTTGATGATGACCTGAGCTACCTTCTTCATGGTCTTGGTCTGAATGGTCTTGGCTTCTGAGGGTGAATGGACTATAATAAACTATTGACATTTGTTTCTTGACAAATTTATTGAACTGTTCAGCTTTTGGTTAATCCATATTTCAGTTCTGAATATCTTAATGGCTTCTGAATAACAGATTTCTCATAAGTAATTTAGTAGAGGAACCAGTACAGGCTATAACCTGGGAAAATTTAAAGCAGGCTATTCATTGGTCTGTCCCTTTAAAACCTTATGATTAAATGGGGCCTATGTGCTTGAAGGTCTCTGTTCCTAAGTACCAGTATGAATGAATGGAGTCTTTTTCAGGTACCAAGGGGTGGCCAGATTAAATGACCATTGAACTTTGAGAGCCATATACTCCTTGAAGTAACTACTTATATTCTAGTTGAGAAACAATTGCTCATGATAGCGAGCCTTTTTAATTAATGAACAATGTAAGTCACAGTATTAATCTTTGTCTGGAATTGTGAGCATTATGTATTGGCTGAGGTAACATGACTACTCTCACAAAATGAGACCTCTATCAAATGGAAATGGTATATCCAAAATCATGCTTGTCTAGACTCCTTAGAAATTAGTGCCCTCCTTGAAAAGAAAGTATGACATTGCCAAAATGTCTTTTAGTTCCAGTCCAAATGCATTATCTATTCCATTGGAAGACACTTGCCTGTAATAACTGTCTCTTAAAGAAAATTTTGCTTGATTTACCAGTTTTTCTGCCTATTTTGAAAAGATAGACATAATAAAACGTAGGTAGCCATTAGCCCAATAATTATGAATCCTCTGAGGAAAGGGCTACTGGGAAGTTCTCCCATGGTGTTGAACTATAAGGTGCAAGGCTGCCCTGTATTGAGGAAAGAGAGTGGATAAATTTTTTACTCTTATTGACTCATGGATTGGTCATAGGTTTGACTGAGTGAACTGGCACTTGGAGAGAATAAAATTGTACAATTAAAGGCTCTCTCTACTTAGGGATCAAAAATCAATGGATTAATTATGCTATTTCTTGAAGCATACAGTTGTTTGTAGGGCATGTTAGTACTCATCAGAAACATCCTGTGGCCTCTGCCAAGATGAAGAACTAGGTTGATGCTTTCCCAAGAATAGCCAAAATTGCAGATTGTATTTATTATCAGTCTATACATAGTGTTGTAATGGTCAAAGGATCACCTGATTCCCTTAATCAAAGATAATGCAATCACTTCTGCCCAAGAAGATGAAAATTATCTCCCATTGATTAGCATCCACTGTTAATCACTGAATCAATGATAAAGTTATTTAGCTACGGTTTTATTATTATGCTCAGATTCAACATATTATCTTTGAGAGTCATTGAGTGCAAAGCAATAGTTTCATTAACCTTATATAGAATGTGAATGCATAAGCAGAATGGAATTTTACAGAAAGTAGGAGAAGAAAAGCTATTCACCTCTGAAAAGGATATAGATCTTTCCCCCAATCTTGATTGTGAAGATGATGTGATCATCTAGTTTCCAGGTACGATATCCAGAAGCTCAAAATAGAGAGTAAGGAAGTTTCATCATCATCATCATCATCATCATCTTCTTCTTCTTCCTCCTTCTTCCTTCTTCTTTTTTTTTTGTGCAAGGCAATGGAGTCGTGACTTGCCCATGGTCACAGAGCTAGGTAATTATTAAATATCTGAGGTTGAATTTGAACTCAGATTCCCCTGACTCCAGAGTCAGTACTCTATTCACTATGCCACCTAGCTGTCCTTTGTATCTACCTCTTGATGTATCTTATTTTTTTGCAAGGCAAATGGGGTTAAGTGGCTTTCCCAAGGCCACACAGCTAGTTAATTATTAAGTGGCTGAGAACGGATTTGAACCCAGGTACTCCTGACTCCAGGGCCAGTGCTTTATCTACTACGCCACCTAGCTGCCCCTGTATCTACTTCTAATATAATAGCACCAAGCAACCTGAGCCAGTAATACACTTGTAAAATTTGTTTGATCAAAGATGACATACGTATTTCTCCAACCCCTTTTCTTATACATCTTGTAATTTTCTTCTTTTTACAAATTTTCTGACAAGAATTTCCCTAGGCAAATACAAGTTTTGGGAAGCACAAAATTACAGAATTCAGATGATCACAAGAACTATTTGTGTCCCACCTTCGGTGGAGTATTCTGAGAAAATATTGGTTTGATCAGCCACAGTCATACTGCAAGACTCTAACATAGTGTTGTTTTTTTGGTCCTCTTTAGAACAAAAGACAACAAGCAGAGAACCTTAACCAAGGACCTAGGATATGCTAAATTTGGTCAGATCCAGAGATTCATGCAAAGAGTTTTCTTGGAATCATATAGCTTAAGCAACTCAAATGTCTTATCTGAAAACTGGCCTCACATTGATCAGTTATTGTTTCTACATTATTTAATTGTTTACAGATACATGAGGAGAATGAGATATCTATTTTTCTAAATTCAGGGAATTTCAGTTTTTTGTTCTCTCCCTCTCAATTTGGAAAGTCCTTCTAATTAGAG
Organism: Macrotis lagotis; assembly: GCF_037893015.1. NCBI lineage: Eukaryota > Metazoa > Chordata > Mammalia > Peramelemorphia > Peramelidae > Macrotis > Macrotis lagotis. The sequence continues at coordinate 503,293,801 of NC_133658.1, forward strand.
ATTAGATTACCTAATATGGTGTTGTTTCCCTTTATCTAATTGACTCTATTTGATTGTTCTTAATGTATAAAAATCTGTCTCCTCATGTATTTGAAGTCCAGACCTAAACTGAGACTATCTGGTTCCAGTTTCTTGGGCAATTGACATACATTTCTTTATAAACTGATATACTTGAACCAGAACATTGTACACCCTAACAGTAACATGGGAGTGTTGATCAACATGAATAGACTTGCTCATACCAACAGAGCACCAAATCAGACACAATTTTGGGGTATCTGCGACAGAGAATGCCATCTGTATCCTGAGAAAGAATTGTGGAGTTTGAACAAAGACCAAAGACTATTACCTTTAATTTAAAAAAAAAGTTATCTTATTATGTAATTCTGCTGAATCTCATACTTTATGTTTTTTCCTTAAGGATATGATTTCTCTCTCATCACATTCAACTTAGATCAATGCATACCATGGAAACAATGTAAAGACTAAGAGATTACCTTCTGTGAGGGGTGGGGGGGAGGGAAAAATTACAAAATTCAGAATAAATAAAATCTTTCAAAAAAAATAAATTTAGGTGGGGCGGCTAGGTGGCATAGTGGATAAAGCACTGGCCTTGGAGTCAGGAGTACCTGGGTTTAAATCCGGTCTCAGACACTTAATAATTACTTAGCTGTGTGGCCTTGGGCGAGCCACTTAACCCCATTGCCTTGCAAAAACTAAAAAAAAAAATAAATAAATTTATATGCTTGAAAGAGTGCCTTCAGTAAGATAAACATGGCATCAAGCTCATCTATTGCACTGATGGCAAATTCTTCAACTTGAAAAGGCTACAAGCCAAGATCAAAATGGAAGGAGTGTTGGGGCATCATTTTCTGTTCGCATATGGTTGTACCCTCAGTGCAGCCTCTGAAACTGAGAGATGCATCAAAATATGAATTGATTCTCTTCTACTTTTGCTAATTTTGGCTTGTACTAGCAATTAACATTAAGAATACACAAGAGCTCCATCAACTAGTACCACACTATCTTTGGGTGGAAGCACTGATTACAGCAAATGGAGAAGTTTTGAATTCTGTAGATTCATTCATGTATTTTGGCAGTGTACTTTCCAGGAATGTACACATTGATAATGAAGTTGACACATACAGAGTCAGAGATAGCTTAGTGTTTGGGAGGCTCCAAAGTAAGTGTGGTAGAGAAGAGGTGATAGACTGACTACCAAACTGAAGGTCTACAGAGCCATTGTGCTGACCCTATTGCTGTATGCTTGTGAAACCTAGACAGTCTACCTGTGCCAGATCTTAGGAAGATTCTGAACATCACGTGGTAGGTTAAGATATTAGACACAGTTCTTTTCTCGAACTAAATGGCTAAGCATTCAAACAGCTACAGAGAGCACAACACTGATGGACTGGCCACAATGTTCATATGTCACATGTGCTCTTATCTTTTATGGAGAACTTACACAGGGCAAGTACTTACAGGGTGGGAGGTAGGGGTCAGAAAAAGTGATATAAGAACACTTTTAAGGTCTCACTTAAGAACTTTGGAACTGATTGCGTGGCATAAGAGACATTGGTCCAGGACTGTCCAACATGATGTACCCTCATCAGAAAAGGTACTGAATTGAAGTAACTCAAAGGCTTCTGTATCCAAAGCCTCCAAAAAAAAAAAAAATAGGAATTGTCTCAGGCTATGGAAAAGCTCAAAAAAGATTTTGAAAATCTAGTAAGGGAGGTGGAGGAAAAATTGGGAAGAGAAATGAGTGTGATGCAAGAAAATCATGAAAATCAGGTCAGCAGCTTGGTGAAGGAGATACAAAAATACTGAAGAAAATAACATCCTAAACATCAGTTTGGGTCAAATGGAACAAGAGTCCAAATGGCTAATGAAGAGAGGAATGCCTTAAAAAGTGGAATTGGCCAGATGGAAAATGAGATAAAAAGCTCTTTGAAGAAAATAATTCCTTCAAATGAAGAATGAAGCTAAGGGAAGCTGAGGACTTTGTGAGAAATCAAGAAACAATAAAAAGAAACCAGAAGAATGAAAAACTAGAAGAAAATGTGAAGTATCTCTTTGGAAAAACAATTGACCTGGAAATCAGATCCAGAAGAGATTATTGGGTTACTTGAAAGTCATGACCAAAAAAAAATCCTAGACTTCATTTTTTAAGAAATTCTCCGTGAAAACTGCCCTGATATCTTAGAAGCTGTGGATAAAAATAGAAATTCAAAGAATTCATCAGTCACCTCCTCAAATAGATCCCAAAATGAAACCTATCAGGAATATTATAACCAAATTTAAGAACTCCCAAGTGAAGGAGAAATATTACAAACAACCAGAAAAAATAATTCAAATATCATGGAACTTTAATCAGGAAAACACAAGATTTAGCAGCTTCTATGTTAAGGGCTTGAGACATTCAATAAAATAGGGGACTTAAAAAATTTTCTGATGAAATGACCAGAGCTGAACAGAAAGTTTAAGTACAGAATTCAGGTGAAGTATAGATAAGATGGATGGGAAGGGCAAATCATAAGGGACTTGATGATGTTGAACTCCTTATATTCTTGCATGGGAAGATGATACTGATAATTCTTATGAACCATCTCTTTTATTAGAGCAGTTAGAATGAGCATATATAGACAAGACACAGGAGTGAGTTGAATTTGAAAGTATAATATGTTAATAAGATAGAGTTTATGGGCGAGGAAGGAATGTACTGGGAGAAAGAAAATGAGAATGGGGCAAGTTATTTCACCTTTAAGAGGAAAGAAAAACCTTTTGCAGTGGAGTGGAAGATGAAGGGGGGTGAGTGAACCTTACACTCTTTAGAAGTGACTCAGAAAATTTGGAACTACGCCCAAAGGGCAACAAAAATGTGCATGCCCTTTGATCCAGCAATACCACTACTGGGTATATACCCTGAAGAGATCATGAAAAAAGGGTAAAAACATCACTTGTACAAGAATATTCATAGCTGCCCTGTTTGTGGTGGCAAAGAATTGGAAATAAGTAAATGTCCTTCAATTAGGGAATGGCTTAGCAAACTGTGATATATGTATGTCATAGAACACCATTGTTCTATTAAAAACCAGGAGGGATGGGAATTCAGGGAAGCCTGGAGGGATTTGCATGAACTGATGCTGAGTGAGATGAGCAGAACCAGAAAAACACTGTACTCCCTAACAGCAAAATGGGGGCGATGATCAACCTTGATGGACTTGCTCATTCCATCAGTGCAACAATCAGAGACAATTTTGGGCTGTCTGCAATGGAGAATACCATCTGTATCCAGATAAAGAACCATGGAGTTTGAAGAAAGTTCAAGGACTATTCCCTTTATTTATTTTTATTTTTATTTTTATTTTTATTTTTATTTTCATATTTATTTATTTACCCCCCCCTTTAATTTAGAAAAAAAAGCCCCTGATATTTTATTGTCTGATTGTGTTATCTCTTAAACTTTATGTTTCTTCTTTAAGGTTATGATTTCTCTCTCATCACACTCAGTTTGGATCAATGTACAACATGGAATCAATGTAAGGACTGACAAATTGCTTTCTGTGGAGGGTGTGGGGGAGGGAAATAAGATTGGGGGAAAATTGTAAAACTCAAAATAAATAAAATCTTTAATTAAAAAAAAAGAAATGACTTAGAGAGGAACTAACACACACACACTAGATATAGAAATATTTCTTACCCTAGAGGAAAATAGGAGAGAAAATGGATTGGAGAAAAGGGGACAGGAGGAGGGAAGGTGGGGTATAGGTGATAGAAGAGAGGGAAGATTGTGGGAGGGGGTAGTCAGCTACAACACACCTTTGGGGAGGGACAGGTTGAAAGGCGAGAGAGAGAGAGAGAGAGAGAGAGAGAGAGAGAGAGAGAGAGAGAGAGAGAGAGAGAGAGAGAGAGAGAGAGAGAGAGAGATTGAGCTTAGAAGAAAAGAGAAGAAGAGGGAGAGAGAGAGAATAGAATAAATGGGAATGGGGGGAATAGAATGGAGGGAAATAAAATTAGCAATAGCAACTGTGGGGAAAATATTGAAGCAGTTTCTCTAATGGACTTATGATATAGAATGCTATCCATCCCAAAGACAGAGCTGATGGTATCTGAATAGAGACTGAAGCATACTTATTTTTCTTGAGGTTTCTCTTTCTTTAGGAGAGGGGATTTATATTTACTTTTACAATATGACTACTGTAGTAATATTTTTCATGGATTCACATTTTTAATCTATACCAAGTAACTTGCTTTCTCAATGGGGGAGTGGGGTGGAAGGGAAGGAGAGAATTTGCAATAAAAGGTTTTGAAAGTAAATGTTTAAAACTTGCTTTTTGCATGTAGTGGGGGGGGAATTTAAAAACAAAATAAATTTGAAAATTTCCTACTAATAGTTTCAGAGAGAGAGATTTTAAACAAAGATAATTTTTAAAAAACCTCCCGTTTAAGCAATCTCAAGCTACAGTAGAGTTTAAAAATTGTTTTGAAGCTTTAAAAAGACATTTACTATAATATTAAAATCAATTTTTATTATTGCTGATCTTCAGCAACATTCCAATTTGAAAACTGACTTTTTAACCTATCAATTAGATCACTCTGCAGACATCTGCCTGCCCCATTATATTCATTTAACCATCTTGTACATACTGAAGTGCTTTGGATAAGTATTCCATTTATTGTATGAGACTCAACAAATTGAGACAAATCTTTTTTTTAAAGCTAAGTGATATAGTATTGTGTTACTGTAAAGACTGATTATTTTTAATGAACCTATATTCAACTATTTTGTATGAAGTATAGCCACTTGTACTAAGGAAGTGAGGAGAAATGATCTTTAGCCATTTGCTTAAGGCAAGCTGCAATTTTTACTGAGTGTATAACAGAATACTGAATACTGTAATTGCTGTCCATGTATCTCCTTGGACAAGTAGGCTACTTGATTTTAGTTTTCATTTGTGAAGCTATAACAATATTGCTTATAGAAAATGACAGTATTTCACCCTCCCCTTTTTTTTATCTAGAGAATCAAGTTAATGCTTTAAAAATCTCATGGAGTCTTTCCTGTCCTATTTTATGACAAAGGGTTCCACTTCTGGTCATTTTGAGGACCACAGATAGTTCCCTTCTCTTTTCCCAATGTATATACATAGAATATAAAGTCTTCTAGGTATTATAGTAGTAATAATAATGATGATGATGATGATAGTAATAATGATGATGATGATAATAATAATTAATAATTATATATCATTGTGCAAGTGCAAAATGCTTCATAATTCTTATTTAATTTTATTCTCATAACAACCCAGGAAAGTAGATATTATTATTATTTCCATTTTATGGGTAAGGAAACAACAGTTTAAGTTGAAGGAGAATTTATTTTCTTTTTGTCTTTTCATTCTCTTCCCTCCCCTCATCAAATTGAAGGGTTAAATGATTTTATTTATTTAATAGTGCAAAACCCTGGAGAGTAAATCTTTTGTATAATGTTGTTAGAAGGTGGTAATTGTGAGAGTTCAAATAGCCTCATAAAATTAACTTTTGACAGTTATTTAAATGTATTCTTTTTCTTTATTTAAAATTTTATTTTTATTTCAGTTCCAGATTCTCTCCCTTCCTCCACAACTTCCCCTCCCTCATCTTGAAAAGGCAAGAAATATAATATCCATTATGTCAATGAAATCTTTTGAAACATTTCTTTTTTAGTCATATACTGAAAAAAAGCAAGAAAATTAAAGAAAAAAAACTATGCTTTAGTATGCATTGAGTTCATCAGTTTTTTTCCCTAATGATTGATAGCAATTGTGGTACATCATTGAAATAATCAGCATTACCAAGGCTTTCACTATTGATAATTATTATTGGGCTTATAGAGTACTTTGTTCTCATTCTGTTCTTACTTTCTATCAGTTCATATATATCGTCTCAGGTTTTTTTTTGAAAAATCTCCTTTATAATTTCTTGTAGATTAGTAGTAGTAGTCCATCTTAAATACATAGCTTTTTCAGCCCTTCTCCAAAATTCAATCTTTGCCATCACAAAAAGAGCTGCTAGAAATATTTTTGTAGAAATGGTATTGCCTGGTCAACAGCTATTCACAGTTTTGTAACCTTTTGGTATAGTTCCAAATTATATTTTAGAATGGCTGGATTGGTTCCACAAACAGTGAATCCCCTCCACCATTTATCAGTTTTCTTTTTTTGTTATTTTAGTTAGTCTGATGGTGGAAAGTGGTATCCCAGAGTTGTTTTAATTTGTATTTCTTTAGTTAATGATTTAGAACATTTTTTTCATATGACTATCAACTGGTGAATGACTCATATTTTTATGAATTTGACTCAGTTGAGAAATGAGACCTTTATTAGAGAAGCTTGCTGTAAAATTCTACCCCCCCCATTTTCCTATTTTTTTCTAACTTTGGCTGTTTTGGTTTTATTTGTGCAAAAACTTTAATTTTATGCAATCACAATTATCCATTTTACCTGAAATGAACCTAGGTAAATTTTTTTATTCTCCCCAAATTTTTGTATATCACTCTTTATGTCTAAATCTTGTACCAATTTTGAGCATATCTTGATATATATATATATATAGTGTATATATAGTGCATATATATATAACTTTCTCTCTCTCTGTGTATATATATATATATATATATATATATATATATATATATATATATATATATATATAATAGTGTAAAAATGTTGGTCTGTGCCTTTTTTGGTCAAGTTACTACCCAGTTTTCTTGGAAGTTTTTTTCAAATAGTGAGTTTTTGCCCCAGTAGCTTGGGTTTATCAAGTACTAGGGTACTGTGTTCAGTTGCTTTTGTGTATTATCTACCTAATCTATTCCTTTGATCAGTCACTATATTTATCTAAGACTAAATTGTTTTAATGATTCTCTCTTTGTATTCTAGTTTGAGATCATCTTCTACTATTAGACCACCTTCCTTCCCACTTTTTAAAATGATTTCCTTGATATTCTTTGACTTTTTCCCTCAAGATAGATTTTGTTATTTTTTCCTAGGTTTATAAAATAATTCTTTGGGAGTTTGGTATGGCATTGAATAAGTAAATCTTTTTTTTTTTTTTTTTTTTAGGTTTTTGCAAGGCAAATGGGGTTAAGTGGCTTGCCCAAGGCCACACAGCTAGGTAATTAAGTGTCTGAGGCTGGATTTGAACTCAGGTACTCCTGACTCCAGGGCAGGTGCTCTATCCACTGCGCCACCTGGCCGCCCCTGAATAAGTAAATCAATATAACTGTCTCTTCTTGATTTAATTGATAATATACAGAAACAGTAAAGGCATATGTCTTATTAACTTATGTTCTGAAACTTGGCTCAAGTTAGTGTTTCAATTAATTTTTAGTCAGTTCTTTAATAAACTTTATCATCACATAAAAACAAAGATTTTACTTCTTTTCCTGTGCTTATTACCTCAATTTCTTTTTTTGCTCATTGCTACAGATATAGAGGCAATGAAGTGCTGGACTTAAAATAAGAAGTTTGAATCCTGCCTCGGACATTTACCAGCTGAGTAATCTTGGGTAAGTCATCCTACGACAAGTAAAAATTCATCAAAGACAAAGTGACATGTATTTTCTGAGCAAGATAACAGTTTATTAACAGTGACACATAGAACTGTTAATAAAATGGGTCAGGTTGTTCTGCACAGTCAGGTCAGTGACCACTGGGGATAATAAAAACTCTCTTTATTGGGACATGGGAAAGGAGGAATTTTGAATGGTTGGGGACTATCACAATTGCTACAGTTGGGAAAGATGTGAATAGTCATGCTCTTCTGACAATTAAGGAATATTAATTGCTTTATAGGCCTCATTGCCCTTTAGTAATCTTGGCCAGAAAATCAGAACCATCTAATCTGGACCAACTGGTTAAAGCTCGCTCTCTCTCTCTCTCTCTCTCTCTTGTTTTTTTGCAAGGCAATGGGGTTAAGTGGCTTGCCCAAGGCCACACAGCTAGGTAATTATTAAGTGTCTGAGGCTGGATTTGAACTCAGGTATTCCTGACTCCAGGGCTGGTGCTCTGTCCACTGTGTCACCTAGCCACCCCCTGGTTAAAACTCTCTTGAGGGGATCAAATCACTCCTAATTTTACAAAATGCAGCAAAGGTAGAACTGTTCTTTTAGCTGGGGTTCAGCCTGAAGTGATTTCTTTTTACAGGAAATAAATGAGATGGCCTAGTGTTAGTTGATAGGAAATAGCAATATCATTTAACTGTGCTTATAATCTGATCTGGGAAAAACCATATTTTTGAATTTAGGAGAAATGGGAATTGATGTCTCAGTATCCTCATCAGCAAAATGGGAATTATTATAATACCTATCTCCAAGCTTGTTGTGAGGATCAAACTAAAGCATTTTGAATCCTTTAAAATGCTATTTAAATAGCAGTTATCATCATCATCATCATCACTAATATTTCTAGCATCGTATCAAATGGCAATGGTAATAATTGGCATCTTTACTTTTCTTTCCATCTTTTTGGAAAGATTTCTAGTTTATCTCCACTCTACACACACACACACACACACACACACACACACACACACACACACACACACAAATGCACAAACACATGCACACACAAACATATGAACACACACACACATACACCCTTTTTGTTTTATTTAGATACTACTGATTATATTAAGGAAAAGTCTGTTTATTCCGATGTTTTCTGGTCTTTATTTTTTTTTTCCACAACAGAAATAGATACTGGATTTTGTCGAAAGCTTTCTGTGTCACTGTCAATGTAATATGATTGTTCTTGTTCTTGTTAGTAATATACTTTTTAAAAGTTTACAGTTTTTCTAATGCTGAACTAACCCCTCCTTCCTTCTGTAAATTCAATCTGTGCATAATCTATAATCTTTGTAATGATATATTCTCTTTGAGATCTTATTCATCATTTTTGCATCAACATTAGGTTTATAGGGCAAATCAAAGAGTATCTTCTCATTTTATTTACAGACATTTAACATATTATTGGAATTAATTTTCTTTTTATGTTTCATATAATTTGCTTATAAATGCATCTGGACCTTGGCTTTTCTTCAATCATTTATTGAGGGATTTTTCAATTTCTTTTTCTTATGGTCAGATTATTTCACTTCTCTATTTCTTCTTTTAATCTAGACATTTTTGTTTTTATAAGTATATATTCATTTCTTTTGTATTTTTGGTTTTATTTGCACATAGTTGATCAAAGTAGTTTCTAATAATTCTTTTTTAATTTTAATTTTTTGATATTGATGATTTGATTTTCTTTTTTCTTTTTAAAAGTCAAATTAGTTAATGGTTTATTTATTTTATGTTCCTTTACCCCCCAAAAATCTCAGCTCTTAATTTTACTTATTAACTCAATGAATACATATTTTTTGCTTTCAATTTCATTAGCTTTAAAATTTTTTCTGAACCATTTTGTTGCAATTTTGAGATTTTTAAAGTTTGATTTTCTCTTTTTGTAGTTGAACAGATAGTTCATTGAAAAGTGTTTAGAAATATGAAGCTTATTTGTTTGCATCCTCAAATTGATTTTATTTTGTCTCACTTTTGTCATTTAGTTTAATGATCTCTAATTTATATGATTTGTTCTCTACTCTCCAGTTCTTTAAGGTTAGGTAATTTAGTCTCTAATTAATGTTTAATCCTTTTCAGCAAACTTTATTCAATATAATTTTTATTGCATTTTGATCAATACAAGTTACATTTAATATTTATATTTTTTGCATTTATTTCATTTTCATATTCTTGATGTGTGGTCAGTTTTTGTACATGTGCTATGCACAAATTAGAAATACATATATGCCTTTCTATTCTATTCTTTTTGATATTTGCCAGTGGTCTATAGAATATCTAATTTTTCTGAAATTCTAATCAGGGCTTTAACTCTTTTACTTTTGGGAGTTACATTTGTCTATTTGTTAAAGTTTGTTTTGAGGTATTGACATTGAGTTTCCCCATCATAATTTTTGTTTATTTCTTTATTTAGTTTAGCTTTTCCTTTTAACATTTAGATGTTATGCCATTCCGTACCTTGTCTTAGATCATGATTATTACTTCTACATTTTTTGATCCAGACCTTTATTTTCTCTCTGTGAGAATTTTTCTTTTAATTATATATCTTGTAAACTTTTAGATTTTGCTTTCTTATTAATTGTTTGCCTCTTTTGCTTTATGAATTAGCCTCATTTATACTTAGTATCAATGTACTTTTCATCCTTTTCTCTTATTCTTTTTCCTCTCTTTGATTCCTTTTTTCCTCTTTAGGAAAAAAAAAGGATGGTGAGAGAGAGATGTGTACTTTACACCAGTGATTTGTGCTCAATGCCATCTGCTTTTGTTCTTATTTGCCTCTGACTCATTACCTTACTCTGAGACCACAATCAAAGAGAAATTTTTGTTATTCATCCTTTTCAACTCTGCTTCACATTAACTTGTTTGGACCACTCAATTTTTCAATAAATTTCTTGGTTTTGTACATTTTATACTAATCCATCTTCCTATCAAGGTTTCAAAAACTTTCATTTCTTTTCTAGTTCTTTCTTTTTGTGCTTCCATTTAATTTTTAAAAACTCTTAAAAACTCCCACAACTATTGCTCTATTTCTTCAAAAAATTCTAGTTGTCTTTATGTCCTTGATTTATTTTTCTTTGAGGCTAAACTTGCTGGTATATTGATATATTGAAGTTATTTGCTTTCTTTCTCTTTTGTTTTTTAATTTACTATTTTATTTCCCCCAATTTTATATAAAAATGATTTTTAGCATTTATTTTGTATATTCTTTTAGTTCCAAATTCTTTTCACTCCCTCTCTTTTCTTCTATCCACCTCATTGAGAAGAAAAACAATTTGATATAGGTTATACATATGTAGTCATGTAAAGCATATTTCCATGTTATTCGTGTTGTTAAAAAAAACACAGGAATAAAAACTAAGAAAAATAAAGTAAAGAAAACATGCTTTGATCTGCATTCAGACCCCCATCAGGTCTTTTTCTGGAGATGCATAGCATTTTTCTTAAGTCCTTCAGAACTGTTTCAGATCACTATATTGCTAAGAATAGTCAAATCATTCTCAAATGATTATCATGCAGTAGTATGGTTGTAGTGATACTAAGTATATTTCATTTTGTGTTGGTTCATGTAGGTCTTTCCAAGTTTTTCTGGGAGCATCTGCTTATCATTTCTTTTCTTTTCTTTTCTTTTTTTTTTGAATTTTGCAAGGTAATGGAGTTTAGTGACTTGCCTATGATCACACAGCTAGGTAATTAAATAGTTCATTGTATATAGTTCATTAGTGTCTCAATTTTCCCACCTTTCTTTCAACATTTGCCATTTTTCCTTTTCTTTCTTATTAATCAATCTGATAAGCATGGGAAGGTAGGTCAAAGTTGGTTTAGTTTGCATTTCTCTAATCAGCAGTGATTTAGAGATTTTTTTTAATATGACTATAGGTAGCTTTGATTACTTCATCTGAAAACTGCCTGTTCATATCCTTTGACCATTTCTCATTTGAGGAATGCTTCAGAAATGTTGCAAATTTTGTCATAGTTATGATTACTATATATTTTATACCATCCTTTTACCCTGTCCCTTTTCAAAAATGTTTTTCTTCTTACCTCAATCTTCCCTCCCTTCTAGCAGTATCTTGTTCTCCCCCCCACCCCCCACCCCGGGCACTTCTCTCCTGTTTACTTCGAGGTTAAGATAGATTTCTTTTTCCAACTGAGTATGCATGTTATTCTTTCTTTGAGCCAGTTCCAATGAGAGGAAGATTCAAGTGCTTCCCTTTCAAATCCTTCATCTTCTCCTCCATTGTAAACACTCTTAACCATCTCTTTTATGTGAAATAATTTACCCCATTCTCTTTCCCTTTCCCCATCTTCCAGTGCATTCATTTTTTTTACACCTTAGTTTAAATACCCTAATAATGGGAAAGTTTTTAGGAGTCACAAGTTAAAAGTATCATTATCCCATATAGGAATGTATATAGTTTAACCTTATTGAATCCCTTATGATTTCTCTTTCCTGTTTACCTTTTGTATTTCGCTTAAGTTAATATAAACATTTTGTATATATGTGCATATATATATGCACATATATACATACACATATATGCTGATGATTTATTTTTCTTTTCTGTCATATTAGTCAATCTGGTAAGTATGAGCTATTTTTTGAGTTTTTTGATCTTTTATTCTTCCAGATAATCATTTCTTAAGTTCTTACTTTGACTGATTCTAAGGCTCTAAATTACTTTAAATAGTATTGTCATTTTGCTTTATTGAAATGAACCAACACCATTGACAATTAATATTTTTCTTGTCACTTAAGTACTTTTTCATGTAAAGAGTGTTTTGAAATAGTATTCAATTAATTCCTTAGTATTTCTTGATAGTTGGAATAAATGGCAAATCATTTATTAAGTGTATGCTTTATGCCGAGGATACAAATAGGGATGACAGTCGCTGCTCTCAGGAAATGGTGAATCATTTCAGCATCTTTGCCAAAAAATATCTCAAATGGGGTCATGAAGAGTCAGATGTGACTAGAACAACTGAACCTCAAGGACCATGATAAAATACTACCTTTTTTCAAAATATGGTTTCCCTGTTTATCTTTTTTAATTTGATGCATTTTTACAGTTGCCATATCTAAAAATAATAATTCTTACCTCTGTTTTTTGTGTGTGTTCATGTTCCAAACCTGTTAATTCTGTGAATCCTTGTGTTTCTTGTAAACACCATATTGTTGGATTTCTCTTTCCAAAATGGATTGCTCTTCTGCTTTTTTTATTGGAAAGTTTACCCCATTTACATTCACCATTATGAGAGTTATTCATGTATTTCTCTCTCCTTGTTCTATATTCATATATATTTTCTTATATATTTTTCTTTACTCCTTTTAATTATTGTTTCTTACTTTTTCTTGCTTTAAAAAAATTTTCTCTTTGATTCCTCCTATCTAAGCTTGTTTTATTTTTAATGATTTGTTAATGATTAATCACTCCTTTAGTTTATATTTTCCTTTTACACTCTCCATTCTTCTCTTCTTGTTCCTATCTGTGTATCTATTGAATTGAATGCATTCTACACCAAACTCAGTTTTTCCTGTTCTTTCCTCTACTGACCATTTTAATGAAAATGGAAAGGATGTCCATTCCTGTCACTCCTATGCTTGTATATATATTACTTTTAATGTACCCTGATTGTATGTGTTAAGAAGTTCACCATCCTTCCTCTCATTTTCTCCTAGTGTATTTTTCCCTATCTCTTCCTTTTATTTATTCTTACATCATCAAAATATAAGAAAACTATTTATTGAACCCTTTCTTTAAAATGACATGTATATACATATATACACACATATAAAATTTAATTTTATTGAATCCCTTATGATTTCTCTTTCCTGTTTGTATTTCACTTGAGTTAATATGAACATTTTTGTATATATGTGCATATATATACATATATAAATACATACATATATAATGTAAAGCTAATGAGGAAAACATAGAATTCTCTCCAGAAAAATAAGAGGCAAAGTAATGACACTCATCATTATCACTTCTCTTCAACATAGAACAAGTAATGTCAGTTATAGCTCTAATAATTATTTTTTTAAATTGATGGAAAAAGCATGTTAGCAAAAAACAAATATGCAGAAGTAATAATTTCAGCAAAATTACAAGCTATTAAAATCCATATAAATCATCAGCATATTTTTGTATACATATCCATCTATGTGCATATTAATGTGTATTTATATGTCCAACAAAATCCAGCAGGAGATAGAAAGGAAAGTTCTATTTAAATAATTTTAACTTAAAATTTGAATACAAGATATATAAAATAATTGAGATTATACCTGCCATGAAATAAACATTAACTAAATTACTATAACAACAGACCATTGTCTACAGAAATGAAAACCAGTCTCAAAAGTAGAAAAATCTTATTGCTTATTGATAGTCAATTTAGTAAAAATGACAGTAGTAACTTAATTTACTTATTCAATCCCATGCCAATCAGCCCATCAAATTTTTACTTTATAAAAATAGAAAAAAATAGTATAATTCCCATTATAGATATAAAAGATCATGGGAAAGAATTTAAAAAAGGTGTTTGTGGCAGGGAAAGACCTAGCAGTAGCAGATCTAAAATTAGACTCTAAATCAGAAAATCTCTAGTTTAGTACCAGTTGAAAAATAATTGACTAATAGAATGGGTTAGAAATACAACATACAGAAGCAAATGAATCTAGTTACCCAGTGTTTAGTAAATACCATGACCCAGCTATTGGAATAAAGGCTCACTGTTTCATAGAAATTGCTGGGAAAACTGACAACAGTATGGAAGAGATTAGATTTAGACCAATACCTCACTCTGCCAAGTAAATTTCATGTGGATATGTGACCTATTTATAAAAAGTCATATCATAAACAAATTAGAGAAACAAGGAAAAAATTACCGACTAGATTTTATAGTTAGAGGAAAATTTCATGACTAACAAAGAGAAGATTACAAAAGAAAATATAATTTTTATTACATAAAATTTAAATATCTCTGCAAAAACAAATCTAATAAACCCAATATCATAAAGGAAATGAAGAAAAATCTTTGCAACAAATCTCTAAATTCTCATTTCTAATATATATATAAGAAAATGATTCAAATTAAACCAGTAATTCTCAAGGGAAGGAACCTAGAATATCTATAACCATATGAAAAGTTTCTCCATTTCACAACTAATTAGAGAAATGCAAATTAAAGAAATTTTTTTTCTTTTTTTCATTGTATTTATTTTGAATTTTACAATTTTTCCCCTAATCTCACTTTCCTCCCCCCACCCCTCTCAGAAAGCAGTCTGTTAGTCTTTATGTTGTTTCCATGGTATGCATTGATCTAAGTTGAATGTGATGAGAGATAAAGCATATTCTTAAGGAAGAAAAATAAAGTATAAGAGATAGCAAAATTATATAATAAGATAATGGTTTTTTTTTCAATTGAAGGTAATAGACTTTGGTCTTTGTTCAAACTCTACAGTTCTTTCTCTGGATACCGATGGCATTCTCCATCGCAGATACTCTAAAATTGTGCCTGATTGTTGCACTGATGGAATGAGCAAGTCTATTAAGGTTGATCATCACCACCATGTTGCTGTTGGGATGTACAATGTTCTTCTGGTACTGCTCAGCATCAGTTCATTCAAATCCTTCCAGGCTTACCTGAATTCCCATACTGCCTAGTTTCTAATAGAACAGTACTGTTCCATCACATACATATATCACAATTTGTTCAGCCATTTCCCAATTGATGGACATTAACTGAATTTCCAATTCTTTGCCACCACAAATAGAGCTGCTATGAATATTTTTGTACAAGTGATGTTTTTACCCTTTTTCATGATCTCTTCAGGGTATAGACCCAGTAGTGGTATAGCTAGATCAAAGAGTATGCACATTTTTGTTGCCCTTTGGGCATAGTTCCAAATTGCTCTCCAAAAAAGGTTAGATGGGTTCACAGCTCTACCAACAATGTATTAGTATACCAGATTTCCCACATCCCTTCCAGCATTGATCATTGTCCTTTCTGGTCATATTGGCCAGTCTGAGAGGTGTGAGATGGTACCTCAGATATGCTTTAATTTGCATTTCTCTAATTATTAGTGATTTAGAGGAATTTTTCATATGACTGTGGATTGCTTTGATTTCTTCATCTGTAAATTGCCTTTGCATATCCCTTGACCATTTGTCAATTGGAATATGACTTGCTTTTAAAAATTTGACTCAGTACTCTGTATTTTATAGAAATGAGCCCTTTGTCAGAAATATTGGTTGCAAAAATTGTTTCCCAATTTACTACATTTCTTTTGATCTTGGTTATTATGTGGTTTTGTCTGTGCAAAAGCTTTTGAATTTAATGTAATCGAAATTATCTAGTTTGTTTTTTAATGATGTTCTCCATCTCTTCCTTAGTCATAAACTGCTTCCTTTTCCATAGATCCAACAGGTAAACTATTCCTTCAACTCCTTATTTGCTTATAATATTGTTTTTTTATGTCTAAATCCTTTATCCAGTTTGATCTTATCTTGGTATAGGGTGTGAGGTGTTGGTCTCATCCAAGTTTCTGCTATACTAACTTCCAATTTTTCCTACACTTTTTATCTAAGAGAGAGTTTTTATCCCAATAGCTAGACTCTTTGGGTTTATCAAACAGCAGATTACTATAATTGTTTCCTGCTACTGCACCTAGTCCACTGATCCACCATTCTATTTCTTAGCCAAAACCAGATAGTTTTGATGACTGATTCTTTATAATATGATATTAGATCTGATTGTACTAAGTCACCTTCTTTTGCACTTTTTTTTCATTTAAATCCCTGGAAGTTCTTGATTTTTTTTATTTCTCCATATGAATTTACTTACAATTTTTTCTAACTCATTGAAGTAATTTTTTTGGAATTTTGATTGGTAGGGAACTAAATAAGTAGTTTAATTTTGATAGAATTGTCATTTTTATTATATTAACTTGGTCTATTCATGAGCAATTGATATTTGCCCAGTTATTTAAATCTGATTTTATTTGTGTGAGAAGTGTTTTGTAATTGTTTTCAAAGAGTTTCTGTGTCTGCCTTGGTAGGTAGACTCCCAAGTATTTTATATTGTGTGAAGTTCCTTTGAACCGGATTTCTCTTTGTAGCTCTTTCTGCTGTGTCTTGTTAGTCATATATAGAAATGTTGAGGATTTATTTTATATCTTGCGACTTTGCTAAAGTTACTAATTATTTCTTGTAGTTTTTAAAAATTGTTTTTTTGATGCTCTAGGTATACCACCATGTCATCAGCCAAGAGTGAGAGTTTTGTCTCTTCCTTCCCAATTCTAATTCCTTCAACTTCTTTTTTCTTCTCTTATTGCTGTAGCTTAAATTTCTAGTATAATATTGAATAGTAGTGGAGATAATCGGCATCCTTGTTTCACCCCTGATCTTATTGAGAATGCTTCTAGCCTATCCCCATTGCATATAATGCTTGTTGTTGGTTTCAGATAGAAACTGATTATTTTAAGGAACAATCCATTTATTCCTACACTCTCTAGTGTTTTTAGTAGGAATGTATGCTGTATTTTGTCAAAGGCTTTTTCAGCCTCTATTGATATAATCATATGATTTATAATAGGTATGTTATTAATATAATTAATTAGACTAACCATTTTCCTAATATTGCACCAACCCTGCATTCCTGGGATAAATCCTACTTGGTCTTAATGTATTATCCTAGTGATAACTTGTAATTGCTTTGCTAAGATTTTATTCAAGATTCTTGCATCTATATTCAACAGGGAGATAGATCTATATTTTTCTTTCTCTGTTTCAATTTGTCCTGGTTTAGGTGTCAGCGCCATATTGGTGTCATAGAAAGAGTTAGGCAGAGTTCCATCTTCACCTATTTTTCCAAAGAGTTTACATAGAATTGGTACCAATTGTTCCTTAAAAGTTTGATAGAATTCACTTGTGAATATATCTGGCCTTGGAGGTTTTTTCTTAGAGGGTTCAGTAATGGGTTGTTTAATTTCTTTTTCTGAGATAGGGTTATTTAGGTATCTAATTTCCTCTTCATTTTGCCTAGGCAACTTATATTTTTTGTAAATATTTGTCCATTTCACCTTAGATTATCAAATTTATTGACATAGAGTTGACCAAAATAATTCTGAATTATTACTTTAGTTTCCTCATTATTGGTGGTGAATTCTTTTTCATTTATACTAGCAATTTGGTTTTCTTCTTTCTTTTTTTTAAATCAAATTAACCAGAGGTTTATCAATTTTATTGTTTTTTCCATAAAACCAATTCATGGTTTTATTTATTAGTTCAATGTTTTTTTCTTTTTGATTTTATTAATTTCTCCTTTAATTTTTAGAATTTCTAGTTTGATATTTATTTAGGTGTTTTTAATTTGTTCTTTCTCTATTTTTTCTTTTGAATTTTTTATAATTCCCCCCCAATCTTGCTTCCCCCCAACCCCCACAGAAGGCAGTCTGTTAGTTTTTACAGTGTTTCCATGGTATATATTGATCTAAGTTGATTGTAATGAGAGAGAAATCATATTGTAAGGAATAAAAATAAAGTATTGTGCCTGATTGTTGCACTAATGGAATGAGGAAGTCCATCAAGGTTGGTCATCACCCCCATGTTGCTACTGGGGTGCACAATGTTCCTTTGGTTCTGCTCATCTTGCTCAGCATCAGTCCATGCAAATCTTTCCGGGCTTCCCTGAATTCCCATCCCTCCTGGCTCCTAATAGAACAGTAGTGTTCCATCACATACATATACCACATTTTGTTAAGCCATTCCCCAATTGAAGGACATTTACTTAATTTCCAATTCTTTGTCACCATGAACAGAGCTGCTATGAATATTTTTGAACAAGTGATTTTTTTATACATTACTAAAATTTTCTTGTTTAAGAGTAAACATAATACCCTCTCCTCCCAAAAAATATAGACCCTCATGAGAAATAAAGTAAAGGAAAGAGAAAAAAAATGTATTTCAGTCTGTGTTCTGATACAATCAGCTCTGTCTCAGGTGCATCACATTCTTTGTGATAGGTAACAGAAATTACTTCCATGTTTTTCCACAGCTGCTGTTGCTGATTGTAATTCCCTCCATCCATTCCTCCTCACTACTATATATTCTATTTTCTCTCTCCTTTCACTCTGTCCCTCTTCTAAAATGTGCTGTTGAGTAGCTGAGTGGCACAGCGGACTGATCATCAGCCCTGGGGCCAAGAGGCCCCCAACCCACATACCACCTCTGAGACCTAGCAGCCACCTAGCCCCATGGTCCCAAACAGGCTACCCAATCCCAGCACCTTGCAAGAAGCAAAAATAAAATGTGTTATATCTGACTATTCTTTCTCTCTCACCCTCTCTCACATCCCCCCCTTCCCTCTTTCCCCCTTCTCTCCTTTTTACTCTATATGATTATACCCTATTGAGTGTGTATGCTGTTTCCTTTCTGAGCAGTTTCTTTTCTTTCTTTCTTTCCTCCCTTCTTTCTCTTTCTTTCTTTCTTTCTTTCTTTCTTTCTTTCTTTCTTTCTTTCTTTCTTTCTTTCTTTCTTTTCTTTCTTTTCTTTCTTTTTCTTTTTAGG
This sequence comes from Macrotis lagotis, assembly GCF_037893015.1. Taxonomy (NCBI): domain Eukaryota; kingdom Metazoa; phylum Chordata; class Mammalia; order Peramelemorphia; family Peramelidae; genus Macrotis; species Macrotis lagotis. The sequence goes on from NC_133658.1 coordinate 503,312,980, forward strand.
TTTTTGCTAGGCAAATGGGGTTAAGTGGCTTGCCCAAGGCCACACAGCTAGGTAATTATTAAGTGTCTGAGACCGGATTTGAACTCAGGTACTCCTTACTCCAGGTCCAGTGCTCTATCCACTGCACCACCTCGCTGCCTCTCTGAGCCATTTCTGATGAGAGTGAAGGTTCCCTCATTCCCCCTTGCCTTTTCCCCTTCCATATCATTGCAATAGCTCATTACAAAAAAAATCTTTTATATGAAATATCTTAGCCTATTCCACCTCTCCTTTGCCTTACTCCCAGTACATTTCCCTTTTAGCCAATGACTCTATTTTTACAATATATTATATCTTCAAATTTAGTTCTCTCCTCTGCTTCATCTATAAAAACTCCTTCTACCTGCTCTATTAAATGAGAAGGTTCATATGAGTATTATCAGTATCATTTTTCTATGCAGGAATATATATAGTTCATCATCAAGTCCCTCATATTTTACCCTTCTCCTCCACTCTCCATGCTTCAACTGAGTCCTGTATTTGAAGCTCAAACTTTCTGTTCAGCTCTGGTCATTCCAACAGGAACATTTGAAATTCCCATGGTTCATTGAAAGTCCATCTTTTCCCCTGGAAGAGGATGTTAAGTTTTGCTGGGTAGATGATTCTTGGTTGCATTCCAAGCTCTTTGCCTTCTGGAATGTCATATTCCAAGCCCTATGAGTCCTTAATGTAGTTGCTGCTAAGTCCTGTGTGATCCTGATTGCAGCTCCACGATATTTGAATTGTGTCCTTCTGGCTGCTTGTAACATTTTCTCTTTCACTTGGGAATAATGAAACTTGGCTATATTATTCCTGGGGGTTGGTTTTTTTTGGATCTCTTTCTGGGGGAGATTGGTAGATTTTCTCAATTTCTATTTTTCCCTCTGCTTCTAAGATATTTGGGCAATTTTCCTGTAGGAATTCTTTAAAAAAATAAGGTCAAGGCTCTTTTCCTGATCATAACTTTCAGGTATCCCAATAATTTTTAAATTATCTTTCCTGAATCTGTTTTCTAGATCAGTTGTTGTTATTTGATCCACTCATTCTTTATAATGCAATTATTTAGTTTTTAGGTAGTTTTGGGTCTGTATCGACCTGGTCCAACATTGCATGTGATTTTTATTGCATTATGATCTGAGAAAGATGTATTCACTATTTCTGCCTTTCTGCAATTGCTTATTAGGTTTTTATGTCCTAGTACATGTTCAATTTTTGTATAAATGCCATGTACTGCAGAAAAAAAAGTATATTCCTTTCTATTCCCATTTCATTTCCTCCATAAGTCTATCAGGTCTAGGTTTTCTAACAATCTACTTACCTCATTAACTTCCTTGTTTATTTTATGTTTAGATTTATCTAAATTTGAGAGCGGGAGGCTGAGGTCTCCCACTAGTAGAGTTTTGCCATCTATGAATTCCTGTAACTCCTTCAACTTCTCTAAGAAATTGAATGCTATACCATTTGGTACATACATATTTAGTGTTGAAATTACTTTATTGTTGGGGCGGCTAGGTGGCGCAGTGAATAGAACACCGGCCTTGGAGTCAGGATCACCTGGGTTCAAATCCGACCTCAGACACTTCATAATTACCTAGCCTTATGGCTTTGGGCAAGCCACTTAACCCCATTGCCTTGAAAAATCTTAAAAAAAAAACAGAGGGGCGGAGCCAAGATGGTGACAAGAGTGGATCGTGTCTTAGGCACTCTCTCATAAATCTTTGAAACTAAGGACTCTAACTAAATTTTCAAGAGACAGAACCCACAGAGTGATCCAGGGAGGCAGTTCTACTCAAGGTAACCTGGAAAAGAGCAGAAAGGCTCTGCTTCCCGGGGTTGGAGGGTCAGCCTGCCAGAGGGGTGGCCCGCCAGAGCAAAAGAACCTCAGCCTCCTGGAGGCAGCCCCAGGGCACTGGGAGCCGGGGCTCACAGCACCAGGGGTGTTTCCTGACCTATGGCCCACGGAGCACTGGGCACAAATTGGGGGAATGGCTGGGGACTTCTGCCAGAGTGAGCACATGAAGCCCAGACCTCAGGGCACACAGCGAGCAGCATGGCAACAGCCTCCTAGATCCAGGAAACAGAAGCAGGCAGAGCCAGTAAGCAGGAGCCCACAGGGCCCATTGAACCTAGGGAGGGGAATGAAGAGAGAGAGAGACTGCTGAGCTCTGTCCCTGGAACAGTACTCTGGGGCTCTGACCACATTCAGATCCTGATCGCAGTCTAGGTCCCCCCCCCCCCTTAGCCCTGTGGCAGAGGGGGGCGCATATGGTCATTCACTGACCAGGAGGGAGGACAGAGCCTCACACACTGAGATCCTTCTGGGAGTGTCCTAAAAGCTCAGGAAGCACTCCCAAAACAGGCTAAGGCTGGGAAAATGAGCAAGCAGAGAAAAAAGAGGAACACCATTGAGAAATATTTTGCATATGAGCCCAAGAAGGATCAAAGCACTCAGTCTGAAGATGTGGAAACATAAGCTCCTGCATCTAAAGACTCCAAGCAAAACAGAAATTGGGCTCAGGCTATGACAGAGCTCAAAAAAGACTTTGAAAATCAAATGAGGGAGTTAGAAGAAAAACTGGGAAAACAAATGAGAGAGATGCAGGAAAAACATGAAAATGAAGTCAGCAGCTTAGTCAAGGAAATCCAAAAAAAATGCTGAAGAAAGTAGCATGCTAAAAACCAGCTTAGGTAAAATGGATACAGCAGTTCAAAAAGTTATGGAGGAGAAGAATGCTTTAAAAAGCAGAATTGGCCAGATGGAAAAAGAGATAAGAAAGCTCTTTTAAGAAAACAAATCCTTCAGACAAAGAATGGAACTCAGGGAGATTGATGAATTTACTAAAAATTAGGACTCAATACTTCAAAACCAAAAGAATGAAAAAATACAAGAAAATGTGAAACATCTCATTGAAAAATAACTGATAAGGGAAAACAGATTCAGGAAAGATAATTTAAAAATTATTAGAATACCTGAAAGTCATGATCAGGAAAGAGCCTTGACATCATTTTCAAAGAATTACTACAGGAAAATTGCCCTGATATCCTAGAAGCAGAGGGAAAAATAGAAATGGAGAGAATCCACCGATCCCCCTGAGAAAGAGATCCCCAAAAAACCAACCCCTAGGAATATTATAGCTAAGTTCCAGAACTCCCAAGTCAAAGAGAAAATATTACAAGCAGCTAGAAGGACACAATTCAAATACCGTGGAGCTGCAATCAGGATCACACAGGACTTAGCAGCAAGTACATTAAAAGCTTGTAGGGCTTGGAATATAATATACCGGAAGGCAAAAGAGCTTAGAATGCAACTGAGAATCAACTACCCAGCAAATCTGAATGTCCTCTTCCAGGGAAAAAGATAGACTTTCAATGAACCAGGGAAATTTCAGATGTTCCTGTTGGAATGGCCAGAGATGAACAGAAGGTTTTATCTTCAGATACAGGACTCAGGTGAAGCATAGAGATTGGAGGAGAAGGGGAAAATATGAGGGACTTAATGATGATGAACTGCATGTATTCCTGCATAGAAAAATGACATTGATAGTACTCATATGAACCTTCTCAATTAACAGAGCAGGTAGAAGGAGCTTTTATAGATGCAGCACAGGAGAAAGCTGAATTTGAAGATAAAATATGGTATAAAAAAATTGAGTCAGTAGAAAAAAAGGGAAATGTAATGGGAGAAAGAAAAAAGGCGAGGGAGAATAGGCCAAGATATTTTATATAGTAAGATTTTTCTTTATTACAATGAGCTATTGCAATGTTATGGAAGGGGGGAAGGCAAGGGGGAATGAGGGAATCTTTGCTCTCATCAGAGGTGGCTGAGAGATGAAACAGCATATATACTCAGTGGGGTATAGGCATCTGGAGTAAGAAGGAAGGGGGGGACAGGGAGAAGGGGGGAATTTGAGTGATGGAGGAGAGGATGGTCCATGGGGGGAGAATGGTCAGATATAACACATTTTCTTTTTTACTTCTTGCAAGGGGCTGGGATTGCATGGCCTTTCTGGGACCATAGGGCCAGGTCAATGCTGGGCCTAAGGGGTGGGTGGTAGGCTCTGGGTCACTTGGCCCCAGGCCCAGGGATCTGTCTGCTGCGCCACTCAGCGACCCTACAGCAGAGTCAGTGAAAGGAGAGAGAAAATATAGTACATGGTAGTGGAGAAATACGAAAGGAGGGAGTTGCGATCAGCAATGGCAATGGTAGAAAAATATGGAAGTGATTTTTGTGATGGACTTATCATAAAGAATTTGATCCACCCGCGATGGAGTTGGTAGTGTTAGAACACAGACTGAAGCACATTTTTCATTATTATTATTTTTTGGGGGGTGCAGGGCAAATGGGGCTGGGTGGCCTGCCTGGGGCTGCATAACAGGATGATTGTTGGGTGCCCTGAGGCCTGATTCGGACCGGGTGCTCCTGGCTCAATGGCCAGTGCTCTGTCCACCACACAGTCGCCCCTACTATTATTACTATTTTATTTTATTTTAGGTATTTTTTTTCTTATTTTTGTTTATGCGGGGCAGTGGGTTTGGGGTGACTTGCATGTCACCCAGCTGGGTGATTGTTGGGTGTACAGGGCTGGATATGTGCTTCGGTGCTCCTGGCTCCAGGGCTGGTGCTCTGTCCACTGCACCACCTGGCCATACCTACAATTATTACTATTTTTTTAAAATTTCAATTTCAATTTTTTTCACTCCCCTTTACTTTATCACTACAGTGAGTCTATATTAATTGGGGGGGTATTTTGTTTACTCAAACAAGAATATTTTATTAATGTATTAAAATATTGTATAAAATGATAATAAATATTAAATTAAAAAAAGAAATTACTTTATTGTCTATGGTATGTTTTAGGAGGAAATAATTTCCTTCCTTATGTCTGTTTTTGGAGATGCTTTGTCTGAGATAAGGATTGCTACCCACTGCTTTTTTCATTTCAACTTGAGCAAAATATATTTTACTCCAACCTTTTACCTTTACTCTTTGTATCTCTGTTTCAAATGAGTTTCTTGTAAGCAGCTGGTTTTTAATCTACCCTGCTATTGGCTTACATTTTAAGGGATTGTTCATCTCATTCACATTCAGAGTTATAATTACTAACTCTTTATTGTCCCCCATGCTATCTTGCTTGTTTGTATTTTCCTCCCTTTTTTCACTTTATCTGTATTCCCCAGTGTTTTGTTTCTGAATACCGCCACCTTCAGTGTGTTTGCCCTCCTATATCCAATCCCTTTCTCCTTTCTTTCCCCTTTCCCTTAGCCTCTTCTTCCTTCCCTTCCTTCTGTTGATTTCCCTTTTTCTCTTCCCTCCCCTAAATTAAAGCAATTCTGAGCATGTACCCCACATGCATCTAAGCTTCTACCTCACATGTATCAGATTGGCAAATGTGACAAAAAAGGAAAATGCCATGTTGGTGGAACTGTGAGGACACATCAGTCTGCTTATGATGGACTTGTGAATAGAACCAACCATTCTGGAAAGCAATTTGGAATCATATGCAGAATGTTTTTAAACAGTGCTTGCTCATTTCCTCAAACGTGCCAGTGTGTCTATACATAAAAGAGAGCAAAGAACTAGGAAAAGGTCTTATGTATATAAAGAAACAAGTGCTTTTGCGGTTTGTGTGTATGTATGTCTGTTTAGCAAAAACTGGAAACTACAGGGAGGCCCAACAATTGGAGGAATGGTTGAACAAATTGTGGTATATGAATACCATAGGATATGATTATGGGGAAATAGATGAATTTAAAAAGACCTAGGAAGATTATGTGAACTGATGGGAAATTAAGCAAGCAGAATCAGGGATTATAATATGCCATCAGTAGCATAAAAATTAATTTCAAGACTTATACATATGAAAAATGATACAATCAGCACCAGAAGAAAATTTATTTAAGAACATTATGAAAACAACAACTTTGAAACTTAAGGACTCTGATCAATATGATAGTTACCATGATTCCAGGGGATCAATGATGAATCATTCAGGTATGGAATGACATGTATTTTTTAAAGGTGATCAATATAGAAATTTATTCTGTTTGTGGATCCTTGTTACAAGTTAATTGCTTTTCTTTATTTTTTTTATTTCCCAATGTATTGAGAAGTGAAATTTCTGATTACTAAAAACAAAATGAAACAACCCCCCCCAACTAAAACAAATTAAGTGTTATAATGATTTTTTCTTTTCCTCTTTTTGCAAATAGTTAGTACCATAATGGAATTAATTTTTCTTGGAATATTTGAGAAAATTCACTTGTAAATTCAGATGGCCCCATTTTGTTTTTATTCTTTTCCCTTGTAGAAGTTCTTTATAGGGTAGAATAAATTTCCATTGAGTGTGTATGTTATTTCCTCTTTGGGCCAAATCCAATGACAATGTTTCAAATAATGCTTATACCCTCCTTTCTTCTCCGCTACAGTATTAGGTCTTTTGTGCTTCTTCATTTGATGTAACTTATCCTATTCTGCCTCCATTTTTCCTCTTCTTTCAGTACAATCTGTTTCTTTCACATTCCTTAATTTATATAATCACACCAGTCTCATCTTTTTTTTTTTTTTTTAGGTTTTTGCAAGGCAAATGGGGTTAAGTGGCTTGCCCAAGGCCACACAGCTAGGTAATTATTAAGTGTCTGAGATTGGATTTGAACCCAAATACTCCTGACTCCAGGGCGAGTGCGTTATCCACTGTACCACCTAGCCACCCCCCGTGCCACCTAGCCACCTCCTTATCACATCAATCTCAATTCATTCCCAAACCCTCTGTCTGTGAATACTGCTTCTAATTGCCCTACTAGAAATACAGTTCTCAAGAATTACAAGTCATCATTTTCCTAGGTAGGGATTTTAACCTTATTGAATAACATGTTTATTTTTCTTTTATGTTTACATTTTTATGCTTTTCTTAAGCATATTCTTCTTTTTGAAGATTAAATTTTCTCTTCATTTTTCATCTTTTCATCAGGAAAGTAAAGAAAGTCCCCATTTCATTGAAAATTCATCTTTTCCCTTGAAAGATTATGCTCATTTTTGATGGGTAGTTGATTTTTAGTTGTTGTTCAAGCTGCTTTACTTTCTAGAATATATTTCAAGCCCCCTTATTCTTCATTATAGAAACTACTAAGTCCTGTGTAATTCTGATTGTGGCTCCTTGCTATTTGAATCATTTCTTTCTGGTTGCTTGTAATATTTTCTCCTTGACTGAATAATTTTGGAATTTGATTACAATATTCCTTGGAGTTCTGATTTAAAGGGTCTCTTTCAAGGGCTTTTGGGTCTATTCTTTCACATCTATTTTCCCCTCTGGTTCTAGGATTACAGGGCACCTTTCCTTGATATTTTATAAAAAGATGCTGTTCAGGACCTTTTTTTAGGTCACTTTTTTTTTAAAACAATTCTCAATTTTTTTCTCCTGAATCAATTTTCCAGGCCAGTTATTTTTTCAATGAAATAATTTACATCATCTTCTCTTTTCTAATTATTTTGATTTTGATACTGATTCTTGATGTCTCATAGTGTCATTAGCTTTATTCTAATTTTTTTATTAAAGATTTTATTTATTTTAAGTTTTACAATTTTCCTTCCATCTTACTTCCCTCCCCCACCCCCTCACAGAAAGCAATCTGTTAGTCTTTACCTTGTTTCCATGTTGTACATTGATCCAAATTGAGTGTGATGAGAGTGAGATCATATCCTTATGGAAGAAACATAAAGTATAAGAGATAACAAGATCAGACAATAAGATCATTTTTTTTTTTCTAAATTAAAGGGAATAGTCCTTGAACTTTGTTCAAACTCCACGGTTCTATATGTGGATACAGATGTTATTCTTCATCGTGGACATCCCCAAGTTGTCCCTGATTGTTGTGCTGATGGAATGAGCAAGTCCATCAAGGTTGATCATCACCCCCATGTTGCTGTTAGGGTGTACAGTGTTTTTCTGGTTCTGCTCATCTCACTCAGCATCAGTTTATGCAAATCTCTCCATAGCCTGATTCTAATTTTTAAGGAATTATTTTCTTCAGTTAGATTTAGTACCTCCTTTTCCATTTGACAGATTCTCCTTTTTTAAGGAGTTTTTTCCTTCAGTGGATGGATTTCTAAGGAATTGTTTTCCTCAGTCAGTTTTTGATCTTTCTTTTCGAAATTATTGATTCTCTCTTGCATAACTCCCATTCTCTCCCCCCCCCATTTTTTCTTCTATCCTTAGTATTTCATTTTTTTTTGTTTGCATGGCAATGGGATTAAGTGGCTTGTCTAAGGCTACACAGCTAGGTAATTATCAAGTGTATGAGACTGGATTTGAACTCAGGTACTCCTTGCTCCAGGGCCGGTGCTCTATTCACTTCATCACCTAGCTGCTCCTATTGTGCTCTTTCAAGAAGAGTTTTTGGGCTTAATATCAGTTCATTTCCCCTTTTGAGGTTTTGCATTTTGGCATTGTTGCCCTCTTCTGTTTGTGTTTTAGTCTTCCCTGTTACCATAGTAGTTTTCTATGGACAATTCTCTTTTCTGTTTTTTTTTTTCTTCATGTTTTAGCCTATTTCTTGACTTTTAAAATTTAGCTTTTCTCTGAGTTTAGGAACACTCTCCCAAGCTTCTCATACTTGGAGTTTGGAGCCTGGTCATTGACTTTCTGTACTGGGGCCTCAGATACTAGCAGCTTGCCCACTGCACTGGCGTGATTTGGTGTAGTTGACCCTGTTGTGTCAGGGGTTCCCAGGTTGGCAGTTTGCTTTTGTGCTAGGACTGAAGACCTCATAGTTGGCATTGCTGTACCACAAGCCTGTTGGTCCAGGACTGAGGGGCCTTTGTTGCTGATCTATGCTGTTGCCAGGAGCCTCCTGCTAGCTTGTCTAGACAGCATCTATGCTTAATTGAGACTGACCTTTCTTGAAGTCCTAAGTTATCTTAAGCTGGAAAATTGTCCCACCACCCCCATCTTTTTCCAGGTTCTACCACTTCAGAGCTCATTTAGGCGTTTGAAACTGGGGAGAATGTAGGCAACTCCCTGATTTTTTTTCTCTGCCATCTTGGTTTTGCCTTCAATTTCTTATTCCATTTTTCTAGACCTCCTCCTTTGACTTCTACATTGTACATGTATTGTACATGCATCTTTCCTCTCTCCTTAAAAATTTGAATAAGATAATGTTCTACTTTATATTTCTTAATGCTAATTAGTGAACCAAGAAGCTTTTGTTAATTATTTATATGTCTTTGTTGCTGAGCATATAAATATCATCAATAAAACAATCCATACAAACAAGGAACTTACATTCTAATGAGAAAAACAAGAATATTTTATGCATATATGCATATGTGTATGTATGTATAAACATAAAATAAATATTAAGAGAATGCATGGAGATACAAAGTAATTAAGATAAAGTTTGAGAGGGAAGGTCACAGCAGTTGAGGGGAATCGGGAAATGCCTCATTTTGGAAGATGATATATGAGTTGATTTCTGAAGGCAGACAGGGATTCTTTGAAGCTGAAGTAAGAAGGGAATACATTCCATGAATGGAGTTAGGCCAGAACAAAGGCACCAGAGACAGACTGAGTCAGAGTTTTAGTATTCTCAAAGACTTTTGGGATACCCCCATATTGTATGTGAGGAAAGAGAAACATTTACTATGTTCCTGCTATCTGCTTGGCACTTGGGCAGCTAGCTAAGTGGTGTAGTGCATAGAACACTGAACCTGAAGTTAGGAAAACCTGAGTTCAAATCTGACTTCAGAAACTTTACTACTTATATGACCTGGATAAGTCACTTAACCCTGTTTACCTCAGTTTCCTCATCTGTAAAACTCTTCATTTGGGATTTTTCTTGGCAAAGATATTGGAATAATTTGACATTTCCTTCTCCAATTCATTGTACAGATGAGGAAACTAAGGCAAACAGGGTTATGTAATTTGCCCATGGTCAGATTTGAACTCATGAAGATGAAACTTGAATCTTCCTGACTTCAGACACAGTATTCTATGCAATGTGCCTCTTAGCTACCCAACTTTATACATTTATATATATTTTTCTGCCGGGATCCCTCTGGGCTACTTCCTCAGCCTTGTCAGATTAGAATCTTAGTGAGTCATTGCTACTCCAGGTTCTAGGGTAACTGCTCTTTCCTCACAAGCTCCCACCAATAAGTCTTTCATTAAGTCAGTCAATAGATATAATTTACTTAAGGCAAATGCATTTCCTAAGATAGCATACTAAGAGCAGTAGCTATAAAGCCTCTCCCCAGAAAACCTGAGATTCCTTCTCCCATAAATATATGCAGTTTCTGTGTTGAGCATGCATAAAAGAGTATAATGGTAGTAAGGTACGTGAATTGGGAATACATGTGACTAAGAAAACTTTTTTAATTAAAATTTTGTTTTTAATGAACAGAAATGTGTTTTTCTATATACTCCCCATTCTGTGGGAGAAAAAATAAAAACAATTATCTTTTCAAAATGAAATTCTCTCATTGGTCACATTTAAAAAAAATATCTCATTCTGTCCACTCCCTACCCTGAATCCAGCTCAGCAAATAGATAGTATATTTTTTCATTGGTCCCCTCCAATCATGGATGATCATTGTACTGATCACAGTTCTTACAACTCTAAAAATTATTTTGCTATGTTGCTATTATTTAGATCATTTTCCCTCTGCTTACTTCATTCTTCATCTATTCAGACTCTATAATCTTTCTAATCTCTTTGAAATTATCTATTTCATCATTTCAGGTATCTTTTGAAATCTTCTTTTTCATTTCTTATACTATATAATAGTATTTTATCACATTTAAATTCCATAGTTTATTTAGCTACCTCCCATCCTAGAGAATCTTTTTTATACTTTCTCTCCTTATGGAGTCTCCTCTGCAACTCAGTTATCATTCACTAGATCATTCTGCTTCTTGAATCTAGAGTTTCCTCTCTTCTCTGTTGCCAGGGATCATGTTCCTTAAAGATACTTTCAGCCTTACTTAAGGACTTCCTCTCTGTATCTTTGTCTGCCTGAAAAGTTTGCATCTCTTGGTTGGCCACTATCTTCAGTCTAAATTCACCCAAACTGACAGAAGCTAAAGTTGTCAGATGATTACTTCTTACTGGACAAGTAGCTCAACCTAAAATTTCCAAGACTAATTTGGAGGAGTGGGAAAACGAGATAATCCCTTCTTGGTTCTACTCACCTGTAATGTATGTGTAGGAGGCAGACTTTCTAAAGGTACTCCCAGGCTAGACTCTTCTTCCACAAAGCATTTCCCAGCCTGGACCACCTCAGAACTTCATCTTTTTAAAGGGTTATCAGGGATGTAACCAATTATCACTTGTCTAATAATTTTCTCAATTTAATAGAAAATTTGTTAATATTTTGTAAAGAAATACCTTCTCTTTATAGTTACTTTGTTACCTATAGGCCCTCACTTTCTATTACTGCATGAATTTTGAATGGGTTGAGGGAGGATTGTGAAAGAAGGAAGATGGATCAGTTGGTTATATTCCATCTGGGACTTATCTAGGCACCAAATCGATATAGTTATAGAATGATTTGATTTTCTGCCCACCCATTTGCATGGTATAGTCAGGGCAACATATGTTTTCTATACATTTTCCTATTGTGAATATCACACATCCAGCCCTGCTTCTAGACATGGGAGGACCATAGCTGGACAGTGTCTTAGAAAAAGATAGGTATAAACTGAGTTGTGAAGTACCTGGAGAAGCTCAGTGTCATAAATGAGGAGAAAGAGCTTTTAAGGTATGCAGGAGAGCTAAGCCTGGAATCAGGAGACAAAATATGAATGACACCAGGTAGACCAATGTAAGGGGAGTTAGTTAGGTGGTGCCATAGGACATGGCTAGGCTTGGAGTCAGGAAAATTCCTCTTCCTGAGTTCAAATCCAGGCTTAGACATTTATTAATTGTGTGACCCTGGACAAGTCACTTCACCCTGCTTGCATCAGTTTCCTCATCTGGAAAATGAGCTAGAGAAGGAAATGACAAACCACTCCAGTGTCTTTGCCAAGGTAAACCACAACTGAAACAATTGGACAACACTTAGCTCTGCTATGCAACTATGTATTCCCCAGAACCCCAAAATTTTGGTTTCCTGTTGGGTCATGGGAATAATGCCACTAGATTGCTAGTTGGCTTTGTTTATGGTCAGAACTATGATGGTATCCAATCATTGAGTAGAATAATTCAATCCTATTACTGATGATTAGACCATTGGGGTTAGCTATACTGCATTATCAAAAAAATGCAAATTTGCGTTGCTGACACTTAGACCATCTATAGACGCTTTAGCTATATATACCCTATTATCACAAAGATGTTGCTGAAAATCACCATGCAAGTGTTATGCTTGGTAATACTTGAGTATCGAGGTGCTTCACTGATAACAGGAGGGAAATCACATCCATAAGAGCAAGAGCTCCCACAGCGTCCAAACATCCCTTGAAGCTCTGTTTCCTATCAAATCAGATACAGGGATGAAAACAGTTCTGGAGAAGGCAGTGAGAAGGTTGTCTTACAACATTCCTCTCACTACACTAAACATAATATGCAAGTCATATCAGCATGTATGTGATGGCATGGTCTTCTTTGAACATGAAGGACAACTAGTACTAACTGCCTTTTAAAAATGAGCTGGGGAAGAAAATGACAAACCACTCCAATATCTTTTTCAAGAAAACTTCATGAAGAATTGGACATGATTGTCAACTGAATGACAACAACAATATCTGTCTTTGCTTTCCTTACTTGTAACTTGAGAAGATGGGTCCAGATAATTTCCAAGGTATCTCATAGTTTTCAATTATTCTTCAAATTGGGGGGGGGGAGTAAAAGGAGGGAAGGAAGGGAGATGCAAAATATACATATAACATAAATTTTCATTCTGTTTTTTGATGCCCTGTTAGAATACTAACTTAGGAATCTTTTCAAAAGCCTGATCAAGCTTTTCTCCATCTTTCAGGATTCAAAGTATCCATCTGTTGAAGTAATCCCATCAAATCCTCCTCCACTGCTTTCAAAATAAATACCCACACTGAAAAAGGGAGCAAAAATAACCAACTTATTATGTTCACAGAAGACATATTCCCTCCCAATTTGTGCCAACTGTAATTAAGCAGAAAAAAATAGCACACTTGACTATACCTTTTACCAATGAAAGGATAAGTAGTATGACAATTATTGAGGGGGAAAAGGAGAAAAGATAGAGAAAAGGGGGATAAAGAAAAACTATTAAAACTCTGGCTAGAAGGACACAAAATAACAAAATTTTGCCCTTAACACAGTGTCTGAAAGTTTCATCTCCACTTAGGAAAAAAGCTTTACTTAATGTATATTTTCTTCCCAGATCTCCTGTTTCTGAATGCAATATCTACAAATTCAAATTAAACAATTCTAAGGTGAGGAAAATAATTTCGAAACCTTTCATGGAAAAATGAAAAAATCTAATAAATAAAATCTTGGAAAATAATGCCACTTTAGTAAAACATGCCATTAACATGGAAGTGTCATATCTAAATTCTAATATGTAAGGGAAATGTACAGGAACATTTCTTCTGTTGGAAATTGAGTTCTCTAACCCTGTATCAGTATTTCACTTGAAGTCAAAAAAGATAAAGATTCAAAAGTAAAGTATAATTATAGATGCTTACTAGTAAAACTTTTTAGAAAAGATTCAAGATAACATAGGAAGAATTCAGATGCTAGATTAGAAATAATAGAAATACACCACAAGACATAGATCTTTAACCTCGATAATGCAAGGGAGGGAAGCAGCAATATTTATTGAGGAGAGAATTTGAATTAGGAAGTCTAAGTTCAAGTCCTTGAGCAGCAAATGACTAAATACAATTATTTCCTTTCAATTATGCATCTTTTCAGGCTTTAGTTTGCTTATCTGTAAAATGGGAACGTTTTCTATTTGGTCAGGATAAGAATATCCTTTTTTAAAAATTAAATATTTTATTTATTTTGAGTTTTACAATTTTTCCCCTAATCTTACTTCCCTTCCCCACCCCCCACAGAAGGCAATTGGTCAGTCTTTACATTGTTTCCATGGTATACACTGATCCAAACTGAATGTGATGAGAGAGAAATCCTATCCTTAAGGAAGAAACATAAAGTATAAGAGATAACAAGATCAGACAATAAGGTATCTGTTTTTTTTTTCTAAATTAATGGGAATAGTCCTTGATCTTTGTTCAAACTCCATAGTTGTTTCTCTGGATAGAGATGTTATTCTTCATTGCAGAGAGCCCCAAATTGTCCCTGATTGTTGCATTGATGGAATGAGCAAGTCCATCAAGGTTGATCATTGCCCCCATGTCGCTGTTAGGGTGTAAAGTGTTTTTCCGGTTCTGCTTTTCCCACTCAGCATCAGTTTATGCAAATCCCTCCAGGTTTCCCTGAATTCCCATCCCTCCTGGTTTCTAATAGAACAGTGGTGTTCTATTATATACCACAGTGTGCTAAGCCATTTCCCAATTGAAGGACATTTACTTGATTTCCAGTTCTTTGCCACCACAAACAAGGCTGCTATGAATATTTTTGTACCAGTGATGTTTTTACCCTTTTTCATCATCTCTTCAGGGTATAGACCCAGTAGTGGTATTGCTGGATTAAAGGGTATGCACATTTTTGTTGCCCTTTGGGCATAGTTCCAAATTTCTCTTCAGAAATGTTGGATGATTCACAGCTCCACTAAAAATGTAATAGTGTCCCAGATTTCCCAGAACCCTTCTAACAATGATCATTATCCTTTCTGGTCATATTGGCCAGTCTGAGAGGTGTGAGGTGGTACCAAGCTTTAGTTTGCATTTCTCTAATAATTAATGATGTAGAGTATTCTTTCATGTGGCTATGAATTGCTTTGATCTCCTCATCTGTAAATTGCCTTTGCATATCCTTTGACCATTTGTCAATTGGGGAATGGCTTTTTGTTTTAAAAATATGACTCGGTTCTCTGTATATTTTAGAAATGAGTCCTTTGTCAGAATCATCAGTTGTAAAGATTGTTTCCCAATTTACTACATTTCTTTTGATCTTGGTTACAGTGGTTTTATCTGTGCAAAAGCTTTTTAATTTAATGTAATTGAATCATCTGATTGGTTTTTGGTGATGTTCTCCAACTCTTCCTTAGTCATAAACTGCTCCCCTTTCCATAGATCTGACAGGTAAACTAGTCCTTGATCTTCTAATTTGCTTATAGTATTGTTTTTTTTATGTCTAAGTCCTGTAACCATTTGGTTCTTATCTTGGTAAAGGGTGTTAGGTGTTGGTCTAATCTAAGTTTCTTCCATACTAACTTTCAATTATCCCAGCAGTTGTTATCAAAGAGGGAGTTTTTATCCCAATGGCTGGACTCTTTGGGTTTATCGAACAGCAGATTACTATAATCATCTCCTGCTTTTAACACCTAGTCTATTCCACTGGTCCACCAGTCTATTTCTTAGCCATTACCAAACAGTTTTGATGACTGATGCTTTATAATATAATTTTAGATCAGGTAAGGCTAAGCCACCTTCTTTTGCACTTTTTTTTTATTAAGCTCCTGGCAATTCTTGACTTTTTATTTCTCCATATGAATTTACTTACAATTTTTTCTACCTCATTAAAGTAACTTTTTGGAATTTTGATTGGTAGGGCACTAAACAGATAGTTTAGTTTTGGTAGAATTGTCATTTTTATTATATTAGCTCTCCCTATTCATGAGCAGTTGATATTTGCCCAGTTATTTAAATCTGATTTAATTTGTGTGAGAAGTGTTTTATAATTGTTTTCAAAAAGATTCTGAGTCTGTCTTGGCAAACAGACTCCCAAGTATTTTATATTGTCTGAGGTTATTTTGAATGGGATTTCTCTTTCTAGCTCTTCCTGCTGTATCTTGCTAGACATATATAGAAAAGTTAAGGATTTATGAGGGTTTATTCTATAACCTGCAATTTTGCTAAAATTACTAATTGTTTCCAGTATTTTTTTGGATGATTTCTTGGGATTCTCTGGGTAGACCATCATGTCATCTGCAGATAGTGAGAGTTTTGTCTCTTCCTTCCCAATTCTAATTCCTTCAGTTTCTTTTTCTTCTCTAATTACTGATGCTAACATTTCTAATACAATATTGAATAGTAGTGGTGATAATGGGCACCCTTGTTTCACCTCTGATCTTATTGGGAATGCCTATGAGGGTTTATTTTATAGAGGATAAGAATATCTTTTTTTTTCAATCTCAAAAAAGGTTTATTATTAGGATAAGAATATCTTAAAGAACTTTTATTAAATCTTGGAATCTCCTTTAAGATTCAGCTCTACAGTCTTGAAGCATAAACCTGAAAAATAGTGTTGCTAAAGAGCAAACTGGATTTTACTTAAATGTAGTACTCTAGACTGCATGTTATACTATGAAGGAATTCATTATCAAAAATTAGTACTAATTAAAAAATAGAAAAGTTGATGAGTAGACAAAACTAGATAAAGAATAATAAAAAAAAAACTCCAAAGCATTCAAGAACATAAAGTATGTGGAAAAGAATACCTAATTTTTTTAAGAGTTGATGGAAAATTAGATGGTATTATGACAGAATTGTTGGTTTAGATAAACTTCTTATACCAAATACCACCAGGCAAGATCGAAGTAAATCTATGACCTGAAAATTAAAGATCATAGCATAAAAAAATTTAAAAAGAAATAAATTAGGTAGCATTTACAAAAGATGAAATAGAAAGTTTTGACTCAAATTAAAGCTTTTGCATGAATAAAATTAATATAATAATAAGGGAAAAATCTTTATATCAAGCATCTCTGAAAAAGAGTTTGATAAATAAGATATGTAGGTAGTTAACTCCCATTGATATAAAGAAAATGAAGAAATAGTTATCAAATAAAAATCTCAAACACCAACTGTATGAAAGATTGTTTCAAATGATAATAGTAAAAATGCAAACCATGGCTACTCTGATATTTCACTTTACATCCAGCAAATTATCAAAAATAATAAAAGATAGGAATAGTGTTTCCATGATCTACTCCTCCATTCCACTTTAGCTATATAACAGACCACCCACAAGTATTTGGATTATTTTGTAAATTTTGAAATTCCTTTATCTGATCACAGTCTCTTGTATTCTGCTTATCATAATTGCCTTGTAGCCTCCTATCCTTCTGTCCTTAACTTTATTTCCCAGATGGCAGCTAGATGTGCATGGGTAGAGTACTGGCCTTGAAGTCAGGAGGATGAAAGTTCGAATCCAGCCTCAGACACTTGACTCTTATTAACTGGGTAACCTTGGGCAAGTCACTTAACCCTGATTGCCTGGCATCCAGGGTCAGACTCTGGAGGAGAAAGTGAGTCTGGTAACATAGCACAGCACCCCATCACTCAAATCCAATTCATGGCATCACATACCTGATGTCATGATCCTTCTCAAGAATGAACGACAAATGTCATGTGTTATTTCCCAGTTACCCCTACACTGACTTCATTCTCCTCCATTTCCCATCTTGACTTCTTAATGAACCTGCTTGATTCTATACCGTCTTCTTCTCTTTAATCCACTGTCTCCTTATCTTATTGAAGATTTTGTTTTGCCAAGCTTAAGCCTTGGAGTATTTACATCATCATCTACTTACTGCCTCTACTACCACTTTTGTATTATAGAAAAAACTCACAATACCTTGCTGAATGGATCCACTACATACTTAATGTTACAAAATTTCAAGTGGTCTCTCATTAACAAGGCATTCCTTTTACACCTCCTTAATTGATTCAGAATCTCCCGTGATCAGTGGTTTGTTTTTTGCACATGTGCATCTACATGTACTATATACAAATTCCCATTCTTTTAAAATATATAATAAAGTTAATATGTAATTCTTTTTCCTTTTTTCTTCCCTACTTCCCCTGCTCTTGAAATGACTACCATTAGATACGTGTGTGTGTCTGTGTGTGTGTGTGCACGCATGTGTGTGTGTGTAAAATCATTCTCTACATACTTTTATTTATCTGATATATAATTAATTTTTTTCCTCTTTTATTTCTTTATTTTAAGTGAGTGGATCTTGGAATAGAGGAGATATATATCACAGACTTATGAGAATTTAAAAACCAAAATTTTCAATAATACTTTGGAAAAAGATATAGTCCTTTGGAAAAATTACTTTCAGCACATTGTCCACATGTGAGATTGTGTCTAATCTAGTTTCCTCTCACCATCACAAAATAGAAATATAGTAAATATAGTTTTAATATATCATATAAAAGCAACAATAAGAAAAGGAGAAAAGGAAACAATTCTCTACATTGTAATTCTCATAGGAAGGAAAAAACAATTCAAGGACGTGTTACTGGCTTATTTCTTCTATGTCCAGTATTCTCTGTTTACTCCCTATGTTACTGGATCTGCCGTGAGTTATTGCAGCAAATGACATTGCCTGCCACATAAATGATCTGTCTGGGGAAGGAGGAGGTTGATAATTTCACTTAGTCTCATTGGTTTGGACAGAACGTTGTTGGCAGCCAAAGATAAGGTAGTTTTGGGTCTGCTCCAATGTTATTTGGAACAGAAGGGAAGGAGATTTTGGCAAAAAGCAGAAGTGAAAGGTTAGTAATATTCCACCTCTCATTCTCATCCAGCAGTCCAAAATAGCTAAGAATATATCAAATTAAAGAAAGGAGATCTTATAGCAACATGAGCAGGAGTTCATGTCTAAGCAATGCTCCATCTCTTTCATCTCAGAGGAGCACAAATGTGCCAAAAAAAAAAAGGTATAATAACAGCAAAGATGTGATAGGAACGAAATCATCACAGGAAAAGCATTACAGAAAAGCTAGTGAGATTGCTAAAAGGAAAATAAGTAAACAATCAAATGGGTCCAAAGTAGCAAATAAATACTACAAAAAGCATCAATTCACAGATTTCCATTCCATTTAGTTATTGTGGGAATCATAGGCTTCTCTCTTCTGAAGAAAGGGAGAAAATCACTTAAGTTTTGCATTTAACAACCTTGCTAAACTGAATTTGTTAAATTGTTATTTAGAATACACAAATATTTGACCTGCTTTTTACAGAACCTGTGAAAAATAAACAGTATGTTCCTTTTCTCCAGAAACTTACTTTCCCAGGAGGATTAAAAAAATAGGAAGACAAGACTTTCTTCAAGATAACAAAAATTTCTGAAATTGACATAATTATGCAACATAAAACTTCAGTTCATTGAGCACTTATTTATCAGGGCTCATAGGGAACATTATAAGCATAAACAAATAATCATGAAGATGATTAAAATATAAAAGCCATTGAGGATGCTCAAATAAAGAAATTTTCTGAAAAGAGATCATTATAAACTATTTCAGCGTAATAAATATTTTAATAAAATCTGTGTATATATCAATTCTCTGTGACTTCCATGTAAATGTATAAAGGGAAAATGTCAATGTTAAAAATGTGGTTTAGGCTTGAGAAATAAGAGGCCAACAGTTTTTAGAATATTAAGAAGCTTCACCTCTTTATCCAAAAAGAATTTGTTCCATAAGAGATTTGGAAGTTGTGGGACAAAGGACACAACAACATCACAAAAAGTGAAATTGAAAAGAGCTTGTGATTTCCTTGGTCTTGAGAATGACCAAATGAGAAAACTACTTCTATAAATCTGTTTTATCTCTTCTTCTATACTACTTCTATGTTTCTATACTCACTTGGAGACATCATCAGTTCTCATGGATTTAATTTTCATCTCCATGCTAATGATTCTCAAATCTACTTTAACATTCCTAATTTCCCTGCTGACCTCCAGATTCACATCTCTAAGATGTGCTTTTTGGACATCTTGAACTGGATACCCAGTAGACAACTTAGCCTCAATATTGTTCAAAACTGAATTTCCTACCAGACCTTAACCCATTCTAATCTTTATTTCTGTGACAGCACCATCATCCTCTGAGTCCCCTAGGCTTGCAATCTAAATATCATCCTTGACTCCTCATTGTGTCTAACTCCCTATAGCCAATCTTTTACCAAACCCTATAGATCACATCTATGAAACATCTTTCAAATATGCCCTTTTTTTCTCCTCTGATATTACCATCACTCTTGGTGGCACCCTCACTACCTCATACCTGGACTATTTATTGCAATAACCTGCTGATTGCCCTGCTTTCCACAAGTGGCCCATCTCTTCTTCTTTATACTAATGAAGTGATTTTCCAAAAGCACAAGTTTGGGGGTGGCTAGGTGGCACAATGGATAGAGCACAGGCCCTGGAGTCAGGAGTACCTAAGTCCAAATCCGACCTCAGACACTTAATAATTACCTAGCTGGGTGGCCTTGGGCAAGCCACTTAACCCCATTGCCTTCCAAAAAAAACAAACAAACAAACAACCAAACAAGCAAAAAACAAAAGCACAAGTTTGACTGTCATCTCATACTCTGTAAACATCTGTTGTTTATTATCACATCCAGAATCAAATACAAAATCCTGTTTGGTGTTCCAAACTCTTCATTATGTTTTCCTCCACATCCTTTCACACAACTTCTCCTCATTCCTAAACCCTTTATATATGCTTCAGTTCAGTGACACTGACCTACTTACTGTTCCACATATGAGTTATTCCATCTCTACAGTTCAGGTCCTTTTCCCCCAGTTGTTCCTAATGCCTGGAATATTTTCATTCTTCACCTCTGTTTACTGACTTCTCCTGGCTTTCTTCAAGTCCCAGCTAATAACTCACCTTTCACAAGAAGTCTTTCCCAATTCCCTCTTAATTCTAGTGTCTTCCCTGTTAATTAGTTTGCATTTTTTTCCTGTATATAACTTGGTTCTACATAGCTTTTGTAAGAGTGTAGAGTATATTTTTGTGTAGAGTGTATTTTGTTTTTCTTTGTTTCCCTTGCACAATATTTGAACATAGTTAGTGCCTATTAAATGCTTATTAATTGAATGGCTAACACAGGTATTGCTGTCTCTGTAGCAACCCCCTGTATGTGGATCTGACATTGATTGATTAAGAAAGCTGAAATGACATAAATATGAAATCATGGTGAGCATCTGAAAGAGACCATGTTCACACCCAGATAATCTGTACTGAAGGTGACATAATCTTGAAAGCATTGAGAAAATATTTTTACAAGGTGTTTCAGGGAGAAAAAAATCACAAATAATGGAAACATCATAGATATTAATATCCCAAAGTCATTAACTACTGACATAGATGCCTACTTTCTCATCTTTATAGCATCTTATAGCATGATGAGGAAAGGTTTTCAAATATAGTCTGATACAGAATAATATATTCAAAAAGCTTTCCACTTCTCTGTGTGTGTATGTGTATAAATATATTTATATATTTATGCACACAGATATATTATAAAGCATTACCTCTATTGTGTTTTGTAACAATTAAGCATTCATGATTTATAACATCTTTCTGCAGAATATTTATTTGTAAATGTGTGTATATATGTACATATATGTACATGTGTGTGAACATGTAAAATATGTACATATTAGAGTATCCTTGGGGGAAAATAAGGGAAAGACTTTTGCACATAATGTTCTACTAAAAACTTTTTACATATGACTGTAGCTACAACGAATATAAAATTCAACTGTTTATTGAGTACAGAAAAAAATTGACTTCATAGGAAAGAATGTAGTCTTATAAGGTCACCCCTTGCATGTATTAATATTTTAGGATTCTTTATAAAGTAACAGTAAATATAATTCCCA
Source organism: Macrotis lagotis (assembly GCF_037893015.1). Lineage (NCBI taxonomy): Eukaryota > Metazoa > Chordata > Mammalia > Peramelemorphia > Peramelidae > Macrotis > Macrotis lagotis. The sequence continues at coordinate 503,334,725 of NC_133658.1, forward strand.
CCCTCTATTTATTGTCAAGCATAAGCATTAAATAGATATATACTTGCTCAAAGGTGACTGAAGTCTAATTGAAAGAGGACTTTCATATATTTGAGGTTCTTTATATATTCCTATTAGTTGTTTGCATCAGGTTTGGGAATATTATAGGGCTTCCTCCTTGAAATGTATAATTATTGGGGTAGCTAGGTGGCACAGTGGATAAAGCACTGGCCCTGGAGTCAGGAGTATCTGGGTTCAAATCCAGTCTCAGATGGTTTAAGGAATATTACTGGAGAAAAGAATGAGTGGAAAAAAGATAGGCTGCTCAGATACTGAAAGATAAAGGTCAGAATTGTTTGAGTATTTCATTTGTACCCATAAAATCTTCTCTAGAGGATTAATGAAGTAATATGAGCAAGAACGACAGGATGAGAGGGTATGAAAACATTAGGAGTTATACTAATGGGGAAAGTGCCAGCTTTGGTATGATCACAGATCTACTGGGTTTGGAATCAGAGTGACTATTCAAATCACAGGATTGTTGTTGCTTATTAGTAGTCTCATTTTTGGCAAGTCACTTACCACCCCCCCCCATATGTTTCCTCATCTATAAAATTTGGGGTTTCTACAACTGTTCTGGAAATCAATTTATACCTGTGCAAATAAAGTGACTTAAAATGTTCAAACCCTCTGACATAGATTTCACTGCTAGGCATATAATATCAAAGGAGTCATTGATAGAACCTGTAGTCACCAAAATACTTAAGGCAACATGTTTTATTGTAGCAAAAATTGGAAGTAAAGTAAATAGCTGAGTAGGGAGATGTTAACCAAATGTGGTAGATTAATGTGAATGAATACTGTATTATAATAATCAGTGAATATGATGAATATAGAGACATGGAAAGACATAGAATGATGCAGAGTGAAGCTAGCAGATCCAAGAAAATATGCACAATGACTGCAACAATGTAAGTGGAAAGAATAACCATCAGAAAATAATTGAAAATGAAATTGGAAGATTGCAAATGAGCTTGATCCCAAAGAAGAAATGTGAGAAGCCTCCTCCCAACTTTTTTGCACAGATGTTCCACAGTAGGTGATATAAAAACAAAAACCCTAACCATTTACTTTTTTAAAAGATAAATATGGGACTGTAAGGGAAATATAAATTTGAGAGTCAATGATTACTGGTGATGTGTGAAACCATTGAGAATGGCTAAAGTAAATAAGGAAAATGGTATAGAGTTATATTTGGAAAGGCCTGGGGTCCATCTTAGTGACCATCTTATCTCATGGGCCAGTAAGAGCAAGATATATCTCTCCTTCTGTGTTCCCCACAAAAAATTCAAGATTTGGCTTTCTAGCTTAAGTGGTCTTAAAGTAATTTATAACCACATGGACCTGAAAGTAGATTTAATTCTTTATTTTGAAAGCAGTCATCAACAGAAATAAATAATATAAAAATATATATAAAATAATGAATTCTCAATTACTTTCTACTAATTTTTTAAAAAAAATTCCTCTGTATATTACTTTTATTAAAATGCTCATTTATAACTACAGAGAAGGGTAGATTTGGTGCAGAAGGAGTCTTTTTTTTGTATATAGCTCTTGAAGGAATTTGTTTTGTTTGACAATATTTTTTAAAAGATATTTTTTCTTTTTTTAATGGGTGGGGGAAGGGAGCAAGAGAAACTTTGTTTTTTTAATTTTTGCAAGGCAATGGAATTAAGTGGCTTGTCAGATTTGAACTCAGGTACTCCTGACGCCAGGGCTGGTGCAATATCCACTATGCCACCTAGCTACCCTGAGATACTTTGTCTTGTTTTATTTTTAAATAGAGAAGTTATGGGAGATACTACAAATATGAAATGTATATGTGCTTTCAGGTATACCTGATCCCTATGTTCTTAGTTTTACTTAACAAAATTAAACACAAATAGAGTAAAAGCTTAAAAAAAGTAACTACTTTGTAATAAGAGATTTCATGAAGTGCAGATTGTAACATAAGAAAACACATTAATAAAACTTTTAAAATAATAATAAAGGTGTTCCTTTTGCTTCCATGTCTCCTGATCTTTTTCTTCTTTATATTACTTTGGATTTTGCTTTCTTTGGATTTAGGAAGAAACAGGTTCAAGTGATGCCTCTGACATATTTTAGCTCTGTGATCATACATAAATCACTTAACCTTTCAGTGTCCCAACTAGCTTTCTAAGGTTCTAAATTACCTCATCCCTCTCAAATTCAGTGAAAATTCACCTACTACCTTAACTAGCTGAAAACAATTTCAATTACAGACTTTTGTTTGTTTGTTTGTTTGTTTGTTTCTTTTTTCTTTTTTTTTTTTTAGGTTTGTTATAAGGCAAAGGGGGTTAAGTGACTTGCCCAAGGCCACATAGCTAGGTAATTATTAAGTGTCTGAGACCAGATTTGAACCCAGGTACTCCTGACTCCAGGGCCAGTGCTTTATCTACTACTCTACCTAGCCGCCCCCCCCCCCCCCCCCCAGACTTTAGTTTCAATCAAATATAGACTTCAGATGAACAGTGAAAGACTTGAAAAACCAAACTACATAAGTGTAAGAAAAAGCTATATATAAAGTTTTGTTATTTTTTTCTTTCAGTGAAATAGCTTATCTTCCCAGTTATCTTTTCCTTAAGGAAAATTCATTTGGACTGGTTTTCCTGAAAGTCTCTACTGAGTCAACCCAAGACATTGTTTTGGTTTTTTTTTTTTTGTTTGTTTTTGTTTAGGTTTTTGTAAGGCAATGGGGTTAAGTGGCTTTGAACCCAGGCACTCCTTACTCTAGGGCCGGTGCTTTATCCACTACGCCACCTAGCTGCCCCTTTTTTTTTCCTTTAAAATCATTTCATTTATTTTAATTCAAAGAGATAAATCCAGAGATTGATAGTTCCTGTTTTTTTATTGTCTAATAAGGATATGTACCTCATTGTGTATGGATAATTATTATTAATATTGATCATATTTTCATTTTGTTCAGTGAAATTTTCAAAAAAATGGATTTGGGACAAGTCACTTTTCTGCAATTTTTTTATATTTAAGGTTAAATGAGCTGTACTACAGTAGGTGGATAATTTTTTTGTATTTGAATAAATTGTTTATCTTCTATAAGCTCCCTGAAAATTTTAATAGCAGGATATTAAGGATCATATTTATCATGTTCTTTGTCCGTGGTGTTTTCTTCTCATGATTTTGATTTAGTTTCCTGTATTTTAAAAGCTTTTTGTTAGTTGGCATAGTGACATTTGCTAAAAGTTAAATTCTATATCTTTAGCTTTTATGGATAAATGCTATGGTATAGTAACTATTAGCAATAGTTTAGCCGAGAATATTGGTTCAGTTCTGGTAGCATTTCTTTTTTTTTTTTTTTTTTGCAAGGCAGTGGGGTTAAGTGGTTTGTCCAAGCCTACACAGCTAGGTAATTATTGTCTGAGGTTGGATTTGAACTCATGTACTCCTGACTCTAGGGCCAGTTCCCTATCCACTGTGCCACCTAGCTGCCCTTCTGGTAGCATTTCTTGATTGAATTCTTGAAGATATTTTGCCATCTCTGCAAATTGGGAATTTGTGATCGCTCAGTCTGTCAAAAATTTTGAGATTCTGATGTTTAATTCTAGCCTCCAGATCACATCCTGCTAAGCATTTGGTAGGTGCTAAATTTCTTCTGCCTTTGATGCTTTTATACTTTCTAACATTTCTTTAAATTATATGAATTGATCACTAAATTCAGACTCCTTAAGGAAAACTCTTCAGTAATTTTTAGTTCTAATTATATTTTCTTGAATTGCATCACAAACACCTCTGTTTCTTTAATCAAATTCTCATGACCGTGATTTGCCCTTATATTTGTCAGCATACGTTTGGCTGAGCTCATGGAGGTGTTGTCTATTGAGGTCTGTTTACTTCCACTCTTGGATATTCATTATATAAAAAACTCTTTCCTAGAGGTAAATGACTTTCAGTTACATTAGATAAATTCTTTGGCATGTATGTGTTATAATCCTTTATATTTGTTGGTACAGTAATATCTGCTTGTTCCAAAAATATTTCAGTAGATCTTTAACTTATCATGTGCTCTGATATTAATTTTATTAATTCTTTAATAATTTTTTAAAATTAAAATTTTTATTTTTATTATATTTAATTCATTTGTTTTTCCAACTACATGTAACAATAGTCTTTACCAGTCATACTTTTAAAATTATTTATTTATTTTTATACAAATGATGTTTTTTTAATACATTACTAAAATATTCTTGCTTAAGAATAAATGTAATATCCCCTTCCCCCCAAAAATATAGACCCTCATGAGAAATAAAGTAAAGGAAAAAAGAAAAAAAATGCTTCAGTCTGTGTTCTGACACTACCATCTCTGTCTCAGGTGGATCACATTCATTTTAATAAGTCCATCACAAAAGCTACTTTCATATTTTTCCACCGTTGCTGTTGCTGATCACAACTCCCTCCATCTGTACCTCCTCACTACCATATACTATATTTTCTCTCTCCTTTCACTCTGTCCCTCTTCTAAAATGTGCTGTAGGGTAGCTGAGTGTTGCAGTGGACTGATCACCGGCCCTGGCACCAAGAGGCCCTGAATCCTCATATCCTACATGCCATCCCTAAGGCCCTGTAGTCCCAGACAGGCCCCTTGCAAGAAATAAAAAAGAAAATGAGTTATATCTGACCATTCTCCCCATGATCCACCCTCTCCTTCATCTCCCACAGTCCCCCCCACTTTCCCCTGTCCCCCTTCTCTCCTTTTTTACTCTAGATGTCTAATACTCCATTGAGTGTATGTGTTTTTTCCTCTCTGAGCTACCTCTGATGAGAGCAAAGCTTCCCTCATTCCTCCTCACCTTCCCCCTTCCATATCATTGTAATAGCTCATTGCAATAAAAAAATCTTAAAATATCTATTATATGAAATATCTTAGCCTATTTCACCTCTCCTTTCTCTTACTCCCAGTACATTTCCCTTTTAGCTATTGACTCCATTTTTACAATATATTATATCTTCAATTTCAGCTCTGTCTTGTGCTTCATCTATATAAGCTCCTTCTACCTGCTCTATTAAATGAGAAGTTTCATATGAGTATTATCTGTATCATTTTTCTATGCAGGAATACATGCAGTTCCTCATCATTAAGTCCCTCATATTTTACCCTTCTCCTCTGCTCTCTATGTTTCACCTAAGTCCTGTATTTGAAGGTCAAACTTTCTGTTCAGCTCTAGTTGTTTCAGTAGGAACAATTGAAATTCCCCTGGTTCATTGAAAATCCATCTTCCCCCTGGAAGATGATGTTCAGTTTTGCTGGGTAGATGATTCTTGGTTGCATTCCAAGCTCTTTTGCCTTCTGGAATATTATATTCCAAGCCCTATGAGTCCTTAATGTAGTTGCTGCTAAGTCCTGTGTGATCCTGATTGTAGCTCCACAATATTTGAATTCTGTCCTTCTGGTTATTTGTAATATTTTCCCTTTGACTTGGGAATTCTGAAACTTGACTATAATATTCCTGGGGGTTGTTTTTTTTTGGATCTCTTTTTGGGGGAGATAGGTGGATTCTCTCAATTTCTATTTTGCCCTCTGCTTCTAAGATATCTGGGCAATTTTCCTGTAGGATTTCTTTAAAAATGATGTCAAGGCTCTTTTCCTGATCATGACCTTCAGGTATCCCAATAATTTTTAAATTATCTTTCCTGAATCTGTTTTCCAGATAAGTTGTTTTTTTCAATGAGATGTTTCACATTTTTTTTCTAATTTTTCATTCTTTTGGTGTTGAAGTATTGTGTCTTGGCTTCTTGTAAAGTCATCAGCTTCCTTTAGCTCCATTCTACATCTGAAAGTTTTGTTTTCCTTAGAGAGCTTTCTTATCTCCTTTTCCATCTGGCCAATTCTGCTTTTTAAAGCATTCTTCTCCTCAATAACTTTATGAACTGTTTTATCCATTTGATCTATGCTGGTTTTTAACATGTTCTTTTCTTCAGCATTTTTTTGGATCTCCTTGACTAAGCTGCTGACATCTTTTTCATGTTTTTTCTTGCATCTCTCTCATTTCTCTTCCCAAATTTTCTTCTCTCTCCCTTATTTGATTTTAAAAATCTTTTATGAGCTCTGTCATGGCCTGAGCCAAATTTCTGTTTTTCTTCAAGGCTTTGGATGCAGGAGTTTATACTTCCTCATCTTCAGATTGAGTATTTTGATCCTTCTTGGGATTATAGACGATGTGTTTCTCAATGGTGCTCCTCTTTTTTTCTCTGTTTACTCATTTCTCCAGCCTGTGCCTGGTTTTGGGGTGCTTCCTGAACTTTTGAGTATTATTGGGACACCCCTCCACAAGGATCTCAGTGTGTGAAGCTCTGAATTCCCTCCTGTTCTGTGAATGACCACAAGTGCACCCCTCTCCCACGGGGCTGAGGTGGGGGGGGCAGGCTGGCTGTGTTCTGTGGGGGGGGGGCCTAGACTGCCATCAGGATCTGAATGCAGTCAGAGCCCCAGAGTATTGTTCCAGGTACAGAGGACAGACCTTGGAAGTCTCTCTCCACTCCCCTGCCTTTAGTGGGCTGAGCACTCAAGGCTCAGTTGCCTGGGAGTTCCTGCTTCTGACCAGGCTGACTGCCCAACCGTCTTGGAGGCCTGGGCTTCGTGGGCTCACTCTGGCAAGGTCTCCTCCACTGATCCTCCAATTTGTGCCTAGTGCTCCCTGGGGTGTAGGGCAGGAAACTGCCCCCACTGCTGTGAATTGTGGCTCCTAGGTGGCCTGGGGCTGCTCCTCTAACCCTGTGGAGTGGAACCTTTCCATTATTTTCCAGGTTACCTTGTTCTGGAGAATTGCCTCACTGGATCTTTCTGTGGGTTCTGTCTCTTGAAAATTTAGTTAGAGTCATAATTTTAAGATTTTTGAAATACTATGGAGACAAAACCTAGGAGAGTCTCTTCTCCTGTTGCCATATTGGCTTCATCCCCTCTACAAGTCATATTTTTGATAAGGTTATTAGTTTTACAATTTTTCTCCCTCCCTCCCTTCCTTCCCCTCTCCCCCCGATAGAAAATCTGCTATAGGTTCTATATTTATCACCATGCTAAACATAGATTATATTGAATCTGTTATGAGAGAAGAATCAGATCCAAATGGAAGAAAGAAAACATTAGGGAGAAAAAACATAATACATAAGACAACCTTTAAAAATTGACTATAATAACCTTTAGTCTTCATTTAAACTCCATAGTACCTCCTCTGGATATGGATATTTTCCATCACAAGTCTTTCAAAATTGTCTTTAATTGTTGTGCTGCTGAAATGTTTTTTATTTTTTTTGTAAGTCAGGGGGAGTTAAGTGGCTTGCTCAAGGCCACACAGCTAGGTAATTATTAAGTGTCTGAGGTTGGATTTGAACTAAGGTACTCCTGACTCCAGGGACAGTGCTCTATCCGCCTTGTGCTGCTGAAATGAACAAGTCCATTATGGTTGATCATGATCCCATGTTGTCATGTGTACTTTGTTCTTCTGGTTATACTCTTTTCACTCAGTATCAATTTGAAACCTTTCCAGACTTTTCTGAAATTCCATTCCTCATGATTTCATATAGCACAATAATGTTCCATCGCATACATATAACACAATTTGTTTAGCCATTCCCCAATTGATGGGCAGCCCCTCAATTTCCAATTCTTTGCCACTACAAAAAGAGCTATGAATATTTTTGTACATGTGGGATTTTTACCCTTTTAATGATCTCTTCAGAATACAGACCCAGTAGAGGTATTGCTGGATCTCAGGGTATGTTCATTTTTATTGCCCTTTGGGCATAATTCCAAATTGCTCTCCAGAAAGGTTGGCTCAGTTCACAACTCCATCAACAATGTATTAGTGTCCCAGTTTTCCTATATCCCCTCCACCATTGATCATTTTCCTTTCTAGTGATATTGGCCAATCTAAGAGGTATGGGGTGCTACCTCAGAGATGCTTTAATTTATATTTCTCTAATCAATAATGATTTAGAGCAAAATTTAAATTTTTAGTCAATGAAAGCCCGCATTTTTTCTTCCTCCTACTTTCTTTTTAACTCCATTGATAACGGGGAAAAAACCCTGTTATAAACTTGAATAATCAAATAAAACCAATTTCCCTATCAAATTGTCACATTAAAAATATATATAGTTAAATATAAATTTTCTCTTTGAGTTCTATCACCTCTCTGTCAAGGGGTAGTTAGTATTTTCGGCACTTGGAATGGTAGTTGGTCCTTTCCTTCATCAGTTTCTGAATCTTTCAAAGTTGTTTGTCTTTAAAATATTGTCATTATATAAATTGTTCTCCTGGTTCTGTTCGCTTTATTCTTCAGTTCATACAACTGTTCTGAGGTTTCTCTGAAACCATTTACTTCATAATATATAACTTATATAACAGCACAATAATATTCTATCATATGCACATGCTATGACTTGTTCAATCATTCCTCAGTTGATGGATAGCGTCAAGTGATACAGTACTGGTTCTGCAGTCAGGAAGAAATGAGTTCAAATCTGATCTTAGATACTTAATTATTTGTGAACTTAGGCGAATCACCTAAGTTTTGTCTGCCTCATTTTCCTGAACTGTAAAGTGGGAATTGTTGTGAGGATCAAATAATATTTGTAAAGTACTTTTTACAGTGCCTATCACATAGTAGTTACTTAGTAAATCCTTCCTCTTCCCTTTCTTCCTTTTTTTCTTCCTCCCTCTCTCCTTCTTGTCTGCCCTCCTTTCTTTCCTCCATTCCTTTCCTGCTTTACTTTCTTCCTTAACTCTTTCCCTCCATTTTCAATTCTTACATTGTTGTTCAGTGGTTTTAGTTGTGTTCAACCCTTCATGACCCTATTTGGAATTTTCTTGGCAAAAATACTGGAGTGATTTGTCATTTACTTCTCCAGCTTACTTTACATCTGAGTCATATACTGGGTTAAATATCATGCATAGGCCTCACGGTGTTTAATTCTAGATTTGAACTCAAGAAGATGAGTCTTTCTGACTTCAAAATGTTTCTTTATCCATTGCACCCCCCCAGATGCCCCTTTCAATTATTTGCTATCACAAAAAAAGTTACTCTCAACATTTTTGGTAGATATATCTTGTGATCCTTTTCCATTTTTCTTAATTATCTTTGAAGGTATGAACATAGATGTGATTATACAGGATCCAGTAGGTTTAAAAACGTTTGATGCATAGTTCCAAATGCTTTCCAGAAGTTTGGTCCAATGGCTGGACTGGTTTACAGCTTCACCAACAATATATTAGTGTGCCTTTTTTCCTCACAGCCCCTCCAGGATTTATAATTTTCCTTTTTTGACAACTTTGCCGATCTGATGGGTGTGAGTAGAAACCTCCGTGTTGTTTTGATTTCTATTTCTTTAATCATGAATTTTGGGGGGGGGTATTTTGCAAGGCAATGGGCTTAAGTGGCTTGCCCAAGGCCACACAGCTAGGTAATTATTAAGTGTCTGAGGCCGAATTTGAACTCAGGTACTCCTGATTCCAGGGCCGGTGCTCTATCCACTATGCCACCTAGCTGCCCCAATCATGAATGTTTTAAAATTTAGAACATTTTTTTGAGTGTGACAATTTATAAGTTGGAGCCAACTGAGTCTCAGTGGATAGAGCATTGAGTCTGGAGTCTAAAAGAACTGAGTTCAAATCGAACCTCAGACACTCAGTAGGTATGTGGCCCAGGGCTAGTCAGTTTGCCTCTTTTTGCTGGTGAATCCTTGGAAAAGGAAATGGCAAATCATTCCAATATATTTGTGAAGAAAACTCCATCTGGTGTCACAAAGAGTTGGATGTAACTGAACAATAGAATAACATATGTAGCTTGGACTTTTTTCACTGGAGTCTACCTGTTCATAACCTTGGATCATTTATCAACTGAGGAATGGTTCTTATTATAAAATTATGTTTATTCCCTATGTATCTTAGATATGAGATCTTTATCAGAGAAAACTTCTAGAAACATTGCTCCACTCTGATTTACCTGCTTTTCCTCTAATTTTATTTGCATTGGTTTTGTGTGTGTATTTGTTGTTATAATTGTGGTATATTTCCCTCTATCCTATTCTCACCCCTTTTTAAAAAATCCTGATACATTTTCCCCTCTCTTTATAAAGAAAAAGAGAGTGATAAAAGAGAAGTTTGCTCAACACCAGTGCTCTAGGTTTGGTGTAGTCTACTTCTGCCCCTCTGCCTTCCTTCCCTGTCTTTTCTTTCTCTCACCCAGTGTTTAATCACAGGTTCTTTTTTCTTTTCTTTTAACTCCATCATAGGACTTATCCTCCTTTGAGTCTATTTTACTTATGACTAATTCTTCTCTTAACCCACTTGCTTCTTTTTCTTCTTCCCTTTCTTTTCTGTTTTCCAATTAAATGAAATATATTTCTCTACCCTCTCTGTGTGTGTATGTGTGTTATGCATATATTCTTCCCTACCTTTATCAATCCAGATGAAAGTGAACTTTGAATCACCTGTTCACCCCACCCCTTCCTCTTTGTTTATGTCGATTTCTAATATTCTACCTTTCTTCACACTGATTACAAGAGGTTTCCCCATCCTTTCTGTTCCTCTTTCCTTACTAATGTATTCTTCTTCTCCTCCTATTTTATTCTTCTTTTAATCTCATCAAAATACATTTTCTCCCATGCCTTCTTTATTATCAGACTCCCTCTGTGACCCTTAATGATAATAAAGTTGTGAAGAAATACATATTTCATCATCTCTTTTAGAATGTGAACCATTTTTATCCTTGTTTACTCCTTCAAGAGTGCTTTTTAAGGGGTGGCTAGGTGGCTCAGTGGATAGAGCACTGACCCTGGAGTCAGGAGTACCTGAGTTCAAATCCCACCTCAGACACTTAATAATTACCTAGCTGTGTGGCCTTGGGCAAGCCACTTAACCCCATTGCCTTGCAAAAAATAAAAATAAAAAAAGAGTGTTTTTTAAAATGTTTCTCTTAATTTGAAACTACACTCAAAGGGCAACAAAAATATTCATACCCTTTGATCCTGCATGAAAACAATGTAAGGACTGTCAAATTGCTTTCTTTGGGGGTTAGGGGAGGGAAGTAAGATTAGGGGAAAAATTGTAAAACTCAAAATAAAAAAATCTTTGATAAAAAATAAAATGTTTCTGGACTTTGGGGTTTGTATTTCAACGTTTATACATAGTTCTGGGACTATCATTTGGAATTCTAGTAAGTTTTTTCATTAAAGGTTTATTATTTCCCTTGTATGAGTATACTCTATTTTGCTGTTATTCTTATTTGTAAGTCTATATCTTTTGTCTTTGGAATATTGTATTCTTTTTTTTTTTTTTTTTAGGTTTTTGCAAGGCAAATGGGGTTAAGTGACTTGCCCAAGTCCACACAGCTAGGTAATTATTATTAAGTGTCTGAGACCAGACTTGAACCCAGGTACTCCTGACTCCAGGGCTGGTGCTTTATCCAGGAATATTGTATTCTAACTCTCCATTCTTTTGTAGTTGTGACATCTACATCTTGTGTGATCCTCACATTGCTTGATTCATACTTGAAATATATTTTGTTTTCTGTGAGCTAGCAGTATTATTTCCCTTAAATTTACAAACTCTGCATTTTGTTTGCAGTGTTCCTTGGAAGTTTCATTTGAGACTGTATTTAAGGAGATGATTGGAAGGAGATGAAAGAATCTCTTTTAATTTGGCCCTTTAATCCTAAGAGGTCTGGGTAGTTTTCTTTCAAGATTTCTTAAAACACGATTTCTAGGCTCTCTTTTTTTCTTTTTCCCATCACTGATTTCAAGTAGTGAAGGATTTTCAAATTATCTATTTTTGATGTTTTCCAGGACAGTTTTTGCTGTGAGAAAACTTAATTTTTTTCTCCAAAGCTTCTGAATTTCCTTTAATATTTCTTATTGTCTCATGAGTAATTTTAGTTTCTGTTTTGTACATTTCAGTTTTCTGGGGGGTTGCTGCTTAGGTAAAGTCTTGCATCCTTTTTCACCAAACTATGAATTCCCTTTCCAATTCTTTCTTCCACAATTGTCACTTTTCTCCTGGGTTTTTCTTATAACATTCGCATTTAATTGATAAGAACATTTTAAATTTTAAAAAATCCTTGTCTCATCACTTCCATGAATTCTAGCACTCTTGTTTCTGTCTTGAGCCCCTTTGTTATTATGATAGCTCTTTGTGATGGGATTTTTTTATTTCCTTTTTTTTCTTTTTTTTGGAGATGGCAGTTTATTTTGCAGTCTGCTTTCTGACTTTAGACTTGGTGTTGGATCTAGATTCTGCACACTTTTGGATGGAGGGTATGGGCTGGTCCTCTTGTTTTCTTTTTGCTTTTCTTTGACAAATAAATGGGGTTAAGTGATTTGCCCAGGGTCAAACAGGTAATTATCAAATGATTGAGGCTGGATTTGAACTCAGATCCTCCTGACTCCCGAACTGGTGCTCTATCCACTGCCCCACCTAGCTGCCCTCTGTTGTTGTTTTCTTAAGATATTGAATATTGTTTTATTCCAGGGTCTGAGAGGCAGCTTAGTTGATGTACTTGTAAACCTTCAGCTCTCCCAAAATTGTCTAAACCAGAGCAAAATTTGGTTGTTTCCTTCCTGATTTGAGCTGATATTAGTTTCTGACTTAGATTTCGGTCAACTGTGAACCTGGCCTTAATTGGAGTTTCTGTAGCCTGCTGTTGGATTCAGTCACTATTTAGCTGGAAAGCTCTGATGGTTCAAAGTGATAGCACTGGTGGCTCTCCTTTGGTCTGGGATTCCTGCCCTGTTTATTCAGATGCAGGCTTCAGATGGACTTGGAGGCTAGATCTGAGAACCCATTCATCTTCTAGATCTGTGACTTTGAACTGAGAAGTGAGAGAGATGAGCTGTCTGTGGCACCTGTTATTGTATACTGCTCAAGATCTATTCCCTCTGTCTGGATTTGAGACTTCTTGTGTGAGGGCATAACTTCAATTCTCTCTCAACCCTTGTACCTCATTTGGGTATTCCTGACAAAATCCAATGTCTATAGACAGCACCTTGTCCTGACCAGGGATGGAAAAGTGATCTATTATGATTTTTTCTGTGGCAAATTTGTTCTGGAGCATTTTCTAACCTTTATGGGGGAGGTTTGAAGGAGAGAATTCAATTGTATTTCTAGGTCTTTTACTATCTGCATATAAATACTTTACCTTTTCAACAGTGATTTGGATAAGGCCATAGATAACATTGTTATGAATTTGAGTGTAACACAGAGGTGGGAGTTAGAGCTACCACAATGTATGACTACGTGAAAGACAAACACAAATATTGAAAAAGTGGAAATATTAGACTGAATCTAATATAATAAAATTTAATGTTTATGTATATAATATCAAGAATTTGACTTCAGAAGTAGGTGGGAGTAGACAAGGTTTGCATGAACAAAAAGATTTGGATGTTTTAGTGCACTGGAAGATCAATATATCAGTAGTGTGATGTAGTAGTCAAAAAATGACTCTGAGGCTCATTAAAAGAAGCACAGCTTTCAAGAATAAGGAAATAGCATAGTTCTACCATACCTAGCATAGTTTATATTTAGTTCTGAGTATCACATTTTTAGAATGGACATACATTAACAAACTGGAATGCATGTAGAACAGGACAACCAAAATATCAAAGGTCCTTAAGTCACTGCCATAGAGAGTTTGGTTGTGAAGGAACTGTGAATGTTCAGCCTGGAGAAGAGAAATCTCAGGGGAGGTGTGGAAGCTGTGTTCAAATACTTGAAATGTCATATAGAAAAGGTATTAGATTTATTCTGTTTGACCCCAGAGGGCAGAATTTAGAGCCATAGATGATCATATTAAGGAGGCAAATTTAGGCTTACAGTAAAGAATAACTATCTTATAATTGAGGTGCCTAATGGAATAAGCTAACTTGAGAAATTATAGTTTTCCCCTCATTAGGTGTGTTGTAAATAAGAATTTTTTTTTTTGTATAGGATAAGTTGAATATGTCACTGAAGTTCCTTCCAACTGTGAAATCTGTGATTCTGTGACAATGTTTTATGAACAGATTTGGAGCTGCCATATTAATTGAAAGGGCTGGTCAGTTAATTTATTTTTTCCCCCTTGATTTATTCACCAATGAACCAGACATATTTTTAGGTCTAGGATTATTAATGAGGAAAATTTTAGTTTTACTAGTTAGCTCAGTGGTAGAAAAATTGTCTGCACACTACATTTACCTAAAATCTGTCAGACACCATTTATTCATGTATAAGCACTTTGCTTAGAGAGACATTTTTGATTGACAGTTTCTTCTACTAATTCCCAAACCTTCTGACTCAGGCAATTTCTACTTCACATTTTATTATATTCGTGAAACAAAAGATGAAATTCTTTCAGTAAAGCAAAACAAACACAAAGTTCAGTTAGAGGTTTTGATTTACAAGTAGAATAGTGGGAAGATTGATCCTCCAGGAAAACTAGGACCTATCCCTTCTTTTTTTTTTTGATTTGGTTAATAGTAAATAGTAGAGTCACTTCATCTTTTTCTTAAATTTTTTTTAATTTGAGCTCAACATCCACCAAAAAGCATACACATTTAAGGATTCAAATGTAGCATAGTTTTCATATGATTATTCTTATTTCTCCTCACTCTGATAAATTGAGCCCCCAAATGTGATACTTACATCCCCTCAGGGTTCCTAATAGGCTCCTCCTGATTTGCTTCCAAACCTTGGTTATTAGTTGATATCAATTAGCCATCCAGAGTTAATTAGCTTCCAGAAAGAATATCTTGTGTGGTGTAGTATATTTGATGCTAAAAAGCTCCCCGCCTTCCAATGTCTGTGATACCTTCTCCCATTAGTACATAGAATCTAGGGAGAAGTGGACCCAAATTAATAGAGCACAAGTGGCATATAAATAATTTACAATTTCTTTAGGTCTTTTTGCTGGAATCTCCTTAGGTTTAGTTCTGCATTTGTACAGGTTTTTTTGGTTTATTTTGTTTGTTTGTTTTGTTTTTGTTTATTTGGTTTATTTTTGTTTTTGGAAAGAGTGTGGGGTGGGGGCAGCTAGGTGGTGCAGTGGATAGTGCACTGGCCCTGGAGTCAGTAGGACCTGAGTTCAAATTCAGTCTCAGGCACTTAATAATTACCTAGCTGTGTGGCCTTGGGTAAGTCACTTAACCCCATTGCCTGGTAACAAAAAACAAAAACAAAGAGTTGGGGTGGAGAGGATCAGGCTGATTGTAAGATCTTTTATCTCTGTCTAGTTTGTCCTTGGCTTTTAATGCTGTCACCACTATGTCACTGATGAGAAGGTAGGAAGTACAAAATCCTCCAGACCCTATGAAGTTCACAAGGTCCTTTGGTTAAGACAGGGGGAGGGCAGGTTGAAGTCAAAGAGCTTCCTCTGCTTCTAAGCAATTCCTTCTCAGGAACTTGAATGTTCTCTCCTCATTTACTATTTCCTTAAACTTTTGTGGATTGTCATCACATTTGATCAGGGTTGTTTAGATATGTTCTCCCTTGGACAAGGAATAAGGACTTCACATTATATCACTTAGCTTAATTGGGGTAATGTAATTAATTAAGTTGACCTCCACTATTAGACAAAGAATAAAAAAGAGGGGACAGAATTGTTTTAACATATGAAGCAATGAGAAAAGAAGAGCACACTTGGGACTTAGGAGGAAGTACCCCCTTCTCCAAACTCAGTTTCCTGACAAGCAGATATTAGAAGCCAATAAATGGTCAATACAGTTTGGAGTATGTGAAGGTGGAACTTTGTTTACTCTGATGTAGTAGATTGACCTGGCTCCCTACATCTAAGGTGGGCATATTTTCATTGGCTATTAATGTTAGTATTATGAATTGAAGTGGCATATAAGTGGAATTGTGATAATCCAGTCTTATGCAGCTGGCTAATAGGGTGGTTGTAGGTTTTTTGAGTTTTGGGTTACTGTTTCAGAAATTGCGTATCTATATATCTCTTTCTCTATCTCTATCTCTATATCTTCTATCTCTATCTCTATCTATCTCTATCTCTATCTCTATCTCTATCTCTATCTCTATCTCTATCTCTATCTCAATCTATCTATATCGTCTATCTATCTCCTTAATTTGCCCCAGCCATAAGACCTGGGCCCCTAGGTGCCGATATTCTCAATGATGTTGTCATAATGATTGAGCATTGCATGACATCATATTGTTGGGACTGAGATACTGCTTACATTATGGTGTTGTCCATGATAAAACTCTCAAAAGTAATGTTTGGATAGCCTGAAACCATTTCCTTACAGCACTGGAGGAAGAGGCCATTTTGCAGTTGCATGATGCTGACCAGTGCCCCATTTTCTGGGTCAGCTGTAAAGTATATTCACCAATGTGCAAAGACTTGACTTTGGTGATGATCTTCAAGCTCTCATTACACCTACTGTCCTTCTATATTCTCCCTAATGATAAGAATGTCTTTGTATTTGCGGTGGGTCACTATGCTTGGCACTCTTACAGTGGACAACATTAGAATAGAGGTCTAAACTAGCACAAAGAGTGTTATTACTGGATATATAGGATGGTGGCAGATTATAGTTGGTTTTGATGTTTTTACATGGTTGTATTTTATGGCCATGATGGCATTGCAGATATCTTCCTCATCAGCATTAGAGTTCACTTGAACCCATTCAAAAACACAGGTAAACAGTCATGCCTGAATACAGACTTGAGATGCAACATGAGCTCATATGCAGGGCCATTACCAGGAATCACAGTCACAGTGTGTTGGCCTCTATGACAGAGGTTTCAAAGGGTGACTAATGGCCCTTAGCTTTAAGATGACCTTCAAGGTGCTGTTAGCTGTCATCACCACTTTACCATAGTTGAAAATGAATCTTGATGCTCTGACTCTTCCAGGCACAAGCTGCTGTCTCATTGATGGCTTTGATGTATGTGGATAATGTCATAAGTAGCTTTGCTAGATTTGGTTCAGCTAGCTGGGGCAACAGGACTGGAGTTTGTATCCAGCCTCAGACATGTATTAGTTGTGTGCCCTTGGGCAAGTCATTTAATCCTTTGTCTTGATGTTTCACATCTAGGGCCATCTCCAGTTGTCCTGATTCATATCAGGACTGCACCCAGATGGTTTGGGAGGTGAAAGTGAAACTGGTATCTTAGCACAGCACCCCCTCACTCAAATCCAATTCACTAGTTTGTCATGGCATCACCTCCCTGATGTCATCGTCTTTTTTGAGAATGAAGACAAATATTATTCCTATTAAATTCAAGAATATATTCTTTCTTAATTTTTTTTAACCAGAAGATATTCTCTGTATCAGTCTATCATTTCTTCATTCTGATTGGTGAAGAGGGGAAGGGACACACACACACACACACACACACACACACACACACACAGGCTCCAAAGGAATCATGGAAATTAAGATTACCAGACACTGTTCAGACATTAATTCCTAATTTTTATAAAACAATTGAGACTTTCATACTATATACTTCCATGTTAAATGGCATTTTTCCTTTCTAGGTGTCTCTTTCCTCACCTGTTTCATATGTATTATAGTCCCTGTTTACTCCATAGGAGTGTTGTGAGAGCCACATCAATCAGTGAATTATACTCTTTTGAGTTCCAACTCAAGTATATTGAGAATTTGTTGAGTGATAGGTTGAAAGATTCATTACTGGTTCTTTGTCAACAGCAAAGGATGACCCAGAACATCCAGCAGGATACTTATGGGTCTTAAGTTCATGCCATTTAAGAATCATGGAACAAGGAACTTAGAAAATAGAACTCATAGAATGTTATGATGTCTGTATTTAGATATTTGAAGGACTGTTAAAATGGGAGACATGAGAAGCAATTGTTGCCTGTAAAGTTGCATTGAGGTAGATTTAGATTCCATTTGAGGAAATGCTTCCAAATAGAATTATACATTAATAGAATGTGCCAATCTTGGTAATTGATACTAAAGATTTTGCATTATACTTATTTTTTAATGTTTTAGAGAATAAGTTGCTTTTGATTGCAAAAGTTCCCTGCCTATTTGAAAGTTAATCAACATTTATTTCATTTGAGATATGAATTGAGAAAAGCAAATTTTTCAAATTTAGGTTTTTCAGCATCCATTGAAGTTTTTAATTCTTTATCTTTCTGTTTATATTTTTGTCTGCTTCTCATTTAAGGGCGTTTTACTTTGAATTCTAAACTGACTTCTACTAATTTAGGTAAATAGGAAGGAAGAAAAAAGTTCTGTACATAGTAACAAATATTGAATATGTTAAAAATTCAGTAAAGTAG
This sequence comes from Macrotis lagotis, assembly GCF_037893015.1. Lineage (NCBI taxonomy): Eukaryota > Metazoa > Chordata > Mammalia > Peramelemorphia > Peramelidae > Macrotis > Macrotis lagotis. The sequence goes on from NC_133658.1 coordinate 503,353,037, forward strand.
AGGTGGAGCCAAGATGGCAGCATAAAAACAGGAATTTCTGAAAACTCATTCCCCCCAAAACTTTAAAAGCCATCAAATTATAACTCTAGCCAAAATTTAGAGGGGCAGAACCCACAGAAAGACTGAGTGATACAATTTCCCAGTCCAAGACAACTTAGAAGATCCACAGAAAAAGTCTGTTTCACTGGGAGTGGGAGTTGGAAAGAACTGCTGTGCAGCCCCAGTGCAGTGCAACACTGGCTGGAGTAAACCAGCTCCAGCCTTCCAGGAACAACCCCATGTGGTACCTGGGTACCTGGGGGCACCTGGATCTGTGGCAGAGGGGGCAGTTTCCAGACCTCTTGGCCCAGGGATCACCAGGAACAACCTGAAGGAATGATGAAAGAACTCTGCTGCGTCAGAGTGAGTGTAGAGTGGAGCATTGGCCTCAGAGTAGCCCTGCTCTATCCATTGCTTCATCTGGCTGAACCAAATCTAGAAAACCCACCTGTGATATTATCCACCTACATTAAAACCATCAATGATACAGTAGCTTGTTCCTGGAAGAGTCAGAGCACCAAGATTCATTTTCAACTTAAAGTGGGAATTGGGGAGGCCACCCAGCACTTCCAGAACTCCTAGCCCCCAGATGGTAAGGGAGTTGTGGGAGACTACAGAGGTTTCTCTGCTCTTCCTGGGGCAGGACTCAGCTGTTTGCCTACCCTCAGATCTTGGATGCAGTCTGGGCACACTACCATAGCCAAGCAAGGACCATCTTTTTTTTTTAAGTTTTTTGCAAGGCAAATGGTATTAAGTGGCTTGCCCAAGGCCACAAAGCTAGGTAATTATTAAGTGTCTGAGGCTGGATTTGAACTCAGGTACTCCAGACTCCAGGGCTGGTGCTCTATCCACTGCGCCACCTAGCCACCCCAAGCAAGTACCCTCTTCACAGCTCCAGGGCAGAGGGGAGGGCCAGGCATCATCAACATGCACAGGCAAGAGAGCAGTCAGAGCAGATCTTGGAGGAATTAAGTTCCCTGTGGAGTGTCCTCCAAAATCCCCAAAGCTTTGGAAGTGCAGTAAATCAGTCACAGGCTGAGGTAATGAGTAAACAACAGAAAAAGAAGAATCTGACCATAGAAAATTACTTTGGTCCCATGGAGGTTCAAAATACATACTCAGAATATATCAGAGTCAAAGCTTCTGTATCTAAAAACCTCCAAGAGAAATAGAAAATGGACTCAGGCTATGGATAAGCTCAAAAAAAGGCTGAAAAGCAATTAAGGAAAAGTTAGGAGAAAAAAATGAGAGTGATGCACATAAATTATGAAAACCAAACCAGCAGCTTGGTGAAAGAAATACAAAAAATACTGAAGAAAATAAAATGTTTAAAACCAGTTTAGGCCAAATGGAAAAAGCAAAACCAAAGGCAAATGAGAAGAAGAATTTCTTATAAAGTAGAATTGGCCAGCTGGAAAAGGAGATTAAAAATAGCTCTCTGAAGAAAATAACTCCTTCAAATGTAGAATGGAACTAAAGGAAACAGATGACTTTGCAAGAAATCAAGAAGAAATAAAATTGTACCCCCCAAAAAATAAAAATTAGAAGAAAATGTGAAATATCTCATTGGAAAAACAACTGACCTCAAAAAAAAAAACAGATCCAGAAGAGATAATTTAAAAATTACTAGGCTACCTGAAAATCATGATCAAGAAAAAAAAAGCCTAGATTTCATTTTTCAAGAGATCCTAGAAGCAGAGGGTAAAATAGAAATTGAGGCAATTCAATCACCTCCTGAAAGACATACCAAAAGAAAAACTCCCAGGAATATTATAACCAAATTCCAAAACTCCCAGATCAAAGAGAAAATATTAAAAACTGCCAGAAACGAACAATTCAGCTACTCTGGCTCTATAGTCAGATTTACACGGGATTTGACAGCATCTACATTAAGGGCTCATAGGACTTGGAATATAATATTCTAGAAGGCAAAAGATCTTGGTTTACAAGTAAGAATCAACTACCCAGGAAAACTGAGCATCCTCTTTCAGGGAAAAGATGGCCTTTCAATGAAATAGGGGATTTTTCAAACATTCCTATTGAAACAACCAGAGCTGATCAGAAAGTTTGATCTCCAAGTACAGGATTCAGGTAAAGCAGAAAGTGAGTGAATGAGGACTAATTAAGAGGAACTTAATGATGTTGAACTATTTGTTTTCCTGCATGGAAAGAAGATACTGATAACTCATATGAACTTTCTCATTCATAAGAGCAGTTAGAAGGAGCATATATAGACAAGGCACAGGAAGGAGTAGAATATAATGGTATAATATATTACAAAGATGGAATCAGTGAGTGATGAAGGAAAATGCTGGGAGGAAGAGAAAGGAGAGGAAGAAGGGGCTAAGATATTTCACATAAGAGTCAAGAAAAAAGCTTTTTCAATGGAATGGAAAGGGGGAAGTTGAGGGAGAATGAGTGAGTCTTCTTTCTCATCAGAAATGACTCAGGGAGAAAATAACATACACACTTAATAGGGTATAGAAATCTATCTTACCCTAGAGAAAAATGAAAAGAAAGAGATGGAATAATGGGGAATGGGGTGAGGGAAGGAGGGAGTATGTGATAGAAGAGAGGGAAGATTGTGGGAGAGGGTACTCAGATACTACTTCTGAGCAGGGACAGGATGAACAGAGAGAGAGAAAGAATGGAATAAATGAGAGTGGGGAGGAATAGAGTGGAGGGAAACATAGCTAGTAACAGCAAATGGGGGAAAATATTGAAGCAACTTCTTTGGTGGCTATGATGGGGAAGGCACCTCATCCCAGATTCAGAGCCATTGGAATCTGAACCAAGACTGAAATACACTTTTCTTTCTCTCTCACTACTCTTGAGGTTTCCTCTCACTTTTTTTGAGGGGGGAGTGGGGTTTATGTTCACTCTCACAACAAATTATTGTAATAATATAAAATAAATAAACCAGAATAATAGTACTCAAAAAAGTTATATTCAATACTTTCTGATTATATTCCTTAGCATCACTTTATGCCTTTGCAATCCCCCCCCCAAAAAAAAACAACTTACATTAGAATAGAGAGACAAGAGAAAAGAAAAAGGTAAAAATAATTTTTTTTTCTTTAAAATTCAGGAAAGCTCTGAATTCAAATGAGAAACATGAGGAAATTGGAGGACATCATTGAGATTTTTACTTAAATTTTCCAATTTAATTTATAAAATTCCCACAAAAATTCCCATCTGTCATATTTGGTAAGTTCACTATGTGATGGGGTTTTATTTTGTTGTTACCACTCATGTTTTTTTCTTAAAGCATTTATTTATAGGGTGGCTAGGTGGTACAGTGGATAGAGCACTGGCCCTCGAGTCAGGAGTACTTGAGTTCAAATGCAGCCTCAGACACTTAATAATTGCCTAGCTTTGTGGCCTTGGGCAAGCCACTTAACCTCATTGCCTTGAAAAATCTATTAAAAAAAGTTTATTTATTTTGAGTTCTACAATTTCCCCCCTAATCTTGCTTCCCTCCCCCCACTCCCCACAGAAGGCAGTCTGTTAGTCTTTAAATTGTTTCCATGGTATACACTGATCTAAGTTGAATGTGATGAAAGAGAAATCATATCCTTAAGGAAGTAACATAAAGTATAAGAGATAGCAAGATCAGGCAATAAGATATCAGTTTTTTTTTCTAAATTAAAGGTCCTTGGTCTTTGTTCAAACTCCACAGTTCTTTCTCTGGATACTGATGGTATTCTCCATTGCAGATAGCCCCAAATTGTCCCTGGTTGCTTCACTGATGGAATGAGCAAGTTCATCAAGGTTGATCAGCACCCCTATGTAGCCATCAGGGAGTACTATGTTTCTCTGGTTCTGCTCATCTCACATCAGTTTGTGAAAATTCTTCCATGCTTCCTTAATTTCCCATCTTTCCTGGTTTCTAATAGAACAATAATGTTCTATGACATACATATACCATAGTTTGTTAAGCCATTCCCACTAGTAGAGTTTTGCAGTCTATGTCTTCCTGTAGCTCTTTCAACTTCTCCTCTAAGATTTTGGATGCTACACCATTGGGTGTATACATATTTATTATTTTTTTTAAGGTTTTTGCAAGGCAAATGGAGTTGAGTGGCTTGCCTAAGGCCACACAGCTAGGTAATTATTAAATGTCTGAGACTGGATTTGAACCCAGGTACTCCTGACTCCAGGGCCAATGCTTTATCCACTATGCCACCTAGCCACCCATATTTATTATTGAAATTATTTTATTGTCTATGGTATCTTTAGGGCAATATAGAGTCCTTCCTTATCTCTTTTAACACTATTTTTGCAGCTGCTTTGTCTGAGATAAAAATTGCAACCCCTGCTTTTTTCAGTTCAGCTCCAACCTTTTACTTTTACTTTAAATGTATATCTCTGCTTCAAATCAGTTTCTTTTAAGCAGCATATTGCAGGATTCTGCTTTTTAATCCACCTGGCTATTTCCTTACATTTCATGCCATTCACATTCAAAGTTATAGTTAACAACTCTTTATTGCCCTCCTTTATTGCCTTCCCTGTTTGCATTTTTCCCTTTTTTTCCCTTCATCCATAATCCCAATATTTTATTTCTGAATACTGCCACCTTCACTGTGCTTGCCCTCCTATATCAGCCCCCTTCCCCTTTCTTTCCCCTTTTCACTATCATCTTTCTCTTCCTTCTGTTAGTTCCCCCTTTTTATCCCCTTCCTGTACCCCCCCCCCCTTTTTAGGCTTTTTTGGAAGGCAATGGGGTTAAGTGGCTTGCCCAAGGCCACACAGCTAGGTAATTATTAAGTGTCTGAGGCCAGATTTGAACTCAGGTACTCCTGACTCCAGGACTGGTGCTCTATCCACTGCGCCACCTAGCCTCTCCCTCCCTTTTCTCCTTTTAATTCTTGAAAGGTAAGATAAGTTTCTTAACTTAACTGAATGTGTGTAAGTTAACTTTAAGCCAAGTCTGATGAGATGATGATTCAAGTGGTTCCCACCTACTCCCTTCTTCACTTCTATTACAGTAGATCTTTTGTAGCTATTGATATAATGAGATTTACCCTATTCAGTCTCCTCCATCCTCCCATCTCCTTACTGTCCCCCTAAGGAGGTATTGTTTTTAAATCATTCTATCTGAGTGACAGAAAAGCTATGAGTATCCATCACTTCTGGCTAAGTGTATTCTCTCTAATACAGTTACAATTCTTGAGAGTTATTAGAGTCTTTTTTTTAAAGTAAGGATTTAGATTGTTTCATCTTATTGGATAGCAGTTTTTTTGTTTACCTTTTTTCTTTTTTTTTACCTTTTTATGTGTCTCTTGAGCCTCCTATTTGATATCCAAATTTTCTATTTAGCTTTGGTCTTTTTGTTAGGAAATGTTGGAAGCCTCCCAGTTCATTAAATGTCCATCTTTTCCCCTGGAAGAGAAGGCTTAGCTTTGCTGGATAGGGGATTCTTGGCTGCATTCCAAGCTCCCTTGCTCTTTGGAATATTTCATTCCAGGCCCTTCGATCCCTTAATGTTGATGCAGCCATGTCCTGCATAATCCTTACTGTGATTCCTTGGTATTTAAATTGTTTCTTTCTGGCTGCTTACAGGATTTTCTCTTTTATCTGATAGTTCTGGAATTTGACCACAACATTTTTGGTGTTTTCCTTTTAGGATCTCTTTACAGAGGGGATCAATGTATTCTTTCAATGACCATTTTGCCCTCTGGTTCCACGATTATAGGGGAGTTTTCCATCACTAAATCCTGTAATATTAAGTCTAGGCCTTTTTTTCTTCTTCAGTGTTTTCAGGAAGTCCTATAATTCTCAGGTTGTCCTTTTACAATTGGTTCTCAAGGTCAGTGGTTTTGCTGATGAGATATTTTACATTTTGTGTATTTTTTCAATCATTTGGTTTTGTTTAACAGAATCTTGTTGGGGGTGGCTAGGTGGCATAGTGGATAAAGCACTGGCCCTGGAGTCAGGAGTACCTGGGTTCAAATCCAGCCTCAGACACTTAATAATTACCTAGCTGTGTGGCCTTGGGCAAGCCACTTAACCCCATTTGCCTTACAAAACCCTAAAAGAAAAAAAAACAGAATCTTGTTGCCTCATGATGTCATTCATTTCCACAGATTCATTCTTTTTTCTAGAGAAGAATTTTCTTTATTTACCTTTTGCAACTCCTTTTCCAATTGGTCAGTTCTATTTTTGAAGGAATTTTCCATTTGCCCAATTGATGATTTGAGAGAATTATTTTCTTTTTGCATTTACCCAATTGAGGATTTGAAAGAATTATTTTCTTTTTATATTTGTCCAATTGTATTTTCCAGTGTTTTCTTTTCTTGTTGCAATGTGTTAATTTTCTCTTAAGTTTCTTTTCCCAAATTTTCCAATTGATTTTTAAACTTCTTCCTGATTTATTCAAGGAAGTCTTTCTGGGCTGGAGACCTATTCATATTCTCAGAAGTGCTAGATCTCTCTGGGTTAGAATCAGGTCTTTCTAAGTATTTCTTCATGGGTCCCCCTTTTGCTGGTTTTTCTTCATTTTTCTAGGATCTTGTGTTGGGGGAGGATCTGGCTCTCAGAGGTTTGCTTTTGAAGATCCTAGAAGCTTTGTTCAGTTGGCTTAGTAATTCCTTGGGCTGGCCAGTAGGGGGTGCTGGTTGCTTTCTCTGGAGGGAACGAGGAGGGGGCAGTAGGATTTGATTTGACCTTGAACAATGGGCTGGAAGCCAATCTTCCTTTCAGCTGAGTGGGCTCCTTAGTCCACACCTGTGCTTGCGGAGATGGGGGGAGGGGGCCAGCCCCCCCCCCCAAGGTTTATTCCTGGAAGAATACTCCAAAAGTATGGACTTCAGGATTTCCAGGCTGCAGACCTCCCCTCCCCTTGGCCAAAGACTCTATGACTAAAGTTGGTTCTTGAACTGCCTCTCACCAAGGTATCTGAGGCTAAAGCACTCAGTCCTTTGGCTTTCCCCCATGGCTGTGCTGATCCTCTGGTCTCCTCTCCCAGTTCACCCACGGTCCCCTGAAACTAACCCTTTTGGTAGGTGTTCTTCTCCTAGTTTCTTTTTCTGGATTTTGTTGATCGACTTCCTGTTAAGAGGTCTCTTTCATGTTATTTTTGAGGAGATACAGGGAACACGTAATGCAGTGCCTGTCTTCTCTCCATCATCTTGGCTGGAAACCACTCATGTTTTATAAAATGCTTGGAATATATTCATTATCTTCCTGATATTTTGACCAGTTGTACTTCCTCCTGCTGACCAAAATCAGTTGAGGAATCAAAAATATTAATGAGAAATAATTGCTATTCTTTGTAACCCTTTTCTTCTTCCCTTTTCTTTTATTATTTTTTTAGACTTCATGCCATGAAATGAAAGATGAAAATCAAGCTACATCCCAGTCAGGTATGATCCTTGATATTTATTATTTCAAATTAGTTAAAAGTTGCTCTTAAATTCTTGAGCTTACCAAATGAATAGTTAACACATGTGGAGTATTATCTTTTCACGTGTTCCCTCCTTGAGGATGAAAAAAAAAAGCATAACCTTCGAAATACTTTATATGTATGTATTTGCTTGAGTACACATTCAGATTCCCAAGACTTATTGCAATTTTTAAGCTTTGGTAGCTAGAGTAAGAGAGCAGAGAATTCTGGAAACTGATTTACTCTTATATTACTAATAAGTGTTTAGAAGAGTTGACCATTTGAGGAGTCACATGTAATGTGTTATACCTAGTATTTTTTGCCATTGAGATTTCCTTAAGCCTTGTTGCCCTGAATCACTGTTCTAGAACCAAGTCAGCCCTGGCTAGAGCTTATATGAAAAGCCAATGGAATTATTAGTTCATGAATAAACATTTATTATTCTTAAGTACTAGGCACACTACTCTGCTAAGCACTGTACTATAAAGGCAAAAGACAATCAATCACTATCTTCCAATTTCTTGGGAGAGACAGAATACAAATAACTATGTATATATAGAAATAGCAAAATATGTACAGGATATATTCAACAAAGAAGATGTACTGGAATTAAGAGAAAAAAAGCCAAGGAATCCAGGAAGTGGAGATGATGAGGGAAAGTCTTGGGTTTGTTAAAATACCCCCAGTCTGCAGGCAGAATGCTTTATTCTAGGACAAGCAAGGATGTCACTGTTGTGGGATCAAAGAGTACATTGGAGGCGAGATATAAGATGAATACTTAAAAAAATAGAAAAGAAAACAAAAGAAAAAGAAGATGGAAACCAGAAAGGTGTGTGTTTTGGGGTTTGGTTATGAAGAGATTTGAACCACAAATAAAAGACTATATTTGACCCTGGGGGCAATAAGGAGCTACTGGAGTTTACTGAGTTGGGGTGACATATTCAAACTTACATTTTATGAAAATAACTTTGGTGGACTGGCCAATATGACCAGAAAGGATAATGATCATTGTTGGAAGTGTTGTGGGAAATCTGGGACAATATTACACTGTTGGTGGAGCTGTGAACTCATCCAGCCTTTCTGGAGAGAAATTTGGAACTACGCCCAAAGGGCTCAAAAGTGAGAATACCCTTGCGGTGGCTAGGTGGCCTAGTAGATAAAACACTGGCCCTGGAGTCAGGAATACCTGGGTTCAAATCTGGTCTCAGACACTTAATAATTACCTAGCTGTGTGGCCTTTGGCAAGCCATTTAACCCCGTTTGCCTTACAAAAAACCTGAAAAAAAGAGCATACCCTTTGATCCAACAATACCACCACTGGGTCTATACTCTGAAGAGATGTTGAAAAAGGGTAAAAACATCGCTTGTACAAAAATATTCATAGCAGCCCTGTTTGTGGTGGCAAAGAATTGGAAATCAAGTAAATGTCCTTTGATTGGGGAATGGCTTAGCAAACTGTGGTATATGTATGTCATGGAACATTATTGTTCTATTAGAAACCAGGAGGGATGGGAATTCAGGGAAACCTGGGGGGATTTGCATGAACTGATGCTGAGTGAGATGAGCAGAACCAGAAAAACTCTGCACACTCTAACAGCACCATGGGGGTGATGTTCAACCTTGATGGACTTGCTTGTTCCATCAGTGCAACAATAAGGGACAATTTTGGGATGTCTGCAATGGAAAATGCCATCTATATCCAGATAAAGAACTGTGGAGTTTGAACAGAGTTCAAGGACTATTCCCTTTAATTTAGGGAAAAAAAAGATCTTATTGTCTGATCTCGTTATGTCGTATACTTTGTGTTTCTTCCTTAGGAATATGATTTCTCTCTCATTACACTCAATTTGGATCAATGTACAACATGGAAACAAAGTAAAGAATGACAGATTGCTTTCTGTGATGGGGTGGGGGGAGGGAAGTAAGATTGGGGGAAAAATTGCAAAACTCAAATAATATCTTTAATTCAAAAAAAAAAAAGGAAAATAACTTTGGTGGCTGAGTAGAGGATCACCAGGAATGGCAGACTTGTGGTAGGAAGTGTACCAGAGTAGTGGCAAAATGAAAGGAAAGAAGTTGGTGTATCTGAGAGTTTTTATGAAGATGAAATCAGTAGACCTTAGCAACAGGTTGAATATGAGGGGTAAGAAAGTAAGAATTTGAAAATGATCTAGGTTCTGAATCTGGAAAACTTGGAGGATAGTGGTATTCTTGACAGTAATAGGGAAGTTAAGAAGGGGAGAGAGTTTAGAGGCAAAAATGATAAATTCATTTGAGTTTAATGTGTTTGCAGGACATCTAGGCTGAGATGTCTAATAGACAGTTGTAGATATGAGATTGGGGATCAACAGGAGGGGTAGGGCATTTAAATATATTGGAGAATCATTAGAACAGGGGCTGATTAGATCACCAAGTGAAAGGGAGAAGAGGGCCCCAGAGAGAACAGTTAGTAGGCATAACCTGGATGAAGATCCTGAAAAGAGGACTGAGAAGAAGAATCAGATAGGAGGAGAACCAGGAGAGAACTGAGTCACAAAAATCAAGAAGAGGATGATTGACAGTCAAGAGGCTGCAGAGGAATCAAAAAGGATGAAGGAATGAGAAAAGACCACTAGATTTAGCAATTAAGATATTTTTAGAGTGGGTAGCTAGGTGGCACTGTGGGTATAGCACTGGCTCTAGTCAGGAGGACCTGAGTTCAAATTCTGCCTCAGACTTTTGATACTTACTAACTGTGACCTTGGGCAAATTACTTAGCACCTAGGCCTTACAAAAGAAACGAATAAAAAAAGAGATGTTATTAGTAACTTTGGAGAGAGTAATATTGGTTACATAGTGAAGTTGAAAGGCACATTATAGAGCATTAAGAGAGAGTAAGAGGTGCGGCTAGGTGGCGCAGTGGATAGAGCACCTGCCCTGGAGTCAGGAGTACCTGAGTTCAAATCCAGCCTCAGACACTTAATTACCTAGCTGTGTGGCCTTGGGCAAGCCACTTAACCCCATTTGCCTTGCAAAAACCTAAAAAAAAAAAAAGAGAGAGAGAGAGAGAGTAAGAGGGGAGAAACTAGAGTCACATATTTTAGATAGCCTTCTCAAGTTTAGCTACAAAATGGAAGAGAGCTATGGGAGGGATAAATCAACTGAAGGCTTTTTGAGAATGAGGGAGAGATAAATATGTTTATATTAGTAGGGAAGTAGCAAGTGGCAAGAGAGACTGAAGATAAGTAAGAGTGACAATGATAGAGAAGTGTTATATAAAGGGATAAAATGGAATTACTTGTAATGGGACTTGATCTTCACAAGAAGCAAGTCCACCTCATTATGTGAGATATATGAAGGAGGAAATTTAGTGGAAGGCAGCAGTATGATATGAAATGATGAGAGGAGAAAAGGGTGCTCTTGGCAAATGACCTCAATTTTTTTTGAGGGGGAGGGGTGGAAATATGAGACAAGCTTTTCAGTTGAGATGATGAAAAGAGTCATGGTAAGGTTGAGGAGGGATGAAAAATTTGGAAAATCTAGTATGATTTGTGAGAGGTAAGAAATAGATAGGATTTCAGTATAACCCCTAGGTTTTATGTTTGAGAGACTGGAAGGATGGTATTGCCAAAATTGGAAGATGAGGATTTGGGGTCAAAGATAATGAGTTCTGTTATTGAGTTTGAACTTTCTTTGGGACATTATCTAAGATGCAGCTGAAGATGACAAACAGTTCAGGAGACAAATTAGGGATGATATATATAAAATCTAGGAATCATCCACATAAACATGATAATTGAATATCATATTTGAATTGCTGAGTACTGATGTGGTTACCAGTCAAGGTATTATAAAGGGATAAGAGAATAGGTCCTAGTACAGAATTTTGGCCTTAGTAGTCATTATCTGGAAGATCTAGTAAAAGAGACTGAAAAAGAGTAGCCAGACAGGTAAGAGAAAAACCAGAAAAGATCTGTGGCATTATAACCTAGAAGAAAATCAACATGTAAAAGGATACAGAAAGATCAAGAAGGATAAGGATTGTTAAAAAAAAACACCAAACCATTAAATTTGTCATTAGTAACTTTGGAGAGAACAGTTTCAATCGAGTAATGAGGTCAGAAGCCAGACTACAGAGGGTTTAGGAAATAGGGAGAGCAGATGAATAGGAGACAATGCATGTAGATAACTTTATCTGACAAGACAGAGAGGTATAGGATAATATCTAGGAAGTATGGCTGGTTTGTTAGGATTTTTTTTTTCCCCTTGAGGAAGCTATTACTTATTCTTTAACAAGTTAAAACCTCATACTGTAGTCTCTCCAGAAGTAGAGCCTATCCTTGGAGCTCCAGTGACTTTATTTCTTTTGTTCTTTCTTTATTTGTTTGCTTATTTATTATTTTCATTATGTAACTATTTTATTTTTTCTCCAATTATATACAATGGTAGTTTCTAACAGTCATTTTTTTTGCAAGGTTTTGAGTTTTACAATTTTTTTTCTCCCTCCCTCCTTCCCTTCCCTTCCCTTCCCCCTCCCCAACAGAAGGCAATATGGTATAGTCTTTACAGTTGCATCTATGATATGCATAGATCAAAACTGAATATGTTTTGAGAGAAGAAATAGATCCAAAAGTAAGAAAGAAAACATTAGTGAAAACAATATTACATAACATATAAGATAACTTTTAAAAATTGAATAAGCTTTGGTCTTTGTTTAAACTCCACAGTTCCTCCTCTGGATACAAATAGTATTCTCCATCACAGATTCCCTAAAATTTTCCCTGATTATTACACTGATGGGGTGAGGAAGTCCATCAAGGTTGATCCTCACCCCATATTGTTGTTAGTGTGCACAATGTTCTTTTGGTTCTTCTCAGCACACACAGCATCAATTCAGGCAAGTGCTCCAGTAACTTTCACAAAGAAGATGTTTAATAAATGTTTACTGTCCTGAACCAAACATGAGGTTGTTATAGCTCTTTAATCAGCCAAGCTCATATCAGTAGGGGTGTTGTCTACCAGAATTCTAACCAAAAGTAAACTTATAGTGGTATTGCCTAGACCCAGATCAGGATTGGTAGTCAGCAAAGTTCATACCAGTAGGGCAGCAATAAAAACATGGACTAGACAAGATAACTTGGGAAATGCTCAAAGTTTTCTGCTCCCTATTAAGCATAGATCACTAGGGCTCAGCAAATTTCTTTCTGACTCTCTTTGTAAAAGGCAGAAAAGAATGATGTAAAGGGAAAAAGGTATAGGAGAATAGGATGAAGGGAAATACATCATTTATGAAAATAAATATTAACGAGATGAATTCACCCATAAATAGAAAAGGATAGCAAAATAGCTTAAAAAATCTAATCCAACAATTTTATTTTAAAGATGTAATCTGAAATATAAGCATTCAAAATGAATTAAAATTAGGAGCTGTAGCAAGTTATTATGCTTTGACTGAATTCAGTAGGTAGGATAACAGTCATAATAGTAGAACTGTTCTTTTTTTAAAGATGTTTTTCTTAAAGCATCCTTTTTGGAAAAGGTTCAGAAAAAAGAAATTAGTAAAAGCTGTTGAATAGGACTAATTGAAGAGGAGGAGGGGAAAGAGGAAAACTATTTTACCAACTGAGAGGAAGGAAAGGGAGGAAGAATTATATAACTAGATAAATGCAGGAGAGAAAAAGGGACTAATAAGTAGAACCCCAAAAGAAAAGGTTTACAACTGAAAAGAGGGGATCAAGAGAAGAGAGTGTGGGGGAAAAGGTCACCTTTAAAAATTAGTAAAGTAGCTGAAGGAACATATTTACTGGAGAGTAGAAAAAAAACATGACTTGAAAAAAAATCCAATATTAGAGATAGTGGAAGAAAATATAAACCTAACTCTCAAACTTTAAATGTGAACAGATTAAACATTCTTACTGTATATACAATGTATTGTATTAGGAACTGAGAATTTTAAAAACTGAGGTACGTTTCTGCTGTCACGAAACGTACATGCTATTGGAGGAGGCCTGTACACATATACAAAATAAATACAAGATAAAATTTTGTAAGGAGGACACTAGCAGCTGGAAAGATCCAGAGAGACTTCATGTGGAATGGGCACATCTAATTCTCAAAGGAAATTATGGATTTTAAATGACTGAAAATGGAGAAGGAGGTATATTGCAGGTATAGGAAATAGGGTTGAATGTGAGGATCATCAAGAAATTCAGACATGGGAAGGGGAACAATGTATAAGATTGAAAAGGAAGATTAGAGCTGATTGTGAAGAGTTTTAAATGTAAAATGTAATTCTGTATTTGATCTCAAAGGCAACTTTACCTAGTTCGTAGAAATCACTGTGCTGTCACAATGCTTCTTTCCACTGATTTGTGTATTTTGTTACTTTGTGACCTCATTAACTCTCTTGGGTTTAATTATTATCTCTGAGCAGCTGATTTCCACAATGATATATACAGCCTCCACTTCTCTTCTGAGTTCCAGAACCCCATCAACAAGTACCTATTGAACATTTCTAACTTAATATTCCATGGATATCTCAAATTCAACATGCTTAAAACAGAAATACTTTTTTTTGCCTCTTACCCAAACCAAACCCATTTCTGAACTTTGCTATTTCCTTTAAAGAAAATAAATTTCCCAGATATGCAACCTTCGGTTTTCATTTTCCTTTACCCTACATAATCAACTAATTGCAAAATTTGGAAGGCAACGTGATGTAGTCATAGAGTCAGAAGCTGTTCCAATCCCACCTCCAATACCTATTGTCTCTATAACCCTGGGCAAATAATTTAACCTCAGTTTCCTCATCTATAAAATGAGGAGGCCTTGTACCATATGGTTTCCAAGATCTCTTCCATCTCTACAATTGTAATTCTTACTGTTTCATCTTCCACAATATCTACCACATTCACTTCCTTTTCATTCTCATAGTTCAGGCCCTCATCATCCCTCACCTGGACTATTGCAATGCCCTCCTAATTAGTCTTCCTGTCTCAAGTCTCTCCTCACTCTAATACTTCCTCTTCTTGACTGCCAAAGTGATTTGCCTTAAGCACAAGTCTGACTATATTCCTGCTTATATCCAATGAACTCTACTAACTTCATATTGTTCTGAACTTCTCTGTTTCCTTTGCAACCTAGTCCTTAACTACTTTTCTTGTTATTGTATCTATTATTCCTCTTTCTGTAATATATAGACTCATCAAACTGGATTTCTTGTTTTTTCTTATATGGAACATTACATCTTTCAACTCTGACTTTATATAGGTTATGCCCAATGCCTTGAGTAACCTTCCTTCTCACTTCTGCTTGTAGAATTACTCATTTCTCCTGGATTCAACTTATGTACCTTTTTCTATATGACACTTTCCTCTTTCTTAGCTGCTCGTAGCTTCTCTTTCTAAATTACCTTTGTTTTCTATTTATCCCGTATATACTCATATATACAGTCGAAGGTGTTAACAAGGCAAACTTGACTGCCATTGAGCTGGGGAAAGAGAAAACTACTTTAACTCTGTAGAGGTGACTTTCAGTTTTCTTTTCCTTGGGGAAAGGCAAAGAGAGCTCTTCCATTCAAACTCTGCCCACTACGAATGACAGCTGTCAATTTGAAATTGAACATGAATATATTTGTGCATCACTTCCTCACCACCTGCCACACTCTAGCAGCTTAAGTATCAGCTTAAAACTGATATTTAGGAGTACCTGAATCCTGAATTAATATCCTAGGCTTCTAGGATATATTAACATTCTCCCCCTCTAACATGTCTAAGCCCACAAATGAGCTCTCTTGGATGAAACCTTTCAACATTAGAGAGTAAAAAATACTTTCTCTCTTCTTGTCTCCCTATTGAAAGCTTTAATAACATATACGTGCATCTTAGTTATTCTTCTGGCCAACAGTTTTATAGTAAAGTGAAATCTAAACTGAAAGCAATTAAAATAAAATTAAAAGCTAGAATTCCTGGCCTTACAAATGGCTTTGCTAGGAAGCAGAAGACCTTTAGTCCCCCATACCCTTATACCTCCATTAGTCCATTTCCTGTGGCCATCCTTCATTGCCTTAGTAATGTAGATTCCTGGTGCTACCACTCTAAGAGTCCATTGTAACAGCACAGAGTCTTATTTAAAAAAAAGTTTTAAAACTTTTATTGAATTGATTTGCTTTTACATTGTAAACATTTATATTTCCCACTTCATGGGAAATCTCATAACAAAGTAAAACAGTTACTCATCTGAAAGTACATACAAACTTTCACATCTATAATAACTCCCCCCCCCATTTAAAAGAATTATAAATTTGTTTTCTTTTCTTTCCATCTTCCACCCCATTGGGGAAAAACAAAAGAATCAAATTGTTTGTAAAAAATATAGTAAAGCAAAACAAATTTCCTCAGTGACTCTATGCCAAAAAAAAATTGTCCCATTTTATACTGTAAATCCATCACCTTTCCATAATGGATAGCATACTTCTTTATTGGTCCATTGGAATTATGAATGGTCAAAAGTTCTTAGAGTTTTCATAGTACTCTGTTTTTAAAGTTCTTAGAGTTTTCATACAGTGTTTTTACAGTTATTATTTCATAATTTACAGTGTTATTATTTCATAATTTACAGTATTATTATTTCATAAATTGTTCTGATTCTTCTCGTTTTCTTTTTATCAATTTGTAAAATTCCTCAGAATTGTTCATTTATATAAAATTGTATAGTATAAATTTTTCTTCTGGTTGAATTTATTTCACCCTGTATCCATCTGTTCATACAGATCTTAATAAATCTATTTCTTTCTTTCTTTTTTATTTTTATTTTATTTTTGGGGGTTTTGCAAGGCACTAGGGTTAAGTGGCTTGCCCAAGGCCACACAGCTAGGTAATTATTAAGTGTCTGAGGTCAGATTTGAACTTAGGTACTCCTGACTCCAGGGCCAGTGTTCTAGCCACTGCACTACCTAGCTGCCCCTATTTCTTTATTTCTTAAAGCACCACATTATATTCATACACCATTCAGACATTTCTCAATTGATGGACATCTTATTATTTGCCACCCTAAAAGAGTTGCTATAAATAGTTTTTGTACATAAAGAATTTAGTTCCTCTTTCTTTGATTTCTTTTGGTATAGCAGTGGTACAGCTGGGTCAAAGGACACACACTGTTTAATAACATTTTGGATGTAAGTACAAATTTCTTTCCCAATGCTTGTATCCATTCACAGGTCCACCTACCTGTTATCAATAAGAATACTCCAAATGGGAAATATCATAAACAAATTAGAGAAGCATGGGGGAAAAAATTACCCTATCAGATCTGTGAATAGGAGAAAATGACCAAATAAGGAACAGAGAGAACCATAGTAAGTGAAATGTATAATTTTATAAAAAATTTTAAAATTTTTGCACAAATTTAATTAAGAGAAAAATCTTTACAGCAAATTTCTCTAATAAAGGTCTCATTTCCAGTATGTATGAGGCACAGATATAAATTTATAAGAAAGTCATTTCCCAATTGATAAATGGTCTAAAATTATGAACAAAGAGTTTTTTTTTTTAGGTTTTTTTGCAACGCAGATGGGGTTAAGTGGCTTGCCCAAGGCCACACAGCTAGGTAATTATTAAGTGTCTGAGACCGGATTTGAACCCAGGTACTCCTGACTCCAGGGCCGGTGCTTTATCCACCTAGCCGCCCAGAACAAAGAGTTCTTGAGGAAGAAACTCAGGTTATTGATAGCCATATGTAAAAGTGTTTCAAGTGCATTTGACAAATTAGAGAAATACAAATTAAAGCAATTCTTAGAATCTACCTCATGCTCATACTATCGGCAAAGATGACAAAATAAAAAGAAAATGACAAATATTGGAGGAGCTAGATTTCTGTTAGAATATATTATAGCTTAACTTTCAGCATACCATTTTCTCTCATGTAGGCTATTAAGTCTCTTTTAAATTCTGATGACTCTGAGCCTCTCTTTCTCAATTATTCCTCCCCTAAGTCTTCTCCTGCCCTAAAAGTGGGTTATTCCTAGTTATGTACAAATTGTCTCTCCTACTAGAATATGGGGTTGTTTTGTTTTTTATTTTCTATCTTTACTGCCTACTAAAATCCCTTACATGCAATGTATTTTAAAAATTCTTATTGATTGAATGGCTTTGATTCTTTCTTTTTTCCAAAGCTTAGTGGGTTTCTATTACTCAGCCCCCAAATCAAGTCAGGGACTTGCAGATCTCAGACTGAGGGCTATATTCCTACTTTCCCCTCAATCAGACCACCTTGGGAGTATTGAGATGTTTCAGGTCCTTGACCTGAGCTGTCCTGGAGATGCTGGAATAACAAAATCCTCAAGAAATCAGCAACAGGACCAGCCCATTCATGTCTGCTCAGAAATGTGCAGAGCCTAATTTCAAATCTGAAATTAAGAAATAGGTGTTAGAAAAATGAGTAAACAAACAAAAAAGTATCACAGAATAAATACCTTTTATTGTTACAAGGCTACTTAAGGAACAAACCCAGCAGGGAATGATTACTAACATCTGCAAGAAAGGCTTCAGGAAAAAAAAAACACATCATGGTTACAAATACAACTATAATTTTTGAAAGATGTGAAGCAAGAATTTTTAAAATTTTATAAATTAAATGAAAGGACTAGAAGAAAAATTGGAAAAGAAATGAGAGTTATGGAAGAAAGAATTAGAAAGGGAATTAATAGCTTTGCACAAGGATCACATAAAAAACTTTACTTGAGCAACAAACTCTTTGAAAAGAAGAATGAACCAAATAGAAGCCCATGAGACAGCAAAAATATTAAAATTAAAGTAAAAATGACTGGAAAAGTAGAAGAAAATATGGGGCATTTTATATTTTAAAAAACTAACCTAAAAAAGAGATCAAGAGGAAAAAATCATTCGACTATTCCAATACCATAGCCATAAGCCTAGATATTGTATTTCAAGATATCTTAAAACTGTCTAGGTTTTTTAGAACCATGGGACAGAGTGGAAACAGAATTCACTTGCCATCCTCAAAGATACTTTCAAATTAAAACTCCTAGAAACATCATAGACAAAATTCAGAACTTCAGGTCAAAGAAAAAAGTAACTGCAAAGAACCATAAAGAAAGAACTCATAATACAGAGGAATGACAATCAGAATCTCAGACAATTCAGCAGCAACTCTGTATTGGTGTAGAAAGCTTGAAATATGATATTCCAGATAGCAAAGGATATGGACTTTCAACCAAGAATAATTTATCCACCAAAACTGAGTACACTCCTTCAGGGGGGAAAAAATAAACCTATAATGAAATAGAGAACTTTCAAGCATTTCTGATGAAAAGACCAGAGTTGTATAAAAACTTTGAAGTTCCAACATAGGACTTAAGAGAAACAGAAAAAAGGTAGATATGAAATTAGCAATCATAAAAGACTAAACAGAGATAAACTAATTATATTAAAATATGAGGAGATATTACAGGTATCCCCTTTTGATGTTATTATCTGTTGGGTCATAGAGGGAGTCTAATTAGACAAATGTTTTTATGATCTCAAGAGAAGAACGAAAAGAAAAATAAAGTAGGAGTGTGAAGAAGGGAAAGGAAAATTATGGGAAATTATCTTACATAATCACAGTGCACAATCCATACTTACAGAGAGGAGGGAGGATGAGGGAGAGTGACTGATGCATCAACTCTACTTTCATTTGAATTGGCAATTGAAGAGACCACATACACCCCTCTGCCCATAGAGTTTGATATAAAAATGCATTTCACTCAATGGGGAAATGGGAAAAAGGAGGTTGGGGATAAGAGTGAGAGTATATGAAAGGAGAGATTAGTTCAAGACAAACTCTAAATGAGAATGTACAAAAATATTTATAGTTCTTTATGAAGTATCAAAGAATGGAAATCTGAGGAGGTCCCCATCAGTTGAGGGATGTCTGTACAAGTTATGATATATAAATGTGATTGAACAGTCTTGTACTGTAAGAAATGAAGAAGAGGGTTTAGAGAAATTTGAAAAGACTTGCATGAACTGATGAGTTGTAGAGTGAACAAATCCAGGAGCATTTATTCAGTGACAACAATATGATAATGACAAATAATCTTGAACGAATTAGATCAGTCTAATGACCAACAGTAATTCCAAAGGGCTAATGATGAAATATACTACTCCTGATAGAGTGCTAGAAGACTAAGAATCCAGAATTATATATATATATATATTTTGGACATGGCTAGTGTGGAAATGGCTAATCTTAATCATATGTGTTTGCAACAGGGAGGAAAAATCTCAGTGCAAGTATGAGAGGAAGGGGAAAGCCTGTCATATTGCTTTGACCATGAAATAGACAAATATACTATTCAGGGGTAACCAAAGTAATTGTAAAAGGCCATACTGTTACGAACTTATATTAAGAACAGGATTGATATAATTAACCTGGTGATTTAACATAAGGAAGATAGATATATGATGACTTTGATGAAAAGTATAAATGTACTATTCTGGATGATCATAGTGAGTTGATGAGTGGGAAAATAAAATAAAAGATGGTGGAATTATTGCTGATTGCCAAGGTTATTCTGAATGATGATTTTGCACTCTAAACAGATTTCTATATTATATAAATAGATCTTAAAAGCAGGGCATAGGGTGTAGAATCTATAGGACAACATTCAGTGTGAAATTTTCCAAACTCTTTATAAAGAAGTTATGGTACTTTAAGGCAATGAAATAGAACACCAGTACCAACCATCAGAAGAACTAGAGAGTAATTTAGATCAGATAATGAAATAATTCTTGAATAGATCAAAGATAACAAAGATAACAATTGAACATTGAGGGGAAAGCACTTAATTTCAAGGCTTTCCACAAAATGGCTTGTAAATTGTCTCAGTCTTTCCCTCCCTATGCAATAGAAATTAAATCAACTTACAGCAATTTTCTGTTGTAGAAGGTGGAAGATATTTGAGGTTGAATTATGACTTGGTCTTTTTCTTCTATGAGAAAACTGAAAATCCACAAATACAAAGCTTAAAGACATTTTAAAAAGTTTAGTAAATATTCAAAATTCTTATTTTCTTTGGATGATTGGAAAAGAATAGGAAAATTTGACAAGGAAGAAAAAACACAGTACAGTTTATTCTTCACTATCAGTTGTTATTGGAAATGGATCAGTGGAACAGGGACATGAATAATTCAATACAAGAACATCTAGAAGTATTTTATATTATTTGATTGTTAACCTACTCCATCCCCCAACCATAAAAACACTATCAGATTCATCTTCCATTTATACTTTTGTTAGGCTAATATTTGAAATGGTTTGCATTTTCAAAGCTTAACCTGGCTGTTAGAGGAAATAAATTGAAACTGAGGAATATTGGGTCAATATTATAGTTTAATAATGTATCACAGATATAGAATGGATATTTAAGAATACAGGGAATGAACTTTTTGGTTTTTGTACTGAAAACTGGGAAGTAAAATAAAGGCCACCACAATTTAAAATATTACCTTATATACCTAAAAACCATGGTGGAATCCTTTTTTAAAAAACAAACAAACAAACAAAAACCTCTTTATTATTGTGTGTGAAGGGATCCAGCTGTTAGTTACTCATGCTTTTTGCTTGTTATTATTGTCCATTTTTATGTTACCTTTAAAAAAACCAACCTTTTCCTTTTGATATCAATGAAATGGAGGAAGAGGGGAGTACTTATACATTGGAATTTCAGAAATTATTTTAATAATTTTTTTTAAAGTAGCTTTTAGATAATGGATCCTGGCGGAAGTTCATATGATCTCAGAGTAAAATCTACACTATAGGTAGAAAGTAGTGCAGTGGGGAAGAGGAAATTGTCTTTCATACAAGTAACAATCTGGTCTAATGTTTCGTCTGGAAATTGCCTCTTACACTGTGCCCAGTTAAATCATTTTTCATTTCCGTTAGACTGATGATTAGCCACATTCAATACTCCCTAAAAATTTCTTATTAATCAAAACAATTGTTATTATATAGACAGCTCTTGAATTTTGGGTAAATTATGGTATTGATGTAAGAAACTTTGAATAGAAAGCTAATAAAATGACCAGATGGTTTTCCTACCAGCTATAAATTATGCAAAATTAAAATGCTTTACTGAATGTAGCTATTACTCCTTTTTTTTCCTTAATACATCAAGTGGTCAGAATGAGGTTTTTGGTTTTCTTTTCTTTATCCATTTCATAATTGACATTTTAGTAATAAAACAATCCTGTTTTGCTCACAGGTGTTTTTTAAAGCTCATTTTTAGCTAAATGTAATCACACAGTGACTACAAATGAGAGATTTATGTGAACATCAAATAATTTCTTCTCCTGAAAACAGATTAGGTCAAATCATAGTTAGGACTTAAGAAACTATATAATATTCTTTAAAGAAGAAAAAAATCATCTATTTTTATTCTCACAACTTTCCTGAACTGTAGGTCTGACCATGTCTTCCTCTGCTCAATAAACTTAAGTGTCTCCAGGATCATTTTTGAGTCTTTCACAACCTGACCCTTCCTACTTTTAGTTTTCTCACACTTTGCTCCCCATTATGCTCTTAGAAGTCTAATAAGACCAGTCAGCTTTCTTCTCCTTGCATACAGCACTCCATTTCCCATCTCTATATCTTCGTTTTTTCACATCTCTGAAATACTCTCCCTCACTTGTGCCTCCTAGAATCCTTGGCTTCCTTCTAGATTAGATTCTCACGTTCTACTGGAAGTTTTCTTGTAACCTTCAATCACTTGGACCTTGCTCTCTAAGATTGTTTTCTGTCTGTATCTTGTATAAACCTCTGCATATTTACATCTTGCACTCATCTATGTTTCTTTACTTGTCTTTTCAATTATAATGTAAGTTGCTTGAGCAGAAACTGGTTTTGTATATTTACTTTTGTATTCTTTCCTAGAGCACTCAACATAATGCCTGACATATAATTAATGGTTAATAAATGTTTGTTGATCTATTGATTGATTGTTTCTACTTCGCATTTTTTGTCCATGTTCTTCCAGAGATCCTGCAGAAAGGATTGACCCAATATCTTGAGAACTTTCCTCTAGGTATTTAATATTTTGAGAGTACCAAGTAGAGTACTTGTGTTGTTCACTTGGTATATATGGAGTTGGTCAGTGCTCAATCCCTTCCAATTAACTTGTAACACATGATGCACCCTCACTTCCTTTATTCAGTGTTCTCTCAAGATCATTTTTTCAATTAATAAGTATTTATTGACTCTTCCTATCTCCCTGTATTAAAAGAGAAGGTAACAAATAGACT
Organism: Macrotis lagotis; assembly: GCF_037893015.1. Lineage (NCBI taxonomy): Eukaryota > Metazoa > Chordata > Mammalia > Peramelemorphia > Peramelidae > Macrotis > Macrotis lagotis. The sequence goes on from NC_133658.1 coordinate 503,375,738, forward strand.
GTCAAGTAAAACAAATTTTCATATCGACCATAACTGCAAAGTATGTGCTAACCTACATCTTTAATCTATCACCTGTCAGGAAATGGGTAAAATCTTTCATCAGTTCTCTGAAATCATAGTTTGTCCATTATAATGATTCTTAAGTCTTTCAAAGATTTTGTCTTTACAATATTTTTATTGTTTATATTGTTCTGGGTCTGCTTACTTTATTCTCTATCAGTTCATACAAATCCTTCCAGGTGTATTTGGAACCATCCATTTCTTCATTTTTTTTTGGCATGGTACTATTCCTTTACATTTATATACCATAATTTGTTCAGCCATTTCTCACTTAATGTGTACTTCCTTTATTTCTAGTATCACAGTCACTTTCTGATAACCACTTCAAACCAGAACCATGTTTTCTTGTCCCCTCCCAATGTTATCATTTCTTGCAAACCTGTAAATATAGCCAAGCCAAGCAAAATATATTTGAGACCTCTGAAAATGTATACCTTATTTCAAGAGATGATTATTGCATGTAATAGTGGAATTTCCTAAATATAATTTCCTCCCTCTTCCCAATCATTATCCATTTTCAATTCTTGACCCAAATACCTATACATACACATAGACATAAATATGTGAGTGTATGCTCATATCTACTTACTCAATGAAGTAGAAAGCTAGTAATTTGAAACTGGATTTTAATTTTTCTTATATGGATTATTAGGTCAAATTCCTTTGAATAGTTACAGATCTCATTGAAAATACCCTATAATTTTCCAAATTTTGATGCTTTTAGCACATCAAGAAGACAAATGTCATTAAAATTATAGTAAAAAAAATCACTAAGTACTTTAGTTTAATTAACAGTGGTTGATTTTGTGCACCATATTGATTCTAATATTTTGCTTTTCTAACTTGAAAATGAGCAAAAACATTATTTGACTGTTGTTCTTTGTCACAAAAGAGGAGTGGTGGGAGATAACTTTTTGTTTTCCCAGAAATTATTATGATTTAAAGACAAAAATAGCTATAGCTTTTTTAATGAAATAAGTAAAAATATCAGTTTAATCTGGGTCTTGGTGAGTCATTTAATATTATTAGTTATTGTAATATTTCTTAGATACCTCTATTTAGGAATCTTAATCAGCATTAAAAAAACTCCATTTTCATGAAATTTGAAGGCAAATGCATAAATTTAAATATCAAGATCTTAACAAAATTATAAGAAACCCTCTCTTGTTTCTTGGGTATCCAATTTCTTCAGAAAGTTTATAGAGAATTATTGAAAAATTTGTTGATTCAATAGAAAAGTAGAAGAGAGACAACATAAGAACTGTACCTTTGCCCCCAAAAGTTCTTCATAGATGAATGCCATCATAGTGTTTCACCAAGGTCACAACCTCAAAAACAGACTTAAGGGGACAGCTAGGTGGTGCAGTGGATAGAGCACTGGCCCTAGAGTTAGGAGTACATGAGTTCAAATTCGGCCTTAGACGCTTAACAATTACCTAGTTGTGTGGCCTTGGGCAAGCCATTTAACCTCATTGCCTTGCAAAAAAAAACACCTAAAAATGTATTAAAAAACAGACTCAAAATATTTCTTATACTCTATATTATTTTTTTAAAAAACCAAAAAAAAAAAACTAAGACCGTTGTCTTGTCTCAAGTTCCTTGATAGATGAGGACTCTACTCCTCTTTCCTTTCCTTATCTCTTTTTCTTGTTCTTTTTAAAAAATTATTCCTCCCTCTCACTTGCTGTTCCCCTACTACTATTACTACCACCACCAGCAGCACCAATTAAAAACAAAATGGTAATTCAAAAAAATAAAGTCATTAATATAAATTTGCATAGTCCTGCAAAACCAATTTCCACATTGGCCAAGTCCAAATACACATGTTTTTTTTCCTTGATTTTAAGTCTATCTGGTAGGAGGTACAAGTCATGATTCATCTAGACTCATGGCTTATTATTATATTAGTAAGAATGCAAAGTCTTTCTCTACAATATTGTCACTATGTGGATTGTTCTAATTCTTATTTTACTCTACATCATATCATAAAAGTCTTCTCAATTTTCTCAATTTACTTAGCCATTTTTCAATAGGTTTAAAATTTTTGACTCCTTTGAGAAGAGTTGCTGTAAATATTTGTGTATACCTCTTTCTTTGTCTATAGTGGTATTGTTGGGTCAGTTTAGTAACTTTTTGAGTCTTGTTTCAGGTTTCTTTCTAGAATGGCAAGATTAATTCATTTGACTTGACTATGGTCATACATTTTTTTTTAATTTAAGATTTTATTTTTTCCCCCAATCTTACTTCCCTCCCCCACCCCACCCCCACTGAAAGCAATTTGTCAGTCTTTACATTGCTTCCATATTGTACATTGATCCAAATTGAGTGTGATGAGAGAGAAAAATTGAGTGTGATAAGAGAGAAATATGGTCACACAATTAAGAAAATATTCTGAGGCTATAATTGAACTCAGATCCTCCTGACTTCATGGCCAGTGCTTTATCCACTGTGCCACCTAGCTGCCCCACAAGGCTGATTTTCAAACAAACCCACAGGTTGTTTTTTTCTAAATCATAGAACAACAACAACAATGCATTTGTGTACCTTTTTATAGCTCTCCATCACTCCTTACCCTTTCCCCCCAAAACAGCAACAACAATTCAAATACAGTATTGATATTAGACACCTTTACTGATAAAAGAACTGTCAGCTTTTGATGACACTCATTACTCATTGATCCTTGGATCATTAGGAAATAGAAACTAGGTAAAACTTGTGCTGGTAAACATACTTCCACTATCTAGATCCTTCTAAGAAATAGTGAAGGTATTTTCAACACTGAATTCATGGTATAAATTCAATGTAGTTATAACGTATATTTTAAAAATATATGTTTTTATGCCTTCTTTGATAATATTTTATTTACTATTTGTATGTTATGTATTCATAAATTATAATGGTCTGTAGTTTCAATTCTCTGCTCTCTCCCTGATTGAGTTATCAAAACCATGTTTTTGCTATAAAAATGTTGTTTGGGAGAATACCGTTTAGCTATTTAGCTAGTTTTTATTTTTATAAATATTCATCAGGGCACCTAGGTGGCCTCATTTGCCTTGCAGAAAAAAACCTAAAAAAAAAAAAAGTATATTAAGATCCTCAACTTGTATGGTTTGTCTTTTTCTCTCGATTTGGTTAACTATTCTTTTATATATTTAGATTCTAAGTATTTTGATTCTATGGAATTAGGTATGCACATGTTAAATATTTATATTATTTAATTATTTATGGTACCAGAAAGCATAATGTAGTTTACCTACTTTTCTCTTTTTTTTATAATGTGCATTGACACTTATGATTGAAATCATGATTGCTACCCTGTTTTCTGAATTCACCTGAGGTAAAATAGACTTTCCTCCACCCCTTAATTTTAAGTCTTTGTGAATTTTAAATTTCGCATTAATTTTTGGTATACAACTTATTTTGGAATTCTGTTTTTTAATACTTTCTGAAAGTTTCTTCCATTTTATGAGTTTACTCCATTCTCATTCATGGTTATGTTGTAATTGCCTATTTGCCTCTCTCTGTCTTCTTTGATTTTTTTTCCTTTCTTTTTTCCCCTGCCTTCTCTTTTTTAAAGAAGGTGGTGAAAGAGGAATTTGTTTAATGCTAAAAATTTATAGTTTAAGAGATCTATTTTTATTTCATTTACTTTATTTTCTTCATCTTATACCAACCCTGTTCACACATTTTAAATATTATGTTATTTTTTTCCCTTTTTTTCTCTTTCTGATTATGTTCTCACCTAGATGATAAGTTGTTTGGGTCCTCATCTGACCTTATCTCTTGTTCTGAATCAGTGCAGCTTCTGTGGAGGCTGACTATTTTGTTCAATTCTAGATAGGATGGTGGAACTTGTAGTAACTTTGTCATTGATTCTTCTGGTGCATCTTTGGAATTTTACTGGACTTTCTGGTGGTTCTAGGCTCCCCCAGGTCTTAATAACATGTCACCATATTTCTGCAGTTCCTCATGCAGTATGATATTATTGTCCAGTAATAAATATAAAAAGGGAGACAAATTCAGAGAAACCTGAGAAGACATGTATGAGTTGATATAGTGTGATGTAAGTGGAGACAGAAGAATCAGTTATGTTTATTTTCAGCATTGCAAATAAAAACTGAGAAAAACTTAAGCACTATTATCAGCTCAGTGTATATCTCTTGGCCTAATGTTGTGGCCTAATGTTGTAGAATAAGATATATGTTTTCATAAACATCAATGTGTGGATTTGTTTTATGTAACTTTGTTATTAGGGAAGAATCTTAGGAACTTAGACCAACTCACTCATTTTATTTTATTTTATTATTTTTAAATTTTAAGGCAATGGGGTTAAGTGACAATGAGGTTAAGGTCGCATAGCTAGGCAATTACTAGGTATTTGAAGTCAAATTTGAACTCGGGTCCCCCTGACTCTAGGACCAGTGCTCTATTTGCTGCACCAACTAACTGCTCCCTAAATCATTCATTTATAGTGGAGCAAAGTGAAGATTTACTCAGGGAGATTGATTTGCACTCAGATCACACAAATAGCAAAGGTGGGATTTGAATCCAGCTTCTCTATCTCAGTGGAGAGAGCCCTGGGCTTGAAGTCAGGAAGACCCTAGCTCAGATTTGACTTCAGACACTTATTTGATATGCAACCCCAGGCAAGTCATTTAACCTCTTTTTGCCTTAATCCACTGGGGAAGGAAATAGCAAGCCACTTCAGTTCCTTTGCCAAGAAAACCCCATGGACATTATTGATGTGCTATAGTCCAAGTAATTATTAAGAGTGGGATATGACTGAACAAGAGCTGCTTCTGTTTCCAGATTCATTTCCTTTTTCCATTGTACCAGCCCCCCCCCCTTTTTTTGAGGGAGAGGAGAGGGATTGGAAACATGAAAAACTTGTAGAACATGAGGAAGGCGATAGTTTGATATTTTTTAAAATGAAGAAATGGAAGAAAAGAGCATCAATATGTTATTTTTTAAAAACTAAAGAGAGCAGAAGGAAGTTCAGCAGGAGACATAGACAAGCAAGACATGTTTGGAACCACTAATGTAAAATTAAAATATAGAAAAGGGAGAACCAAGCTGTACCTAATGGTAAGGAGAAAGCTCAATGGTGAAGTAGGCAGTGCCAGATCTGGAATAAGAAAAATCTGAATTCAAATTCATCCTCTGACATTTACTAGCTGTGTAATCCTGAGTAAGTCAATTAACCCTATTTACTTCATTTTTCTCATCTGTCAAATGAGATGGAGAAGGAAATGGCAAATAATTCTAGTATCTTTGCCAAGAAAATCCCAAATGGGTTCACAAAGAGTTGGACATGACTGAAACAATTGAATATCTGTTGTAACCAATAAGATGGAGGACTAGACATTTTTTCTGATCCTCAAGACCTTTCAAACGCCTTCAAAGCAGAATGTATGGTCCAAAGGTAAAGCTAACTCAGCTGTTTCCAAGGTCTAGAGCACCAGGAAGAAAAAAAAAATAGTTTTAGAAAAAAATAGCTCATTCAGTACCTCCTTCCCTAGCCCAAGCCATGCTACTAGCAACAAGGCTGAATTATTCATCTGACCAATGAACTTTGCCAAAAAATGCAATCTCATAGTCCAGGCTCCCCTTTTTCCTTCCAATGATGAGGAGATCCAAACTTCAAACTGAAGACGTTTTCTGGGCTTTCAGTAGTCAGCTCTGCAGTAGTGTTCTCTGTTGGAGAAGATCTCTGCAGCAGAATGGAAGAACAGAGGAAAAGGAACACAGGAAATTTGGCCTTCAAATAGAGCTCAACCCCAAGATTTTCCTCCTACCCATAGCACTCTTAGACTCAGAGATCTAACTCCAAATGACAGAAATCATCCGAGATTGCTGTAGCACCAGCATTACAGTCTTTGAATTGCCAGGCTAGAGAACTGAAGAACAGAGGGAAGTCAGAACACTGTGTAGCGTGAGCTATGTAGGACTGCAATAAATCTGAGGGAAAGAGCCCATCATTAAGCTGAGGTCATTTCTGACTCTTTTTTGGGGGCGGGGATTTTGCAAGGCAAATGGGGTTAAGTTACTTGCTCAAGGCCACACAGCTATGTAAGTGTTTGAGGCTGGATTTGAACTCAGGTACTCCTGACTCCAGGGCCAGTGTTCTAGCTACTGTGCCACCTAGCCGCCCCGATTTCTGACTCTTTAAAAGTCACTTGGGATAGAGACTTTGGCCGGTGAATCATAAATTGCCCACTGTGGGAAAAGGCCGAGATACTTAAGATCTAGACCCCGACAAATCATCATCAGAGGGGAGAGAGTCAGAAAGTGTGCAATAAGACAAAATAAGGGGGGGGAGATAAATTACCACATATCTCAGAAGGAAGATTTAACATGCTGAGATACAGTATAATTAAGCTCTAAAATTATACAGATTAAAAATATCATACTTTGCTAGAAGAATCAAAGCTATCACCTATTAAGAAATAATAAAACCACAGCACACTTTTCAAGGACAGTGGTAGATCATAGAAGTTGGAATACCATATTTATAAAATTTAAGATGGATTGTGAATAAGGAATTATATATCTAGCCAAAGGCAGTGTACTTTGCAGAGACAACCCAAAAAGATAAAATTTTAAGCCAACCAAAGTAAGCTTTTTGTTAATTGTATGAGAACCCTCAGAACATCTAGGGTTCTTAGAAAAGTGAGAAAACCAAGAAGAGAAATTGGTTGGGAAACAAGCTTTCCCCAATCAAGGTAATCTCTTTGCAAAATCCTTATCTTTGATGATGAGGAAATCCAAGTTGAAGGAACCTAAAGGAAGTAAATTTATTTAGAATACAGTATGTTGTTTTTTTCAGACATTGTCTAAAGCCAAACTTAACAATTATAAGACTATAAATCAGATATTAACATTTTGTTACTTACAGGAAACACATTTAATGAAAAAATACCTTAAATGGATTCAAAATGAAAGGCTAGTCTAAAATCTATTATGAAATATACTAATAGCTGTAATGTTATACATATGTGTATAAATATATTTGTGTGTGTGCATATATATATATTATTTGCACCAAAGAGAAATTTTAAGACATTATATTGTGTTGTTTTTTCAGAATAAAAGCATACTAACCTTAATATAATTCTCTAGTGAAATTAATAAAAAAATCTTACACTCTTGCAAAAAATAATGGGATATTTTGATATACATTTATCAGTATATGATAAATCTAATCCCTTCACTCCCCTTCTCCCAAAGAAAGAACTTGAAGAGGTAAAAAGAATATGAAGTTAGTTAAACTGGTACTAGTAATTAAAATGGTACTAGCAAGAATATATCTTATAGTGTTCATGGAATTTATAGGAAATTGGTTTTGTTCTGTGCTACAGAGACCTAGATAAATATGGAGAAACTGTGGTTCTATAAAGGGCACATACTAATATTCCTTCCTTAGAACCCTAAGATAGGAATCTCATCTGATAACTAATGTGCTCAGGCTTAGCTCCATGGTCTCACATGCTCTCGTGAACTATATATATGCCGTCCTTTCTCTCAAGATAGGAAAGCTTGCTTATCAGTCACAGTCTGTCTGAGTGAGTCCATATGAGCTTTAATTTGCTGAGGGTCAAAAAAAAATATGCTTGAGGATTTTCATCCTGACCAGCAAGTGTCCATATTCAGCATCTATATATCCTTGGTAACCTGAAAGGGCACTATATTTTTTTGGCCAATAATTCAATAAAAGTAGCAATAAACAATGATATAATGAATAAAAGGACTATCTCACCCCTAGCCCTATTCTCATTGATAATATTTAATGAAATATTAAATGTTTGACTGAAAGAAGTACTACATTTAAAAAACAATGTAATTCACCCAAAGTTATACTCAGTGGCAAATTCATTTACCTGAATGCCTATTAATTAAAATGAGAAAATGTACTGAATCTTCACTTGAAAAAATTTAGAGAAGAAACAAAGCAGATAAGAAATGCCAAGATTAGAAAGAAGAGCATTATAATTGAAAATATGAAAACCATTGAAATGATAAATTAATCCAGGAGCTTTAAAAAGAGATTTAATGAAATTGACCAAAAGTTAATGTCTGTTCAGAAAAAAGAGAGAACAACTCAACACACTAGAATTAGAAATTAAAAATGAGAGATTACAAGGGGGGGAAAATAAATCAGAGATTACTATAGACAGCTCAGTGTCACTGAATTTAGGATACTTTAATATTTAATTATGTACAAAAATATAAAATATTAAAACCCACAGAACAAACCTTGCTGAAATATATGTTCATAAATGAATTCTACAGACATTTAGGAGTGAATATACTTTATAGATCACGATAAATTTGTACTAGATAAATTGCATATACTTTGAGGATTGATTATAAAGTGATATACATTCTTTGTCTCAGCTTCTCACAAAACCCCATGCCAGTAAATACTATTATCTCCAGTTTCACAAATGAGGAAACTGAAGCTCAGGGAGGTTAAGTGACTATTTCAATGGAGTGCTTAGCTTCTTCTGTGTATAAAATGATATTGATAAAAAAAAGTTGAGAAAAATATAGATCAATATCATTAGTATTGACATAAAATAGTAAATAAAATATCCACAAATAATATCACAGTACTACATCAAACTGTCAATCATGAATATTAGGATTTATAAATGGAATGTAAATGTGGCTTAATATTAGGGGAACAATAAAATTATTAAAACACAAAAATAATAGGTAGAGAAAATCATAAATAAAATACATATTTATTTTGAAAACATTTCAAAAGATCTTTTCAAAGTATATATGTGAAACCATGAGCAAATATTATATATTCATAGAGACACAAAATAATAAACCTTGATAAGGAAGAAGTTAAATTGTTTCTATTTAAAAATGACATGGGAGCATACCTAGAAAACAGGATAGAACATTAATTTATCATGCTATATAGGAGACCTCTTCAAAGACAGTTTCAAAAAGATTTTGGCAAATCATGAGCTGAGCAAATAAAGGTATAGCTCTTGTTTATGTTTAGACAGTATAGATACAGTAAAAGTACTTTCTAAACTAAATTATACATTTAATTCAATACTTATAACAATACCAGATGGCTGTTTCATAGAATAAAAATCATAGCAAAAATTATATTAAAAAAGCCTTACAAATAGAAATGTTAAAAAGAACAATGAAGAAGAAAATGGAGAAGGGATGGGGTTAGGATTACCAGATTAATAAACTATAGTATAAGGCAATAATTTTAAAAACTGTCTGGTACTAGAGTAATAGAAAAAAATCAATGGAGACTCTAGAATCCAATGAATATAAAAGATTAGTGTTTGCTAAATTCACATCCCAAAGCACCAAGAAATGGAATTGCCCTTTGGTGATAACCACTAGGAAAACAGAATATTTAAAAACTAAAAACAAAAAACCCCCAAAGAATGGGGGGGAAATGGATGTTAAAAGCCACCTACCACAATAAGCTCTAATAGAATTAGCTATCTTGTTTTTAAAAAAAAAAAAAATTTTTTTTTAGGTTTTTTGCAAGGCAATGGGATTAAGTGGCTTGCCCAAGGCCACACAGCTAATTAATTATTAAATGTCTGAGATAAGATTTGAACTCAGGTACTCCTGATTTCAGGGCCAGTGCTGTATCCACTGTGCCACCTAGCTGCCCCTAAAAATTTTTTTTTGAATGGAAAATAAAAGAATAATATATTTGACTCAGTTATGATGAATGAAGGGGTTCTTTTTAATCAAAATTGATTGGTTTGAATACATAAGTGTAAATTATTTTGCCTAACCACAAACAGTATACCTAAAATTAAATAAAATTGGAAATTCATTATTAATTTATCAGGTAAAGTTGATATACAAAATTTATATAGAATTGTCATATACACATATTTGGTAACTTTTTTATTGAAATTTTATTTAATTTTTTTCTAGTTACATGCAAAAGTAGTTTTCAGCATTCGTCCTTTTGTAAGTTTATGAGTTCCACATTTTTCCTCCCTCCCTCCCTCCCTTCCCTCCCCCTCCCCATGACAGCAAACAATCTGGTAAGATTTGTAGATATACAGTTGTGTTTAATATATTTCCCTATTACTCATGTTGTGAAAGAAGAATTAGAACTAAGAGGGAAAAAACCATGAGAAAAGCAAAGCAAAAAAGAAGTTTAAAAAAGTGAACACAGTATGCTTTGCTCTGCATACAGACTATAATTTTTTCTCTGGATATAGATGGCATTTTTCTTAACAGGTCTCAAGATTGCCCTTGATTACTGTGAGAGAAGTTACATTCATCATAATTGATCATCTCACAATGTTATAGTTCATGTGTACAGTGTGCTCTTTGTTCTACTCACTTCACTCAGCATCAGCTCGAGCAAGTCTTTCCATGCTTCTCTAAAGTACAGTTTCTCATTATTTCTTAAAGAATAATAATATTCCATAACTTTCATATACCATACTTGTTTAACCATTTCTCAATTGATGGGCCCCTCAATTTCTAGTTCTTTGCTACTACAAAAAAAAGAGCTGTTATAAATATTTTTGAACATGTGAGACTTTTCCTGATTTTTATGGTCTCTTTGGGATATAGACCTAGTAGTGGTATTGCTGGATCGAAGGGTTTGGATAATGTTATTGCCCTTTGGGCATAGTTCCAAATTGCTCTCCAGAATGACTTAATCAATTCTGCCAGCTTCCACCAATAGTGCATTAGTGTCCCAATTTTCTTACATTCTCTCCAACATTGATCATTTTCCTTTTTATCATCTTAGGCAATCTGAGAAGTGTGATGTCGTACCTCAGAGTTGTTTTACTTTGCATTTCTATTATCAATAATGATTTGGAACATTAAGATGATAATCATTATAGTTCCTATGTGACATCCTAAGCAGTAAGAAAGTACAGTGGCTAGAAGGCTGAATTTGTAATCGAGACCTGGGTTCAGATCCTGCCTTAGTCACCCACTTGTTTATAACCCTTGTTTTGTTACTCAAAGTTTGTCTGCTTTCTCATCTATAAAATGGGTTAATAATCACATCTACTTGATACTGAGGATTAAATAAAGTAACATGTAAATTTATAAAGATGATAAAAGATGAGGATAGTCAATTTAGAGACTATGCAAAGAAAGGCACACTGATGTAACTTGTGAACAACATTAGTGGCATCCCCAAAGTGGAGAAATGAAGGATTTGGATAATTCTGGATTTCAATTTGGAATTAAGCAAGAAAAGTCACTAAATTGCTCTACCCTTTGACCTAGCAATCTCACTACAGGATATTTACCTCAAGCAAGTAAAAAACAAGTACAAAGGGCCATTATATACAGAACTATGCATAGCAGCATTCCTTGTGGTTCAAGCAACCAGAAATAGCATATTAAAACTTTGGAACTTAACTAAAGAACTTCTTAGTAGGGAATTTATCTCAGAGAACAAAATAAAAATGAGAGGAACATTGAATTAAAAAATTAGAAAATAGATCAGTAATCCTAAAATACAAAAGAGGAAAACTTATTTATTAGAAGAGAAATATAGAAGTTCAAAAAATAAAAAAGACTATAAAAATATGTTAGAATATTCAGAGTAGTTCTTTTTTGTTAATAAAGAACTGGAAGTAAAGTGAGTGATTCTATGTGGAAAACAGATGGAAAAATACTCTATAGGTTATGAATATAATAAAGTAGTATTATACTCCTCAGAGAGGGAAGCATCATTCTCCCAGTCACCTCGGCTCACAAACTAAGTGTCATCTTCGAATCACTTTCTCTTACACCATCATGTCCAAGCCATTACCAAAGTCTATTCTTTCCCTTTTGTAATATCTTTTGAATATATTTCCCCTTTTCTCCTCTAATGACTGCTATTACTCTGCTACAGATCTTCATGTCCTCATGCTTGGACTACCAGAATATATACTATCTATTGATCTCCCTGTCACAAGTCTCTCCCCACTCCACTCTGTTTTCCATGAGTTGCCAAAAATGATTTGCCAAAAGTGAAGGTCTGACCATATTATCCCCATACCTATAAACTCCAAGGACTCCATATTATTTCCAGGATTAATATAAAATCTTGTTTGACAAAGTCCTTAAGAATTTGTTCCTTCTATATATTATCTTTCAAGACTTCTTACATCTTACTGTGCCCCTTCCCTCCCCCTGCCCCACTCTTTGATTCAGTGACATTGACTTCTTTCCTTCTTTTCTTTCTTTCTTTCTTTCTTTCTTTCTTTCTTTCTTTCTTTCTTTCTTTCTTTCTTTCTTTCTTTCTTTCTTTCTTTCTTTCTTTCTTCCTTCCTTCCTTCCTTCCTTCCTTCCTTCCTTCCTTCCTTCCTTCCTTCCTTCCTTCCTTTCCTTTCCTTTCCTTTCCTTTCCTTTCCTTTCCTTTCCTTTCCCTTCCTTCCTTCCTTCCTTCCTTCCTTCCTTCCTTCCTTCCTTCCTTCCTTCCTTCCTTCCTTCCTTCCTTCCTTCCTTCCTTCCTTCCTTCTTCTTCTTTCTTTCTTTCTTTCTTTTTCTTTCTTTCTTTCTTTCTTTCTTTCTTTCTTTCTTTCTTTCTTTCTTTCTTTCTGTGTCTGAGGCTGGATTTGAACTCAATTCACTGTGCCACTTAGCTGCCCAGACTTTGCTGTTTCTTGAACTGGCATTTTCTTTTTTTTTTTTTTGAAAGATTTTATTTATTTTGAGTTTTACAATTTCCCCCCCAAATCTTGCTTTCCCTCCCCCCCCCCCCCACAGAAGGCAGTCTGTTAGTCTTTACATTGTTTCCATGGTATACATTGATCTAACTAAGTTGAATGTGATGACAGAGAAATCATATCCTTAAGGGAAAAAAATAAAGTATAAGAGATAGTAAAATTACATAATAAGATAATGTGGTTTTCTTTTTTAAATTAAAGGTAATAGTCTTTGGTCTTTGTTCAAACTCCACAGTTCTTTCTCTGGATACAGATGGTATTCTCCATTGCAGATATCCCCAAATTGTGCCTAATTGTTGCACTGATGGAATGAGCAAGTCCATTAAGGTTGATCATCACCCCCATGTTTCTTTTCACAAGCTATTCCCCATATCTGGAATATTCTTCTCTCCTTATTGTGACTTCCTGGTTTTCCTGTTTTTTTATTCAAGTCCAAGATAAGATGCTTGATCTTTGTATTCCAATCACTTGGCACTATGCTTGTCTCATGAGAGGTACTTAATAAATCCTTATTGACTGAAATTGAGAAATTCAAATATACGGAGGATTTATATGAACTTCTGCAAAGTGAAATAAACAGAACTAAAAGAATAATACCTGTGTAGAACTGTGAAAATGAAAGGATCACTAAAAGATCACTGATCTTTGAGTAATTGAAAATCTAAGGAACATTAACAAGAATAACTCACTGCAGAGAGGTGGGGATTGCCAAAACAGAATATTGTATGTACTGTCAGATATAGTCATTGTGTCTGACTCTGGATTCAGATTTAGGACTAGAAGGGAGCTCAAAGGTCATCTAGATCAACCCCTTCATCTTACAAAGAAACTAAAGCCCACTGATTTGCCTGAAGTCATCCAGAGTCTTGCTAAGTTTCAGATACATTGTGGAGCAGTGTGTAGCCTCCCTCTAAGTATTTTGGAATATAGCCTAATGACTTGGTCTGTTTGAGATCAGAATGAGGTGAACTTTTTAAAAATCTAACTTATCTTGGATTTCAACATACTATTTATCTACTTTTGTTCTTTCTCTAAGTGTACAAAGGTTTTTTCCTTTAATTATTTTTCTTTGTTGCAAGGAATGATTCATTCTGAATTGTATATCTGCATGTGTTTGTGTGGAGGGTGGATCTATGACTAATGCAAAGACAAAAAGTATCATCTAAAAAATAATAGAAAAAGAGGATATGTGCAGCTGAGTTTGAAGACTGATTCTAACCCATTTGGAAACTTGAAGTTAGGTAGAAAGATTTTTTAAAATCTTTACGTTTTCTTTTCTTTTTTATCTCTCTACCAAGTTTGTGTTTAGAAGGAAGTCACAATGAATTTCCTTCCCTTTTTGTGGTTCAGCAAGTACTTCCTTATCTGGGCATTTACAATATTTTTGGTTCTTACCATGAGTTTTCTGTAATTCTGTGTAAGTACCTCATCTCTGCTTTTTGAAGACTATGCTTATTTTCTAGTTCAAGGGCAAAACTCTCTACCTATAAATGGGGTGTGTGTGTGTGTGTGTGTGTGTGTGTATGTGTGTGCATGTTTTGCCCATGTTTGTAGTGGTTATCCTCCTGAATTTGTCTAGATGTCTTTAGTCTCCACGTACCATTTTCCAAGGGAAATTTTGATAACTGCCAGAGAGCAGGAGATTAGGATCGTGAAGCTGACTATTTTGCTTTTTTCAGAGAGGGAATATCAAGCTAGAACTATATCATTTTGTTTCCTATATATTGTTAGTCTAGGAGAAATAATTTTTAGGTTCAAACTGTGTTCTTTGTTCCTATCCTTTTAAGGATTGACTGCTCTAAGCTATATCCAAAAATGTGACTTTCTTTCAAAGATTATCACATAATTAATAATGAGTAATTTTGTTTGTTTAAGCCAATAGCAAATAGAAATAAGAGATTTATAGATTAAAATAAATCAGATAGTACAACATAGAGGATTAACTCTTCTCCACTTTGAGTCAGATATCTTAGACCAAGAGAAGAGTCCCTAGTCTCCCTCAAGAGGAAATTTCCTGAAATTTTTAATGTAATAAGCTGGGAAAAAAAAGGAGCTGAAGGCATCAGCTCCTCTACATGTTATCTTCTTCCCAAAGTCTTTCTCTTCTTCCCGGGACCTGTTCCAGAAGAGAACCTAAGACCCATGTAGTCTCTTTTAAAGCTGGAATTCTGAAGAATGCTCTCATCAACTTTACCTCTAATTTGGGCAACAAATAATTATTCTTCACCAATGAGGAGAGACTTATATAAATGAATTTGAGACTTGGATTACATAAAGGATATATATATATATATATGTATATATACATATATATATATATATATACTTGTATTTGCATATAATAAAAACATGTCAGTACAACTGTGTCAAGTATGGTGGGCTTGGCTTCTGGACTTGCCCCTACTAAAGTAATAGGATATGTTTATTGGAGATTATTGATCCTCAACTCTGCTATCCTGGCTCAAACAGGTTTTTTAAAAATATTTTTTAATTTAAGGCAAGGGGGTTTGAGTGACTTGCCCAAGGTCTCACTACTAGGCAATTATTAAGTTTCTGAGGCTGGATTTTAACTCACATCTTCCTGACTCCAGGGCTGGTGCTCTATCCACTGTGCCACCTAGCTGCCCCCTCAAACAGTTTTTGACAATGGTAATCCAAGTGAGAGGGAATGAATAGAGAACCTGCTTTGGAGTCATGAATACCTGAATTCAATTATAACTTCAAATGTTATTGTTTTATCACTATTTGAAAATCATAAGTTTTTGTAGATGAGACCCAAAGTTATAGATGAGTATCTGATTCTACATTGAGGTGGGATTCGAAATTCAATAAATCTAGCAGCTTTTCAGGGGTAAATTAATTAAATGTTTCAACAAATATAGCTCTTGAATGATGTCATGAATATCTGAATGACAGCAGAACAAAGATTCCCCACCCAACTTTTACATTAATGGAGTTTCCCATTCCATGTATTCTTATCTTGAAATCATAGTTCCTTACCACCTGATCCTTCACTCCACTCCCAGTCATATCTGTAAGTAATTTAACTTTAACTGCAAAACTTTAATAAGTTGATTTCATCTATACATAGAAAAAATAGTGCACAAAAATGCAAGGCTACAGGAAGAATTAGGGTTATGAATCATAGATCATTTAGGCAAATTGTAATGTAGCCAGTAAAGTAAATCTTTCTTGTCAGAATGTATACTAGCTTACTTGTATAATAATGTTGTGATTCTTGGTTGGGAAATTCTTCTTTCTAGAAATCAGATAAATGTGAGTTGATGGACTACAGTTTTGTTTTGTTTATTA
Source organism: Macrotis lagotis (assembly GCF_037893015.1). Classification (NCBI taxonomy): domain Eukaryota; kingdom Metazoa; phylum Chordata; class Mammalia; order Peramelemorphia; family Peramelidae; genus Macrotis; species Macrotis lagotis. Next base: position 503,391,799 of record NC_133658.1, read on the forward strand.
AATCAATAGGCATGTCACTTTTTGACTTTTGTTCAGGTTCATGCTTTTTGACTTCTGTTCAAAAATTCTTTGTGAGTAATATTTTATCATACAACTCACTAGCCACTGTAGACTTACAGCAGTTGAAAAGTTTGTACATATTCTATGGAGGAAACAGAGGAGATAGGGAAAACAGTGAAAATTCTGGTAATTTTATCTTCTTTGATCATGAACAAAATTACATATGATAAACTGCTAATTATGATGAGGATTCATATAGGTTGTTTTCAAAAAGAACTAGTTCTGTTTAAAATATTTTTGAACGGTTGCTATAAAAATTGTATCTTTTTTCAAACTTCATCAGCTTAATCAGTGTTATTCAGTTATACTAGCTTTTTTCTTCAGATGATAGGCTGCTCTCAAAATGGCTATAATGTCTTAGAGGTCTGCAAATAAACTTTTTTTTTTAGGTTTTTGCAAGGCAAATGGGGTTAAGTGGCTTGCCCAAGGCCACACAACTAGGTAATTATTAAGTGTCTAAGACCGGATTTGAACCCAGGTACTCCTGACTCCAAGGCCGGTACTTTATCCACTATGCCACCTAGCTGCCCCTCCAATAAACTTTTGATGACAATGTTTGCCTACTCAAATGGGTAGAAATATTATTTAGTAATTATAAATAACAGTAGTTGTGAACATTAGTTGTGATCCTTTATCTTCATGGGATTAAGGAAATGTAGTTATTAATAACAACTAGTTCTTATGTAGAACTTTACAAATGTTTACAAAACATTTGATATATGTAAACTGTTAGATGCTATTATTACCCAAATTTTAGGGTATATCTGAGATAGGATTTGAATTTCAGGTCTTCCTAACTCCAAGGCCAGAACTTTGTCTACTGCACCCTTTAACTGTCTTTGGCTGTCATCCAACATATTTAATTAACTGTATTTGAAATTCCTCCACATATTAATCCAGTGTCTCACTGTGGAATCAGTATGATCTGTAGATCTTGAGTTTTGATAGATGCTACCCAGTTGGAATGACTTCAGCTATGGACCTGATAACATCAGTGTATCTTTTTTTTCCAAGGACCATTCTAGCTAAGTTCTGAAATATTTATCACAAAGAATTTGTTTGTTTTTGGCATAGCAGCTCTCAAAGACTTTCTACTAAGGTATGGAAGCAATATCCACACTGATGAAATTATAGATCTTTAAAGATTTGAAATAAATCGGGTTTGATTTTCCTTATTTCTTTCTAAGAAATATGTTCCAAGTTAACAATAAAGATTTCTTACATTTTCCTTAAGCATCCTTGGTGAAATATGGTATTGAATGAATAACTAATTAGACTCTTTCTAATGTAAACAGGTGTTACATGTAATTGTATCACAGCTGGCAAAGTGGAATAATGCTTAAAGAAAGTCAGTGGGCAGCTAGGTAGCACAGTAGATAGAGCACCGGCCCTGGAGTCAGGAGGACCTGAGTTCAAATCAGGTCTCAGACACATAATAATTGCCTAGCTGTGTGACACTGGGCAAGTCACTTAACCCCACTGCCTTACAAAAAAAAAAAAAGAGAAAAGAAATACTGTAACTGATTTTGCATCATTCTAATTTTTGAAGATTAATTTTTGTTAATTTGATAAGGTAGATCACATTTCATTTCATATATACAATTAGTGAAAATATTTGTATAGATATAGAATTGTGATCCTGGAAATATGATGGGTAGAAGAGGTGCATTTCATTTATCTATTTATTTATTTACTTACTTTCTTTTGGCAAAGCAGCTGGGATTAAAGAGACTTGCCCAGGGTCACATAGTTAATGTCATGTGTCTTAGTCCACATTTGAACTCAGGTTTGATTTCAGAGTGCTCTATCCAATGCACCATCTAGCTACCCTGAATAGGTGCATTTTAATGTTCATGTGGTATATTTTCAAAATATATAATAACCAAAAATAATGGTCAACAAACATTTATTAGTTGCCTGCCTTCTATGAACCAGGAATTATACAAATTGTGGGATACACAGAGACAAAAATGAAATAGCCCAGGTCCTCAAGGAGCTTTCATTCTCTTGGAGGAAACAAAGATAGTAGAACATAACTGAATAAACAACTTGAGAACATGGTGTTTAAGCATTAAATTTGTTACTGATATTGAATCTTCATTGGGAAGTCAGTATATTTGTGGACCTGTTATTATATGACAGTATAATCATACTGTCTTCTTTAGGCTTTCCCCTCCAACTTGTCAAACCTGTTATTAAAAGGAGAATATAAAGTAGCAATGATTCAGAATGCTCATTTTTGCTCCAATTAGAATGTAAATACTTGATTTTCATTTAGATCCTTTAAATTGCTCAAATTTTTTTTTAATTTCTCCAGGTTTCTCTCTCTCTCTCTCTCTCTCTCTCTCTCTCTCTCTCTCTCTCTCTCTCTCTCTTTAAAGGTTTCTGCAAGGTAAATGGGATTAAGTGGCTTGCCCAAGGCCACACAGCTAGGTAATTATTAAGTGTCTGAGGCTGGATTTGAACTCAGGTACTCCTGACTCCAGGGCCAGTGCTCTAGCCACTGCTCCACCTAGCCCCCCCCCACCCCCCCCAGTTTTCTCTTGTAACCTTTTTGTGTTTGAGAGATTCTAATTAGTTCTGGCCTTTTCATCAAGAATGTTTGAAAGTCCTCTTTTCTATTAAAGGTCCATTTCTTTTTTAAATTCATTTTTATTAAAGATATTATTTGAGTTTTACAATTTTCTCCCAATCTTACTTCCCTCCCCCTACCCCACACAGATAGCACTCTGTCAGTCTTTATTTTGTTTCCATGTTGTACCTTGATCCAAATTGGGTGTGATGAGAGAGAAATCATATCCTTAAAGAGAAGAGAAGTCTAAGAGGCAACAAGATTAGACAATAAGATATCTGGTTTTTTTTTTTTCCCCTAAATTAAAGGGAATAGTCCTTGCACTTTGTTCAAACTCCACAGCTCCTTATCTGGATACAGATGGTACTCACCTTTGCAGACAGCCCAAAATTGTTCCTGATTATTGCACTGATGGAATGAGTGAGTCCTTCAAGGTTGATCATCACTCCCATGTTGCTGTTAGGGTGTACAGTGTTTTTCTGGTTCTGCTCATCTCACTCAGCATCAGTTCATGCAAATCCCTCCAGGTTTCCCTGAAATCCCGTCCCTCCTGGTTTCTAATAGAACAATAGTGTTCCATGACATACATATACCACAGTCTGCTAAGCCATTCCCCAATTGAAGGACAATTACGGGATTTCCAATTCTTTACCACCACAAACAGAGCTGCTATAAATATTTTTGTACAAGTAATGTTTTTACCCTTTTTCCTCATCTCTAGAGGGTACAGACCCAGTAGTGGTATTGCTGGGTCAAAGGGTATGCACATTTTTGTTGCCCTTTGGGCATAGTTCCAAATAGCTCTCCAGAAGGGTTGGATGAGTTCACAGCTCCACCAACAGTGTAATAGTGTCCCAGATTTCCCACATCCCTTCCAACAATGATCATTATCCTTCCTGGTCATACTGGCCAATCTGAGAGGTGTGAGGTGGTACCTCAGAGAAGCTTTAATTTGCATTTCTCTAATAATTAATGATTTAGAGCATTTTTTCATATGGCTATGGATTACTTTGATCTCCTCATCTGTAAATTGCCTTTGCATATCCTTTGACCATTTGTCAATTGGGGAATGGCTTTTTGTTTTAAAAATATGACTCAGTTCTCTGTATATTTTAGAAATGAGTCCTTTGTCAGAATCATTAGTTGTAAAGATTATTTCCCAATTTACTACATTTCTTTTGATCTTGGTTACATTGGTTTTATCTGTGCAAATTTAATTTAATGTAACCGAAATCATCTAATTGGTTTTTGGTGATGTTCTCCAACTCTTCCTTAGTCATAAACTGTTCCCCTTTCCATAGATCTGAAAGGTAGACTAGTCCTTAATCTTCTAATTTGCTTATAGTATTGTTTTTTATGTCTATGTCCTGTAACCATTTGGATCTTGTCTTGATAAAGGGTGTGAGCTGTTGGTCTAATCTAAGTTTATTCCATACTAACTTCCAATTATCCCAGCAATTTTTATCAAAGGGGGAATTTTTATCCCAATGGCTGGACTCTTTGGGTTTATCGAACAGCAGATTACTATAATCATCTCCTGCTTTTACACTTAGTCTATTCCACTGGTCCACCACTCTGTTTCTTAGCCAATACCACACAGTTTTGATGACTGATGCTTTATAATATAATTTTAGATCGGGTAGGGCTAAGCCACCTTCATTTGCACTTTTTTTCATTAAGCTCCAGGCAATTCTTGACTTTTTATTTCTCCATATGAATTTACTTACAACTTTTTCTAACTCCTTAAAGTAATTTTTTGGAATATTGATTGGTAGGACACTAAACAGATAGTTTAGTTTTGGTAGAATTGTCATTTTTATTATATTAGCTCTACATATCCATGAGCAGTTGATATTTGCCCAGTTATTTAAATCTAATTTAATTTGTAAGAAGTGTTTTATAATTGTTTTCAAAAAGATTCTGAGTCTGTCTTGGCAAATAGACTCCCAAATATTTTATATTGTCTGAGGTTACTTTGAATGGGATTTCTCTTTCTAGCTCTTCCTGCTGTTTCTTGCTACACATATATAGAAATGTTGAGGATTTATGAGGGTTTATTTTATAACCTGCAACTTTGCTAAAATTGCTAATTGTTTCCAGTAGTTTTTTAGATGGTTTCTTGGGATTCTCTAGGTAGACCATCATGTCATCTGTGAAGAGTGAGAGTTTTGTCTCTTCCTTCCCAATTCTAATTCCTTCAATTTCTTTTTCTTCTCTAATTGCTGATGCTAACATTTCTAATACAATATTGAATAGTAGTGGTGATAATGGGCACCCTTGTTTGACCCCTGATCTTATTGGGAATGCCTCTAGCCTCTCCCCGTTGAATATAATGTTTGTTAAGGGTTTCAAATAGATACTGCTATTTATTCTAAAGAACTGCCCATTTATTCCTACAATCTCTAGTGTTTTTAATAGGAATGGATGCTGTATTTTGTCAAAAGCTTTTTCTGCATCTATTGATATGATCATATGATTTCTGATAGGTTTGTTGTTGATATAATTGAGGATACTAACAGTTTTCCTAATATTGAACCAACCCTTAATTCCTGGTATAAATCCTACTTGATCATAATGTATTATCCTAGCGATGACTTGTTGTAATCATTTTGCTAAATTTTATTTAGGATTTTTGCATCTATATTCATCAGGGAAATAGGTGTGTGATTTTCTTTCTCTGTTTTAACTCTTTCTGGTTTAGGTAACAGTACCATGTTGGTTTCATAGAAAGACTTAGGCAGAGTTCCATTCTTCCCTATTTTTCCAAAGAGTTTATATAGGATTGGAACCAATTGTTCCTTAAATGTTTGGTAGAATTCACTTGTGAATCCATCAGGTCCTGGAGATTTTTTTTTAGGGAGTTCAATAATGGCTTGTTGACTTTCTTTTTCTGAGATGGGGTTGTTAAGGTATTTAATCTCTTCTTCATTTAACCTGGGCAACTTATATTTTTGTAAATATTCATCCATTTCATTTAGATTATCAATTTTATTGGCATAGAGTTGGGCAAAATAATTTTGAATTATTAATTTAATTTCCTCCTCATTGGTGGTGAATTAACCTTTTTCATTTGTGATACTAGCAATTTGGTTTTCTTCTTTCTTTTTTTTAATCAAATTGATCAGAGGTTTATATATTTTATTGTTTTTTCATAATACCAACTTTTGGTTTTATTTATTAATTCAATAGTTTTTTTGCTTTCGATTTTATTAATTTCTCCTTTAATTTTCAAAATTTCTAATTCAGTATTTAATTGGGGATTTTTTGATTTGTTCATTCTCTAATTTTTTAGTTGCATGTTTAGTTCATTGATTTCCTCTTTCTCCAGTTTATTCATGTAAGCATTTAGAGCTATAATATATCCCCTGAGAGTCACTTTGAATGAATCCCATAGGTTTTGGTATGTTGTTTCATTATTATCATTATCTAGGATAAGATGGTTAATTCTGTCTATCATTTGTTTTTTGCTCCACTCATCCTTTAAAATGAGGTTATTCAGTTTCCAATTGGTTCTGGGTCTATATCTCCTTGGCCCAGTATTGCATATGACTTTTATTGCATTGTGATCTGAGAAAGATGTATTCACTATTTCTGCCTTTCCGCAGTTGATCATTAGGTTTTTATGTCCTAGTACATGGTCAATTTTTGTATAAGTTCTATGTACTGCAGAGAAAAAGGTATATTCCTTTCTATCCCCATTCAGTTTCCTCCATAAATCTACCATATCTAATTTTTCTAACAATCTATTTACCTCCTTAACTTCTTTCTTGTTTATTTTATGATTCGATTTATCTAGATCTCATAGCGGGAGGTTGAGGTGTTCCACTAGTAGAGTTTTGCTGTCTGTGTCTTCCTGTGGTTCTTTCAGCTTGTCCTCTAAGAATTTGGGTGCTGTCCCACTGGGTGCATATATATTCAGTATTGAAATGTCTTTATTGTCTATGGTACCTTTTAGGAGGATAAAGTTTCCTTCCTTATCTCTTTTAACACTATCTCTTTTTGCTTCTTTGTCTGAGATAAGGATTGCTACCCCTGCTTTTTTTACTTCAGCTGAAGCAAAATATATTTTGCTCCAATCTTTTACCTTTAATCTATATGTATCTCTCTGCTTCAAATGAGTTTCTTGTAAGCAGCATATTGTAGGATTCTGGGTTTTAATCCACTCTGCTATTTGCTTAAGTTTCAAGGGAGAGTTTATCCCATTCACATTCAAGGTTATGATTACTAATGCTTTATTGCCCTCAGTGCTATCTTCCCTCCATTTGTATTTTTCCCCTTTCTCCCCCCTTTATCCATATTCCCCAGTATTTTGTTTCTGAATACCACCCCCTTCAGTGTGTTTTCCTTCCTATATTACACCCTCCCCTTTCTTTCCCCTTTCCCCTTTCCCTTTTTCACTTTTCCCTTCCCTTCCTTTTGTTATTTCCCCCACTCCCCTTCCCTTTCTCGGTACCCCCCTCCCCTTTTCCCCTTTTAATACTTGAATGGTTAGATGTTTTATAAGTTAACTGAGTATGTGTAGGTTGACTTTAAGCCAAGTCTGATGAGAAGAAGATTCAGGTGTTTCTGCTCTGCTCCCTTCTTCCCCTCTATTACCATAGGTTTTTTTTTTGTACCTCTTAGTGTAATGAGATTTACCCCATTCATTTGCCTCCCTCCTCCAGTCTCCTTCTTATCCCCCCTTTTAAGGAGGTAGTGTTTTTTAGATCATTCTGAGTGTCTGTCCATTCCAATTCAGTATATTTTATCAAATAGAGTCAAAATTCCTGAGAGTTATTAGGGTCTTTCTCCCAAGTGGGGTTAAAGCCAGTTACATCTCTTTAGATAGCAGTCTCTTGGATAGGTCATGAATGTCCGTCATTTCTGGCTAGGTATATTCTCTCTGTTAGAGTTACAATTCTCAAGATTTATGAGAATCTTTTTTCCTCCCATGCTAGGATATAGCCAGTTTCAACTTACTGGATTGCATTTTTTTTTCTTTTACCGCCACTATTTTTTTTTTTTACCTTTTCATGTGTCTCTTGAATCTCCTGTTTGATGTCCAAATTTTCTGTTTAGCTATGGTCTTTTCATCAAAAATTTTTGGAATTCTTCCATTTTGTTAAATGTCCATCTTTTTCCCTTGAAGAGAAGGTTCAGCTTTGTGGGAAAGTAGATTCTTGGCTGCATTCCAAGCTCCCTTGCTCTTCGAAATATCTCATTCCAGGCCCTGTGATCCCTTAATGTTGATGCAGCCAGGTCCTGCATGATCCTTACCGTGGCTCCTTGATATTTAAATTGTTTCTTTCTGGCTGCTTGCAGGACTTTCTCTTTTATCTGATAGTTCTGCAGTTTGGCCACAACATTCCTTGGTGTTTTTTTTTAGGATCTTTTTCTAGTGCAGATTGATGTACTCTTTCAATAAGTACTTTGCCCTCCGATTCCATGATATCAGGGCAATTTTCTATCACTAGATCCTGTAATATTAATTCCAGGCTTTTTTTCTCTTCAATGTTTTCAGGAAGTCCTATAATTTTCAGGTTGCCCCTTCTCGATCTATTCTCGAGGTCAGTGGTTTTGTTAATGAGGTATTTTACATTTGCTTCTATTTTTTCTATTTTTTGATTTTGTTTAACTGACCCTTGCTGTCTCATGGAGTCATTAGTTTCTGTAGACTCCATTCTTTTTTGGGGGAGGGGTTTTCTTCATTAACCTTTTGCAACTCCTTTTCCAATTGGTCAATTCTACTTTTGAAAGAGCTTTCCATTTGACCAATTGATGTTTTGAGAGAATTAATTTCTTTTTGCATTTACCCGAAGATCTGAGAGATTTATTCTCATTTGGTATTTGTCCAATTGTATTTTCTAAGATTTTGTTTTCTTGTTGCAAGGTATTAATTGTCTCTCCCAAATTTTCCAGTTGATTTTTAAACTCCTTCCTTATTTCTTCAAGGAAGTATTTGTCTGCTGAAGACCAGATTGTATTCTCCTCAGAGGTTCCAGGTCTCTCTGAGTTCGGGTCTTTCCTTTCCAAGAATTTTTCTATGGATCCACCTTTCCGCTGACCCTTCTTCATTTTGCTAAGACCTGAGTTGGGGAGGGGCTGGTTCCCGGGGCTTGGGATCGCTAAAAGTTTTACTCACTGGGTGCAGTTTCTCTGGCTGGCCAATAGGAGGTGTTGGTTGATTTCTCTGGAGTGTCTGTGACCTTGGCTGAGGCCTTCTCCCTTTCCTTGAAGGGAGGAGTTGAAGCTATTGAATTCTTTTGCCTTCAATCAGTGGTGGGCTTTACCTTGGCCTGAGGTTATTCCTCAGCTAGGCTGGTTCTTCTGCTCACACACCTGGGCCTGAGGCAGAAGTAGTTGCATTTATTTGTATGGGAAGAAGTCTGAGTTGTAATGGGACTCAGACCAGAGGGGCCCAGGGATGGTGTCAGAAGCCTTCTTGCTCCAGAACTCTCCCCCCAGCCCTGTCCAGGATCTCCCCAGGGGGACAGCTCCCAACACCAGTGCCTCTGCTCTCCTGCCGACTCATGCCGTGTGGCCCAGTGGTCTGGGGCTGATCCTCCCTCTGAGCCCAGACTCACCCACCCAGATTCGGCCAAAGCTGCTGCTGGAGACTATTCCTGAGGTAGATGTTCTTTCTCCTGGCTTTTCTTTCTGGGTTTTGTAGGTCGGATTTCTTTTAAGAGGTTTGTGATGGATGTGGGAATGGATGGGGAAGAGATCAGGAGACTTTAGAACTGTGCCTGTCTTTTCTCCATCATCTTGGCCAGAAGTCTAAAGGTCCATTTCTTAATAAGACAATGCTCGGGTTTTTTTTTTTAATAAATTTTTATTGACATCTTGTTTTTTTAATATCATTATAATATCCCCTTCTATTTTTCTTTGTCTCAGATAGCCAATCCATGTAACAAATGGTATGTAAAATTTTTTCTTATTTTCTCTTTTTTTTTAGTCTTTTTTTTTTTTTTTTTGCAAGGCAAATGGAGTTAAGTGGCTTGCCCAAGGCCACACAGCTAGGTAATTATTAAGTGTCTGAGACTGGATTTGAACAGAGGTACTCCTGACTCCAGGGCCGGTGCTTTATCCACTGCGCCACCTAGCTGCCCCTTTTTTAGTCTTTTCAAATTTTTTTGTACTAATTAATTTTTCTAGCTGCATGCAAAGATAGTTTTCAACATTCATTTTTTGGTAAGATTTTGAATTCCACGTTTTTCTCCCTTCTAATTTCTGTTCATCTATACCTAATTTCTGTCAGACTTGTTTTTCAGAATTCTCAGTAGTTTTTGCCCAATAGTGAGTTCTTTCCAAAGCAGTTTTTGAATTCATCAAATTCTAGCTTATTGTGTTTATTTACTTTTTCATATTTAACTACCCTATTTCTTTATTTTTTGAATTTAATTTTATTCTTTCCAAACAATTCAGACATCTGTCCCTTGTCCCTCCCACCTCCTTAACAGCACATTGAGGGAAAAAATCAGAAACACTGCTATCAAATTCACAAGCAAAGCACATTATCATATTGGTCATAACTACACATTTCACTCTATATTAATGTAATTACCTCTTTTTCAGGAGCTTGACAGCATTCTAACCCATTAGATCTCTGGAAACATGGTTCATCCTTGCATTAATCAGAGTTCTTAAGTCTTTTAAAACCATTGGTTTTGATAGTGTTGTTGATATAGTACAAGTTTTTCTTCTGGCTCTGTTTCAGGATCACTTCAAAATGAGGTTCAAGTAATATCCACCACACCATCCATATGTGCAATCATCGGTTATAGAAAATGGAGAAGTTTTGAGTACTGTGAATAAGTTCACTTACTTGGCAGTATGTTTTCCAGGAGATACACATTAATAATGTGGTCGACATAATCATTGCCGCTGCTAGCTCAGTGTTTGGGAAGTTCTGAAAGAAAGCGTGAAAGAGAAGTATTAAGATTGAGTACCAAACTCAATGTCCTCAGACCCATTGTGCTGACCTCATTGTTGTATACCTGTGAAAATAAGGACAGTATGCCAGTACCATGCCTGGAAACTGACTTCCTTCCATTTAAATTGTCTTAGGAAAATTCTGAAGATTACCTTGCAGGATAAAATACCAGAGACTGAGGTCTTTTCTCAAGCTAAATTGCTAAGCATTCAAACATCATCACAGAGGGCATAACCATGATAGGTTGACCAAACACATGCTTGCCAAAAAGGCTTATGGAGAGCGCACAAAGGGCAAGCAATCACAAGGGGTGTCAGAAAAAAATGATACAAGAACACTCAAGATCTCTCTTAAGACCTTGGAATTGTGCAACATAGGAAACACTGGCACAGGACTTCCCAGCATGGCATGCTCTTCTCAGAGAGAGTGTTTTGCTCTATTAGCATAGTAGAATTGATCTAAGTCATATGAAAAGTGAGGTATATAAATTTAATGAACCCACCCCAGGTGATCACATGGACTGTTTGTGCTTGACCTATGAAAGAGCATTCCAAGCTAGTATTGGTCAGATCAGTCATCAGGTGGTCACACTGTAACTTGTCTTTTAACATAGTTATATCATTTTGGACTTCTTTGATAATGAAGGACAAAAACCAACTAACCAACCAGTCCCTCACTTCTTCCTTTGTCTGTAAGAGCAAGAGTTGGAAAGGAGAGGAAGATAATGAACCAGATGTTATATTCCTTAAGAAAGGAAGAAAAATGACTTAGGTTATGGTATACTTCAATTTGCATAATTTGTATTGTGTAGAAATTTTTAATTGAATAAACCTCAAAGAAGGAAAGGGTGCTTCCTGAAGTAAGTGGAGAATCTGGAAATGACAGTGGGAAAACAATACTGTGACTCCCCTTTTCGGGGAGTCATTATTCATTTTCCTTTTTTCTTTTTGGTTTTTGCAAAGCAGTAAGGTTTAGTGACTTGCCCAAGGTCACCCAGCTAAGTAATTATTATCTGAGACCAGATTTGAATTCAAATCTTCCTGATGCCAGGTCTGTGCTCCATTCACTGTGCCACCTAGCTGCCCCCCCCCCATTCTTAATTTTCAAAGAGGACTAATGACATAAAGTTCAGTGGCAGGACAGAAATCAAAATGACTGACAATGACTCCAAATACTTGGAAGGACTTTGAAGTCTTTGATTGTGTGACCAACCTCTAAGTTCTCCACAGTAGTGGAATACTTCACACAATTTCTAACACACAGTAGGCAAATTTAATAAATTTTGGCTGTTGATTAACCAACTGGATAATTGCTTGTAAATATAGATCCTTTTCTTTTTTTCTTTAATTTCTTTGGGGGCACAGTCCTACTAGTAGTATATCAGGATCTTAGTTTTCTGTGTATAGTTCCCAGTTGTTTTACAGAATGACTGAACCAATTCACAACTCCATCAACACGGTACTAATGTACTTGTTTTCGCATCCCCCTTCATCATTTTTCTTTTTTCTTGTCTTTTCCAATCTAATAGGTATGAGGTGGAACTTCAGAGCTTATTTATTTCATATTTCTGTACTTATTAGTGTTTCAGGACATTTTTTTCCATGAAATTGTAGTTAACTTGAATTTCTTATTTTGAAAAAGTATTTCTTACTTTGAAGATCCTTTGGATCTTCCTACTTTGAAAATTCTTTGGATTTCTTATTTTGAAGATCCTTTGGATTTTCTGGGGGATGACTTTTAATCATATAAGTTTGAGTCACTTTCTTTTAAATGAGATCTACATCAGAGAATTATTGCAAAGATTTTTTTCCTAGTTACCTGTTTCAAATTTTACATTAGATTAGTTTGTGGAAAATCTTTTCTTTTCTTTTTTTAAAAGGCTTTTTTTTTGTAAGGCAAATGGAGTTAAGTGGCTTGCCCAAGACCACACAGCTAGGTAATTATTAAGTGTCTGATATTGGATTTGAACTCAGGTCCTCCTGACTCCAGGGCCGGTGCTCTATCCACTGTGCCACCTAGCTGCCCCTATGGAAAATCTTTTAAAGCTATTGTTTGTTTCATCATAACTCTTTCCTGATCTAAAGGTTAGAAAGTAATTTCTTCCTTGTTCCTTTAATTTGTTTATAATGTGACTGTTTATATATCTAGTTTACATACTCCTTTGCAATTTAGTTTGATGTATGGTGTGAGAAGCTAACCTAAACTTCCTTAAATCATTACCCCTTCTCTAACTACTTCTCTTCTGTTCCAGTACTATAATAGCTTAGTCTCTATACTTTTCTCTGTTCCTGAATCCCTTGCCTTTTTCCCCATTTTACCAAACTATTGGCATGTAAAACCTAACATTTGCCTCTTTTCTGCTCCTCCCTGAGTTGCTGAATACAGTTGGAGGAAGTTTCACAACCACACTGATTAGGTACATTACAAATTTATGTTATCCAACTTCAACTGGTTCTTCACTGTGTTGACAGTTTTATTTTTCCCTAATTGATTTACTCTCTCACATTCCTGAGAAGCTAGTCCTTTCCATCTCTTCTTTCTTCATTTCTTTCCCATAGCTTACTATCTCTGTTCTGAACCATCCTCAGCTAAGGACCATTGTCTCTTACTATCTCTTCCTGATAAAACTGAGGCTACTGACTCTTTTCTCATTTTCTTTACTTGATATTATTTGATGTATTTCCTTACTCTCTCCTTATTTCTCCCAGTTCCTGACAAAGAGATAGCTCTTCTTAAAGTGACCCTCTCCATGGGACTTGGAATCCAGTCTCTCCTCTAGAGCAGTAGTAGTTTCACACACATGTGTGTGTGTGTGTGTGTGCGTGTGTATTTATGAATGTATATATATACATTTATAAATATATAATTCTCTTTTTATAGGTACATGTTAATGTTGTTGATGTTTGTCAAGTTCATATTAAAAGAAAAATTTAAATATCCTAGTGACTTTGAGCCAATCACTTTGAAGTCTTCTGTGTTCTCCTTTCTAAAATGAGGGGTTGGATGAGGCAAACACTATCTAAATCTAACATTCTCTTTAACAATTCCCTCCTGTCCTTTTCCACCTCCTTCTTCTTTAGCACCAGATGATATTAATACTTTATAATTCAAATGGATTATTTTTTCCTCTGGAAAGTAATTGCATATACTGACACACTGTACTTCTTGCCTACTGGGAAAATAGTGTCTAATGGGGATGTCATGTTCCTAGAGGCAATACGGTCTGGTAGACAGATTCTTGGATGGAGAGCAAAACAAATGGGTTCTATTCTTCCTTCAATGCTTCACTGTTATTCATTTAATTATTAAATACCATTAGTATGCAAAGACTTAGGTGATATAAATAAGACTGTCCTTTGTTGCATAGAAACTATTAAAAGAAAAAAAGAAAAAAGATGAATTAGACAATGAGTTTTTAAAAATGAAAATTAGGGAAAAGGAAATTATTTCCAACAGCTTGTACTTTTAATTCATAGCTTTGAAGATCAGTTAGTTTGGTTGGTGTGGGCACCCCTTCCACTCACCACTTTAATAAGCCTTTCAGAATTGCTATGATCAAAAAAATTTTAAACTCTGTGACCAAACTACAAACTTAGTTGTTCTTATAACCTGACTTGTATAAAACTTTTCTAGATTGGCTAGGTCCTGCCACTATTCTCTTACTGAAACAGTTTTTGAAAACCAACAGTCATATATGTACAAAAATATCAGTAGTAATATTTTGATAATACAAAGCTAGAAATGAAATCCTGTTCAAAGATTGAAACAGAACCTGACTGAACAATTATGGCATGTTACAGAATTCCAGGGCTAGAAAAGACTTTAAAAGCTAATTGGTTAAATCTGTATCTGAATAAGAAAATCCTCTACAATATTCACCTGACAAGTGGTCAATCCAGCCTTTGCTTGAAAATCCTCCAGTGAGGAGGAACTTATTTTCTCCTTAGTCTCCCTATACTTTTGGGAAGTTCTAGTTGTTAGCAAGTTTTTCCTTATATCACACTTACTATTTCATAGCTAGCTAGATTGTGCAATGGATAGAGTGTTAATGGAATAAACTCATGATTCTTCATCATACTAATTATCCTCTGAGTGCTCCCCAGCCTATTAACATCCTTTCAAAATGTGGAACCCAGAACTAAAAATGAGAAGAATACATGGTGAAAATTACTGGGTAAAAATTACTGGGAAGATAAAGAGATAAATATTACTATCAGAGTATATCCAACTTTTTAGAAGGAAGAAAATGTGAGTTTGGAAAGCTGAAGCATCCAGATGGAACAGTGGAGTCAGGAAGAATTGATTTTGAAGCTGGCCTCAGATATTTATTATCTTTGAAAACCTGGTCAAGTTGATTATCTGCCTCAGTTTCCTTATCTGTAAAATGGGCATAATAACTCTGCCTCCTAGGGTTCACATGAAGATAAAATGAGATGAGAACATTTATAAACTACTTTGAAAAATTTAAAGTATTATATAAATGCTATTATTATTACTAATAATATTATTTTTATGATCAATAAAGAGCCTGCATGAGATATTATATACTGACAACAATTTAAAGGGGAAGACATGATGTTTGGTGATGCTTAGCCATTCCTGTTAGTCCTTCACCCTAATACTGACATGTTGCCAGTTTTCTGATATAAATACTAATTTTCCACTCTGGGAAGTAAAATATCAAAGGATTTGCAATTGTCTTTACTTCTTTGTGAGCTCTGAGTCCCAAGTTAGAGACTGCACCTCTGGGATACAATTCAGTCACATATATCTCTATCTCTTTTATGAGAATTTCCCCCTTCAGTGACTCCTCCCAGTTGTATTCACAATACAGTTGGATGTTATGATCATGTTTTAATGTTGCAGCTTCTTTCCTAATAT
The DNA here is from genome assembly GCF_037893015.1 of Macrotis lagotis. Taxonomy (NCBI): domain Eukaryota; kingdom Metazoa; phylum Chordata; class Mammalia; order Peramelemorphia; family Peramelidae; genus Macrotis; species Macrotis lagotis. Next base: position 503,407,224 of record NC_133658.1, read on the forward strand.
ACATTAGGCCTAGTTGGTTCAAAAAGTCTTATTCTTATAGTCCTAACCCCTTTCTTTGAAGCAGTTGCCTCTGACTCTCTGTTTCTCTCAGAAAGCCCTATGGTTTCTTTCAGCTTCTCATGCTTCAACTCCTTGTGCCTTTTCATCCCATCAGGTGTTGTATTCCCTTTTGAAACTCCTTCGAGGACTCAGGGAACTGATTTTTAAATGTCATGCTGGAATTTTATTTTTCTCTTTGTGCTGCTACCTTTTTAATTTACTCAGAGGACTGATTCACACTTCTCAAAGGGATCCCCTATTGTGATTACATTTTTTTAAACTTAGTTTAATACCTCTTTGTTGAGCCTTTTTCTTTGATTTTGACTTGGGTTTTCAGCAACTACCCTTCTATAATAGTAATGAAAGAACCTCATTTCTCTAGCCATCTCCAACCTGGAAAAAGAAAGAATAGTCAAATAGGCAGGAGGAAAACCAGGAGAAATTTGTGTCACTATAATCTAAAGAGGTGAGAGTATCTAAGAGAAGAGAGTGATCAATTTGTCAAAGGCTGCAGATAGGTCAAGAATATTGAGGACCAAAAAATGGTTCTTAGATTCTTAGATTAGACATTAATGAAATTATTGGCAACTTTGAGAATATTCTCGATCAAGTAATGAGATTGGCCGCTGTTTTTTTGTTTGTTTTTTGTAGGCCAAGATCACACAGCTAGGTAATTATTAAATGTCTGAGGGCATATTTGAACTCAGGTCCTCCTGACTCTAGGGCCGGTGTTCTATTCACTATGCCATATAGCTGCTTTCTAGTCAGTTTTTAAGGATGATGGGGAGATTTATGTTTATGGAAACAGAGAAAGAGTCAGGAGATAGATTACAGTTTAGTGTCCTACCAATCAAAATTTCAAAAAATTACTTTAATGAGTTAGAAAAAATTGTAAGTAAATTCATATAGAGAGATAAAAAGTTGAGAATCTCTAGAGATGTAATGAAAAAAAAGTACAAAAGAAGGTGGCTTAGCCTTACCAGATCTAAAATTATATTATTAAGCATCAGTCATCAAAACTGTCTGGTATTGGCTAAGAAATAGAGTGGTGGATCAGTGGAATAGACTAGGTGCAATAGCAGGAAATGATTATAGTAATCTGCTGTTTGATAAACCCAAAGAGTCCAGTTATTAGGATATAAACTCTCTCTTTGATAAAAACCATTGGGAAAATTGGAAGTAAGTGTGGGAGAAACTTAGATTAGACCAACACTTCATACCCTATACTAAGATAAGATCAAGATATAGGATCTAGATATAAAAAACAATATTATAAGTAAACTAGAAGATCAAGCAATAGTTTACCTGTCAGATGTATGGAAAGGGAGAGGGAGAACACCATTAAAAATAAACTAGATACTTTTGATTACATTAAATTAAAAAGCTTTTGCACAGACAAAACCACTGTAACCAAGATAAAAAGAAATTGGGAAACAATTTTTATGGCTAGTGTTTCTGCCAAAGGACCCATATCAAAAATATACAGAGAACTGAGTCAATTTTTTTTAAAAGACAAACCATTCCCCAATTGACAAATGGTCAAAGGATATACAAAGTCTATTTACAGATGAGGAAATCAAAGCAATCCATAATCATATGAAAATTGCTCTAAATCACTAATTATTAGAGAAATGCAGATTAAAACATCTCTGAGGTACCATCTCACACCTCTGAGACTTTACAATTTGACCAAAAAAGACAATGATCAATGTTGGAAGGAATGCAGGAAATCTGGGGCACTAATACATTATTAGTGGAGCTGTAAACTCATCCAACCTTTCTGGAGAGCAACTTGGAATTATGCCCAAAAAACAACAAAAATGTGCATGCCCTTTGATCCAGCAATATCACTACTTGGGTCTATAGCCTGAAGAGATTATGAGAAAGGGTAAAAACATCACCTGTACAAAAATATTCATAGCAGCTCTGTTTGTGGTGGCAAAGAAATGGAAACTGAGGAAATGTCCATCAATTGGGGAATGGCTTAACAAACTGTGGTATATGTATGTGATGGAACACTATTGTTCTATTAGAAACCAGGAGGGATGGGAATTCAAGGAAGCCTGGAAGGATTTGCATGAACTGATGCTGAGCAAGATGAGCAGAACCAGAAGAACATTGTACACCCTAACAGCAACATGGGAATGATGATCAACCTTAATGGACTTGCTCATACCAACAGGGCAACAATCAGGTACAATTTTGGGATATCTGCAATGGAGAATGCAATCTGTATCCTGAGAAAGAATTGTGGAATTTGAACAAAAAACCAAAGACTTTCTATGTACCTTTAATTTAAAAAAGAATTGTCTTATGTAATTCTGCTATATCTCATACTATATGTTTCTTCCTTAAGGATATTATTTCTCTCTCATCACATTCAACTTAGATCAATGCATACTATAGGAATATCGTAAAGACTAACAAGTTACCTTCTGTGGGGGTGGGGGTGGGAGAGGGAAGCAAGATTGGGGGAAAATTGTAAAACTCAAATAAATAAACAAATAAATAAAACTCAAATAAATAAAACCTTCTAAAATAAAAAATAAAGAAAAAAGAAGAATGGAGGGAATGGGATCAAAATACATGTTAAGAGATATATATCTTGGCAGGAAGGAGGCTTGCTTTCTCTTATAAGACAGGTTGGTGTGACTAGAGATGAGGAAGAGGGAAGAACAGGGATCTCCTGGTGAGTGCTGGAGGTTGTTTTTTTTTTTCAGTGAAGTATAATAATAAATCCATAGCTGAGATGGGTGGGGAAAGAGGTACTATGTGAGACTTGAGGATAGTTGAGAAAATTTGGAGTCACTATTGTGATGTTGCCCCCCAGCAGAAAGATGAGTATTAATTAGCCATATAAAAGAGTTATCTTCTGTCATTAGGGCCCAGCTGAGATCGTGTACCATGAGTTTTTAGTTCTCTAAATTAGCATGGTTTTGTGACGTGTGGATCAGGATGAAGGCAGAATAATACTGGAATAAATCTAGAGTGGGTTTTGGTTAGGTATAGTACAGTGATGGTGAAAGAGGGCAAGGAATTCTAGTGTAAGAGAACAGTTGAACTGATTTATCAAAGGGTTGAGATGAGAAAAGGGGCTTAGGAGGCCATAGTGAGTCTGAAGAATAAGGTTAAGAATTTTAAGAAATAGGCAGGGGTGGCTAGGTGGCGCAGTGGATGAAGCACCGGCCCTGGAGTCAGGAGTGCCTGAGTTCAAATCCAGTCTCAGACACTTATTATTACCTAGCTGTGTGGCCTTGGGCAAGCCACTTAACCCTGTTTGCCTTGCAAAAAAAAAAAGAAATAGGCAAGGATGGTGTGATTAAAAAATGTGATCATGTAAGGGAATTTCAGAGTTTATGATTATTTCAGTGGAATACTGTTGATGGCAAGTTCAAGGATATGTTTGAGGATATTTGTGCCTATTCATTTGAAGTGAAGACATAGGTTTTGAGAATTAAGTAGACTGAGTAATTGGAAAGTTAGGGTAAAACATATATATTGATGTCTAACAGGCATTGAACTTATTGAAGAAGGAAGGAGAATATCCTGGAAGTTAGTAAATAACAATCATCAAGATTTGACTATGATAGACCTCCAAGAAGGAGAAGTTCCAAGTAATGGTGGTAGAGAAAAGGTCTGAAAATTTCAGTGGAAAGCTAAGATGATTCATCTTCCCCATTGCAACCAGTGAGTGAGGTATGAGTGAAAGCACAGCCAATAATAGATCAGTTGGTCAGGTGTGTTATGACATTAGGAAGGCTCCAGGTCTCCCTGAATTCAAGAAGATAAAGAAGTGAGAAATGACAAAGTTTAAACTGAGAGGAATTATGTTAATTATGGAGCACAGTACGAGGGTTCAGATAGGGGGATATTGTGATCCTGTTGTTGAGGAGAATGGGAATAAGTAAGTAGGCAGTTTGGGATGGGGTTCAGAATCACTATTGGGATGGAGAGGACATAAAATATTGAGAATTTAGTAGTTATAGAAGAATGAGTGCAAACATAAATATCTACCTTTGTCAAAGAGGCTCAGTGACATCACATGGTAATGTCTTGACTTTCTCATGAACTGGATTTAAGTAAAGAAGACTTGCACAAAGTCACCAGCCTCACTCTCTTTCAGAGTCACTGAAGTCCAATGGCAAGACCTCACATTGCAATAAGTGCAATAAGTACAGCTTTGGTGCATCTGCTGAAGAGTTAGAAGGGAGCAGTAGGAGGTGATATTGGTCCAGTAATAGCCTCTGGAGTACTGTAGAAAGTCCTTGGTTAAAGACCTGATTTCTAAGATGAGTTTTCTGGGAATGCTAGGGCTTGCTGGGAAGATATACTCAGGAGGTGAGTGACAAAATTCTGGCATGACATAGGATTTGTGTGACTCCCTGAAAAGGACGTTGAGAGAAGACAAAACAAGGTGGTCCTTTAGTTAGTAAGTAAATTATCAGAGCTCCTATTTAAACCCTTGTCCCATGATTCCATAGTTGATGTTCTTGATATTACACCAGGGTTGCCATTTTTGTCATACATTTGAAACTTTACAAAATACTCACGTATTCACACAGTCCTATAACCAGAGCTCTGCCTCATGGTGCCAAAATTGGTGGGTACTGGAAGGCCATATGCTTCTTTAGCAGTGTACAAATAACTGAACTTAGCAGTTGTTAGTAATAATTGTGGTTAATAATTCCTCCACCCATATGTTCTACCCCCCCCCAGATTGCCTCTTTCACCCCTATCTCCCAATCCTGAGGAGAGTAGCCTTGCTATATCATAGAGGGTCTGCACATACAACTAATTTCTGTCTCCCCAACAACTCATTTTGTCTTTAAAAGTTAAGTCAAGGGCTTGGTTGTGTATTTTGACTGGGTATCTACAGAATCTTTGCTGTGATAAAATGGTTTACTGACTTTCTCACTATTGCTACCCTTTTTTTCTTTACCAAAATCCTACTTGAGATTCACATTTTAGAGTGTAGTGAAAACCCTTATTTATCAAAAACTCTGTTACTGGAGCATTAACTCATCTAGGTTCTATAAGAGTTTCAAGTACCAGACCTGTGAAGTATCATATTTGTCCAGGCACCAGTTCATTCAATGGTCTATAGTTAGTTGATTTTTTTGTCCACTACAACTTTAAAAAGTCCCCTGCTATTGTTGGGGACTCCAAAAGTCTTAGTGAAACTTTAAAATTTATTAAAGATTAAAGGTGTTGTTACCCATACTGAAGAGATCACAGAGCTTTGGAGTAATGAAATACTATGTAATACTGCTACTGAACTGACCAGAGAATTTAATTGTAAAAGTTCCATCTCTCCATTGTTTGCATAATTTCCTAATATATACTTTTTAGTTTCTGCATTAACTTGGTCTTCATTTTACGGGCCCCAAGTATTCCTTTCCTTCCTTTCACATGTATTTTTAGAAAAATTCTAAGATTTCAAAAGAGCAAATTAGAAAATATCTTGGGAATTTCAAATGATGGGGTAATTTTTTTTTCTGTAATATTATCTTCTGTAGCTTTGTGGGATGATGAGGAGTGGGGCAAGGTAGAATATGATGTGAGGGTGGAGTTGGTCTAAGATTTTGCATTCTGCCCAGGGAATAGCTATTCTTAAGTAAGTAGACAAAGTATACATATTTCCTTTGGCTTGTTAATGGATGACTTGACATGGAGGGCAAAATACAGTGTGCACATTTCAAGTCTACATGTCCAAAAAAGTGCAATTGAATAATTGAAGTTTAATTTTTTTAACCTCAGACCTCTGTTAATAATTTTCTCTAATCCATTGTTAGTTCCTCTGAAGCTTCTATGGAATCTCATGAAAAACCAAATTTTTAATTTTTGATGACAATCTGTTAACACACTGGTTCAAACTCTGGAATGCAAAATACCCCATGAAGTATGCACAGTTTTTTTCATGGAACCCTAATTTTCAGGCCTAACAGATTTTTAGTAGAGGTTCCTCCTGTACTCACATATATGACTTTGTCTCCAAAATAGTATCAGTTGAGATAAAAAAAGACAGTGTTAAAAGATAGGGGAAGTGTATTTTTTTCCCCAAAGTAATCAGGAAGACTAGCTTACTTCCTGTTTGTAATTTTTTTCTAGTAATTACATTTAACTTACTTTTTGATAAAATGTTAGCAGATTCAATGTCATTTTCCTGTCTTGAAAATCTTATACATTGTCAGAGAAAGGAACTATGTTTCTTGTGAAAATGTGGTAAGTAATAAGGAGGAAAAGGAGATTTAGGTGTACACATGCCTTACCAATCAATGGTCACAAACTAGTAAGTGTCAAAGATTTGAATTCAACTCACTGATGCCTTCAAATTCAGCCTTTCATCAAATGCTAAAGTGGCAATAGGACTTTTGTACCATAGTTAGGTAACATCATCTGTGGTGATGGTGGTAATATTATGAATAAAAATCAGTTATATTATGCTTCATTGCTAAAAATGTGATTAACAAGCAACAGTCACCTTGGAATTAGATGGGAATTATTATTGTTAATAATAATAATTATTATTATTATCTTTCAGGCTTTGAGTTGGCATAGTGGATAGAATATTGGACTTGGAATCAGGAGGAAAAAATCTGCCTCAAACCCTTACTAACTGTGTGAGCCTGGGGCTAGTCACTTAATCCTGTTTGCCTTAGTTCTTCTGTAAAAAATGAGCTGGAGAAAGAGATGGCAAGACATTCCAGTGTGTCTGTCAAGAAAACTCCAGAATAGATCAGTCAGACACACCTGAAAAATACCTTAACAACAGCAAATTATTATCATTCTTAAAACAAAAAAGTGATAATAAAATAATAGCTTGTATTGATATTTAGTATGTTGTGGTTTATAAAATGCTTTTTTTTCTTTTTTGGAGCCAATTGGGGTTAAGTGAATTGCCCAGGGTCACACAGCTAATAACTAAATATGTGAGGTCAAATTTGAACTCAAATCTTCCTGCCTCTAGGGCTGGTACTCTATCTACCTAGTTGCACTATCTAGTTGCCCCTAAGATGCTTTTTTCAAAACAAACTATAAGAACTTCCTCTCATATTGAAAAACTGAGATTACATGTGTTGGAGCTTCAATAGGACTCGAAGTCAGATCTTATGGTTCTAAGATATTAGATGATGAGATTTTAACCTTAAAAGAGTACTTACAGGGTATCTAGTCCAGTCTCCTCATTTTAAAGATGTAGAACCCAAGACTCCATGAGTTTAAATGACTTGCTCAGTTCACATAGACAAGAAATGTAGTTGTGAAATTCGAATCCTGGTTTTCAGATTCCAAATTCTATATATACTTTGTGACTTAAATGTTTCTTTTACTGTTAAAAAAAGTTTGATATGGAGGAAAACTTTGGAAGAGTCATAGATTTGCTCTTGTTAGCAATGGCCCTAATGGCCCCTCCTCGCACCCCCTTCCTTCTGCTGTCACAAGATCAGGTTCAGCCCTGGGGAACTTCAACACCTAGAGAGGGCATTGAGACTTTTCTAGCTCTCTCCAGCTACTTATGCCAATTTAGACCTGACTTGTTTTTAGGATCTCCCCGAAAGATTAATAGGTTCCTTCTAGAAAAATTACTCCAAATGAGACCAAACAATATTCAAGAAATATAAAGAAAACTTCAGTAATTACCTTTTTCCAGCACAGGACAAGTCAGATGTCAGAAGGGGATCCATTGGAAAAGTCAGCATGAGGAAAACAAGAAAATTTGCCAATGATGACAACTAAAGCTTCTATCACTGTGCCTGGAAACAGGAACTGGAGAGCTCAGATAATCAAAAAAACCCCCCACTATTTACAGAATACCTGCAAAAAATGAAACAAGATGCAAAATAAGGGGTAATGGAAGAAAGAATTAGAAGGATAATAAATATCTTAGAGTAAAAGGTGATAAATTCACTTTATTCAAGTAACAAATACTTTGTAAGTTAAAATAGGCCAATCATAAATAAGGGATTTCATAAGAAAAAAACACATTAGAACCAAATCAAAACACTGGAAAAAAGAGATTGCTCCTATCAGAAACAATTAACTTGGAAAGCAGGTCAAGGGCAGAAAAATCTAAGAATCAGTATGAACCAGCTAGAGGAAGTGAATGGAGTGTAGGTCTGAACCTGAAGTCATATCTGGTCTTGCTATTTTCCTATGTGATACTGGGCAAATTACTTAGCTTTTCTGTCTGACTCAGTTTGCTTAATTGTCAAAAAAAATACAAATAGTGAGGATAATAGTAGCACCTGTCTCCAAGTTTTATAGGATCAGATGAGGTATTTGTTTTTTAAAAGAGTTCTTAGCCCACTGTTTGCCACATAATATATAGTTAATATAATGCTTATTTCTCGCTTTCCTTTCCTCTGAAAAGAATGAACAAAAAAAATCCTGAATTCTATGGTTCATTAAATAGCAAATAAAACCACTGTTCTTTTGGAAGCAGAAGGAATGGTTAAAATAGAAAGAATATACTAATCATCCCCTGAAAGAAACTCCAAAATGAAAACTCAGAAATTTTATAGCCAAAATCCAAAGTTTCTAGGTCATAGTAAAAATACTGCAAGTAATTACAAAAGAAAGCATTTGATTACCAAAGAGTGACAGACAGGAAGGCTCACACAAGATTTGACAACTACCAATATAAAGGAGAGAAGTTTCATTCTTCAATGGTCAACATGTTTTGTATCCTCTCCTCATTCTCCTTCCCAGTGGTTCTGAATCTTCTGCTGCTAATGTACAAACTCCATCCCCCATCTCCATTAGAACCTCTCAACAATATTATGTCCCTTTCCAGTTCTACCCTCTTCTTTCACTGTGCTCTCTGGAATGCCTGCCCATCTTCTCATCTTTAACCTTATTCTTTTCCATTCTTCCATCCTCTGCCACTCACCAAGTGATGACCCTTTTTAATATTGGTTGCTTTCACTTACTCTTACCAATTTACCAGTTGGTCAAGGTATGGGAGATATTCTTTGCTTCCTTTTTGCCACTTCTTGTTTCTCCAGGGATACCACTGCTTTCCTTCATATTCTTGTTTCTCAATCCCTCTACAGCATTTGAGATTGTTGATCACTCTTTCCTTATGAATACTCTCTCTTATTTGTTTTTTTGTGACATTCCTCTCTCTGTTGATTCTTTTACCTGTCTTCTTCTCAGTTGGATTTTCATCCTTGTCACACCTAGTAATTGTGAGTGTGTCCTCCAAGACTGCCTTGGGCTATTCCTTCTTTTCTCCCTCTTCTTGCTCTGCAAGTGATATCATCACTTCTCATAGATTCAAATTTCTTCTCTATGCAAATGAATTACAGTTCTATAAATATCCTTTCCTGATCTCCTTCCTATGCTTTAATCTCACATTACCAATCACTTTTGAATATCTTGAATTGGTTGTCCTATTTATATTTCAAATTCAACATATCCCAAATAGAACTCATCTTTCCTTCCAATCTTCTTCTTCCTAACACTCTTATTATTGTTGAGGACAATTCTACCCATGTTGTCACCCAGGGTCAAAACCTCAATATCATGCTTGATTCATTGTTCTCATTTATTCCACATATTCAATCCTTTGTCAAATTTCGTCTCTTATATATTTAAACCATCTTTTGTACACGTTGTCATTTGTTTATTAACACAGTCAGCATCTTAGTCCAGGCCTTGATCATCTCTTACCTTGATTATTGCACCAGCCTCATGTTTATTCCTGCCTTATGTCTTTCCCACTTCATTCTAATTTCCATTCAAGTGCCAAAGTGATTTTGCAAATGCCCAGACTTAATCCTCTCAACTTCATCTTTCTACTCAGTAAACTCCAGTATAGGATAAAATTGTGAGTTCTCTGCTTTCTGTTTAAATCTCTTCATTACTTGGTCCCCTTCCTACCTTTCTAGTCTTCTTATAACCTTCTCTCCCTACTTCTAACATACTCTATGATCCAACTCCACTAAGTTTTTTTTTTTTTTTGCTATTCCTCACTCATTGGCACATCTACTACAGCCTTTTCACATTTCCCATGTCCGAAATGCTCTTCTTCTTCACCCAAGTCTGTTGACTTTTTTGAATGACTTCAAGATTCTGTTCAAATCTCATCTTCAGCAGGTGGTCCTTTTCTGTTTCTCTTCCCCTGCCCCTTCACCCTTCTTCCTTTTGGACTGCTACTACTACCTTTCTCTGAAATTATCTTCCATTCATGGCCCATATATATTTTATAAGCCATCATAATTTGCATATTGTCTCATCCATTAGAATGTGACTTACTAGCACAGTGGTTCTTTCTTCCTTGGAAAAATTATAGAGTTGGAGGAAATAGCCTTGCCAGCAATTACTGCTGAGGAATGGTCAACCATTTAAATTCAAATAGTCATTGCCAAAATTGGAAACTTTAATCATTTAGAACCCCTGTTCTGTAATGTGCTCAGGGAAAGAAAAACAAAGTATAAGAGGCAGTTACAAACTTTTAATCATGCAGTTGGCTCACCCAGGCAGATACACATTCTTGCTTCCATGCGCATGTAGTTGCTTTAGCTCCTACTGAGGAGGTAAGGGGAGAGGAGAGAATCTCCTCCCCTTTTTTTGGAAAATCCAAGAGAAAGTTGGCATTAGCTGTGTACTAGCAAAGAGGATGTTTGAAAAAAAAAGGCTAGAAGCTGTTTCTCTTCACTCCTTGGCTCACAGAGTGGGCAGCTCAGTCAACAATCCTCTTTGGTATGGCTCCTTCCCTCTCTACTCTAGAACAACGTGTTCTTCCTCCTGTAGCCAAAGCATGCATGCCCAGCTCTGTGGGAAACTTTCCAATCCAACCCCCTATTACACTCTGATGACTGAATTCAACTCAATAGTTATTTATTAAATGCTTACTTTGTCTATTCTAGACATATGGGGATACAATGTCAAAATTAATAAATGGTTCATACACTTTAGGAATTCATGTTTTCGTGAAAGGATATATTCAAGACAAATAGTTTTAAAATAAATCCAAAAATACATATAAAGTAATTCTAGGGAATGGGAGAGGCAAGACTAACAGTTGAAGGAGGGGATATGGAAAGGCCTCATAGAATGTGAGGGCTTCTAAGGGTGATAAAGCATTCTAGGTATGTGGAAATACTCTCCCTTCCTAGGGTTCTCATATAGCTCCCTTTGGGTATAGTGGCCACTTAGCTGAGTTACCAGGATCTGCTTGTTTCCACAGTCCAACTTTCTTCTCTGCTGCCAGAAGATACAGATTGCGGCTGCTTTCTTTCTTGGGTTTTTGTCTCTTTGTGTTTGCATTTGTCTGATGTTTGCCATTGAATACAATATCACCTACTGGTACAGTATCTTCTCTTTAAAGCTACATGAAAGATATGGAGGGAGGTGGCTAGAGGTGAGGAGAAAGAATTTTCTCTCATGGAAGGATTGGAAGTTTTCTTGATCTTATTTAAACCACTCAAAAATGGTTATTTTGTTTGCTCAACCAATTATATTGTTCTTTTCTTGACTAAGAGAAATATTTGCATCTCATAACAACATCAAGATATAGACATATCTTTATAATTGAACTTCTTTACCACCTTGATTACCTGCTGGACCTTCTGTGACTACCACCTGATCGGGGTCCTGGACCTTAGACTTTAGACCACTTCATCAACCTCATGAATAGAGATTTTTGGAAATATCAGTTTGTCAGCTGTTATGATAATGGATCTTAGAGGAAAAAGACTAGAAAATAGATCAATTAAGAGGTTATAGATTAAGGGGGGAGGAGTCAAGATGGCAACAAGAACTGATCTTGTCTTAGGTGCTCTCTCATAAATTTTCAAAACTAAGGACTCTAACTAAATTTTCGAGAGACAGAACCCACAGAGGGACCCAGTGAATCAGTTCTCCTACTCAGGGTAACCTGGAAAAGAGCAGAAAGGCTCTGCTCCCCGAGGTTGGAGGGGCAGCCCACCAGAGGGGTGGCCCGCCAGAGCAAAAGAACTTCAGTCTCCAGGAGGCAGCCCCAGGGCACTGGGAGCTGGGCTCACAGCAGCGGGGGAGTTTCCTGACCTTTGCCCCGGGGAGCACTGGGCACAAATTGGGGGAACAGCAGGGGACCTCTGCCAGAGCAAGCACATGAAGCCCAGCCCTCAGGGCACACAGCAAGCAGCATGGCCACCTCAGCCCAGATCCAGAAAACAAGCATACAGAGCCAGTAAGCAAGAGCCCCTAGGGCATGAGCCCATTGAACCTAAGGAGGGGAGTGAAGAGAGACTGCAGAGCTTTGCCCCAGGAACAGGATTCTGGGGCTCTGACCACATTCAGATCCTGATCACAGTCTAGGCCCCCCCATAGAACAGCAGGTCCCCCCCCCCCCACTTCAGCCCCGTGGTGGAGGGGGGCGCATATGGTCATTCACAGACCAGGAGGGAGGACAGAGCCTCACACACTGAGATCCTTGTGGGAGTGTCCCAAAAGCTCAAGAAGCACCCCCAAAACAAGCTTAGGCTGGGAAAATGAGCAAGCAGAGAAACAAGAGGAACACCATTGAGAAATATTTTGCATATGAGCCCAAGAAGGATCAAAGCACTCAGTTTGAAGATGAAGAAGCACAAGCTCCTGCATCTAAAGATTCCAAGAAAAACAGAAATTGGGCTCAGACTATGACAGAGCTCAAAAAAGACTTTGAAAATCAAATGAGGGAGTTAGAAGAAAAACTGGGAAAAGAAAGGAGAGAGATGCAGGAAAAACATGAAAATGAAGTCAGCAGCCTAGTCAAAGAAATCCAAAAAAATGCTGAAGAAAATAGCATGCTAAAAACCAGCTTAGGTCAAATGGATAAAACAGTTCAAAAAGTTATTGAGGAGAAGAATGCTTTCAAAAGCAAAATTGGCCAGATGGAAAAAGAGATAAGAAAACTCTGAGGAAAACAAATCCTTCAGACAAAGAATAGAACTCAGGGAGATTGATGAATCTACTAAAAAATCAGGACTCAATACTTCAAAACCAAAAAAATGAAAAAATTACAAGAAAATGTGAAACATCTTATTGAAAAAACAACTGATATGGAAAACAGATTTAGGAAAGATAATTTTTTAAAGGTTTTTGCAAGGCAAGTGGCTTGCCCAAGACCACACAGCTTAGGTAATTATTAAGTGTCTGTGACTGGATTTGAACCCAGGTACTCCTGACTACAAGGCCGGTGCTTTATCTACTATGCCACCTAGCCACCCCATTAGGAAAGATAATTTAAAAATTATTGGAATACCTGAAAGTCATGATCCTGAAAAGAGCCTTGACATCATTTTCAAAGAATTACTACAGAAAAATTGCCCTGATATCCTAGAAGCAGAGGGCAAAATAGAAATGGAGAGAATCCAGATCCCCCCAAGAAAGAGTTCCCAAAAAACAACCCCTAGGAATATTATAGCCAAGTTCCAGAACTTCCAAGTCAAAGAGAAAATATTACAAGCAGCCAGAAGGACACAATTCAAATATCATGGATCTGCAGTCAGGATCACATAGGACTTAGCAGCAACTACATTAAAAGCTCATAAGGTTTGGAATATAATATACCAGAAGGCAAAAGATCTTAGAATGCAACCAAGAATCAACTACCCAGCAAAACTGAATGTCCTCTTCTAGGGAAAAAGATGGACTTTCAATGAACCAGGGCAATTTCAAATGTTCCTGTTGGAATGGCCAGAGCTGAACAGAATGTTTGATCTTCAAATACAGGACTCAAGTGAAGCATAGAGATTGGAGGAGAAGGGGAAAATATGAGGGACTTAATGATGATGAACTGCATGTATTCCTGCATAGAAAAAAATGACACTGATAATACTCATGAACCTTCTCAGTTAATAGAGCAGGTAGAAGGAGATTTTATAGTTGAAGCACAGGAGAAAGCTGAATTTGAAGATAAAATATGGTGTAAAAATAGAGTCAATAGAAAAAAAGGGAAATGTAATGGGAGAAAGAAAAAGGAGAGGGGGAATAGGCCAAGATATTGTATATAATAAGATTTTTCTTTATTCCAATGAGCTATTGCAATGATATGGGGGGGGAAGGCAAAGGGGAATGAGGGAATCTTCGATCTCATCAGAGGTGGCTAGGAGAGGAAACAGTATATATACTCAGTGGGGTACAGATATCTGGAGTAAGAAGGAGAGGGGGGACAGGGGGAAGGGGTGGGAATGTGAGTGATGGAGGAGAGGATGGTCCATGGGGGGAAAGTGGTCAGATAAAACACATTTTCTTTTTTACTTCTTGCAAGGGCTGGGATTGGAAGGCCTGTCTGGGACCATAGGGCCAGGTAGATGCTGGGCCTAAGGGGTGGTATGGGGGTTCAGGGCCTCTTGCCCCCAGGGCCAGGGATCTGTCTTCTGTGTCACTCAGCTACCCTACAGCAGAGTCATAGTGAAAGGAGAGAGAAAATAGAGTACATGGTAGTGAAGAAATCTGAAAGGAGGGAGTTGCGATCAGCAATGGCAATGGTGGAAAAATATCGAAGTAACTTTTGTGATGGACTTATCATAAAGAATGTGATCCACCCATGACAGAGTTGTTGGTGTTGGAACAAAGACTCAAGCACATTTGTTATTATTATTATTATTATTGGGGGGGGTGCAGGGCAAATAGGGCTGGGTGGCCTGCCTGGGGTCACATATCGTTGGGTGTCTGAAGCCAGATTTAGACCCTGGTGCTCCTGGCTCAAGGGCCAATGCTCTGTCCACCACCCAGCCCCTCCCCCACTATTATTACTATTTTATTCTATTTTGGGTCTTTTTTTGTTCTTTTTTGGTTTTTGCAAGGCAGTGGGGTTGGGGTGGCTTGCATGTCACATGGCTGGGTGCTAGTTGGGTGTACGGAGCTGGATGTGGGCTTGGGTGCTTGTGGCTCCAGGGCTGGTGCTTCGTCCATTGCACCACCTGGCCAGACCTACAATTATTACTATTATTTTTTTTTTAATTTTAAGTTTTTTTCTCTCCCCTTTACTTTATTGCTCAAGTGAGTCTATATTTTTTGGGGGAGGGGTATTTTGTTTACTCTTAAACAAGAATATTTTATTAATTTATAAAAACATTATTTGTACAAAATGAGAATAAATATTAAATATTAAAAAAAAGAGGTTATAGCATTTGTCTAGGCAGGAGATGATGAGCACCTGAAATAGAATAGCATTGAAGAATAAGATTTGGTTTCAAGAGATCATGTAGAGTCACAGTAGTATATGGCATTTGAATAAGAAGGAAGAGTCAGCTTAATGTCAATAAATGAATGAATATATATTTGAAATGAAAAAGCATTTAAATTGATGGGAAATACTTTGTGTCAGACATTTTTCCAAGGACTGGGAATTCACTTAATGAAGTTGTGGTCAGGGACAAGTTTTTTTTGGCAAAAATGGTAAGTGGAGTCATGGGTAATTGATTGACAGAATATTTTATGTAGCAGTAATGTGTTGATTTGATTAATGTTCCTAGGTCTGGAGAAAATGAGGGGTGGGGAGGAGTTTGGAAGGGGGAAGCAAGACATGGAGATGGCGAAAGAAATGCCTAGTAAGTTTGAATTGGATTAGATATAATTAAACAATCCTCATTCAGGAGCTGAGAGCCTTCCAGAAGGTCTTTTAGGTACCAAATGCAGAGATGGAAATCATTCTCAGGAAGTTTACTCATTTTAGTAATTTTAGGAAAATTTTAGTGATTATATTCATCCAATCTTGTTCAGTTGTTTCAGTCATGTCTAACTGTTTGTGAACCCATTTGAGGTTTTCTTGGCAAAGATGCTAAAGTGGAGGCAGCTAGGTGACGCAGTGGATAGAGCACCAGCCCTGGAGTTAGGAGTACCTGAGTTCAAATCCGGCCTCAGACACTTAATTTAGTTATTTAGCTGTGTGGCCTTGGGCAAGCCACTTAACCCCATTGCCTTGCAAAAGAAAAAAAAGATGCTAAAGTGGTTTGCTATTTCTTTGTCCAGTCCATTTTACAGATGAAGAAACTGAGGCAAAAAGGTTTAAATGATTTGCTCAGGGTCACACATGACTAGTAAGTGTCTGAGACTGGATTTGCCTTCAAATCTTCCTTACTTAAAATCTGGAAAAGTTCAATCCATTACGTTGCTAATAGTGGCAGCTAGGTATAGCAGTAGATAGAGCACCAGCCCTGGAGTAAGAAGGACCTGAATTCAAATGTGATCTGAGACACTTGACACTTACTAGATATGTGATCGACCATCTCCAGTCATCCTTCATTCCTATCTGGCCACTGTACCAAGGTGACTCTGGAGGAGAAAGTGAGACTGGTGACTTAGCACAGCCTCCCTCACTCAAATCCAGTTCAAGCACATGTCATGCCATCACCTCCCTTTGAGAAGGAAGAACAAACAGCAACAATATCCATCACGCCATCTAGCTGCCCATCATGTAATATCAACTTATCCTTTTTTTCCAGCAGAACATATATGCTAATATATACTAGTTTTGTGAGTATTACATAACTGTTGGTTTGTCAGCTGTGACACTTTATGTTGCAAAGATCCCTTGATTTTGTTGTAGTAAGTATTCCTCAGATACAGATAATGTCTCTATGACTTAATAGAAAATTGTGTGAGTTGTTGAGGCCAAAAAATTAATCATTCCCTCCCTCATCTGGTGATGAACCTCTCCTAATTTAGCTGTGTTCCTTCGGTTGCCAAGCTTACTCTCCCCCTTCCTGTTTAGTAGGATTTGCTAGAACTTGTACTTTACTGCCATAGCCTTTGAAAACTCAGGTTCAACTCCACAATGAGGCATCAGAGAAGATCTTTACAGGAGGTATTAGGTGTTAATTATCTATTAATCTATCAGATTCATCTGTGAAGGGTGTAACTATGTCTGATGCAGTACCTTGTTTTTATTTTTACTTAAGTGTAGTTTCTTATGCTGCTGCGATCTATAAATCAAAGTTGCTCCAAGTGAGGCATTAAGAAATGATAGATTGTCATCCAATATCTGTGCTGGTGGAATCAGGACAATTGGATAGAGAGATAGCTAGTAGATGGCTCAATTAAGAGCACTGGTCTATGGAGTCAGGAAGCCTGCATTTCAAATATGTACTCAGATACTTAGAAGTTTTTGACCCTAGATAAGTCACTTAGCCTATTTCTGTCTGTTTCCTTGTCTCTAAAATGGGCATTATAATAGTACCTACTCAAGAGAATTTTGTGAGGATCAAATGCAATAGTATCTGCAAAGCATTTAGCCCATAGCTGGCACACAGTTTCCTTCTTATTGGAAATATTTTTGTAAAACTTGTTAACTCTTTAAGCAGCAAATCTAGTTTCCTTTATTTCTGCATACATTATAATGAAAAGATTCAAATTAATATCTGATCCTTGTTTTTAATATTTCATTTTTAATATCCTTTATCAGCAGAATGTTATATTGATTGGCCAAGTTGTCTGTCTTCTAAGGAATTTAGAACTTTTTATTTTCTAAAATCATACTATAAACTTTGCTGCTTTATTGTTCCCTCAAAATTTGCTCTTTGCCTATGTTTTTGACTATAGCTGTCACACTCTATGAGAAAGTAAGGTTTTATGTAAAATGTATAAATAAGAACCTGGTAGGAGTCTCCTAATAGATAAGAGGAGCTGGGGGATAAGACCTGGCTAATGCCAGGAGCCTGAATTCTCCTAGGTGAGAATGCCTAAGGGGAAAAACTGAAAGAGGCGGAGAAGAGGGAGGTGGGAGGTGGTGGTGGGTGGAGAAGAGAAACAGTCTTTCCAACACACCCAAATGACCAGATTCATCATTGCATGAAACTTAATGAGTTACACCCACTCCCTCTGCCAGAAGCTAAGGGAAAGACTTGAGCTTCCTCATTTGTGTTACTGAATGTAAGAGAGCATGTGAAATGAGCCAGTTGGGAAAATGTACTTCTTGCTGATCTGTGGTAAGCTTCTTTTATTCTTTCCATGGAACGATTTCTAATCCAGACTTTGAGTTACAGGGAATAGCCACAGGGTACTTGGGGAGTTTAGATAAAAGTGACCTTGCCTAGGGAGGAGAACCATAGCTGCAATTGCAAGCATGTAGTAACCACCAGAAGCTTAACTGAAAGAATTTTATTTGTTCCTTTTTTAGTCTAATGCCATTTATTTATGGATTTATATGGTATATAGTAGGATTTGGATTTTTAAAGTCTTTTTACCTTTTTTTTTTGTTCTGTCCTTGAGGCATGGTCTTGAATACAACCTCAAATAGTATTGAATGCATTCTTCTTCATAGGGAGAATGTATGGAGGGTCACATTACATCTTAAATATTGTGTCCTTTACCCAGCTGTCTACCTTCATTTCAGTAATTACAGGTTATTGTTGTTGAAAATGAACTCTGTGGACAGCTTCAATTCAAACTGGGAAAAAGATTGCAAGGAAAAATCAGAAAGACTTTGTTTTAGAGCCATCACAATTGGGGTTTGGATATAGAACTCATTTGGAGTGCGCAGATTCCTGAAAAAAATTTAAATCATAGAAGGTTTTGACTCACATTCTTGTCTATTGAGATTTTATTTTCTGTAGCTATTAACCAAGCTCCTTGTTTAAAAAAAAAATCAGTTGTGTGGGTGGCAGTTTTTCTTAGGCTTTGATTGCTTAATTCTACTTTTGTGAAAATGGAAGTTTGCATGCAGGGCAGTAACTGAAATGATTGTAAAGGAAAGTCAGTCTATACATTGGGAGAATAAACTTAACTGAAGGCAAAGAAAGAATCCAGCACTTATCTTTTTACATTTTAGTTTGAACTTTTGGTTATTGCTTATTTTATTGACTGTGGCTGCTCCTTCTTTTTTCTTCTTTATTATATACTGCAGGCATCAGGTGGTCAAAAAGTGTCTCTTAGTTTTCATTTTTCTTCATTTCACAATTGACATGTTAGCAGTAAAATAAAACAGTCCCTTATGAGTGTTTTTAAAACTCATTTTTAGTTATACTATAAACACATAGTTGTGAGAAATATAGGAGACTTCTAAGAACATAACGATGTTTCTTCTCCTGAGACCTGTTGGATCAGTAGGATGATTATGTTGTGTGTTATGATACATGCACAAGACCAGACCTCATCTCCATTCATTACCCATATAAAAGCCCCAAAAGTAAAAGTACTTTTACAATTCACTTAGATTTAAAACATTATTAAATTTGACCTTGTGGTAGTTTTGTAAAATGAATAGACTTGCTTAACTGGAACAATAATCTTTGAATAATGAGGGATAAATAATTATTCATAGGTTAGACCTCAGACTGGAGAGAACTAAAAATATGATTAATTCTTTGTATGATATAATAGAGTTGGGAAAAGTTATTGTACAATGATTTACATCATAATTAGACCATTAAGGATTTGTCTACTCTCCTTCAACCTCAAACAAATTTATTTTTCTAGTAAATATCTGGGTTTTGAGCTAGCCTATTGTGTCTTGATTATGCCTAATCATCACAATTGCCTTTCTTTAGTTTAATATGCCACTTTATATTCAAGATTATTTTTTAAAATATTTTAAAATGAAGAACTTATTCCCTTTGCTTCAAGGAGAAAGTTGTTACTGTAGTTACTATATTTGTCTCTTCTATAGAAATTTTTAGTTTTATAAACATTTATTTTCTTTATTCATATTTATCAAAAATTCAGTTTTAGTATCATTGTATTTTATGCCTAACTTACTGTCATTGTTTTAGAAAATTCTTTCTAAGATTGAAATAAAAATTTCTGGTGATTATATGTGAATTATAGATATTTTCAGTCCATTCCATTTTACAAATTTACCTTGCAGAATGGCAAAACAAATTTTGTAAAATGACTGTGGGAGATTTTTTTTTAATATCTAATGCATAAGGTTTGAGTTTTAAAAATTCACAAAATAACACAGAAAACCTTCTCTGCTCCTTTTAAAAAAATATATACTGCTCTTAGAATATCCTGCTGCCCCAAGAGATTGGTGAATGGGTTTTTCCTTCAGTATCCTGACTCTTCTCAGTCCCTTCCGACTTCATGTTCTAATTGAGTTGAAGTAGGTTGTCTCCTTGAAAAGAAGGTATTGTGAAGTGGGAGTGGGGGTGGGGGGGAAGTTATAAGAGATCATTGAATAAAATTACAGTACTTTTCTATACAGTAACCCCAGTGTATACAGTATATGAAATGTGTGTACAGTAACCCCATGCATAGGAATTACAAAAACACAAGACTCTAATTGGAAAGAGCCATTGAGAATGGTCTAAGTAGGGAATAGCCCTGCCCTTGAGATTACAAAATAAAAGATCTCAAGCCTTTAGCATCATCCAAGAAGGGCATGTAAGAAGTAGAAGACTATATTGAATAAAAGCTCCCTGGTTATTTTCCCTTTAGCTAAACTGTCAGTCCAGCTGGCATCCCCATATTCCCAATTTTGGATTACAAGGGTACTCAGTCTTCAAGATCATTTCAGTAATGGTGACCCTAATATCATTGGCTTTATAAAAGGTTTTAGTCACTGGTAGTACACTCTTTTAAAGAAAAAACAAAAAATAAAAACAAGAAATTTAGTGAATAGTAAAGTATTTGTCAAAATAAATACCCCTTTTCCTTTTCACTTATTTCTCCAGTCATTCTTTAAGTAGTGAAATTACTACCTTCATTTTTAGAATTCTCTTCTTTTTCTAATAGAATATTGTTATTAATGTAGTCTTTCAGATGGCTACTTTTTTTCTCTTGAGCCCTGATTTCATTTTTTTATTCCTTCATTCAACATTTTATTATCTTTTCATTCAACATTCAGTACTTACCTTTCCCTTCTTGCTTCATTTGTATTTATCTATCTTGCTTATGGAAAGAAGACATACTCTGAAAAATTTTCCTCAAAAATATTATCCTTAGTATGTAATCTATCATGAAAACACTTCAGTTTTCCAACATCTCTTCAGTTGTTTGTCTGCTAATGACTTTTTTGATGTCCATTTTCCCACCTGCTTTTGGTGTAATGAACCATTTGTGAAGGTCATGGAGAAAAAATTCTAAGTTTTGTTTTTATCTGTTGCCTATATACTTAAAAATTTTTTTTATCCAACTCTACTTATATATTACATTAATTTTCAAATATGTTCTTCCCTTTTCCCTTACCCAGTGAACCTCATAATAAAGATTTAAGAAGAAAGAAAAAAAGAACAGTTTAGAAAAACTAGCCATCACGTTGACTATGTCTGACAATGACTATTTTTTCTTAGTTTAGATTGTTGAACTCTTACCTATGATTTAGAGGTTAAATGATTTTCCCAGAGTCACATAGCCAGTATATTTCACAGGCAGAACTTCAAAACTTCCTGGCTCTAACTCAGGCTCATTTTCCTAACAAATGGACGAAGTTAGAAGTGGGAAGGCATGTATGTGTTACTTTGTTAGATTGTATTATCAAAACTGTTGTTTTGCTAAAGAGTGTATGCCTTGCATTTCTTAGATATGGCACATCCTTGAGCCAGAATTGGTTTGATCATTTTGAGATGCTGTGGCAAGTAAGAAAGCAGTGACTAGGCAACAGCAGTCTTTGTGGGGCTATTTTTGAGTGAGATTAACTGGAGGAAAATATTTTTGACAAGAAGTTTGTGACATTGCTTTTTATTTCTATTTTTAAAAAAAGCATTATAGAACAATGTTCACTGATATTTTGGATGTGTCAGAAAAAAGCAAGCACATTGTATGACTATCCATGGCAGACTCATGGGAGGATGTAGGTAAAAGTCTCATAGATAATAAGCATGGGATATTTGAGTATTATTATATATTGAAGTACCAGGAACAGACATTTTTTAAACGCCATGAAAGTTATTTGCAGGGGCGGCTAGGTGTTGTAGTGGATAAAGCACCAGCCCTGGAGTCAGGAGTACCTGGGTTCAAATCCGGTCTCAGACACTTAATAATTACCTAGCTGTGTGGCCTTGGGCAAGCCACTTAACCCTATTTGCCTTGCAAAAACCTAAAAAAAAAGTTATTTGAACCAGTATTTGTATGAACATTGTTTGCATCAGCATAGTTGATGAGAATGAAGTGACAGAGAAATTTTACAAAGAGCTTGATAAGACCCTCTAAATTAAATCATCACACACTCTGATACTTAGTGACTTTGATATAAAAGTAGAAAAAGGATGAGAAAAAATCCATGGGAAAACCTGATTATGTAAGAAGACATAAGAGTGGCCAAAGATATGTGACACAGGAACCTCATGCCTTTATGTATTGAATTCTTTCTTTGAAAAAAAGAATTGGTAGGCACTAAACATACAAGTGCAAAATAACATCATAAAGAATGAAATAGATATGAGAATAGACTTGTTATTAACATGGGAGTTATCATTGAATTAGCTGCATTTGTATAATGAGACCATTAATGCATAAAAACTAAGATCAGAATTAGTAAAAAAAAAAATGAGGAACAATAATGAGAAAATTATATGGTCTTCAGTTGAAATAACAACTAAACAATCGCCAATCAAAAATGGATAGTAGAACAGAAAAGGTATTGACAACCCCTATAGTACTTTTATTTAAAAGATTAGCCATGTACATTTTTTCTTTAATCTTTTTATAGATCATTTATATTGTAAATTGTCATTTACAATAATGTAAATTAGTTGCCACAACAAGGAAAGACCAAAAGAGCCCAGAAAGCACTTAGCAAGCCTCTGACTTATTTCCCAGAAAGAGGGTTACCAAAGGCACAAGGTTAGAATGTAAACTCATTTGTAAAAATCTTACAAAGAGGAATGATGCACGACTATGAGCAAAATCAGCTTATAAAGCAGAAAAAGGCAGTGGAGAGTAAAATCAGTTTAAAGAAAACCTTGGCAAGACATTCAACTAAGAAAAGTAATCTGATGGGCATTTAAGTATCAAAGTGGAAAGAGGACAACAAACAAGAAAATGGAGAAGATTTTAGAAAGTCAATATTATTACTTGTTTCTTCCAACAAAGACAGTGGAATCATCGCACCTGGATCCTAGCACTTGTGCTTAAAGGGATGTTAGAAATGGTACTAATAAATATAAACATGGGAGAAAAAGCAGCTGAATTGGACCATAATATAGACATCCATGATGAAGGTTTGAGGGGGTTCAGGGATCAGTACTCATTTGAGGAAAGAATTCTCAGAGTTAATAATAATACATCCAAAACCCACTGAGAGAACATCTGTAATGAGAAGTGTACATTTCTCTCTTCTACATAAAATCTTTGTCAGGGTCTCTTTATAAATCAAGAACATCTTCACTAAGGACATTAGACAAGAACAAGTGACTTTGCAAATTATGTGCTACAATGGATCTTATCTTTATTGTTACACAACTAATTGAATATAATAGAGTAGGAGAACCCTTTGTTCCTATTATTTGTTGATTATGAAAAGGTATTTGTTTCATTCGAACAAAATGCTTCCTTACAGGCCCTTTTCTTTTGTGTGTGTATGATTCAGTTCAGTTCAGATTATTTCATTTTTTAATTCTAAATTTAAGGAACACTAAAAAAGTAATACAGAAAAAGAGGGTTTTACATGAAACACAAAATCTTATTTAAAATGTGTTTCTGCATACACATACAGATATATATTTACTTCTCTATTGATATATGTATTTACATCAATTCAACATGTTGTTTTTTTAAATAATGCCTTGCTGGTCTGTGTTTCCTTCAGAATTTTATTCTGAAGTCCTTTGTAAATAAGAGCATTTCTAGAGCACTTCATCATCCACAGAAATTCCTTTTCAACTTGAACACTGAGATAATGTGTCCTCCGTGATCCTGGCAGACAACTTCAATCGGCATACATCTCCCTGATTTTAGCCTTGCCTGATGTTTATGATTAGAGTATTGAACAAGATCATTCTTGTTATTTTTCAGGGGAACTTGAATAATTTTAATGTATGTATGAGAAATACCTTTTTGAAAAGATTGCTGTAAGGTGATATTTTTTTTAGGTGAATCAAATGCCTTTTCATAATCAACAATAAGGTGCAGTGGAATCTTATATTCTCAGTTATCTTTTGGATAGATGTGAATTGGTAATTATGTAGTTCATTGTAGAATATCATTTGTTTCATTCATTGCAGAATATCACTGCTTTTCCCCCTATTTCATTCTTAGTGAGCATTGATGACTCTCATTGATTTTGATTAAATAGAGTAATTACATAGATTTCTCATTACTGATGGTCTCAGGGTCCTTTTTATTATATTAATAACTTTTAAGATTTTTTCGTATGCCTTTGGTAATTTTATTTTTCCCTTCAGATTTCTTGGATATTGATTCTTCAGCATTCATGTAACTGTTTCATCTCCATCACAGATTTCCTTTATATATCTTCATCACAGAGTTCTTTTAGATATATTTGGTCCAGTCCAGCTGCTTTTCCCATCTTTATTCTCATCTGAGTTATTTTCATCTTCCTTTTGAGCATATCTTAACTGTGATGTTAGGGTTCAGATGTGATTGTTGCACTGCATTTGATGGAGAAACCTTTGGTAATACTATTTGTTTTTGTTTGTTTGTTTTTTGCAAGGCAGTGGGGTTAAGTGACTTGCCCAAGGTCACATAGCTAGGTAATTATTAAGAGACTGAGGTCGGATTTGAACTCACGTCCTCCTGACTCCAGGGCCAGTGCTCTATCCACTGTGCCACCTAGTTGCTCCATTTTCTTATTTATTATCCACTTTTAATTTTTTGTCTTTGAATGTCTTTTATATTATTTTGCTTGGTTGGATCTCTTGTCAAAGGTTTTCTTTAAAGTGATTTTACTCTCCAATTTCTCTTTGATTTATAAGATCATACTACTCATAATTATATCATCCATCTTTATAAGGTTTTACAAACAGTTTTATAGTCTAATCTGGTTTTGACTTTGTCAAGTAAATCTTGTTTGCCTTTTGATTCTTTAAAGCACTTTTTAGGCTCTTTATTGTTGCAGTTGGTTTATGTTGATTTAATTTTTGAATAGAATCATTGTAATTAGTGTCAATGTCAATGTAGTGTTCATTTCACATTGCTATTTATTTAAATTGTTCAATATTAGGTTGTTTTAATTGTATGCCATAATTTTTCTCATTATTAGTCTTGTGCTTTTTAAACCTACTTTAATCTGATAAATTGATGGTATGACTGCAGACAACAGACTCAGAAATAATTCCACATCAATAATGTCTTTTTCTGTCTGTCAAGAGAAAAATCTATTTAACTTTTTGCATTGACATTTGGCAATCTCCATGTCCATTACAGAACCGTTCTTTTCTTAATAAATATATTCATGTTGCAAACATGTGAGATGTCTTTATAATCTAAAAATCTTTGGTGTCATTCATTTCTTTTGTGTATAACTGTTATATATTTTGTTTGACAATGCATATTTGTTTCAAGAATTGTAAATGTTTGTTAATTAGAAGAAAAATTAGGGTTTTTGATAGTCTAAACACTGTATGGGATCTCTCCCATCACTGCCACTCATTGCCAAATGGAAGAATTGGAGAAGTCCATATTGTATTTGTCTTAGTTTCATTTGTCACCACATCCAAAAAACTTCATTACCAATTGGCCAGCCAATGGGGTAATATGCCTTTCCATACTTAGTAATTCTTGGAAAACAGATTTGTTTTGTTTAGGTTACATTCCAGGCTTTACCAGCATGGTATAATCCACCAGAATTCATGTCTTCTGGCATACTCTTTTAGAACTGCTCTCCTCCATACTGTGATGATACAATTAAATTAACATAAATAAATAAATACACATAAATGCTTAAAAGTTTTTTCATCCATAGTGATGAGAGATTAAAACAATATGGAGACAGCTATTCCAAGTGATTATATATAACCTTTCCTTTGATGCTAAATCACCTAATGAAGTTATAGTGTGAACATTGGCTAAATTGCTAATCTCTTAGAATTTCACTTTCTTCTCTTAATGTAAGTAATTATACTTACCCAAAATTATTTAATCAGTTTGTTTGACTAAAATGACAATGTTTTGAAATAAATGGGGCTGTAAATTAAAAAAAAATCATTCATCTTAAATATACTTAAGGTTCCTCCTTTGAACTATCCCATTCAGCTTTAATAGGTATATGAGACTGTTGCTTTGATTTGTTTCTTAATATTAAAAAAGTATCAGGTATTTGATATGTTCAGATACCCTCTAGCTGGAAGATTTTCTTAGATCTCGTCTAGTCTTCTCATCACAAGGTTAACTGATATACCGGGAGGTTGTAATTTGTCCAAATTCACAAAGTTAGTAAATATCAGAATTGGGATTTCAACTAAATCCTCTGACAATGCAGACCTTTTTATAAAGTACTATCTCAAGTGTGCTAATTTTTGGAGAATTTGAACCATACAGTAACATAATTAGGCTTATATAAAAAGTAGAATCCCCCAATTTGGAGCTATTCAAGCAGATACAGTGATGAAGTCTTAGCTATAGGTATGAGATTAGTTATATATCCTCTGTAGTCTTTGTGATTCTGGGTTGATCATCCAATTTTTCAGATCATGATTGAAAGTTAAATGGCTCTCATTATTCTTAGGATAAAGATTAAACTGCCCTTCCTTAGTATTAAATGTCTTCTATAGTATGGTCAGCATCTGACTTGTCTTAAATTATGTCATACAAATGAGATAAGATCTTGAAAGTTATTTGTAATGTTGATGGGCAGTGTAAGTAAAGATTATTAAAATTATTAGCTTCATTATTACCTCCTTTGCCATATGCAAATGTTCCCTCTTACTACTGCCTATTTGAATTTTTTTTTAATTGTTCCAAGTCTACCGCTTTTTTGATTCCTTTCTTAGGTAACTTCCAAAGCATAGTTGTTTCCTATATTAGACTTTTCCTGATCACCCCAACTCCCCAGTTTTCCTTTTTTCCTTCTTGAAATCACTTTGTATTTGCCATTGTTTGTATTTTGACAGCTAGGTTGGTAGAAGTCCTGACGTCAGATTTGGCCTTAGAAATTTCTTAGCTGAGTGACCCTGGGCAAGTCGTTTAAACTGCTTGCCTTAGTTTCCTCATCTGTAAAATGAGGTTAATAATGACACTTGCCTCAGAGGATTGTTGTAAGGATAAAATGAGTGTTTATTCTGACCTGGATATCTGTCTGTCAGTCAATCTATCTAATGATATTTAAATGTTAGTTATTACTATTATTATTATTATTATTATTATTATTATTTACTTGTGTATATATTTGAACATTAAAATTAAAGCACAAATCAAAAGAATTCCTTGCTTTTCTTCATAATAAAACCTTAAGTTTGAACCATTGGATTGGTAAATTTATCAGTTCTAATGACCAACAAGTTAGACATATTAACTCTGAGGAAGACTCAGCTTAGCTTCTTTCCCGGGCTTTTTCTGGTTTTTAAAAACTGCTAAGGGGGGGTGGCTAGGTGGCTCAGTAGATAGAGCAACAGCCCTGGAGTCAGGAGTACCTGAGTTCAAATCCGACCTCAGACACTTAATAATTACCTAGCTGTGTGGCCTTGGGCAAGCCACTTAACTCCATTTGCCTTGCAAAAAACCTAAAAAACAAAACAAAACAAAAAACAACTGCTAAGGTGTTCCTTTCCCTAATCCCATACCCACAAATTGCCTTACATATACTTTATATATACCTATCCATGTACGTATCTTCTCAGATGGAATTAAAATCCTCAAGGACTAGAACTATATTACTTTTTTCCTTTGTATTCTCAGCTTTTAGAGAATTGTCTAAAATATAATAGGTGTTTTAAAAGGTTTATTGATTGATTGAACAAAGATCATTAGAACTTCTAGAAGTCCATTAGAACTTCTAGAAGTCAAGCGTTTTTCCTGAATTTCAGTATTGTACCTTGCTTGAAGTATCTAATTTGAAAAAATATGTAGACCTTTTATGTTGGGAATTTATATTTCTTTATGCCCTACTTAGGAGAACATTAGACCTTTGTTTAAAAAAACAGATTGAGGAAATGAATTGAAAATCAACTTTTTGACTTTCACCTAAAATGGTGGTAGTTGTCTCGATTGTGATAAGATGTTTTTTATTCATTAGAAGATAATAATAGAAAATGTTCATTTGGTTCATAAACTGTTATGAACATATCAGGAATTTGCGGGGCCCTAAAGAAAATTTTTGTAGGCTTGTTTTCCTTGAGTCTGCAATTATTAATTTAAAGTATTTTGACTGACTAGAGAAGTTTTTAGGAAGTGTAATATTAAGAATTATTTTTATGTGGGAAAAACCTGCTTTAAAAAAATGGGACAGTGATGATATTTCATATGACTATTTTGTTACACAGTTTAACTGGCATAGCACTAAAATGTTACTTCATTGGAATTTGAAAATAGGTTTTTTTTCCTGCATTCTCTGTTCTATTCTTCTCATGCTTAAATGGGAGAATAAAACAAAAAAACCCAAAACAACCAAATAACATTTTGGTAGGAACAGATGGCAGCTCTGGGCATCTATTCTGCAACAATTTTGGATTACTGAGTAGGGGATGATTGCACAAGTTCTTATGGTGAGGCTAAAGGTGGGGGGAGGGGCAGTTCCAATTTGACATCAGGTAAACATAACCCTAAATTTAGGCCTCTTAGATCTATTATGTAACTTGTGCAATAATGGAATTAGATTTTCATAGGAATATTTAATTTGGACATATTTTCTATTGTCATAAAAGTTTGACATTTCTACATTTTTAATTAATACCTGATATACTTAAATTCTATGAAAGAGAATTAAATTGACATTGGTGGGGAAAGGCCATAAGTGACTTCCTCTAAGGTAATCAGTTATTTTAGTTTGATTCTAAAAGGAAAAGCATTTTCCCATGATTAGAAAAATTTTAAAAATGGAAACCTTTTTTTTTTTGTTAAAGAGCACTGTTCTGTAAGCAAGGGCCTTCAAATTTCTGAAGATCAATTCAGATAAGTGGTTACTCTATGTTATTACCATAAGCAGGGGCTAAGTGTAGTGGGATTTCTGAATTAGAAAGGAGATCATCTATCATTTATTCCTTATTTTTTTTAACAGATGAGGAAATCTAGGTAGGTCGAATGATACCCAAAATCATATAGAAAGCAAAGATGGGGCTCATATCTAGGTCCCGTGATCTAACATCCAGGGCTATTTCTATTATACCACACTGTCTCCCTTTGAAGGAAAATCAAGAGTTGGAGGTATTTGGGAATTTAAAAAAATGATTTGTAATGTCAAAATATGAAAACAGGAACATAATGGAGAGTATCAAATCTTCAAAGTAAGTATGTAGTTTAATCAAAATAGAAAAACCAAAAAATCCAAGTGCCTTTTTGAAAGGTAGACATGAAGTTCCAGGATGATGCTTGCAAAATTATCCTGTCCTTAAGAGCCAAAGCTTTCATAACATGGAAAGTTTTGTTAATAATTATAATGACAAAAAATTATTATTAGCTGATGCTGAAAAGTCTCATGATAAAACTGCATATTTCTATTTGAAGCACTAGAAAATAAATGAAACTTCCTTAAAATTGATTAAATAGTATTTATCTAATACCAAGAACTAATATGTATTAATTAGACATTAATTATATAATGATATGTAATAGTGATATTATGTAATGGTAATATTACATAATTAATGTATAACATGTAATAATGATAAACTAAAATAATTTCCATTAAAATCAGAGGGTAAAACAAGGATATTCATTGTTGCTACTTTGATTTGATATAGTACTCAAAGTCCTAGCCAGAGCAATAAGACAAGAAAAAGAAATTGAGGAAATAAGCATAGATGAAGAATAAACAAAATTCTTTTTGCAGGTGATATGATAATTTACATTTAAGAACCATACAAAATTAAAAAAAATGAAATGAAACACTAACTTAAGCAAAACTAAAGAGCATAAAAATAAATCTACATTAGTCATCAACAATTTTACATAGTACCAATTTAATCAAGCAAGAAGAAAAAAATCTATCTAAAATGACTACAGAATATATAATGTCTATATAACATATCAGTCTATCTTCTAAGTCTATCTATAAGAATTATATAAATACAATGACAATGACAATTATCAAAAATGGACAAACATATAATTGGAAAACCATTAATTACACTAGGGTAGGATGAGACAATGATAAATATGACTGTACAACCTAAATTTATTTTTCAATACCAATTTAAGTACCAAAGGATTATTTTAGAAAATTAGAAAAAAATAGAAAAATTCAAACAGGCAAAAAATGGTTAAGAATTTCAAGGGAAACTGAAAATGGGGATGTGTGTATGTGTGTGCATGCCCACATGTGTGCATAAAAGTACCAGATTCTTAAATTACACCACAAAACATGTCTTAAGTAAAAAATGGAGAAATAAATCAGTGAAATTGATTAGGTACCTAACATATAGAAACAAACAAATCTAGTGACAAGTCTGATATTCGGTAAACAGAAAGATTCCCAGCTACTAGAATTCACTATTTGATAAAAACTGCTGAGGGAATGGATGACAGTATGGAGTGAATAATATTTAAACCAATATGTCACATCTTATACCAAGATAACAATCCAAATGAACACATGTCCTAGATATAAAAAGGTCATATAAATCAATTAGAGAAATGAAGGGAAAACAATGCCTGTCATATCTATTGATAGAAGAAAACCATCATAGTAGATAAAGTAGATAATTTTGATTATGTAAAATTTAAAAAAATTTACACAGATTAATCCAAAAAGCCAAGCTTAAAAGAGGAATAAATAACAGGGGCAAAAAAATCTTTCCTCTGATTAAGATTAATAGTCTAAGGAAATAAATACTTCTATAGCCTTCTGAAAAAAATGCAATAAGTCACATATTAGATAAATGGAAATTAAAGTAACTCTGAGATTTAACCTAGCAAATGACAAAGGAAAATGACAAAGATCAGAGAGGCTATGGAAAAATAGAGACAGTGATGCAATTTTTAATTTTATCCAAAAAATTACTAAATAGTACTTACCTTTTGCCCATATTTACCTCCTAGTAATAATTCTATACCCAGAGAGATTAAGAAAATAAGAAAGATATCTTTTGTGTACAAAAAGATTTATAGCAACAGTTTTTTTGAAATGTATGGATGTCTATCAGTGGGAGAATGGTTGAATAAGTTGTGATGTGGTAATATGATAGAATATCATTATGTGGTAAGAAATGAGAAAATAGATTATAACTGATGCAATGAAGCCAGCAGAACCAGAATAATACTATAACAATATTATAAAAATGAATAGTTTTGAAGACTTTTATAAACTGATGAAGCAAAAATGAGTAGAACCAAGTGAACAATTAATATAGCAACAGCAACACTATAAAGATAGTTTTGAAAAATTTGATCAATATTATTAGTCATATATGATTCCAGAGGACCACATGTTATGCATGTCCTGGCAGAGTAATGGATTCTAAATGGGTGAAGAATGAGGCATGTAGGGTTGTTTTTAGGTTTTTGCAAAGCAAGTGGGGTTAAGTGACTTGCCCAAGGCCACACAGCTAGGTAATTAAGTGTCTGAGACCAGATTTGAACCCAGGTACTCCTGACTCCAAGGCCAGTCAGTGCTTTATCCACTACACCACCTAGCCACCCCCGTGTATTTTTTTAACATATCAATGGTAGAATTTGTTTTGTTTGACTATGTATATTTATTTCAAAGAGTTTGTTTTTCTTTTCTTTTAAATAGAATTGGAGTGGGGGCACAGATGTAAAAATGATACATTTAAGAAAAAATATAAAAAAGACAAAAATAAAAGTTCTTGAAAAGTATGCATATAGCCTGTATTATTACAATTTTTGAATATTAACTATAATTTTATTTCTTTTGATGACTGTGCCCATGACTAAGTTATATGTGTATATGTGTGTGTGTGTGTGTGTGTGTGTGTGTATATATATGTGTATATATATATATATATATATATATATATAATATTGATAATATTTTATTATCTGGGACTCAGAATTTAGGACCTTGGAAATGATCTGAATTTTGTAGACTAATACTATTTTCATTGAGAATGATATCAGTTTTTTTTATTTTTCACTTTTGACCTTAGTTAAACTTTTTTGGATAAAATTCAGATTAACAATTAACAATCCAGTCATTATTTACATTTTTGTATGACAAATATTATCTAATAAATTTATAATTATAATTAAAGGTATGATCACATCATGGACCTGTTAGTCAAAGTGAGAAAATTCCTTCAATTGTCTGTTTTAATGGAGAATTTTAAGTGTTCTCCAAAGGTTCACATTACTGTGGATAAAATTTTATAGTCATTTACCTTGCTCTTATTCCATGCTACCCTCTCCCAAATCCTCTGTCCACAGATACCTTTTTTAAAAAATTAATGAGTTATGGGGGACATCTAGGTGGCACAGTGGGTAGAACACTGACCCTGGAATCAGGAAGACCTGATTTCAAATATGGGCCTCAGATACTTAATAATTACCTAGCTATGTGGCCTTGGGCAAGTCACTTAACCCTATTGCCTTGCCAAAACAAAAATTAAATTATTGAGTTATGTTTTTATGCCACATTCTTTTCTCCATATATCCATGTTCCATTCCCTATCTCACATGAAATCCCTTTTGGCAAAAAATAAAGAAGAAAAGATCAGATAAAACTAAACCAACCAACATGCCATATCTAACAGTTTATGCAACATTTCACACCCATAGGAATTCCACCCCCTTACCTATTCTCTGTAAAGAAGGAAGAAAAGAGTATTTTAAAGCACTTCTGTATCCCAGTTTGGTCCTTAAATAGCATTCACATTTTTAGAATTGTTTATAGAATGTTGTCATTATGTATACTATTTCCCACTTCTCCCTATTTCACTCTGCATTAGTTAATTTATTTTTTGTCATGCTTCAGTGAATTCTTCACAATCATTGTTTATAGTATCACAATGTTCCACAATTTATAGTAAAATTGTTTGACCATATCCCAATTAATGGGCATCCTTCATGTGTACAGTTCTTTGTTATTACAAAAAGTACTGCTATGAATATTTTATATTTTAGGGGTTTTTTTGCAAGACAAATGGGTTTAAGTGGCTTTCCCAAGGCCACACAGTTAGGTAATTATTAAGTGTCTGAGACCAGATTTGAACCCACGTACTCCTGACTCCAGGGCCGGTGCTTTATCCACTGTGCCACCTAGTTGCTCCAATATTTTATAGTTTAATGTGTATGGGACCTCTCTTTTTCTCTGTTACTTGTTTATTTAAGAGTCCTCCTCTGGCTGTAATTGTGAAAGATAGTCAACAATGTCCTATTAAAATGCCTAGTAAACATAATCCTAATCCTCTACCAAAATCATTATAATTAATAAATTATCAGATCAAATCAATTATAAACTCAAGTGAAGATAAATTCTATATTGTGTTCTTTAGCCAAAACATGTAAACATTTTGAAATATATTTTTATTAAGAGCCTATTATGTTGTCAGGTAACTTTACAAATTTACAAAGAAAGACAAATCCAGCCCTTCCTTTCAAGGAGTTCTCAGACTAATGGGTGAATGACATGCAAAAACCTATATGTAGATAAGATAAATACAAGATAAATTGGAAATAATCAAAAGAAGGAGTACACTAGAATTAAGGAGGATCAGGAAAAAACTTCTTGCAGAAGTGAAATTTCAGTTGCAACTTTTGAAGTAAATCATGAAATAAAGATGAAGAGGAAGAAAGTTCCAGGCATTGAAAATGCCCAAAGTTGAGAAACAGGAAATGCTTTGTGTTATAGAATAGCAAAGGAGACCAGTATCAGTGGAGCTGAGTATGTTGTCAGAGGTGAAAGGAAGGAAGGGCTCAGAGTTCAGGTTAAGAAAGGTTTTAAAAGACAAATGGAAGATTTTATATTTTATACTAGACATGATAGAAAAACCACTGGTGTTTTTTGACCTGCACTTGAGGAGTATTAATTTAACAGCTGGTTGGAGAATGGACCGAGGTCAAAGGTACACCAATAGTTTGGATATGGCTGATGAAATGGTGAGAAATTGAGAATGAAAGCCCCAGTTTTTCAAGCTTGAATGAGAGAATGGTGATATTCTCAATGGGGAAGTTAGGAAAAGGGGAGGGTTGGGGGGGGGGGAAGATAATGAGTTCTGTTTAGCTCATGTTGAGTTTAAGATGTCTACTAGACATTTAGAAATAGGAGGCTAGAGGTCAACAAGAGAGTATATTTGAGAATCATTAGTATAGAGATGATAATTGAATCCATGGGAGCTGATGAGTTCACTAAGTGAAATAGTATAAAGAGAGAAGAGAACCCAAGACAGAACTCTGGGGATGCCTAGGTTAGTAGTTCTGATTTTGATAAAGGTCCAGCAAAAGACCCTAAGAAGGAGCAGTCAGAAAAGAAGGAGAGCCAGGAGATAATGTCATTAAAAACCTAGCATAAAGAGGCTATTAAGAGAGTGACAGACAGGTTAAGGAGGATGAGGATTGAATAGAGACTTTTAGATATGGAAATTAGAGAGAGCAGTTTCAGTTGAATAATTTAGTCTGAAGAGAATGAGAGGAAAGGAAGAGAAAACTTTTGTTTTGTTTTTTGCAAGTTAGGGAGGAGTAATATGGAATGATGGTGGGGACAGATGGATCAAATGAGGGTTTTTTGAGAATGGATTAAATAGGTAAAAACAAGAGCAGAAGAATTTGAGATCGTGGTTAGGAGGAAGAACAGAGTTTGGGAATGTACATTTGTGGGTTATGACAAGATCAAGTGTATCACCATTTTTATTGATAAAAATGGGAGCAGATTATGTGAAATTGAGGTGTTTGAGTAGTATCTATATGTGTTGAAGTCCTCTAGTATGAGGACAGGCAGAATATAACTAGAAAAGTACTGACAAGGAGGCATTGCTCTTTCTAAGGATGAAAGGAGAGTTTCCTGGAGGGCAATAGACAACTACCAAATTTACCTATAAGGAAAAATAAGGTTTAAGGGTTGGACCTTATTTGATCAGGCTCCTAGTGCTTTGTTGTTGATAGGAAATAAAATACTAGATAATTAGTAAAAAGAGATTTATGTAGTTGTATCAGATGAAACATATAAAACAAGCATATTCAGAAAGAATATCCTGTTTATTTGCTTTTGCACAGCTTCTTGGTATCGGTAATAATATTGATTCAAGTTTCTTCTGCAAGGAGCAAGAGTTTGGGGGACTAAGTAGTCACATCAGCTACTAAAATTTCAAGGAAGATTTGCCTTAGGAACAGTTAGGGTGCTAAGGTAGGGTGCTAAGAAATGTTCTTCTTATTATAAGTGGTAATATTAAGGCTTTACCCTGGATCACTGTTTTGTTAATAGTGGAAGGGCTTGTGTAGGTTAGTGAAAAACAGTGAGCCATGCCATGTAGTGTTACCCAAGATGAACAAGTCATAGTTGGCCAAATGGAAATCCACTGGAGAAGGATTTTCTTTGCCAAGAAAGCCACATGACCATACTAAATGATAAATCAGCTGATATCATAAGACTATCATAGTTGATTGGAATGACTAAAGTAGAAGGTCAAAAACTTAGAATAACAGGCAAGTTTGACATTGGAGTACAAAGACAGGGCAGAAGCTATGGAGTTTTGTCAAGATAACTCATTGATCACAGCAAACAAAAGACATCTCTACAACTGGACATCACTAAATGATCAATGTAGAAATTAGATAATCATATCCTTTGCAACCAAAGATGGGAGTTCTATAAAATAAGACTTGAAGCTGACTGTGGATCAGATCATGAATTGCAGAATTCAGATTTAAATTGAAGAAAGTAGGGGACACCATCAAACCATATGGGTATTATATAAACATAAATATAAATAACATATATTTATATAAATATAAATGATATCTCTTACGAATATGAAGTGGAGGTGATGAATAGATTTAAGTGACTAAATCTGTACAACAGAGTACCTGAAGAACTATGGACAGAGATAGCAACCAAAAAAGCATTCCAAAAGAAAAAAGAAAAGCAAAATAATGTCTGACAAGGCTTTACAAATAGCTGAGAAAGAAGGAAAACAAAAGGGAAAAGAGAAAGAAAAAGATATACCCAACTGAATGCAGAATGACAGAAAAATAGCAAGAAGAGTGAAGAAGGTCTTCTTAAATGAGCAATATAGAGAAATAGAACAAAACAGTAGAATGGGAAAGAACAGATCTCATCAAGAAAAACAGATTTATCAGGGGAAACTTTCATACAAAAATGGATATGATAAAAAACAAATATGGTAGCAAAAGAAATTAAGAAGAGGTGTCAAGAATACACAAAAGAGCTCTACAAGAAAGACCTAACATTGGCTATAGATAAGATAGTTGATTATTGATCTAGAGTCACCAGTTATTCTGAAGAATGAAGTCATTGCTAATAGTGAGGCTAGTAGATGTGATGGAATCCCACCTCAACTTTTTTAAATCCTAAAAGATGAAAGTGTTAAAGTGCTATATTCATTATGCTAGCAAATTTGCAAATCAAAAGACTGATCCCTGGATTGGAAAAGATCAGTTTATGTTCCAATCTTAAAGAAGAGCAATGCCAAGAAATGTTCAAATTACCAGTTATACACACTTCACTACCAGCAAGGTTATGCTAAAGATTCTAAGAGCTAGGTTTCAGTAAACTATAAACCAAGAATTACTAGAACAGCAAATTTCCAATAATTTCTGAAATTTGGAAAAAGCAAGGGAGGTCCAGGAAAAAAAAAATCTTCTACTTCATTGACTTCACTAAAGGCTTTGATTATGTGGATTAACACAAAATATAGCAAGTCCTTAAAGAGATGATAATACTAGATCATTTTACCAGGTCTCCTGAGGCACCTGAATGTGGGCCAAGAAGCAACAGTTGGAACCAAACATGGAAGAACTGATTGGTTTAAGATTGGAAAAGGACTATAATTGGACTGTGTATTGACATCTAATTTAATTTATATGAAGAGTATATCATGTGAAATGCTTGATTGGATGAATCAAAAGTTAAAATTAATGATGTTGAGAGAAATAGGAAGATGATATCACTGAGGCAGAAAGCGAAAAAATCTTGATGAGGGTAAAAAAAGAGAATGTAGAAGTAAACTTGAAACTTAGCAACAAAAAAACAAAATAAAACAAAAAAAAAAACTTTAGCAACTGGTCTCACTGCTTCCTGGCAAAAAGGGAGAAGAAAGGGAAGCAAATGTCAAGTTTTATATTCTTGGGCTCCAAGATCACTGCGGATGGTAACTGGAGCCATAGAATTAAAAGATACTTTCTCTTTGGAGGGAAAGCTATGGCAAATCTGGGTAGCAGACTAACAAGCAGAGACATACATCACCTTGTCAACTAAGGTCTGAATAGTCAAAGCTAGTAGCAATGTAAGGATGTGAGGCTGGCCTATATAATGAAAACTAAGAAGACTTTTGAGAGGCTCTTGACAGCAAAGAAATCAAATCATTTAATAATTAAAGTAATAGGCTGCTCATTGGAAGGTAAAATACTGAAACTGAAGCTTGAATAGTTTGGCCACATATTAGAAGATGGAACTAAATGGGAAAAAAACTGATGTTGGGAAAGATCGAAGGCAAAGAGAAAAGGGGCAGCAGAGGATGATATAAATAAATATTATCATGGAAACAATGGATATAATTTGGACATATTTTGAGAGATAGTGGAAGATAGAAGATCTGGCATGTTATGGTTCACGGAGTCACGAAGAGTCAGCCACTGAACTATTGAACAATGCCACCAATAACATTATTAGAATATTACTATGTGGGCTTGGGGGCCTCTTGGTCCCAGGGCCAGTGCTCAGTCCACTGCTCCACTCAGCTACCTTACAGCACATTTTAGAAGAGGGACAGAGTGAAAGGTGAGTGAAAATAGAATATATGGTAGTGGGGAGGAATGGATGGAGGGAATTACAATCAGTAACAGCAACTGTGGAAAAATATGGAAGTAATTTCTGTGATGGATTTATGATAAAGAAAGTGATCCATCCGAGACAGAGCTGATGGTATCAGAACACAGACTGAAACACATTTTTTTCCTCTCTTTTGCTTTATTTCTCATGAGGTTCTATATTTTTTGGGGGGGAGGCGGTATTATGTTTACTCTTAAACAAGAATATTTTAGTAATGTATAAAAAAGCATCACTTGTTCAAAAATATTCATAGCAGCTCTGTTTGTGGGGGCAAGGAATTGGAAATTAAGTGAATGTCCATCAATTGGGGAATGGCTTAATAAAATGTGGTATATGTGTGTGATGCAACACTATTGTTTTGTTGGAAGCCAGGAGGGATGGGAATTCAGGGAAGCTTGGAAAGATTTGTATGAAATGATGCTGAGTGAGATGAGCAGAACCAGAAGAACATTGTACATCCAAACATCAACATGGGGGGTGATGATCAATCTTAATGGACTTCCTCATTCCATTAGTGCAACAGTCAGGCACAATACTTCATTTTTCTTCCTTAAGGATACAATTTCTCATCACATTCAACTTAGATCAGTGTATACCATGGCAACAATGTAAAGACTAACAGACTGCCTTCTGTCGGGGGTAGGAGGGAAGCAAGACTAGAGGGAAAGGGAGGTGATGCCATGACAAGCACATAAATTGGATTTGCGTGAGGGGGTACTGTGCTAAATCACCAGCCTTACTTTCTTCTCCTGAACCATCTGGATCCAGTGGACAGGTATGAATCAGGATGACTGGAGATGGTTCTGGATGTGAGGCAATCAGGGTTAAGTGATTTGCCCAAGGTCACACAACTGTTGTCTAAGGTTGGATTCGAATTCTAATCCTGATGCCTCCACGAACAGTACTGTGCCATCTTGCTGCTCCGTAGTGCAATATGCTTCCATAACTGTTTTTTTGTACTTAACCTAGGTAGGAAAAAAGATAGACCTAGTATTTTATATGATAATTTCAAGAGTGTATGATTAAAGCTCAAATATTGTATGATATTTTTAATGGTCTACTGTTTCCTCTACCTTAGAAGCTGAAATAGTCTCATCAGTATTTATTTCAGATAAATGATTCTGTCTATATACTTGAAATCAAATTTGATATCTGATCCATGTGAGCCAGTCAACTTGCATTTTTTTTCAGGAGTGGAAAAAATTGATATTGGATAAAGTCTACAAT
Organism: Macrotis lagotis; assembly: GCF_037893015.1. Taxonomy (NCBI): domain Eukaryota; kingdom Metazoa; phylum Chordata; class Mammalia; order Peramelemorphia; family Peramelidae; genus Macrotis; species Macrotis lagotis. The sequence continues at coordinate 503,446,408 of NC_133658.1, forward strand.
TTTGAAAAAGTTATCCTAACACAAAATCTTCTTACACTTAAATTTTAGTTTATAAGTGTCTTTTAAAATAATATCAACTTTCATGTTTCATCTGTTCACCTAAGAGATTTAAAACTCAATGTGTGCAAGATTGAATTAAACCTAATAATATCTCTGCAAAGTAGGGAAGAAACACAATGTAGTCTTTTTAATCACTATTAAAATTATTTAAGGGACATTCTAATAACACAGTTGCTTTGAGTAATATTTTTCATATGAGAACCTAAAATGCTTTTGAAGTAGTAGATGCTAACAAATGTGCTATTCTTTTGGCAGGGGTAGGGAGGTTGGGGAGGTTGATAGGGATGAGAAATTGCAAGGGAATTTGTACTTAGTATAGTGTGGTACTTTGACATCTTCACATTCACCAAATACCACAGCTGTCTTTTCCCTTTTCTCTTATGTCTTCTCTACCTTTTCACTTGAGACCTAATTTATAGGGTTATTGATTTTAAAAAATTAGCTTGACAGAATTGATTTTCTTTAAAAAAAAACCTGTTTACCCTCATTTATTTGATGTTATAGCAACTTTGAATCCAGGCTACTTCATGCAGCATCTACTCTGGTTATCCCTTGATTTGGCACAATGGATAGAGCACTGGCCCTGGAGTCAGGAGGACCCAAATTCAAATCCGGCCTCAGACACTTAATAAATACCTAACTGTGTGACCTTGGCAAGTCACTTAATCCATTGCCTTGCAAAGACCAAAAAACAAAATATTTAGAAAGAAAATGCTAACTCCAGTGACTAGCTCTAGTGAAAGGAATATCTCTTACCATCTAAATTAGTCTCTTCAGTTACCTCTGAAGAAAAGACACAATTTTGCTAACTAACCATGATTACTTAGAAGGGATAAAGTTGGGATAATTGGGGGGAGGCTATAATTTTGTTTTCTACTCAGAAGAAACCCTAGGTTTTGATAGGATAAATTGAATATGATACTATACATTATATCTATGATCCGAGCATCAGTTTAGGTAAGTTCATGGGAGACTCATCCCCAGACTGCATAGGATGGTGAATTTTGTAGTTATAATAGCTCCTGAGAGCAGTTAGGTAGCACTGTAGTTAGAGCACTGGATTTAGAATCCGGAAGACTCATCTTCATAACTTCAAATCTGCCCTCAGACATGTATTAGCTGTATGATGGGCAAGTCAGTTAACTATTTACCATGGTTCCCTCAATCTGTAAAATGACCTGGAGTAGGAAATGTCAAATTACTACAATATCTTTCCCAAGAAAACCCCAAATGGGATCACAAAGAATCAGACATGACTGAAATGAACTGAGCTATAACTCTACAAGGAGAGATAATTGGGGACTATTTCTTAAGCATCATCTAGTTAGTAAGAGAAGCATTGTATTTTGTTTGGGTGTTAGAAAATACTCCTCACAATGAAGAACAAATTCATGAATCCTTTAAGTTTTTCATTTTAGATTGTTTATTTGGTTTTGTTGTTGTTGTTGTGCTTTCTTGGTATCTATTTCCATCTTCCCCATACCTGGCTCTTTAGGGACTGAAAGTGGGAAGAGTGGCCAAAAGACACACCCATAGTCTGTCACCAGTAGGGCCCTAAATTAATTATTTTTATTGAAGTGGGAAAAGGAGATATTGGTTTTAAAGCCTGAAGAGGAGGGGTAATACTTGCCCAAGGAATCATAGAAGCTTCCCAGAAACTGCCTTTATGTTATTTATTGAAGTTTAAACAAAGTTTTACTAATTTTGACCAAAAACAATTATAGTCTGATAAAAATAATTTTAAGATTGCTACATCTCAGAATGAGTTTTGGCTGCTGAGGGAAGCTAAGAGCCACCAAATGATTTCCTTTATGTAGATGTGTTTCTCCCAAGCACCCCCTCTATATTGGGAGAAAAGGGAAGATCTTCCTAACAGGGGAGGAGTTCTGGGAAAATTCTAAAATGACTCATTAAAGAACTGATTGGTAAATATCTTGAAAGGGAAGTGATGATAATAAAGAACTAGCAAGACTTTATCAAGATCAAGTCATGCCAGACATCATCATTTCCTTTTTTGATGAGATTATTAAAGTAGTAGATGAAGGAAATATTGTGAATAATTTACCCAGATTTTAGGATAGCTTTTGATGGAGTATCTCAAGATATTTTTTGTGGAGAAGTTGGAGAGATTCTGATTAGACAATAATACAGCTAGATATATTATTTATTAGGTGACTGGACTCAAAAAGAAAGTTTGAATAATTATTGTCATTGTGACTAGAAGACTCAAATGGAGTACTCCAGGTATCTTTGCTTGGTTCTGTACTACTATTTAATATTTTTATTAATTACTTTAATAAAGCAGCAGCTGAAATGCTTATACAGTGGATGGCACCAAATCAACTACAAAAGTAGAAAGATTTTACTAGGCAAGATTACTGGATTGAATCTAAGAAAATAAAATTAGTAGGGATAAATAAATATAAAGCCATATTTTCAGATCTAAAATAAATGATCTTTATAAGTATGATATAGTTGAAATTGTGGGTAGAGTTCAATTCTAAAACAAATCTTGGGGTTTTAGTAGATTGCAAACAATATGACAGAGCAGTTTGGTGTGGCCAAAAATGCTAATGCCAATTTGGGCTGAGTTAAGAAAATCATTACTTCCATGAAGAGGAAGATTAAATTCCCAGTGACTTCTGTCCTTTTTGACCTCCTTTGGAGTATCATGTTTGATTCTGGGTGGCACAGTTTAAGAAGGATATTGATAATTTGAGATTATCCAGAGTAAACCATACAGCATGGTGAAGGGCCTTGAGTTTCTTTTATGAGGATCAAGTGAGGGATCTGGCCATTTAATCTGGAGGAAGATTTGATAGGACTGTCATATGGAAGAAAAACTAGACTAGGGCTGTGTGGCACTATACAGGACAGATGCAATAGTTACAAAGTTTAAAAGGGCTAATCAAGATCCATTGTCAGGAATAACTTTTTGACAAGTAGAACTGTTCCAGATGGAAAATAGCTTCTTAGAGAGATGGTGGGTTCCCCCTTCTTGTATGTCTTTTAGAAGAGGCTAGGTGTGTTATATTGGGGATCGCTTTCATGTATGGATTGGGCTAGACAGACACCAAGAAATACTTCCGTGTGTGTGTGTGTGTGTGTGTGTGTGTGTGTGTGTGTGAAGGGAAGAGGTTTGGTTTTTTAAAATATATTTTAAGGGTTTTGGTTCGGAAAATTTAGAACTTTCTGTCATCTTTTTTTTAGTTGATTAAATATATATATTTAAAAATAATTTTTCTGAATGGTACAGTTAATATTTATCCTTCATTTTCACCCTAGCCTCTGGATCTGCCAGATATAAGTTGTTTTTGGAAGAGATTCTTTTCTTCCTATTGCTTTGCCAATAAATACTAGTGTTTGTCCATATGATCCTTTGACGCTATGGCTGTTTATTTACTTATTCAATTCTGTCCATGTTTGGTCTTTTTTTTATAGGACCAATAAAGTGTTGATAGTATCATATAGTAGTATGAATTCTGACTTATTGAAGTTAAAGCAAAAATTTCCTTGTTTGTGTTTCTTGGAAAAGGTGGTTTTTACATAGTCCCAGAGTAGTACCATCTTGTCATAGGCCTGGTTGATCAGGGCAAAACTGAGTAGAATAATAGAATAACTTGCTTGTATAGAGTAGGTATTTATCCAGTGACTGAAATGAATTGAAGTGAAAGAATAGAAATTCTTGTGTGGAATATTACTTGAAAGGCCTCCAAAATCCAAGTTCAGTTCTTCAACACATTTGTGATATAATTCTGTAAGAAAGAACTATATGTTTACTGATCCCAGATCAGTTTTTATGTTATATTTTGCATGTTTTAACTTGTATTATTTCAAGAGTCCTGAAACCTGTCTGCCTAGAATGTGTATGTCAGCAAACCCACAATTGTGGGAGGTTGTTGGGTTTGGTTTTTTATTTATTTATTTTTTTTGGCAGAGGTAGATTTTTCACACGCCTCTTTCTATTTTGATCATTATACTTGCTTTGTACCCAAAGAAGCTAATTCAAGCAATTCTGGCACCATTACCTCCAGGTGAATCTCCTTAAGAGATTTTAAAATGCTTTCCTTCTGTCATCAAAGATTCAGTCTTATCCCTCCTTAGTAATAGGCATACTTGTCATGCAGGCTACCACATGTTTGTGACCTCTCCCCAAAAATGGTACAGTCACCTGATTAATCAGATGGCCATCCCACTGGGTGAGTATTGTGCTAGGAAAATGTGACTTATAGAGGTGGGAAGGAAGTGAAGCTGCCAGTACTATGAGGAAATAAGGGTTGCTGGATGCCCAAGGAGATCTCTATTAATGTTCCTTCTTGCTTCATGTCACTCCTTTAATGGATTAATGAAACCCATTTTTATTTTTCTTGCTTTTTTTTCCCCTGAAAAACTTCGTAAGATAGCTACATTTGCTTAAAGGCTTGGCAGAGAGGTAAGTGAGCTAAGACAAGTCTCCAACCCTGGAGGAGCCAGAATCTATCATAGATGTTAGAGACCAAGGAAAATGGAACTGGCCCTGGCATTTCATTGGTATAGAGACAACTTATATTCAACTTTTAGAGAGTTGCTTAAATTACTGAGAGCTTAAATAACTTACCTAGGGTCACATAGCCATTATGTGTGAGGAGTTATGAACTCAGATCTTCTGGATCCCAGGCTAGTCCTGTAGTCACTATGCAGAGCTGTCTCTCATCACAAGTGACTGCCAGTTGTTGGAGGGACTTATAGGAGCCCCTTAGACATCTCTTATCAATGATAATGGTCTATGAATTGTCATCCTTTTTTTTGGTAGGTTGGGGTGGTCAAAGGATCAGATTTCTCTTTTGGGCTGAAACAACTAGAAGCTTCATATCCTTGTCTGGAATTAATTTGAAAATAAATCAATTTTTTTTCTCTTGTATATTTCAGTCTTTAATGAAAATTTCTGTTATATTTGAATGTAAATCTAACTTATAATTATGAATGAAAAGTTTTCAAACTAGTTTGATATTGCTTTGCCTTCTTAAACTATTATGTTTTTCTATGATATTTATGTGAAATGATTATAATTCTCAGGTTAAAAGATTATTCTTAAAATGTGCTGCCAGAGGTATCAAATCAAATCATATATGGTCAGAAAAGCAAAAGAAAAGTGGAAAAGAGTGGAAAAACTTAAGTCCTTATGATGGAATCAAGTGTGATAGAGGCAGTATGCATAGCTGATAGAAAGTTAGCTTCCCAGCCAGGAAGACTGTCTTTTGATTCCTGCTCTTTTGATAATGCCTACTATTTGACCTAGGCAACTCTCTAAGACAGTTGTAAATAGCAGATAAGATGCCCAACCACATTCCTGGAGTGAATTTCCTTACTGGAAAAATTTAATTGAATTTAATTAGAAAATTTAATTGGGAAAATAGCTTGTGGTGGTCTGGCAGTTTTGCATCTAATGGTCCAGGTGATAAACTGTCAAGTCAATAATAGCAAACATTTATTAAGCACTGCTCTGTACTAAGCTCTGGGGATACAAATATGGAAAGGAAAAAAAAATACAGTTCATACCTTCAAGAAGCTTGTAATCTAATGGGAGAATACAGTGTGTTAAAGGGAAATGAAAAGATGGGGGGGGAAGAGGGGAAGAGACATTCCATGGAGGCATGATGGAGAAGTCAGAGAATAGTGCAGCCAGGTAAGTAATGGGATATCAAAACTAAACTCTCTCCTTAAATGAAGGCTTGGAGTTCATGACTCCACCCGTCAATCAGAGAGGCAGAAGGTTGTTGTTTGTTCTCTAAGAGGACTATGAAGTCAGGAAGATGAGGCCATGATTTGCAAGTGAGGGAGAACTGTGCGAAGTCACCAACCTTCTCTCTCCTCAGGAGCCAGAAGTAAGGTAATCAGGTCACCTGGAGATGCCTGATTCAGCAGGAGATCTTGACCTTTTTAAATTAAGGGCTTTTTAAGTCAAGGTCTCAGGTTTTTTTTTTTCTTTTCCCATTTGTCCATTTCTATTTCTAAAGTATTGTTTTCTTTGTCCACTTTCATAATTAAAGGAGTTGTTTTCTTCAGTCAGCTCTTGTGTTTCTTTTTCCAAACTGATGAATCTCTCTTGCATATCTCTCATTTCTTTTCCCAAATTCTTCTACTTGATTTTTAAAACCCTCTTTGATCTCTTTCAAGAGGACTTTTTAGTCTGGAGATCAATTCATATTCTCCTCTGGGGTTTCACATATAGATCTTTTTCTAGTGTCATCTTCTGAGATGATGTTTTATTCTTTCTTATCACCATAGTAGCTCTCTATAGGTAGGACTTTTTTCTCTCTTTCTTACTCATATTTAGCCTAGTTTGTGGTTTTTAAGGTAGATCTCAAATCCTGGGCCACAGGAGGACACTGTCTGAAGCTTCTTGGGCTTTTGGTCAAAGGCCCGCTCATATATATGCTTGGGGCTTCCGCTCCTGTGTTAGCAGCTGTCCAACTGGGCTGGCATTGCCCTGTCTAGTCAGATCTTCTGCACTGGATTTCTGGGACTTGCAGAGGCAATGTAGAATGCCTTCTACATTGGGCTTGGGGTCCTCTCAGGCGAATTGCTATTTCTCTGGCCTACTGAACTGGGACCTAGGGGTCTTGGTTGGTAAGTTGAGCTCTGACCTAGGGGTTGGTGAGTTGAACTTTCCTCTGCCTTTCTACCCTGGCCTGCACTTGGCCACACTTCCCTTGCATCTGAGTGTGACAGACCTTTCCTGAAGTCCTTCCAAGATAATCTTGGGCAGGAAAATGCTCCACTCTGTCTTTTTATGAGTTCTGTTGCTTCCGAATCCATTTAGAGGCTTGATTAGCATTGTTTTTGAGGGAAATCCAGGAGAACTCAAGCAGGTTCCTGGCTTCTCTTTACTATCTTGGCTCCACCCCTTACCCCCCTCTTAGGGTCTCAGTTTAACTGAGACAAGGCCCATTCAGTGATCAAAACTAGGTAAGAAATGAGGCAAATAGTGACTTCTTTTACCACGTTTAAAAAAACTCTATCTGGCAGGGGAAGATCCTCAGGATTCCTGGCTTAAATAGAAACAATTGTTGTTTCCACTTTCTCTGAGACCTCAGGGCCCAAAGACCAACTATGGCTTTGGCTATTGGAAGGAGGTGGAAGAGACCTTACAGGATAGATGAGGTCATTCCAGTAATGAGGTTCTAGAGGCATACTGGAAAAGCCAGTCAAAGAAGTCCCACAGTAGTGCAGCCAGGTTGATAGAAGTAAAGATTTTTTGTTATCCTTGACTAGCTATAACAGTGTGGTAAATTTTATAATTATTGCTTTATGTTTTTTGTTTGAAGAATTATTTCAGTCATTAAGCATTTTTGAATTAGCTACATGTACCAGGTTCAAAGGGCATGAGCATCCAAAGGGGGGAAAAGATCCCTGTGCTCAAGGAGTTGTTTATGTTTTAATGAGGGAGACTATGCAAATGAAAAGCTATAACAGGAGATAGGGCCTCCTGCTGGAGTTTTTTTTAAAAAAAATTTTACACAGATAGGCAATTATTAAGTGTCTGAGTCCATATTTGAACTCAGGTCTTCCTGACTCCAGGGCCAGTACTGCCAAAGTGAGTCTTGAAGAATTCAAGAAGTTTAGGAGGCCTCTGCCTCTTAAAGAAGGGGGACATTGAAGGTATTGGGAATGTTTAAGACCAATGGAATAGCATAGAGACAACTCATGTGTGTAGACAAATAAATAGGATAGGGTGAATGGATTGTAGTGGAGGACAGTGATGTAGAAGACAGTTGGAAACATAGTCAAGTTGTCAACAAACTATTTTTCTTTTTTATTTATAAAAAAATGTCTATTTATTTTGTCTGCTATGAGTCAAGCACACTGCTAAGAACTAGGATACAAAGAATGGCAAAAAACAATCTCTGAACCTTCCAACCTTGTTTTGATAGCTTCAAATCCAGAGAAGTTAATTTTTGATCCTAGAGAGAACTGGCACATTGAATAGAGCACCAGGCCTGGAGTCAGGAAGACCTGAATTCGAATTTGGTATTAGATACTTAATAGCTGAATAAATCACTTAAGGTTTGCCTCAGTTTCCTCAACTGTAAAATGTGATGGAGAAAGAAATGGCAAATTTCAAGAAAACTCCAATTGGTATCACAAAGCATCAGATACAACTGAAACAACTAAAGAACAAGGAGAGTTAATTAGAAGCCACTGGAGTTTAGAGTGGAGGTTGGAGAGTGAAATGGTCAGACATGCATTTTGACATGTCTGGTATAAATGCAGCATGATCATAATGATTGGTTTCTTGAATAACTTGTACTCTAACTTTATTCTTCCCTGGTTTGCCTTATAAAAGGAGTTTGTTTGAGTGGTTGCTAAATTTTTGATAATAATTTGTGTATTATTGGTATTAATTGTACTTAAACAATTTAACAGAATTCTTCTTATAAACCTCGAAAGATCCAGGAGTGTTTTCCTTTGGGATTTCCTTTAGAGTTGGTTCGATTTCTTTTTCTCAGATTTAAAGTTGTATTGTGTAGTCAGTTGTGTTAGCATATAACTGCATATTAGGTTGTGAAAATTCTGTTCACTTATTTTGGTTTTGTGATTTCACCTTGTTCATTTTCTATTTTGTTGATTCAATATTCTTTCTGCTTTTTTTATTAGGTTGGTTTAAGGTATTCATTCAGTTTCCTTTTTATTGCAATATATATTTAGAGATATTTGTAGCCTTTTAATTGATTTTTTCCTTTTCTTTTATTTAAATAGGACATTGGGATTAAGTGACTTGTCCAAGGTCACACAGCTAAATGTTAAATGTCTGCAGTCGGATTTGAACTCAGGTCCTCCTGACTCCACGGCTGGTGCTCTATCCACTTTTATTTAATTTTGAATTCATCTTGCCTTGTGATCTTAGGATCTTCCCTATTGATTTAGCTTCTGGTGATCTGGATTTTTTCTTGAATTTTATTTAATTTTTTTCCCCAGTTACAATAAAGGTAGTTTTCAGCATTCATCCTTTTTGCAAGCTTTTGCATTCACATTTTTCTACCACCCTCCTTTTGATAGTAAACAGTTGAATATAGGCTATATAGAGAGAGAGTTGTGTTTGACATATTTCCATATTAGTCACGTTGTAAAAGAGGAATTGGAATTTAGGGGGAAGGGGAAATCATGAGAAAGATTTAAAAAATTGAAAATAGTATGCTTTGTTTTGCATTTAGACTATAGTTTTTGCTTTGTATATGGATGATACTTTTCATAATAGATCTCTCATGATTGTCCTTGATCACTGAACTACTCAGAGCAGCTTGAGTCCATCACAGTTGATCATCTCACAGGGTTGCCATTAATGTGTCCAATGTTCTCCTGTTTCTGCATATTCCACTCAGTTCATGCAAGTCTTAGACTTTTTTGAAGTCTCTGACTGCTCAAGATTTCTTACAGAACAGTGAAACTCCACAACATTTATAGACTATAACTTGTTCAGCCTTTCTCCAATTAATGAGCATCCTTTCAATTTCCAATTCTTTGCCACTACAAAGAGAGCTGCTATAAATATTTTTGTACACATGGGTCTTTTCTCCTTTTTTATGATCTCTTTGGGATATAGACCTAGTAGTGGCATTCTGGATCAAAAGGTTTGCATAGTTTCATTGCCGTTTGAGCATAGTTCAAAATTACTTTCCAGAATGGTTGGTTCATTTGACACCACCACCAACAGTGCATTAGTGTCCCAGTTTTCCCATGTTGATCATTTTTCTTTATTGTTATTTTAGCCAATCTGATAGGTGTGAGGTAGTATCTCAGAATTGTTTTAATTTGCATTTCTCTGATCTAATAATTTGGAGCATTTTTTGATATGTCTATAGATAACTTTAGTTTCTTTATCTGAAAACAACCTGTTCATATCCTTTGATTATTTATCACTTGGAGAATTACTGTTATTCTTATAAATTTGACTCAGATCTCTATATGTTTTAGGAATGAGTCCTTTATCAAAAATGCTAAAAATTGTTTTCCAGTTTTCTGCATTCCTTTTAATCTTGGTTGCATTAGTTTTGTTTGTATAAAAACTTTTTAATTTCATGTAGTCGAAATTAGTCATATTGCAATTTATAATGTCCTCTATCTCTTGTTTGGTCATAAAACACCTCCCTGTTTCATAGATCTGACAGACTACTTGTTCTCCTAATTGACTGATGGTATCACCCTTTATGTCTAAATCCTGTACCCATTGTGACCTTATCTTGGTATAGGGTGTGAGATGTTGGTCTATGCCTAGTCTTTGCCATACTGTTTTCCAGTTTTCTTAGTAGTTTTTGTTAAATAGTGAGTTCCATCCAAGAAGCTAGAAGCTTTGGGTTTAATCAAACTACAGATTACAATTGTCATTTACTACTGGTTCTTTTGTACCTAGTCTATTCCACTGATCCACTTGTCCATTTCTTAGCTTTTACTAGTCTTGATGACTGGCATCTTTGACTAGGCCACCTTTCTTTGCATTTTTTAATTAATTCCCTTGATATTCTTGACCTTTTGTTGCTCCAGATGAATTTTGTTATGGTTTTTTTTTAGCTCTGTAAAAGTTTTTTTGGTAATTTGATTGATATCACACTGAATAATTTAATTTAGGTAGACTTGTCATTTTTATTATATATATAGCTCAGCCTACCCATGGGCAATTGACATTTTCCCAATTGTTTAGATCTGACTTAATTTTTTTGTGAAAAATGTTTTGTAATTGTGTTCATATAATTTCTGAGTTTGTCTTGGGAGATAGATTCCCAAGTATTTTATGTTAGCTACAGTTATTTTAAATGGAATTTCTCTTTCTATCCTTTGCTTTTGGGCTTTGTTGAAAATATATAGAAATGCTGGTGATTTGTAAGGTTTTATTTTATATCCTGCTATTTTGTTGAAGTTGGTGATTTAGATTTTTAATAGTTTTTTCCCTCTTGAGATCCTCAGTGGTTTTAATCTTGTTTTTTTCATATATTTCCCAGTCACTCATTTTCTGTATCTTTCCCATTAAAAAGTGGGGCTAGAACTACTCCCACTTTGATTATTTTATTTTTTACTAGACTTGGTCCCTGCCCTGCCTAACTTTGGGGAGATAGCCTGGCTATAACTGAATGCCAGTCTTTCTTTCAGACATGATATACCTTCACATGCTTCCCCACTGCATTTAGTTTTGTAGTTTTCTGGAAGAGTAGAGTGGGTATTTTTGGAAGAAGCAAGTCTTTCTTCCATCATGAGGTTTCCTAATCTAGGGACTGCCCTAGGCATGTTCCCTTTGACATAAACTCCCCTCCCCATACTGCTGGGCAGAGTGATGACAGAGAACCTGTGATAGCTGAGACTTCAGCAGCAAGAAAATTCCTAAGTGGGTTTCACAGCACAGATTTATTGTGTCTTCTCAGTGTCTGGGAATAGGTAGGTAGAATTGCTGAGTGAGTGTTAAAGATTAGTATTTTCCACTCTGAATTCACAAGACAGTTACTTTGTTGGTATTCTTGGAGATTTTTGTCTCATGGAAATAGCTGCAATTATTCTGTCTCTGTTACATAATCTTCTTTGAGTTTGTTTGGATTTTTTGAAAGTTGATGGGGACTGGAGAAAATGTCTTATCCTCCATTTTGTTGGTCATGTGTCTTGGAAATCCTCTTTTCTATTTTTTCCTTTTATGGTAATACATAAATATTTATTGTATTAATAATGACCATAACCCTTAATTAGCTATACATGGTACAATATGTAATATGTAAGCCTCCTTCTGAAATTCAAATTAATGTTATAAATACTAATTTCTTTGATGAAGATACTTTAATTAATAACTAGCATTTATATCAGAGCTATAAAAAACTGTAGTTAATCTTGATAAATTTTCTTTCCTAATTTGGTGTTTTAATGGTAAAATTATAAGATATATTAGAAAAAATTCATCATATTATCAGAAAATTAGTTAAAACAGTTAAAAATACAGAAGAAAGTGATGTTAGAATTGAAATGACAATTTAAAAAAACTAAAAAAGAAAGAAAAAAACCTGAATTTCCAAAGCAAGGAGAAAAAGCATATTGCTTTTGAAGATTGAGTAATTAAAGACAAAAATAAATGAGCTTTTAATTTTAAAAATGTGCACTGAAATGATTATACTGTATAATGGATTTTTTAATTACTGAGTCTCCATCATGTTATTCACCTCTTACTGGATGCTGTAAAAGCTCAGTTTTGGGACAGCTAGGTAGTGCAGTGGATAGAGCACTGGCATTGAAGTCAGGAGGACCTGAGTTCAAATGCAGCCTTAGACACTTGGTACTTGCTTAGCTGTATGAACTTGGGTAAATCACTAAACCCCATTGCCTTGCAAAAAATTTTTTTAAAAGTTCACTTTTTAGTTTTTGGAAAAATCTTAAATCACCCTTATTTTTTTTTTTTTGTTTTTTGTTTTAGTTTTTACAAGGCAGTGGGGTTAAGTGACTTTGCCCAAGGTTACATAGCTAGGCAATTATTTATGTGTCTGAGATGGGATTTGAACTTAGGTCCTCCTGACTCCAGGACCTGTACTCTATCTACTGTGCCACCTAGCTGCTCCAATCACCTTCATTTTTTAGTATATCCCTCCCTCCCCTTCCTACCCACTAAGACATTCCTTTAAGAAAAAGAATGAAAAAAAAAATAGACAAAAACTGTATAAGGTTACTCACCATATTCTAACTTAAAAACTTGAATGTGGCTTTAATTAATTTCATGTGTGCCAGCTTGTTGACCTTATTTGTAAACAATAGAGTATATGTGACTAGAGGTAACTCTTTCTATTTGTAAATATATATATGATGTAGTTTCTAACTTTGGCTTGTCTCTGTGACCAACGATGAATCAAATAAATGAAAATCGAGTCATCAGTACTTAATCAACAGACAGTCTAGACTGATGCTTCCTCTCTATATGATATAGCTATGAGATTTAATTCAGTTTTTCCTTGGGATTCAATTTTTCCTCTTCACATGTCATCTTCATATTAAGAGGAAACTTGGAGGCCTTTTCTAGAGTATTTTCTTTATGATTTGCAGATAAATGTTGAGTAACATGAATTTAGATATTGTATGACAATCTTAGAAGTTTCATGACAAATCAAAATTATAAGGTATCAATGAAGTAAACTATATAAATATTTTATAGAGACAGTATTTTACAGACATAGTAAATGATGCTCTAAAACATCACCATTTGTTAGTGTGTATAGATACACATATATGAATATATGTGTTTTTCCTAATTAATTCCTATTTTAGATAATTTACATATCTGATGATAAGTAAAATTTTCTAATTCTTAATGTCATTCTAATGAATGACAAATAGATACTTCTTAATTTTCTAACCTGATCTTGTAATACTCAATTGTCTTTTCCTCATATTTCCTCCTCTATGTGTGTGTATATATATATATATATATATATATATGTTCACACATACATATACATGCACAGTATGTACAAGAGGAAAATATTTTCTGTCTGTTAAATCAGATAGAGAAATACTTGTTCCTGTAGAGCCATTTATGAACTGCCTTGGCAGTGGCATATTAAGACCATTTCATCAGAACAGTGCATTCTCTACTTTTGATCATTCTGACATCAATTTTTGGGTTTTTGACAGCTGCTGAACAGTTCATGACTGATGGACATTTTTCTAAGGTTAGTTTAAGAAGTTAAATAGGGTGTTAGGACTGAGAGGAGAGGAATAGGTAGTATAGGGAAAAGGAGAAAGAATTGGAAAAATAAAAAGATGCCATAGAAAAGTTGCTCGCTTCCTTTCCAGCCTCCTATTTCCTGGCATGAGTCACTCTAACTTGTCTATCAAGGAACTGGTTTTCAGTGATATAAAAGAATATTATGTCAGCAAGCTAACCCTTAGTAACATTCATTATTCTTAGTGTTGCTATTAAAATAATTTGTCTACTCAGTTATAGTAATTTGTCTTAATTTTAGCAGCTAGGTGACAAAGTAGATGAAGTATTAAGTCTAGAGATCTGAGTTCAAATTCAACTTTAGACATGGCAAGTCAATTAACTTTTGTTTTGCCTCAATTTTTTCATGTGTGAAATAGGGATAACAATATCACCTACCCAGAAAAGCACTTAGTACACAGTGCCAGACTTACTAAGTTCTATGTAAATGTTAGCCACTATTTATTATTATTATTATTTTAACTTTGTTGTAACAGTGAGTAGTGCACAGAGCAGTTCAAGTGAGCGACAGTGAAGCAGATTGTGAGTTTGTAGTTAACATCTTTTTTTTGGTTTTTACAGGGCAATAAATAGGGCTAAATGACCTGCCCAAGTTAAGTAACCAAGTGAGTATTAAGTGATTGAGGCCAAATTTGAACCCAGGTCCTCCTGACATCCGAGCTGGTGCTTTATCCACTTCAATACCTAGATGCCCCTGTAGTTAACATTTTTATTCTTAATTTAATATTAGCTTCTTTAAGTAACTAGTCACAGAGGTTCCTTCAAATTATAGAATTCTGAGTCTCTGCAAATCCTAAAAAGATCAGAGGGTTGAATGTCAGAAAAAATGTGATTAGAACTAGAGGGGCTAGGGCTTCAGAGTCAGGCTTGTACTGCAGGGGTCAAACAAAATGCTCCTTTTTTTCAACTTAGTGATCTATTAAGGAAGGAAGACTATCCTCTCCTCCCTTTCCCCAGTTGATATAGTCATAAGATTTAGTCACAGATAATGAAGCTTTAATAGAACAAGGGATTAAACTACTTATAAAATTACAATCTAGTCTTATGAGATACAAAGGGGTCCCTTGAGAGAGAGAGTGTCAGAAGGGAATAACTCTGTTGTATGAACAAACATATTTACCATACTCCCGGAGGATTTAAATGACTGAGTCCTGGGGAGTTCAAAGTTGTGAAGGTGGCTGAGCAATTTGTGGAAAAGATCCCAAGCTTGGGGGGGGGGGGGGGAGGAAAAGATTTCTGTCTCTTCATCCCATCAAGTTTGGTATTTAGCAGCTAAGTGCTAGACATCTTTCCAGCTTGTTGAGACTTAATTGCTTTGAGAGAATTCCTTCAAGGTACAGTCTTGAAGGAACAGAGAGACTAAAAAAGTTATACAGAGACTGTCCAGTAATTTGTTTGCATGTCATCTCCACCATTTGTGGGATCCTTGTTGAGGTCTTTGAGGACAGACATTGGCTTTTGCCTGGAACATAGTAGATACTTAATATATGTTGATTGATTGATTAGAATAAGAAAGCAACTTCAGGGAATACAACTTATTGGGAGCAGCAAAAAACTATTTATAGAGAGGAGCAGAGCATGGAAACCTATCTGAACAACATACCCTGTATGTATCCAGCTCCTTAGGGGAGCTGGATGAGGAATCTATGAAGAGGGAAAGGATTTCTAGGACTTGTATTATTGGAGTTAGAGATAGACGAGGATACTTTAGAGTTGTCTTAGTCCCATGTATATTCTGATTGTTGAAATGCCCAAGCTGATTCTTCCTTATTTGTGGGAGAGTGTGCCTTAAGCTTATGAGATAATTTTTTTTTTAGTTTCTGATCTTACTATGTTACCATTGGGACCTTGGGAATAA
The DNA here is from genome assembly GCF_037893015.1 of Macrotis lagotis. NCBI lineage: Eukaryota > Metazoa > Chordata > Mammalia > Peramelemorphia > Peramelidae > Macrotis > Macrotis lagotis. Next base: position 503,462,049 of record NC_133658.1, read on the forward strand.
TTGTTTTAGGATTACAGAATCAGGGATAACTAAAAGTATCCCTAGAATTGGGTAGCTATGCATTGAAAACAAAGTTGATGCCCACGGATTGAAAAATGACTAGAATGTAATGGAGTATTACTATGTTAGTAAGAAATTGGTATGAGAAATTCAGAGAAACATGGAGATATTTGTTTGAATTGATACAGAGTGAGCAGAACCAAGAGAACAAAGTACAAGACTTTGAAAGGAGGTTGAATTTTGAATAATGGAAAAATCAGTGAAGGTTTTAGAGAAGAGAGCATGAAACATACCTCTTCACTTATGAAAAAGAAAAGGGGAGATGGAACTCCTAGAAAGAATATTGTATTTGTACATTGTGTACTGTATGTGTGTGCGTGTGTGTGTGTGTGTGTGTGTGTGTAAATATATAATGTAATTGATCTTTGTGATAGACGTTCTCACAGGAAAAAAGACTAAATTCCCATGAGATTTTTAAAGATATACCTTTGTCTTAATCCCTTAAGAATTATGAACAAATTCTTTGAGTGAATTAAAGAAAACAACCTTATGGCAAAGAATTGGAAATCAAGGGAATGTCCATTAATTGGATCATGACTGAACAAGTTGTGGCTTATGATTGTGATGGAATACTATTGTTATATAAAGAATTGACAGGGACATGATTTCAGAGAAACACAGAAAGACACATGAACTTATGTAAAGTGAAGTGAGCAGAACCAGAACATATTGTACCCCATAACAACATTTTAATGATGATCAATTTGAGCTACTTTGATCAATGTAATGATCCAAGACAATTCCAATTTGAATATCCATCTCAAAAGAGAGAACTGTTAAAATCTGCTTATTGACTTAAGTATATTTTTTTACTTTCTTTTTTTTATACTATAGGTAATAAGAAAATGGTTAACATGATTTCACATTCATAATTTATATCATATTATTTGCCTTCCCAATGATGATGAGATGATGAGAGTCAGGAAGGAGGGAAAGATTTTGGAACTAAATTTTTAAAAAAATGAATATTAAATTTTTTTAAATGAATGCTAGGTGGTGCAGTGAATAGAGCACCAGCCCTCGAGTCAGGAGGACCTGAGTTCAAATTTGGTATCAGACACTTAATAATTATCTAGCTGTGTGACCCTGGGCAAGTCACTTAACCCCATTGCTTTGCAAAAATAAAAAAAAAAAAGAATGACAACTAATAAAGACTAAGCAAACAAATTATAAATAGCTAAGTTCTGGGGACTGTGATGGGGAAGGGGAAGTCTTGGTAGGAGGACTTGATGGAGGATACCCTTACAGCCAAAGTATCAAACTGAAAAGTAGGAAACATCCCATCTAGTAATTTTAAATTTCATCATTTCAAGAGGGATTTCAAAGCACAGTTCATGGAACAGACACACATTTCAGATAGACAGATATATTGAAAAGAAGTCTCTTGAAGGAGTAAGAAGCAACTTCAAGGAATGTGATACCTGGCATCAACAAATAAGTGAGCTGCTTTTGCAAACAAACCCTGGCAATTGAAAATCAAACTGTGGAGAGAATTAGACTCTGGGATGAGCAACTCACCCCACAAAATTCACTGACTCTAATGGAAGTTGTTCATGGACTTAAGAAAGGAGAAAAGACATACCAGAGCTTTTATTACTAGAGGTTGTGATTTCCTGAGTGTATTTTACACACATCAACAAGTCATCAATGATTAAGTGCCTACCGTGTATCAAACACTAAGCACTGGAAATCAAAAACCCATTCCCTCTTCTCAAGGAGCTCATAATCTTAATGTGAGAGACAAACTACCACAAGCAAACTACTATGTATGAAATATATATGATATCTATTTGAAATAATCAAAGAGGGAAGTCATTAAAATTAAGAACTGGAAAGACTCTTTTTAGAAGGTGGTACTTGAGCTAAGACTTGGAAGAAGCCAGAGAAGCTAGGTAGCCAGGAAGGAGATGAATATGAGTAGGAGGAAAGTTCCAGAAAAAGTTAGGGCAAGATAGGTAGGACTGAAAATTAAACTACACTCAGTGTAGCCGAGCTGATAGGGAGGAAAGTATTGGGGCGGGGGGGGGGGGGGGGGGGGAGAGAGAGAGAGAGAGAGAGAGAGAGAGAGAGAGAGAGAGAGAGAGAGAGAGAGAGAGAGAAAATAAGTGAGAACAGAGATGATAGAGGAGGTCATCTACTGGAGAAGATAAGATGATACATCCCTGAGGAAGTGATGTACATTGTTGAATACAATTTCTATATCAATGCTTTTGCTTAGTTGCATTTATGTCAAGGGTTCTGATCTAGTCCAGAAGGAAGTGGGAAATTGCTGTGATATAAAACCAAAAGAGATCAATTAAATGTTTTTGACTAAGAAATACCATGCAAGTAATTAAGAGATCAAGACATAAGTTTTTGAAGAAAAATGAAAATAAAGGAAGTAATTAAGGTGAATTCAGTAGAATGGAAGGGATTTAGGGAATAAAACCTCAGTGTTAGAAGGGACCTGTTGAAAATCAACTTCTTTGATCCTCCTGGAATCCCCTATTTTTCTTTTCCACAATAGAGTTATTAGCAAGGTATTTCCCACGTAGTACCCAATAAGAATGTAACAGGAGTATTATTGCCTTGACTTGAGGAAAATGGCCCCCTTTTTTGTAATTGGGAAAGCTTGAAAAAAACTGATCTGCCTAGAAATGAGGGGGGGGGCAGTCTCAGGGGGAGATGAAAATTTGATAGTTTGGGAGGCTTTTGTAGGATGAATGAAGCTTATATATTTCCTCAGCTTCATAGACACTCAGAACCTGACCCTCCCTATTCCAAGTTTCTGATCACATATTAAACGTGCCTACTTGATTTGAGATGAAAGGAAGCAGTGTAAAAAGACTCCAAATATATTCAAAAGTACTCTGTAATCATTTTGCACCAACTTATCCTTATATAAGTAGCCATTAAAAAAAGATTATAAGTAATTTTAAGCTTTTGGATTATATTGTACATTGTTTAAATGTAGTAGATAGGCTGTTGAAGTTAATGTCAGGAAAAACCTCTGTTTAAATCTGCCTCAGAGTGAGAACCTGAGACCCTGGACAAGTCATTTAATTTCTCTGAGCCTCAGCTAAACTGTAAAATTAGAACACCAGCCCTGGAGTAAAGAGGACTCCAAATGTGGCCTCAGAAACTTGACCCTTACTAGCTGTGTGACCTGGGCAAGTCAATTAACTCTGATTACCTCACATCCAAGGCCATTTCCAGTTGTCCTGATACATATGGAAAATAAGGCTGATGACTTAGCACAGCATTCCCTACAATTCATGTCCTTGTCATGGCATCACTTCCCTGATGTCATGTTCTTTGAGAACAAAAGACAAGCAACAAAATGGGATTATTATAAGACCCACCTGACAAGGTCCTTGCAATTATCAGATAAGAAGATATATGAAAAGTACTTTGTAAATCTTAAAGCACTGTATATAAGTAAGCTAATCACATAATGAAGTAAAAGTGTTTGTAAAATTTGTTTTTGTTTTGTTTTGTGTTGGGAGTGGGCAGTAAGATAAGAAAATGTTTTGAGGAAGAAATATCCTTGTAATGTTTTTGCCTAAACTTTTGTGTCTCCTTTGTCTCCCTTCAGGTTTTTGGGATATACTCATAGACTCTGATGAAATCTTAATGAAGTATCAACTGGCTAGTTCAAAAAGACTCTCAAGTTCTAGATGTGGTCCATTTTGATGACATTTGCTGTTTTATACATCTAAATGCCAGAGTTCTCTTGGGGAGAATTGTGCTGGACACCATTATTGCCTTTTGAGAAGGTAGGTTAGATGTATGTGAAAATTCTTCCTGTGTGAGTAGAAATAAATTTTGTTGTTGGGGGGAAATGCCTGTCTCACAGAAAGAAAATTTGGACAAGTTAACAAATCAGTAATTGACTCTTGGTTTTTTTTTTAGGTTTTTGCAAGGCAAATGGGGTTAAGTGGCTTGCCCAAGGCCACACAGCTAGGTAATTATTAAGTGTCTGAGACCGGATTTGAACCCGGGTACTCCTGACTCCAGGGCCGGTGCTTTATCCACTGCACCACCTAACCGCCCCAGTAATTGACTCTTAACAATCCCAAAGTGGTAGTTTGCTGACAGACTAATAAACTCTTTCTCTTCTTCCTTGGCTGAATTGCTTGCCTAGTTTTTTAGAGATATCTTCTATTTTGTCACATTTATAAGATTACATTAAAAATGTGACTTAAAAATCTTCTTTTAAAATAAAGTACTTTCGGGGCAGCTAGTTGATGTAGTGGATAAAGCACCGGCCCTGGAGTCAGGAGTACCCGGGTTCAAAGCCAGGCTCAGACACTTAATAATTACCTAGCTGTGTGGCCTTGGGCAAGCCACTTAACCCCATTTGCCTTGCAAAAACCTAAAAATAAATAAACAAATAAATAAAGTACTTTGTTTTAATAAGCCTAAAGGTAAAAAAAATCATTATGAATTAATATTTCTAAGATGATTTTTCCAAACCTTCTTTCTCAAAATGTTCTACACCTTCCACCTTACTGTTTCACTTGATTTTCTCAAAAGTTCCCATGAATTCATTTATGAGCTCAAGGCCTGTTTTTCTAATTATCCCTCTTTCCTGACTCCTCACCTCACATCTCCCACTGCTTGCTGTTTGACTTCTCACACTAGATGTCTCCTAGCTTTGAGACAGGTGGGTTCAAATCCAGAATTAGGTAACTTCCTAAGGGCAGCTAGGTGGTGCAGAGGCACTGGCCTTGGAGTCAGAAGGACAGGAGTCCTAATCTCAGATACTTGGGCAAGTCACTTAACCCTGATTGCCTCACATCAAGGGCCATTTCTTGTCATCCTGATCCATATCTAGCCACTGGACCCAGATGGCTCTGTAGGAGAAAGTAAGGCTGGTGACTTAGCACAGCTCTCCCTCCCTCAAATCCAATTCAGGCATCACTTCCCTGAAGTCATGGTTCCTTCATGACCTCCCTTCATTTCTTACTAAGAACCTATTTGCTATAAGATCCCTCTTCTGTATTTTACTTCTTAAAACTCCTTGATATCCTTCTCCAGTCTGCCCTCCATCAGTATTCATTACCAATATTGGTCTACAATTTTCTTTTCCTGTTTTGATTCTTATTGGTCTGTATTCAGATAACATCCATTCTTTCTCTGGAGGCCAATAGCATTTTTCATCATGAGTCCTTTGGAATTGTCTTGTATCATTGTATTGCTGAAAATAATTAAGTCATTCACAGTTGTTTCTTATAAAATACAGTTGCTGTGTACAATATTCTTCTGATTCTGCTCACTTTATCAGTTCACTGAAGTCTTTCTAGTTTTTTCTGAAATGAACCTACATTTCTTCTTAATTTTAAATTTAAATTTATTTATTTATTTTTCCAACTACATGAAAAGATAGTTTTCAACATTCATTTTTGGGGTAAGATTTTGAATTCCACATTTTTTTTCTTCCCTTTCGCTCCCCTTTCTCCTTGACAATGAGTAATCTGATATAGGTTTTATATCTATATATATATATATATGTATATATATATATATATAAAACTGTTAAACATATTTCCATATTTTAGTCATGTTGTGAAAGATGAATCAGAACAAAGGAGAACAAAAATAATGAGAAGGTAAAGAACAAATAAGCATAAAACAAATTTGTTTTGTGTGGTTTTTTTTGCAAGGCAATAGAGTTAAATGACTTGCCCAAGATCACACAGCTAGGTAATTATTAAGTGTCTGAGGCTGGATTTGAACTCAGATCCTCCTGACTCTGGGACTGGTGCTCTGTCCACTGTGCCACCTAGCTGCCCCAAAACAAATTTTTTAAATGAACAAAAGTAAACTTTGGTCTATATTCAATACTTCTTTCTCTGGATGTGGATGGTATTTTCCATCACAAGTCCTTTAGAATTGTTTTCAATTATTGTACTTCTGTGGAAAGCTAAGTCCATCATATTTTATAATCACACAATGTTGCTGTTAATGTGTACAATGTTCTTCTGGTTTTGCTTATTTTACTATTCCTCCTCATCATCATTTCTTATAGCATAATTATTTTCTATTACGATCATATACTTGTTCAGCTATTCCCCAATTCATAGACATCCCTTCAATTTCCAGTTCTTGGCCTCTACAAAAAAAATCTGCTATAAATAGTTTTGTACAAATAGTTTCTTCTTCCCCTTCTCTCCCCTTTCTTTAATCTCATTGGAATATAGACCTATTAGTGGCTTTGCTGAAATAAAGTGGGAATGCACAGTTTAATACTTTTTGGGCATAGTTCCAAAATGTTCTCCAGAATGTTTGGATCAGTTCACAACTTCACTAACTGTATATTAGTGTCCTAGTTTGAATTTTTACTTTTCAAGTTTATTTCTTACAAACATTTTTATTGCATTGTATTCTTCATTCTGTTATCCCCTACATTTTGAGTGAATTTGTTTCATTCATTTTTGCAATTATGATCATTTTCCTCCATAATTTTATTTTGTATTTTTCACTTTCTTTAACTCCTCCAGAGGAGTGCCCTGAGTTTGATGTAGTCTGTTTCTGTTCTGAGCCCTGTTTTCTTTCCCACTTTCAGATCTAAATCATAGGTTCTTGTCTTTACTTCCTTTTGAAATTTTCTTCATCGTACACACTCCTTAGTCTGTTTTGCTTAGGATCAATTTCTCTCTTAATTTCTCCTTCCTCTTATACCTACCTTTCCCTTTTCTCTTGTTTCCCTATTAAGGGAAATGTATTATATTATGTATTCTTCCTTCCTTTGACTAGTTCAGGAAAAAGTGAGATTCACATGTTAACTGTTCCATCCACCTCTTCATCTTTGTATAGATTTCTAATTGCAGACCACTATTATGTGAGATCTTTTTTGTACCTCTCCTTTCTTTCTCTTTTCTCTTACCTCTTAGTGTAGTCTTTTTCCCTCCCTTAACTTTTTTTTTAAGATCATCAAAACAAAATCATTCTCAATGCCTCTGTCTTATAAGTTTCTCTCTATATGGAAATAATAGGTATTTGAGAGTGCACGTGGATCATCTCCCTCAGTGGGAATGAGAAAAATTTTATCCTCATTTAGTCCCTTATGATTACTTTACCCTATTTACCCTTTTATGTTTCACTTGATTAATGTGTGTGCACTTCAGAATTTTTATCTAGCTTTCATCTTTTCATCTAGAAGTTGCCTATTTGCTTAAAAGTCTAATTTTTTTTCCCTGTAAGATTTTACTTAGTTGTGCTGGCTTATTCTTAGTTATAAGACTGTATCTTTTGTGTTCTTCATTTTAAGCTCTGTTTCATTATAGTTGTGATGAATCTTATGTGATTCTATCTCTTCTTGGTACTTGAATTCTTTGTTTCTGGTTGTTTGCAGTATTTTTTCTTTAAATTAGAAAACTTGGCTTGTAGCTGTAATGTTTCTGGAAATTTTTTATTTGGGATTTTCTTTCTGTAAGCAGTAAGTGTTCTTTCTTATTTTGCCCTCTGGTTCCAAAAGATTAGGATTTCTTGGAATGTGATGTTTAACCTCTTTACTTTGTCATGTTTTTAAGATAGTGTAATCATTATTAAAATATCTCTCCACAGTTTTTCAGATCAAATTTTTTTGCTATAAGCTACCTTACGTTTTCTTCAATTTTCTTCAATCTTTACTTTGTTTTGACATTTTTTTTGTGTGTCATGTAATCATTAACTCCTACTTACTTTATTGTAATTTTTGGAGATTGAAACTTGGCTAAGATATTTGTACCGATTTTGCACTATTTCCAAGTTGGTAATTCTGTTTCCATTTCTTTCTTCTATGACTCCAATGTCTCTTGCTTTGTTTGTATTTGCAAGGCAATGGGATTAACTGACTTACCCAAGGTCACACACTAGGCAATTATTAAATGTCTCAGGCCAGATTTGAACTCAGGTCCTCTTAACTTCAAGACCAGTACTCTATCTACTGTGCCACCTAGCTGCCTCTCTAATGTCTTTTCAAAATGTTTTATACTTCAAGGATTTCATTTAATTTTTAAATTATTTTAAACTCATAAATTATTGCTTTATTTCTTCTCTGTAGATTTTTATGACACTCTTCTCTCCTTGTTCTCCCATCTTCTGATTGCTTCATCTCAATAACCTTTGCTGGATCCTCATCAGGATCATGTCCATGATCTATGAGTATTCCCGAGGCACACTTTTCTTCTTTCCCTTCACTCTTTCACTTGATGTTCTTAAAAGTTTCCATGAATTCAATTATCAGCTCTATGCAGATGCTTCTCATTACCTGTTTTTCTAATCCTCACCTCTTTCCTGACTTCTCACCTTACATCTCCCTCTGCTTGCTGTTTGATTTTCACACTAGATATCTCATAACTCTGAGACAGGTGCATTCAAATCCAGCATAAGATACTTCCTAAGGGCAGTAGATAGAGCACAGGTCTTGGAATCAGGAGGGCAGGAGTTTTTTTTTTTTTTTTAGGTTTTTTTGCAAGGCAAATGGGGTTAAGTGGCTTGCCCAAGGGCACACAGCTAGGTAATTATTAAGTATCTGAGACCGGATTTGAACCCAGGTACTCCTGACTCCAGGGCTGGTGCTTTATCCACTGCAACACCTAGCCACCCCAGGACAGGAGTTCTAATCCTGCCTCAGCAACTTGACACTTGGGCAAGTCACTTAACCCTGATTGCCTCCCATCCATGGTCATTTCTAGTCATTCTGATCCCTATCTGGTCACTGAACCCAAATGACTCTGGAGTAGGAAGTGAGGCTGGTGACTTAGCACTGCCCCTCCCCACTCACTCAAATTCAATTCATGTGTTTGTCATGCCATCACCTCCCCGATGTCATGGCCTTCTTTGAAAATGAAGGACAAGGGGCGGCTAGGTGGCGTAGTGGATAAAGCACCAGCCCTGGAGTCAGGAGTACCTGGATTCAAATCCGGTCTCAGACACTTAATAATTACCCAGCTGTGTGGCCTTGGACAAGCCACTTAATTCCATTTGCCTTGCAAAACCCTTAAAAAAAAAGATGCTTCCTAACTTTGGGCAAGTATTACTTAACCTTTGTTTGCCTTAGCTTCCTCAACTGTAAAATGGGAATAAGAACTTTACCTACTTTACAAGGTTGTTGTAATGCTCAAATGAAATAATACCATATTAGGTGCTTAATAAAAGCTTGTTGCATCTTCCCCTTCATCCCTCTTTCCTTCTTTCCTTCCTTCCCTCTTTTCTTCTCTCCCTCCTTCCTTCTTTCCTACCTTTCTTCCCTCCCTCCTTCTCTCCTTCCCTTTTCTCCCTTCCATCTTTTCTTCCTCCCTACTCTCCTTCCCATCTCCTTCCCTCTTCCTTTCCTCCCTCCCTCTTTCCTTCCTTCCTTTTCTCTTCCTTCCCCTTCCTTGCCTTTCCCCTCTCCTTCCTTTCCCCACTCTCCCCTCTCCTTTTCCCCTCCATCCCTTTCCTTCTTTCTTTCCTTTCCTCCTTCCTTCTTTCCCCCTTCTTGTCTTCCTTTCCCATGTCTTTTCTTCCCTCCCTCCTTCCCTCCTTCCTTCTCTTTCCCTCTTTCCTTGCTTCCTTCCTAGGGGTAAGTTTCTTTTGTTGTTAACTTATTTTTCTATTCTAATTACTTACTTTGAACCCTACTTTGCACAATTCTGATTCAAATGACTGGGCTTTACTTATATCCTCTTGAGAACTGCAGCTGTTTTCTTGGGTTATTAGTATTGTGTATTGTGTTATTAGAGGATCCTAGGGCAACTCAAACTGGGGATTAGCAAATTTATCTGCTACTAGTCTGGTCTAATTGCTACCTGCCATGGTCTGAGTTCTGCAAGTTCCTGACCTGGGTTTGGTTCTAAGCAATATCTTTTGACTTGATCCTAGTTGGATTTCCATAGAGTTTTCCTAGACTTAAGCATTAACAGCCACCTAGAAAACTCTGCAGTTTCAGAGTGATAGAATTGCATGTTTGCCTTTGGCCTGCAATTCCTTCCCAGGTTATTCAGCTGTAGGTTTCATAGTATGTTAGGAGGTCAGACCTGAGACCCTGCAATTCTCCTGGTGTCAGACACACACCACTGTTGTTTGCTTCTGAACCTGCTCCTCACTCTGTGTACAGCATAGGTTGGATGATCCTCCTTTCCTGGCACCCCTGCTGCCTTCTCCTGAAGCACAAGTAATCTCTTGACCATCTAGGTCTGTGATGGGTAATCAGTGAAAGAGCTGCCAGTTGGCACCTGTTCCTGTTCTCTGCACAAGATTCGACCACTTTTGTGTTAGTCTAGGATCTTTTCTTGCTCTGGTTTATGCTAAAACTCCTCATGCTGGCAGGTTTTTTTTGGGTACCTTCCTACTGTGTTGGACTGTGTTGGAGACCTTTCAAGATTTTAGTGGAGTAGTTGTAGGGGGCTGAGCTTAACTGTACTTTTTCCTACTACTCTGCTGTTTTTTCCTGGTCTCTATATTTCTAACCTTGATTTCTAGTACTCCTGCCTCTTCTACTAGATTCTTTTCAGCAATCAGTTTCTTACTAATCTTCAGTTTCTTCCTCTTTATTCACCCCTTTCCTACTTCTTACAAATGTGATTAGGTCTTTATCAGTCTTTAAAAATATCTTCACTTAACCCTCAGTCTATTTTAATCCATTATTTTTTCTCAATCAGCTTCCTAGAATAGTTATCCACATTGTTAACTTCACCTTCTCTCCCCACTCCCTCCCCTCTCACCCCTTTGCAACTTGGCTTCCAAACTTTTTATTTGGGTGAAACAAATTCTTTACAAAATTATTTCTTAATTATCTTGTCCAATAGCTTTTCCTGAATCCTCATTTTTCTTGGGTTTTCTGTAGTATTTGTCACTGTTTATCATCCTCATCTCTTGGATGAAGTCTCTCTCTCTTATTATAGCTTCTCATTGTATTTTATTATTTCATCATTATTTGGTGGGGTGGGAATTTTAGCGTTTTACTGGAATAGATGTGGTCCTAAGTTGTCTGCTTATGTTCTAGTAGCTATCTTTCCTGGAAGACCCCTTTTATTTATTTTTGAAGTGTTCTGTTTAACCTCTTGTGCAGTCCTTGTTTGGGGTATTTTGAATCTAACTTACTAAAACTGTTCACCAGTTTGTAATATTTAACAGTAATTTCCAGAACTTGGTCTCCATTTAATCTTAGCTTCCCCCTCCCCTTTTTTGGCTGTCTCTAAGCTCAACCTCCTGTGGGGAAAGAACAGGTTTGTAACCAAGGCCTCCCACTAGAATCTAATTTTAAATTCACAATCTGTCTTGTGATTTTCCCTTCAAATTTAACTTGGAAGTAAATACATTCTATTCGTTTTAATATATTCTTAAAAGATATTTTCAAGTTATGAAAGTGTAATCATTTTGTTTATTTTTCATGCATTTTGTAATATTTATTGACTTGAAGATAACTGCATTATAATTTTTCTCTTTCTGTCAGTTATTTAAAAATTCCTGTGAGATATAGAAGATTTTTAGTCAAACCCTATTAACTGTAGAGCTAAGTTCCATATGAAGTATATGCATTTTAGATTCTAATTAAGGGGGCTATATTAATTCTAAAAAACCTTCTTTTTAGGCAATCTTTTATGAAGCATTTCTACATTATGAACTTTAAAGGCAGCAATAAAGAGTAGAAAAATCCTGGTATATTTTAGTAGTGAATAACAGTTTTGCCTAAATAAAAAAATTTTTTAACAAAGATCATGTAATCCCATTGCTATAGAGGAAATTTGGGAGGCAGAAAAATATAGGGTTCAGTTTTTTCAGAATGCAGTTTTTTAGTTAATATTCTTATCTAGTACCTGATAGAATAATATAATTATTTTAACTACACTCTTATTCCCTTGATTTTTAAAAAATCCATTTTATGTGCATCCCCTTTGATCCAGCAATGCCACTACTGGGTCTATACCCTGAAGAGATGATGAAAAAGGGTAAAAGCATCACTTGTACAAAAAATATTCATAGCAGCCCTGTTTGTGGTGGCAAAGAATTAGAAATCAAGTAAATGTCCTTCAGTTGGGGAATGGTTTAGCAAACTGGTATATATGTATGTCATGGAACACTGTTGTTCTATTAGAAACCAGAAAGGAAGGGAATTCAGGGAAGCCTGGAGGGATTTGCATGAACTGATGCTGAGTGAGATGAGCAGAACCAGAAAAACACTGTACAGCCTTACAGCAACATGGGGCCAATGATCAACCTTGATGGACTCGCTCATTCCATCAGTGCAACAATTAGGGACAATTTGGGCTCTCTGCAATGGAGAATACCACCTGTATCCAGAGAGAAAACTGTGGAGTTTGAACAAAGACCAAGGACTATTACCTTAAATTTGGGGGGGGGGGGGGATGATACCTTATTGTCTGATCTTGCTATCTCTTATACTTTATGTTTTTTTCCTTAAGAATATGATTTCTCTCACATCACACACAATTTGGATCAATGTATACCATGGAAACAATGTAAAGCCTGACAAATCACCTTCTGTGGGGGGTGGGGGGGAGGGAAGTAAGATTGGGGGGGAAAACTGTAAAACTCAAAATAAATAAAAATTTTTAATCTAACAAAAGGCCATTTTAGAAAATAGACATGTTTATATCTTCAAATTTGATTTTTACTTAAGTCTTAAGAAGACCCAAGAATTCTACTTTAGGTTTAATATCAAGACAACAAATGGTGGCTTTGTTATTTTAGTGGGTTTTCTGTTTTTATCTTAGGTAAACTGTTAAAGATATCAATTTTGTACCTGTCATCATTGCACTGTTTACATTCCCACTTAAAAAAAAAAAAGAAACAACAAACAGCCCTTTAAAATTTGCTGAAAGGCAAAAATAATGTCCCTAAAACCAAAAATGTCTGAAGTAAAATTCAAATTTGAATCTTCAGGTCTCAGACACTTAATAATTACCTAGCTGTGTGGCCTTGGGCAAGCCACTTAACCCCATTTGCCTTGCAAAAACCTAAAAAAAACCTTGAATCTTCAGGTACTTAAAATGAGAATTTTCAGTTCAAAGACACTGAATTTAGAAATAGATTTTGATTTTTTATTCCACTTCAGAGGGGGAGCAATGGTGTAGAAATATAGGAAGTTTGTATGACTATTCCACTATGCTTATTGCTTTTTTAATAGCTTTCCTTCAGAAATCTCAAGTAAAACTTACCTTATAGAGCCCCTGGTTAATTGTTTTTCCCCTTCTTTGTCTTTTTGATTTTTTAAAAAATTGGTAAATAATAATATAACAAGTTTTTATATGTTCAAATAAATGACTGTAATTTGAGCCAGGAAAGATTAGACTTAATATTCTATGCTACTGTAGTTGTTCTTCAGTCATTTCAGGCATATTCAACTGTTTGTGACCCCATTTGAGATGGTCTAGGGAAAGGTACTGGAGTAGCTTGCCATTTCCTTTTCCAGCTTTCTCTATTCATTGCACCACCTAGTTGTCTCTGCATAGCTATTGAACTATGATAGTATCAAGAATGAGACATATCTTTCTTCCTTCTCTCTCTCCTTTGCTTCCTTCTTCATTTCCTCTCTCTCTCCCTCCCTTACTTTCCTCTCTTCCTTCCCTCCTTTCTTTCCTTTCTCCCTCCCTTCCTTCCTTCTTTCCTCCTTGATTCCCTTGCTCCCCTCTTTCTTACTTTCCTCTCCTTCCCTCTCTCCCTTCATTCTTCCTTCCTTTCCTCTTTCTTTCCTTACCTCCCCTATCTCTCTTTCCCTCCCTCCCTCCCCTCCACACATCAATCCACATGATTCATGTTACTGACATAGGCACTTCCAGCTCTTTCACTAAGATCTGTTTACTAGCTTCTTACTCCTACCATCTCATTCCCTGCATAAATTACTTCTGCAATATCCCCTGCCTGGGATCCCCTCCCACCCTCTCTACTTGTTCAAATCAGGCCCATTTCATCAGATCCAGTTCAGGTCCCAAGGAATTTCCTCCTTACTGCTATATCATGATATATCCCATAAATAAATAGTAATAAGAATTATCAGTGTTCAGTTGTCCATTTCATAATACAATATTATTGTGTAATTATAGAAGAAATAGGGCAGGGTTTGGATTCAACAAGACTGGAGTTCAAACTTTGACTTTGACAAATGCTGACTGTGCTACCCCCAGACAAGTAATTTAACCCTAGACAGTTAAGATGTGGAGAAATGGTTGAGCTATGTGGGTAGAAAGAGTTTTCTCATCCTAGAATACCATACACTACTGAGATTTATTCATCTAATTCTTGTTCCTGTTCTCACACAGATTTCTATGGTATATTTCTTTCATTAGATTAAGAGGGAAAGACTTTCTATAGAAGATTTGAATGAAGGATAGATGAGGAAGGAGAGGCTTCCAGGAGGCCTGGAGGACAGCCAGAGACAATGGCCAAAGTTGAGAGATGGTATGTTTTTGTTCGTGGAAGAGCATGAAAGCCAGTGTCACTGGATCAAAGGAATAGTTTAAGTAAAATCTCAGTTGTTAATTTAAGGAAGACCTATACATTCATGCCACCATAGTTTCATCAGATAACCATAATCCTTTTACATTTAATGTGAGAGAAGCAAAAGATGATCATTAGAGAGATCACAGAAACTGGCATTGAAACAGCAATAAATTTGGGCAGTAGAACTGAGTGGAGAAAGGGAGGAGTTGATCAGTTTCAGTTCAATTCAATAAATATTTATTATTTATTAAACACCTCCTGTGTGTCTCTCTGTGCTGTCTTGATATAGATTTTAAAAAGTCACTATCCTTAAGGAACTTTCAGTGTAATGGGGAAAGAAGACACACAAAAAGAGAATGGAACAAGGGGTGGTTGGAGGACCCCTAGAACACTGGATCATCTTGTTCAGTGGAGGCAGGGATGCAGAAGCAAGGTGAAGTGAGCAGATGTATTCTGAAGCTTCATTCATTTGACTAGCTTCCTGGCATTAATTCAGAACTTTGAATACTCAGTGATAGCCATCAATCAGTCAGTCAACATTTATTAAACAATTATAAAATTCTAAGAAACTGCATGAGGCTGTGGGAATCAAATGATACAAATGAATCCTAATCTTCAAGGAACTTGTGTCTTATTGGGGAAGGGGGTACACAAATGTGGTGCAAGAGAAAATGTAGAGGCACTGTGTCAAATGATCAGATGATCACTCTAGAACTTGTGTTTAAGATTTGAGCATGTTGGGTTGGATAGACCTACAAACAAATGAAGGTTTTCTGTGGTTAAGGGCTAACTGGCAGGTTTCAATTGCAGTAGAACAAGGGGGCAAAGGGATTCAAAGGTGGAAAACAATGTAAAGTTGAACCAGTCAGTAGAGTACTAAGATTCTAAAGAAAGGAATTTCACAACTGAAACATGTTATTAAATCTCAACTGGTATATATTTATAAATCTAATCTCATGACTATAGTTAAACTTGTATTCTTCCTGGTTGACTATTCTATTGACTTCAGGAGTTGTTCTAGATTTCTCCTCTCCACCTTAAAATTCTAAGTTTCTCTTTCATTAGATGACATTGCTTTTTTACTTTAGTAAGAAAATGAAGACCATTCACTGTAAGATCCATTTTTTCTCCATATCTCAAAACCCCTCTGTATTAGTAATTCTTTTTTTAAAGATTTTATTTTGAGTTTTACAATTTCCCCCGCTAATCTTACTTCCCTCCCCCCACCCCCCTCAGAAGTCAATTTTCCAGTCTTTACATTGTTTCCATGATTGTATTAGTAATTCTTAACTGGGGCATCTTTGAATTTAAAAATATTCTGGTAACTATTCAATATAATTGGTTTTCTTTTAACTATGAAATTTATTATAGGTTCTTAAAAATATTATTCCTCTGAGTCTCCCTGTTAGAGTGAGTCCATGACACACAAAAAAGGTTCAGAATCCCAGTTCTACATAATTATTTCTCTCCTCAGTTTTATTCTCTTCCATCTCTAGTCAGCATAAATTATCTCATTTAGCTTCCTCCATGATTCTAGATACTTTGCTATTATTATTCCCATTTAAAGGATGAAAAAGTGTGGCTCAGAACAGGAATGTTGACCTAGGAAACCTAAGAGGGAAGAAGGAGGAGTAGAGATAGTGGTAAAGACAAAAGAATAGACTTAAAAGGAATGAGACAGGGAAAAATGAAAGGATAGGAGATTCCATTAAGAGAAAGGGAATTTGAGAGTTATCATCATGATGATGGTCGAATGGTGAGAGTCATGGTGATTTCCCTGTGAGTGGCTATGAATGTAGTAAAACTGGGACATGAAATCTGAGGAGGATGAACTGCAGGGTCAGGTATTTTGTTGTTGTTCCAACATTCTTCAGTCATGTCTGACTCTTTGTGACCCTATTTAGGGGTTTCTTGGCAAAGATACTTGAGTAGTATGTCATTTCCATCTCCAACTCATTTTCCAGACAAGAAATTAAGGCAAATAGAGCTGAGTGACTTGCATAGGGTCATACAGTGTCTGAAGCTAGATTTGACTTCAGCACGATGAGTCTTCCTGACTCCAAGCCCCAGCAAACTATCCACTATATAATCTAGGATATTTGAGGGAATATTAAAGTTTATATTGAATTCTCCAATTAAAACTTAGAGAACCAGTGATTGAGGTACTAAATTCCTGGGCGGGAGTGGGGGATGGATAATGACTGGAAAACTGATAGTTTAAAGCAAAAAATATCTTGTCTGGATGATATTATAATCAGCAAACATATATATTAAGTGCTTGTGCACCAAGCCTTATACTAAAGCAGGGGCAACTGGTTACTTTAGGAAGAATATTTTCAATTGAGTGGTGAGATAAGAACCACATTGCAGAAAGTTTAGTCATATGGGGGAAACAAATAACAAGGATAGATAACTTTTTGTAGAAATTTGGATTAAAAGTGGAGAAATATAGAATGATTCAAAGGGATTTGAAGATCTCATTAAGCTTTTTAAAGAATAGGGCATATTTGTAGGCAGCAGAGAAAAAAACTAGTAAAACTAGTGGATGGGGACAGGTTGTAGAATAGAGAGAAGAGAAGGAGAGATGTTGGCAGAGAATCTCTTAGAGAAAAATGAAAGGGAAATAGAACCAAGGACATATGTGGAGGGGTTAACTTCAGCAAAGTGAAGGATTATCTCATTGGACATTAGAGTAAAGGATTAGAAAAGGATGATGTCAAGGAGTTAAGATACATAGAGAAAGAAAGAACAGGATAATAGACAATAGCTTCTTTTACTGGTAAAGTATGAGGTAAGGTTCTCAACTTGAAGGTTTGGAATAAGTGAAGGTGAGAAGATCTGAAGATAGAAGAGGAGATTTGTAGTTGTCTTTATTTGAAAAGAGTCAGAAAAACAGAATTTTTTTTAACTGTGGTGGGGACCCAATTGAAATTGATAGTCTATATTTATAATGGACCCACTCAGTTTAGTTCTATTTCTTCAGCTTTTTTCTATAGAATGAACATAAGAGCAAAAAAGATATATGGCAGAATTAATTCAGGATTGGTGTTTTCCAAGGCATGGTTAGAGATTGGCCAAGGAGTCAAGAGATTTTGGACTAGAGGATAGTGTGAAGTTGAACTGACTAATTATAGGGTCAAGAATGAGAAAAAAAAGAAAGTGAAATTATAGCAACTCTAATGACCTAAGAAAATAGTGAGAGGTGAAAGATTTGAAATTATAATGAGAGCAAAGAGTAGGCTTAGAGCATAAACCACAGGGAGAGATGAAGTAATGGTTATGATTAAATAGAGGAATGTAATACTTTTTGATCTTATAATTGGAACACTTGTGGATAATGGCTAGATTTGGTATGTGAGCATTGTTATATGTAGCTGAGATGAAAATATAGACTAGGTCTTAGAATTTGAGAAAAAGGACCTGGGAAGTTAGGATGTTTGAAAGAACCTCTAAAGTGTGTATTGAAGATTCCTGTTATAAGAGCAGAAATTAGGAAGGATAAGATTATGATCAAGGAATGAAGTATTCCATGGAAGTAACTGGGTTTCTCTGAGCCTAAGAGGATAAAGAGACTTTGAGAAAATGAAGCATAAAGGGAAATTCATTAATGATCAAGAAGAAGTCCCAGAGGATATAAGAGGAAGGGCATCAGAGAAAAAAAGGAATGAGAAGTGGTGGAATGGAAATAAGAATATGAAGGAGGTAGATTTGAAAGGGGGCTTTGGGGGGCAGCTAGGTGGTGCAGTGGATAGAGCACTGGCCCTGGAGTCAGGAGTCCCTGAGTTCAAATCTGACCTCAGACACTTAATAATTACGTAGCTGTGTGGCCTTGGGCAAGTCACTTAACCCTCATTTGCCTTGAAAAAACCTAAAAAAAAAAGAAAGGGGGCTTTTTGCCCTGTGAGACATTATTATTGAATTACTGGGATTAAGAGAAGTCAAGAGGGGTGATGGGTGCTAGTGAGTTAGGGCTGTCTTTTGATGGAAGACAGTACTAATGAGGTATTTTTTCTCTCAACACTTTGGAGCTGAGAGTATTGGTGGCCAAGAGTTCACATTTTGAGATCCCCTGGGAACCAACTGAATTCACATGTCGTATCAGCATAGTAATAATTATGTCCCAACTTAACAGACGGAGCACATATCCAAGAGTTAATCTGCAAATGGCAGTCTATGTCAGGACTGATCCTTTTGGTGTTCAATTTAGTAAATTAAGGTTTTTGTTCTTGTTTTTTCAGTCTTGTCTGACCCTTCATGACCCCATTTGGGGTTTTCTAGGCAAAGATTCTGAAGTTATTTGCTGTGTCCTTCTTTGGTTCATTTTACAGACTAGGAATTGAGGGAAACAAGATAAAGTGACTTGCCTAGAGATTACTCAACTAATAAGTATCTGAAGCCGATTTGAATTTGGAAAGATGTCTTCCTGACTTCAGGTCCAGCACTCTATCCACTGCACTACCTAGCTGCTCTAAACTAAATTTTAGTGAACTTAATTGAAGCCTGGTCAGGGTAGTGATTGACCTAAAGGTCAAAATCTTTACAATTTATGGTATAGTATTTGAAGCTCAATTGAAGTGTAGGGTGGCATCATAGAAACTTAGTGTTGGAATGCATCTCAGTGATGATCTAGGCCAAGGTGTTCCTGAAGCACAAATCCCTAATAGTTATCCTGCCTTAACTTGAACAAGTCCAATGACATAGAGGTCACTCTTTATTGAGTCAGTCCAATCTTGATATTTTTATTTTCTGTTTTTTGCTTTTTGTAAGGCAGTAGGTTAAGTGACTTGCCCAAGGTCACACAGCTAGGTAATTATTAGGTGTCTGAGGCAGGATTTGGACTTAGGTCTTCCTAACTCCAGGGCGAGTGCTCTACCCACTGTGATACCTAGTTGCCCTAGTCAGTCCATTCTTTAGGAAAGTATTTTTAACTAGTATGTAGTCTAAAGAGACACTGGTCTAAAGAACCAGTTAAATAACAGTCTTAAAGTACTGAATGACTTGGTGCCAAATTCTTTGGAGGGATAATAACTCTTTTTTATGGAGGTCACAGAAGAAGAGATTGCTATTAGATGGAATAATAGCTGTAACAAGAGCAAACAAATTTGTGTTTGATGAGTATCTTAATTTTTGATTTTAGATTTTATTTCCCATTTCTTACTTCACTATTTCAATTTAAAATCCATGAATGATTCTCAAAAATAGAATTGTTAATGGACACTTGCTTAAAAATTGTCATTATTTATTGATTGCCAGTGAGTAAATTGTATAGACAAAAAGGCTATTTCAAAGGAAATCCATAGTGAATGGAAGTCTTAGGAAGTCCTTTTTCTGATGTGTAACTTTGGGCAAATCACTTAATCATTCAGTGTTCCAGGGATCTCTGTAAGAGTGGAAGTTGCATTTTATCTAAGACTGAAAGGTTGAGTTTCCTTCACTATTCAAGTGAAATTCCAGTTCTGTTCCTATCTCACTCTATGTAGCTTCTGTGCGGCAATAAAAAAAAAAATTATAGCATGGAAATGTATTCAGTATTCCTTCCCTCTTACAGTATGTTGGAATAGGGTAGCCCTCCCTGTTGCCTTTGTTTTTAAATGCCATGCTAGGTTTTTGGCTGCTTCTTAAAGATACTGGAAGTGGCAACTTTGGAATATTTAATTCCTTCCAATGGGAAAAGTAGTTCCTAAAAGCTGAGTCATATTTAGTGGTTTCATAATGTATCTTTCTGTTTGCGGTGGTGTACCAGATTAATGTTCTTTGGTTAGATTTGTTCCCAGAAATAAACTCATTAGCATGTTGCTAAACAGAGAACTAGGATTTTTTTCTCTCTCTCTCTTTTTTTTTTACTCACAGCCATCATATTTAAAAGCTGTCTCTCTTTTTTTTTTTTAAGAAAAAAGTCTGTGGAATTACAGGTAAAAAGTCCATTTTCCTTATAGATTAAACTAACTAGAATTAATATGACTTTCACTTTAAAAATTTCCATTTTTTATTAATTACATTACATGGATTAAACCTGGAATGCAAGGAAATACATTTTCTGTAATAAGGTTATCTAATGGATGCTTATGCTGAAATTGACAATAATTGATAATAATAATTGATCATCCTAGCCACAATTCCCCACTCTCTATTCCCCTCCCTGCACTCACAGAGAATAATGATTAAAAGAAGATTCTCCTATGTTATCTAAAGAGTTAGCCAAGGAAGCCAATCAATTTCAATTAAAAATATCTTCCTCTATACAGTGACAGAAGGCAAACCAACTCTCTGACCAGTTAATATTTTAGGGGATAGATGATAGAATTTTATTAACTCAGTTCTTAAATTCAGTTTTTATTTTTTAACTAAGATAAAAAAGATTTAGAGATATTTCATTCCCATTGCATTTAGTAAATACCTAATGTAGCCACAGTGCTAAGTGCAATGACCTCTATGTTAAGGAAAATATTTGTAACCCTCCTTCTCTGAATCCTTTTTCAATAGTGTCCGTTCTTACAGATGTCCTGAGTTTTTACTTTTCAGAATACCAGATGGAATGCATCTATTTGATGCTATTAGAACAGCTGTGATTACCTTCATAATTCCTGTGAGATAAGGTGGTTTGCCTTCCTTCTGCTGTTTCTGTTTATTTTTTTTTTGAAATGCCAATACCTACCATTTCAATTAATTCAAATTAATCAAATCTCTTCCATCCCACACCCCTTTGTTTTACAGACCATAAAACCATGGGAAATACAGAAAGCCAAAATGTAGAGCACAGGTTTTATGGTGAGAAGCAGGGGAACCTGTCCAGGAAGCACACATCCCATTCTCTTCGCCTGTCCAACAAGACGCGACGGATGAGGCATGCTTCCTCCGCAAGGGTGATCCACAGAAATTCTGAAGTGAGCACTCGCTCTAGCAGCACTCCTAGCATCCCACAGTCTCTGGCAGAAAATGGCATGGAGCCCTTCTCCCAAGAAGGCAATCTAGAAGACTTTGGGAGTCCGCTTTGGGTTGGCCGGATGGGTATGGGCTTGAGACCTGTCTCTTGTCATACCGATTCTTCCATCACTCCTAGTATAGACAGCAGCACAATCCTTACGGCAGCCTCTGCTCAAAGCATGCCAGACTCTGAAGAGGGCAGGCTTTATGGCAATGACTCCACGTATTTGCCTGAGGGAGGCAGAAGACAGCGTCCCTATACAACCAATGGGACCACATTCATGGAAACTTCAAGCTTTAAAAAGAAACGCTCCAAATCTGCAGATATCTGGCGGGAGGACAGTTTGGAATTTTCACTGTCTGATCTGAGCCAAGAACATTTAACAAGCAACGAAGAGATCCTGGGTTCAGTGGAGGAGAGAGACCGTGGGGAGGATCGGGGGATGGAAACCAGGGATGGTTCACAGCAGCTGAGTACCTGCCATCGTGCCAATTCCCTGGGAGTCTTGTATGTACCCCAGAATAATGGAGTAAAAGCAAATCATGGACCAAGGAGCAAATTTGTGGGATATTGTGGGAATTTAATGCCTGATGTTCCAGATCTTGCAAACCGTAAGATGCCATCAGCTGTTGCCGAGGATACTCCTCCGTACAGTAATTATAATACACTTCCCTGTAGGAAATCTCACTGTCTTTCTGAAGGTGCCACCAACTCACAAATTAGCCATAGCAACAGCATGCAAGGCAGAAGAGCAAAAACAACTCAGGTAAAGTGATTTAATTCTACTTAAGCATTTTAGAAAAGATTTTTAAAATACACAGCTTTACTGTTAGAATATTCCATTTATTTTGATCAGCTTTTAATCTGACTAATGTTTTAAAAGGAATGGGTGATATGCTGGTAGCTCTATTGCTACTTTTCTCAGGAGAATCTTTTCTCAATCCCTTATCTTATAGTTTTATAGATAAGGGTTTAGGGCTTAAGAAAAGAGGGGAGAAACAGGAAATGGGAGTAACTTGTCAGTGCAAACTTGACCATGATTAGAGTTGTTTCTTCCAAACATTCTTCACACATTAGAAACATTGTTACCATGGAAAAGATATTGTTGGTTATAGGGAGATTGGAAGCTTGACCTAGAAGACCCTTTTCTATTTCTAAATTGAATTTGATAGTCCTTCAAATGGGTAAGAGGAGGAGGGTTAGAAGGGAACCAATCTTTCTTGGAGTTCTTACTTTAGAGACGTTCTGCATGAGTGGAGTAGCTTGCTTTTGATTTTCTTTGCTAACAGTAAATGCTTGACAAGCTATGTTCTGCCTTATTAGGAACCCTTTCAATTTCCCTTTACTTCCTGGGTCAGAGAACTGGAAGACTCAAGTTCCTTTCCTCGTCTTATACCCAGTTAGTTCCGAGTTTGGTCAACGTTCACTAAAACTCTTTAGATCTCAGGTTTTTCCTCTGTAAAATGTTATGCTTTTCCACTCACCTCCCAGTGTAGTTGTGAGTAATTTACGTGAAAATGAAAAGTTAAAATTTCTATATAAATACATGGTCATAGTAATTATCTATTATAATTAATAATAATGCTAACAGAACTTCTCCCCAACACTCATTCTGTTTTTGTTCATAGTTTCTTGTAGAGGAAATCTTTGGTTTTTGTTGGAGGCACTAACTTGGGCAGTTTTCCTTTAAGTTACTTCTAGCAAAAACTATTGCAGGACAAGCCCAGGAGACAAATTTCATATCATTCTGTTTAGAATAGATTGGAGGGAAGTGGTAGGTGGGCAAACAATCAATCCAGCCAGAAATAGCATGTCTATTTGATATAATTGGTTTGCCTTCAGAAGATATTATTTCACACTCTCAAAAACACCATATCATCTTTTGCACAATGACTATTGTCAGTGGAATGAAGGGACTGAAACTATAAAATAAATTTAGAGACTGGATTAGAAGATAAAATATTACATTTGTTTTTAATGTCTTAGTTGCTATTCTTTATCTATATTAGCTTTTATTTCCCCTTTTATCATTTTGATCTCAGAATACTATGATGCCTTGTACCTTATCTTGTGACCAACAGGAAAAAGATTCCTAACTTAAGAAGATAAACATCAGGTATATAACCTGATACTCAAACTGAGTTTTTACAAATATTCTAGGTTTTGAGTATTTTTTCATTTTAGATAAAAAGATGAGATCAATGAGAAAGATAAGTGATTGATACCTAGGGAGTGAATAGATGGTAGGTTTACAAATTTTACAGAAGTGATTACTGTGCTGATGTTTTAAAGAAATTTTTTTTTCTTATACTTATGCTCTTATTTGAATTTGATGCACTGAAAAAATTTTTCAACTTTTAGATTGTACCTATTTCCTATTGGCTAACTGGTTCCAAGTTTTCAAAACTGAAGAAAGGTAGAGGTATTTTTTAAGTGAATATATAAATGGAACAATAGGCTTGTATGTGCATGGCACATTGTAGGTGCTTAATAAATATTTATTGACTGAATGAATGGTGCAACTATAAGATTCTCAAAAGATCCTATTAGTTTAGAAAAAATATTATGTAATTCCAAGCTGCAAGGGACCCTAATTAGAGACCATCAAGTCTGATCCATTTATTTTTTACAGATGAGGAAATTGAGTTCCATAGAAGATAATTATCTTCTTCAAGATCACAGGAATAAGGAAAAGATCTATGATTTCCTAATGTAGATCAAGAATTTCTATGAATTATTAGATAAGGCCTGGATAAAGCCTAAGGCTTTAGTGTACATTGGGTATTGATATCTATACTGACTCTAGCTTCTTTGTATATTTGTTCGAGTATATATTTCCTCAAAGTATTTAATTGAGAGAATCTGAATTAGAGATTGGTTCTATTTATCACATTGCCTCCAGAGTTTAATTAGAATCCAGTTTTACTATAGAATCAGGTTCAGAACTTCACTTTCCAATTAGCTTATGTAATTATAAAATTTTCATCCTCAAATAATAATCATTCCTATCCTGTTGGCACTTTTGAAGATGATCTTGAAAAATTCATTAATGTTATTTAAGAGGAAAAATGCACATTCTATGTTTAAAGGATAAGAATTATAATGTAGCTATTTGATTATAACTTCCACTGAGCCATTGTTTCTAAAGTAAATTTTAAAGAAAATCATTACTGATATTATATGATAATGGTCCTTTAATTGAACCAATGACAATGATTTGATACTTCTGTCAGTTAATTTATATTAACCTCTGTTTGGCAGAAGGTGGGGACTCCCATTTTACTCCCTCACAGCATCTGGAGATATTACCTGCTGCCACCTAGGTTTGATAATAAGACAAGACATTTTCCAACCTGGTCATAGCTCAGCAGACCATAGAATGTAGAGCAAGCAGTGATCAAAGAGACTGTCTAGTTGAGCCTTATTTCTCTGGGGAAGAAACTAAGACCTAGATAGATGAATATCTTGCCAAAGCTTCAACAGGTAGTAGGTAACAAAAAATCACTTGAACCCAGGTCACTTGATTCCAAAGCCATTATTCTTCCTCTTCCTTTGGCCATCTTTCTTCTCATTTTTGTGTTTCTAACACATAATTCCTTTAAAAGTGATTCCAAATCATAGAATGATGGAATTACATAAGGAATAAAATCTCTGGCACGTCATCTAATCCATATCCCTTAGAGAAGTGACATTAAGCCCCAGATCAGTTAAATTATTTACCCAAGATCACAAAGATAGCAGTAGAGATAGAACTATTTTCCTGACTCATAGTTTAATGCTCATGGATGGAATTTTTTCAATAAACATAAACATAGTTGGATTTAGAATTGAATTGTAGAGGTTTTCTCAGTATCCACTATACTGTAATTGCTAAGAGGCAAGTACAATTCCTTCTAGCTCATATCTCTCTTCCACATCTCTGCTAGAAAACCTTTTATATTAGGTGCCTCCATTTCCTTTCCTCTTACTCTCTTCCAAACCTTAACTCTATTGCAGTCTTAGTTTGGCTTCTGACTTCATCATCCAAATGAAATTATTCCTTCTAAAAGTACCAGTGACCTCTAAATTACCAAATTGAATGATCTTTTCACAATCCTCATTCTGTAGCCACTGACATTGTTGATCATCCTCTTTTGTTAATATATCCTCTTCTCTAGCTTTTCCTGGGATGATTTTCCTGATAATCTGATTCTCTTTTGATCTGTCTAATCTTTCTCAGTGTCCTTTGCTGGTTCTTCTTGTCATGTCATCTATACCTAAGTAGTCGCTAAATGTCTGCCCTGGGTCCTCTTCTAGTTCTATTCTCACTTGTTTAATTATTTCATCAGCTTCCATGGAATCAGGTATGATATATGATTTCCAGATCAATTTATCCAGCCTTTATCTGAGGTCCATTGTCTAATCACTAAATAATTTCTCAACATCAGGAGTCTTTTCCAAGTAGTTTTGTCTTCTCATCACATGACCAGAGTATTTGAGTTTCAACTTAAGTTTGACTTTCCAGTGAAAAGCCTGAATTAATTTTTAAATATTGACTGATTTGATTTTCTTCTTGTTCAGAGGACTCTCAACTCTTCTCTAGCACAATTCAAGAGTGTTGATTCTGTGATTCTCAGCTTTCCTTAAAGTCAACCTCTCAAAGCCATATATTGCTACTAGTAAAACTAGTTTTAACATATAGACCTTTGCTGGCAAAGTGTTGTCTCTGCTTTTTAGTGTGCTGTCCAGATTAGCTTCCTTCTAAGGGGCAAGTATCTTTTAATTTCATGGCAGCAGTTACCATCTGTAGTAATCTTGGAACTCAAGAATATGAAACCTGACATTACTTCCCTTTCTTCTCTTTTTTGCCAGGAAGCAGTGAGACCAGTTGCTGGAGGTTTTTTTTTTTTTTTTTTTGGCTGCTCTTTCAAAGCAGCTTTTACACTCTCCTCTTTAACTCTCATCAAGAGATTCTCTTCATTTCTCTTCACTTTTTGCAATATCTGAGATTGTTACTATTTCTCCTGGCAACCTTGATTTTGACTTTTGATTTATCTGACATTTCACATGATGCTTATAAGTTAAATTCGGTAACAAAATGTAGTCTTATTGTAGTCCTTTTCTAATCTTAAATCAACCTGTTACTCTGTGTTCAGTTATATACTTTATGATGTGCATATAGATTCCTCAGGAGGCAGGGAAAATGATCTGATACTCCCATTTCTCTGAGAATTCTCCACATTTTGTTGTGATCCATAGAGTCAAAAACTTTAGTATAGTCAATGAAGCAGGTGTAGAGACCAAATTGCCAACATTCACTCTATAATTGTGTTAGGGCAAAACTAGATGCATAAAAGTTTTAATTTTTATTTCTTATTATCACTAATATGTATCCACCCCTAAGTCCCGACTAATGATCACAGGAAGTCATGCTTATAGGACTTTTTAAAAATAATAGACTTTTAAAGCCTGAGAGGATCTCAAAGGAAATCTACTCTAAATACATACCTGATGAGTTAATCTTTCCTGAAATATCATATCAGAGATTTAGAACTGAAAAAGATTTTAACTTTTTTTCATTGAGCAACATCTGCCTTCTTTTCCTCCCTCACCTCCTTTTCCATAAATGAAAAAGAAAGAAAAACATATGTATGGCCAAAACAAATTCCCACATTGACCATGTGCAAAATGTCTCAATATGCAATCTGAGGACATTGCTTCTGTCGGGAGGGGATTGCATGTTTTATCATGAGGTCTCTGGGTTAGTGGTTTGTCATTGTACTGTTCAGATTCCTTAGTCCTTCAAAACTGTTTTCTTTGCAGTGTTGTTATTGTATAAATTGCTTTGATCACTTCCTTCTATGTCAGTTCATATGGTTTCTCTGAAAAGATTTCTTTCATTATTTCTTATAGCACAATACTATTCCATCACATCCATATACTGTAACTTGTTCAGCCATTCCCATAGATTATAATGCTGTGTCTCCACAGAAATAACTGCTATAAATATTTTTGTATACAGTTCTTTTTCTTTTCCTTTGATCTCTTTGGGGGATAAAGATGGTATGGCTGCCTAAAAGGGAAAGTTTGGGGCATATTTCCAAATAGCTTTCCAGAATGTCTGGATGTACAAAAACCAAATATAAGGCTTTATATTTATTCCTGTTCAAATTACGTTGTTGGAATGAGGCCCATTATTATATCCTCTTGAGGTTTTTTTTAATCTTTCCTTGATCAGTCAATGTCAAATAAATTCAGGAGGTATAGCTATATAAAAATCAAATAAGCATGCCATCTCTGTTTTCAGACAAGTTACTAATAAAAATATTAAATGGAATTGGCCATTGGGCAAAGCACTTTAACCTGCTGGAGACTTATGTCCAAGTTGATATGAATTAACAGTCTTTGAATCAGTAATTTTCAAGATATTTCCTCAGGTACTGAAGCTGTTTGCTTCTAGTTACTTTTTTTGATGGAGTGGGATGCCTTCATAGATTTAATTGCCCCTCTACTATTTTTTGAGATTTTGATACCTTCCATTTTTAACATCATATTCATTTCCCAGTATATCTCTCCCTCTCTCCTACTGAATTAGCCCTTCTTTGTAACAAAGATTTTAAAAGAAAGATTTAAAAAAGTTCTCTGCTAATTATTCTTGAACATTTGTAAAGACATCTTTACTGCTCTATGATTAAGACATAGCTTATTCACTACTTCAATTGTAATCCACCACAAAAATAGAACAAACCATACCATAGCATGACATAACAAGTGCCTTTATAAAAACCACAGTGTCTTTTATCTGTCCTTAAGCTTCATGACACTGTTTTCAAGGAATAGGTGAAAATATATTTTGAATTTACTCTTCATCCCAGGGGGATGTTTTGGATTCTTCATGCAATTTATGACACCACTGTAATGGTTCAGATAAATTTTATAGCCACTTTTGACCACTTAAAAATAATAACCTGTAGTTTCAATTAGGTTCTTGACCATGAAATAGAAACTTTGGCAAAAGTTCTGGGAAAATTTGCAATGGAAAGATTTACTTTGAATTTGTAAGATTCATGAGGTTGCCAGATGAGTTTGAGATGTAATTGTAATGGAGTATTTTTCTGCATGAAATTATTATTTTTATACTTTTCAGACTATTTTCAGGTATCTTCTGACCCAATGATGGGCCAGTTTTAACAGTTAGTTCTCTGCCCACCCACAGCATATCATCATTCAGATTATTTCCAGGTTGTTTTAAAATAACATTTCTGGCAGTTTGTTCCTTTCTCTAGCTCCTAAAATTAACATATTCAGAAAAGATCAGTAACCATGACGTAAATTGAGATTAGAAACTTTCATAGAATCTTATTATAATCCCCTCTCTTTTTTGTATATAAGGAAACTGAGGTTCAGAGAGGACTTGGCTTGTGTTTTGGATAGAGACTACTTAAAAACATTACAATTTTTTTTCAATCCTTAAAATTTAGTAAATATCTGTTTCCTGAGGTAGCATGCTGTCGTACTGAGAATTGGAATCCAGATATAGTAGAAAGACAAGTCTCAGTGTTTCAGAATGTCATTGAACCCTTTATTAAGTGCAGAATTGAAAACATTCTGAAGGAACAGTAAGATAAGCATGTAGAAAATTTCCCCAATTATACAAAAAAAGTTTTCTCAGTCTTCTGAGCTAGAAGAATTCAATTCAATTCAATAAACATTTATTAAGCCCCTGGAATATGCAGGGCACTGTGCTAAGCACTGGGGATACCAATGAGAAAAAGAAAGACTACCTTCAACCAGTTTATAATTTAATAGAAGACCAGGAACAAAAAGAAAATGAAGGTGGTAGGATAGCAGGAGTGAAAAGTAAGCAAAGCTGCTGATGGAAAATGCAGAGTTAGTTACCTGGAAAGTTCCTGGGTTGGGGTCAAGTTATGAAAGGCTTTAAACCAAACAGATTTTATATTTGATACTGAGGACAATAGGGAGCCACTGTTGTTAATTAAGTAGGAAAGTTAAATGATCAGATATACACTTAATTGTCATACTTTGATGGTAGTGTCAATATTTAGTGAAGGAGGTAGACTATTTAGGAAAGTTGTGAAATCTAGGCAAGAGGTGCTGAAGGCCTGAACTAAGGTGGTAACTGTGAGTAAAAAGAAGTGAGATGCAAGGGGGGGAAAAGAAAGATTTGTATTTTAATCAAAGGTACCAGAAATCCTCAAAATAAAAATGTTTATGAACCACTAAAAAATAAATTCAAGTTTTAATACAATGAAAAATACACTTAATTTTTATTCTTTGTTCTCAAAGAAGACTATGACATCAGGGAAGTGATGGCATGACAACGACTTGAATTAGATTTGAGTGGGGGGGTGCTGTGCTAAATCACCAGTCTCACTTTCTCCTCCAGAACCATCTGAGTCCAGTGGCCAGATATGAATCAGGACAACTGGAGATGGCCCTGGATGAGAGGCAGTAGAGTCAAGTGTCATAGATCAAATTTGAACTCAGGCCCTCCTGACTCTAGGGCTAATGCTCTATCCATAGCACCACCTAGCTCTAAGAGTTCTAACCTCTCTAAAAATAAGGCTTTGGGGGGAGTTTATTGCCCCACCCTCCAGCCCTTAAGAAAAGACATTCAGTATATAGTAGGAGTCTCTGGTATTGAGTACAGTGGATATCTTGAATACAGTTTAAGAGGTAGATGAAGTGAAATTATAATGTGAGGAAACTTGCTTCACTTATTAAAATCAACTCCTTCAAATAAATTATATTGAAACATTTGGTGAAATTTAGGATCATAGGATTTAGAATTCAAAAGAGACTTAGAGATAGATAATATAACCTCACTTTTCTACTTGAATCCCAAGATGATTAACATTAAGTGTTAATGAATTTCTCAGGTTCTGCAGTTTAAGAGTGCTTAGCATGCCTCAGGTGATAAGACTAGGGGTTAGAAGTTGGCAGTCAGCTGTGATTTCTCCATGGAATAGATTTAAAAAAATTATATAATTTGGTGTGCAGTATTGGGCATATGTTTCCACTTACAGAAGCAATAAAAATTCTCTACTTGAATCACAGATTCAGCTGTTACCTTTAAGCTGTGAGCAATAAAGGTAGATAAATTCACCCTGTGCTATAAAGTCACTCATATAATAATGTTTTCTCTTTATTTAGGAGAATGAATAACTTAAAGCATTTCTTAGGTTATATTGTGTTAGAAACAAAGCAGTCAATCAGAAAGCCTTTATTAAAGATCTCCAAATGCCTGTCCCAGTATTAGGGAATCAAATACAAAGGATAAAACACTCCCTCCTTAAGAAGGGGCTTATATTTTAGTGAAGGAGAAAACAATATAATGCATAAATATAAAGAAAAAATACCAATTAGTTAAATTCAAGGTCATTTGGGAGCAGGGGAGGGGATCAGGAAAGGCTTAATGCTAAAGATATTGTTTGAGTTGTATCTTATAGAGAAAGACTCTGAGACAGAGGGAGTGCATTCTTGCCGTGTGGGACTGTCCATTAAAGGTTTGGAGATGGGAGATGAAATATTTTATATGAGTAAATTTGTATCCCAGGCTCTGGGAAGGGAAATTATGTCCAATAAGAGTCAAAAAATAGGTTGGGACCAGATTGTGAAATTTAAACTAAACCAACTTTATATTTGATCTTGAAGATAATAGGGAGCCATTGTTGATTGAGCAGGAAAGTTACATGATCAGATAAGCCCTATTAGAGTGGGGGGGGAGGCCATTTGATATTGATGTTTGTCCTTTATCCTCAAAAATATCATAACATCAGAGAGATGATGCCGTGACAAACACATGAATTAGATTTGAGTGAGTTGGGGCTGTGCTAAGTCACCAGCCTCACTTTCTCCTCCAGAGCCATCTGGGTCCAGTTGGCCAGATATGAAACAGGACAAATGGAGATGGCCCTGGATAGGAGGCAATCAGGGTTAAGTGACCTGCCCAAGGTCATACAGCTAGTAGGTGTCAAGTTATCTGAGGCTGGATTTGGACTTAGTGCTTCCTGACTTCAAGATGCACTCTACCCACTGTGCTACCTAGCTGCTCCAGGGAAACCATTTAGGACACTTTTAAAATCTAGGGAAGAGGTGATAAAGGCTGCATTAAGTTGGTAACTCTGAGTGGAAAGAAGTGGGATACCAGTGGAAAGAAAAAGACTTGTATTTAAGTGAATGAATGAATGAATGAGGAG
This sequence comes from Macrotis lagotis, assembly GCF_037893015.1. Classification (NCBI taxonomy): domain Eukaryota; kingdom Metazoa; phylum Chordata; class Mammalia; order Peramelemorphia; family Peramelidae; genus Macrotis; species Macrotis lagotis. Next base: position 503,493,642 of record NC_133658.1, read on the forward strand.
GAAAAAAGAAATCTGTATTTTAATCAAAGCTACCAAAATAAAACTGTATATGAACCACTAAAAAAATTAGCAAATTGCTCACTAGCTGTGTGACCTTGGACAAGTCACTTAACACCAATTGCTTCCCATCAAGGACCATCTTCAGTCATCCTGATTCATATCTGGGCAAGTCACTTTTTTTTTTCACTTACATTTATTTTTTTTGTACAAATGCTTTTTTATACACATTATTAAAATATTCTTGTTTAAGAGTAAGCATAATACCCCCACCCCCAAAAAATATAGACCCTCATGAGCAATAAAGGAAAGAGGAAAAAATTAAAATAAAAAATAATAATAATAGGGGCAGCTAAGTGGCACATTGGACGGAGCACCGGCTCTAGAGTCAGGAGCACCTAAGCCCAACTCTGACCCCAGACACCCAACAATCACCCAGCTGTGTGACCCTGGACAAGCCACCCCAACCCCACTGCCCTGTAAAAAACAAAAAATAAAAATAAAAAAAAAGATAGTAATAATAATAATAATAGTAGGGGCGGCCAGGTGGCGCAGTGGACAGAGAACTGGGCCTGGAGTTAGGAGCAGCCAGGTCCAAATCCAGCCTCAGATACCCAACAATCACACAGCTGTGCGACCCCAGTCAAGCCACCCAACCCCATCTGCCCTGTACCTCCCAAATAACAAAAAATAATAATAATAATAATAATAATAATAATAATAATAGTGCTTCAGTCTGTGTTCCAACACCACAGGTGGATCACATTTTTTAGGGTAAGTCTATCACAAAAGCTACTTCCATAATTTTCCACTGTTGCCATTGCTGATCGCAACTCCTTCCATTCGTACTTCTCCACTAACATATACTATATTTTCTCTCTCCTTTCGCTCTGTCCCTCTTCTTAAATGTGCTGTAGGGTAGCTGAGTGGTGCAACAGACAGATCCTGAGCCCACTTACCACCCCTTAGGCCCAGCATCCACCTGGCCCTATGGTCCCAGACAGGCCATCCAATCCCAGCCCCTTGCAAGAAGTAAAAAAGAAAATGTGTTATATCTGACCACTCTCCCCTGTGGTCCACCCTCTCCTCCATCATTCACATTCCCCCCATCCCCCTGTCCCACTTCTCTCCTTATTCTAGATGTCTATACCCCATTGAGTATATATGCTGTTTCCTCTCTAAGCCACCACTGATGAGAGCAAAGGTTCCCTTATTGCCCCTCGCCTTCCCCCCTTCCATGTCATTGCAATAGCTCATTGTAATAAAAAAAATCTTATTATATGAAATATCTTAGCCTATTCCACCTCTCCTTTCTCTTACTCCCATTACATTTCCCTTTTAGCTATTGACTCCATTTTTACAATATATTATTTCTTCAAACTCCGCTCTCTCCTGTGCCTCATCCATAAAATCTCCTTCTACCTGCTCTATTAAATGAGAAGGTTCATATGAATATTATTGGTATCATTTTTCTATGCTGGAATACATGTAGTTCATCATCATTAAATCCTTCATATTTTCCCCTTCTCCTCCACTCTCTATGCTTCACCTGAGCCCTGTACCTGAAGATCAGACTTTCTGTTCAGCTCTAGCCATTCCAACAGGAACATTTGAAATTCCCCTGGTTCATTGAAAGTCTGTCTTTTTTCCCTGGAAGAGGACATTCAGTTTTGCTGGGTAGTTGATTCTCGGTTGCATTCCAGGCTCTTTTGTCTTCTGGAATATTATATTCCAAGCCCTATGAGCTTTAATGTAGTTGCTGTTAAGTCCTGTGTGATTCTGACTGCAGCTCCATGATATTTGAATTGTGTTCTGGCTGGTTTTAATATTTTTCTCTTTGACTTGGGAGTTCTGGAACTTGACTATAATATTCCTGGGGGTTGGTTTTTTTGGATCTCTTTTGAGGGGAGATTGGTGGATTCTCTCAATTTCTATTTCTGGGCAAGTCACTTAACTCCATTGTCTCATAAAAAAAATAAAATAATCAAAATCAAGTTTTAATACAGTGAAAAATGCATTTAATTAAAAAAAGGTAAAAATGCCAGAAGACATTATACCAGATCATTAACAATACTATGAGCAGCAAAACTAGTATATTCTCAAGATACAGTGCATATTAAGCATGCTGAAAGGTATAAATGAAATTAACAAAAAACATTAAGAAATAAGGTAAAGTGCATATTTCAATTAAGGGTCTTTAAAATAAGATATTGAGAAATTTGGCAGTTAAGAATTATCTCTGGAGAATTTAAAACAGTGATTCAGGAAAAAGCAGAATTATTTTTCCACAAAATAGAATAATTAAAGCAACAGAATAGGAGAGGAAAAAAAAATTCCCAGAAAGTTGCTCAGTAAGAAAGAGGTTTGAATTTTGTACCTAAAAGACTGGTTCTGAGGCATGCTTGCTCCCTCTCAGTAGTGAGGTAATACAATGAATGTGTAGTAGTGTAGAATTGTAGTTTTAGAATAGTGTTTTCAATTTGTTTTGCTTAAATGTATTTCTTTGCTATAAGAAAGGGCCCTATTTGGAGTATAAGAAATAACAACAATTTTTAAAAAATGATTAAAATTAAGCCATCATATTTAGAGAACTGCAAGTTCCAAAAATCCAGAAATATTTAAACCAAGTCTATTGCAAGATAATTTAAACCCTTAAAATTCAATACCTTTAGGGCTGTGGAGAAATAAGTATACTCTTTCACTATTACTTAGGCTGTTAATTAGTACATTATTTCCAAACAGTTATTTGAATACAGTATTTGCTATAAACATTTTCATATCCTTTGACCTCTTCTCACTATTTGGATGATTTTGCCCCAAGAATGGTATGGACATTAAAATAAGCTTAACTATACAAAACTATTCCTAGCAAAATTATTCTTACTAGAAGGAGAAAAATGAAAGAAACATATTTATTCAATGGTGAAGAAATTTCTCAACAAATTGTGACATATTAATAAAATGTTAGAGTATTTTTGTATCATAATAAATGATATTCATGAGGAATGCAAAGAAATATTGGAAAACCTATATGAGATGATGCAGAGTACAAAGAATTTAAAATTCACTAAAGATTTTTTAATTGTTTTAATATATTTTTATTTATTTTGTTATATTTCCCAATTTAAAATTTTTTAACATTCATTTAAACATTTTTGTCATTAAAGGTCTTTGTGTAAATAATGTTATTAAAAACAGCAAAGTATCTAAATACATAAAATAAAAGTTTTTAGAAGGCAATATGGGAAATAATAGAATTTTTTTTATTTCCTTCTTGACCACATAAAAATATTTTCAAACAACAAATACCTTAACATTAAATTTAACACAGGATTAGTCTATCCAAGCTCTAACATCAGCATTCACTTTGTTTAGATTTGAACATTGCAAGGATATGCAAGGATATAATAGTACTCAGCTTCTCTGGAGACATACCTACGAGTCTCCATATGAAAATATGTATGATTATCAAGTCAAGATGTGGTGAAGGATATAATGTCCTGAGTGGTCTTTAGACATATATGAAGTCAGATGAGCCCGACTCTCCTTTCATGATCAGGAAGTTGAGAGAGGGAAGCACTGACAAATCAGACTTTGGAACTCTTTATGTCCTATTAGAGGAAACTAATCCCTGTCAAAGAATGGAACAAGGAAGGATGGGTCCAATACATGTTACAGGGAAACACTGATAGATCATTTCTAATAGCTGTGTGACTCAATGGAAAAAATAACAACCACTTTCAGCCTCAATTTTTTCATCTGTAAGGTAGGCATAATAATAGCGTCTACTTCCCAGGGTTGTGAGGATAAAAGATATATTTGTGAAGTGTTTTGCAAACCTTAGTTAGCTAATAAAAAGTTTTATTTCTTTCTGTTAAAACCTTTTAGTTGTGATATCCAATGTTTTGCAGCTAATTATTCATAGTATGACACCTGTTTCACAAACTTCACCTAGGGTCTATGGAAAAACACACATACTAATGAATTGTTAATTTAGTTATGAACTGGTTCAACCCTTGTGGAAAGTTATTTGGAATTATGCCCAAACTATGAGGCATACTTTTTGACTCACTATTGAATCTATACCCCAAAGTGATTAAAGGAGGACAAAAAGAACACACACACACACACACACACACACACACACACACACACAACACAGAAAGAAAAGAGAGTGATTGAAGCAAGGAAGAAAACAAAAGAACAGAAAGAACAGTAAATGTAGGGAATTTCTTTGAAAGTTACACATTAAGGGCGGCTAGGTGGCATAGTGGGTAGAGCACTGGCCCTGGAGTCGGGAGTACCTGAGTTCAAATCCGGCCTCAGACACTTAATAATTACCTAGCCGTGTGGCCTCGGGCAAGCCACTTAACCCCATTGCCTTGAAAAATCTTAAAAAAAAAAAAAAAAAGAAAGAAAGTTACACGTTGCCTTACAATTTAAAAAGAAAAACAACTTGTACACAAGAGAAACACCTTTTTATGTAAAATTTTTTAAAAATACAAAAATCTTAAAAAACCTTTCCTGAGAAGGAAGCAGAAAATATTACTGATATTTTAAGGTCAAAGATGATACAATTTTCAGTTGCCTCTTTTATTTTACAAGGTACTTTTCCCTATGGAATGAGTGAGAGTGTATGTTTATCTCTATTCTATGAAATAAACTATGGAGAAGACAGAGAAAAAGAAGGTGAAGAGAAACTTATTGTTGGAAACTACTGAATCTGAAGAGATACTATTATCTGGCATGGTTGGAAAAAAGCTAGTGAAGATAGAGAGGAAGAGGATATAGCACTCAATGAAACTGTTAGTATAGTTACTAAAGGAAATTTTGAAGAAGAGATTTTGGTTGTGGTTATAATTGTTCAGAAGTATAATTATCTGCAGTTACAAGGATTGTTTGAAGTGATGTTTTTTTCATAGATAAAACTTATTTTTAACTCTCATTTATGTTATTGCTAACAAGTTTCATATTCCACAATTTCAATATTTATTTAATATTTTAAAAAAAATTTATTTTTTTAGTTGTTGCAAGGCTTGCCCGAGGCCACACGGCTAGGTAATTATTAAGTGTCTGAGGCCGGATTTGAACTCAGGTACTCCCGACTCCAGGGCCCGTGCTCTATACACTGCGCCATCTAGCTGCCCTCATTTAATCTTAATTAAAGATTGATTAAGGTGTTCCTTAATCAAAGGATGGGATTTAATGTACAGAAAGACATGAATAGTACATTGGGAAAAGAAGTTTTTCGGGGCGGCTAGGGGGCGGGGGGGGCGGCTAGGTGGCGCAGTGGATAAAGCACTGGCCTTGGAGTCGGGAGTACCTGGGTTCAAATCCAGTCTTAGACACTTAATAATTACCTAGCTGTGTGGCCTTGGGCAAGCTACTTAACCCCATTTGCCTTGCAAAATCCTAAAAAAAAAAAAAAAGTTTTTCTTGCTTGGAGAATATTTGATGAATTCGGGTGTGGACTCTGAGTTGACTTGATTAATTGAGCAATATGTCAAAATTTAATTAGCTAATGAGGAGTTATGCAAAGATGCCTTAAATTACCTTAGTGCTTGGGATAATATTATTAAATATGGGAATGACTCAAGTAGCAGGCAAAGGGGTAATCTATAAATGATTATAGTAGACTATTTTTTAGGGAGATATAAGAAATGGTAATTAAGACCCTAATTTATATGCTGTTATCTCTTCAGCATAGGTTATTACCTGAGAGTAAGCATAGAACTGTGGATTTTTTCAGTTTTGGGAACTGGAATTGATCCTCCTCTCTTTTTGACTAAGTCAGACAAGATGACATCTGAGCTGTCATCTACCTAGAGGCAGTAAACTGCTTCCTTCTAAGCATCTCTAATATAAAAAATGAAATCAATCTCAGAATGCTGAACAAAGCAGTAGGCCCTATAGTATTATTTGGAATATACAGAATAAGACACTTTTCCCAAGCCACCAAGGATTGAAGCTACCAGACCTAATTAGAAGAGAACACTCTCTTTTTGCCTTGTGGGATGAGTAGGTGGGATGCTGCAATATTATCCTATTAGTCATCACATTAAAAAATGGACTCCCAAGTAGGCTTTTTATAGGCCTATGGAATTAGTTATGCTATTATATATCCTTACATTTGGAGTAACGAATCAGTCTGTAGAATTTTCCCAGGGTCACAAAGTATTCTTATGAGGCTAAGTAAGGGCAACTGAGTGCTACAATTCTTCACAGGTGACAAAATATCAGTAGTTGATTTGCCAGTTCGGTAATTACCCAAGTCAGATAAATGATAAGTTCTATGAATTTTTTTTCTTTCCTCCAATTCCATTAAGATATATTGAACCCTTACTTTATGCAAGGTATAGGGAATATAGAAAGACAAACAAAATTTTTTCTGCCTTCAAGAAGCTTTATTCTTGGGGGAGAGAAAGGGAGAATGTGTATGTGTGTGTGTGTGTGTATAAATTTCATATATATATATATATATATATATATATACACACACACACATATATATAAGTATACATACATATATTTAAATACAAAATAACAGGAGGAAGAAAAGTACACTGACTCTTCTCCTTGCCTTCTTTCCTCCCCCCCATCCAAATTTTTAGCCCCTATGCTGAGACAATTTTAACTGTTTCTGAGCAGCAGAGTTATATCTTGTGCCCAGGGAATTTCATATTTTTACAATTTAAAACAATGAAGATTGAGCAGCTAGTAGTGCAATGATTAAAGTGCCAGCCTGGAGTCAGCAGGCCTGAGTTTAAATTTGGCTCAGTTTCCTCATCTGTAAAATGGAGGTAATAGCAACACCTAGCTCCCTGGATTGTTGTAAGGACTGAATGAAATAATAATTGTAAAGCTCTGAGCATAGTGCCTAACACAAAATAAGTGCTATACAAATGTTAGTATCATTAAGTAGTATTATTTAGTGAATAGAAAAATGGCAGAGAGAAGATCTGAGTTTGGGGGCTTTATCATAGTCTGAACATGAGCATAGGAAGCATTCTGATTGTCTTAATATTAAAGAGTTATGGATTATTTGAACCAGAAGGGATTTTATAGATTATAACACATCCCCATCATTTTTTCCACAAGAGAAAATGATCAATACAGAGTTGAGACAGTTCAAGTTCTCATTTTAGTACATTGCATCTCCTTAAATGACATGACTTCTTTGTTTTCTCTTTATTTTTTGCCTTTCAAGGATGTGAACTTAGGTGAAGGAAGTGAGTTTGCAGACAGTGGAATTGAAGGAGCCACCATTGATACAGACCTCCTTTCCAGGCGCTCCAATGCTACCAATTCCAGCTATTCCCCAACCACTAGTCGAGCATTTTTGGGCAGTGATAGTGGCAGCAGCTCTACTGGAGATGCCGCCCGCCAAGGTGTGTATGAGAATTTTCGTCGGGAACTGGAGATGAGCACCAACAATAGTGAGAGCCTTGAGGAAGCCGGCTCTGCCCACAGTGATGAACAGAGTAGTGGTACTTTGAGCTCTCTCGGACAGTCAGATATCCTCCTCTCAGCTGCCCAAGGGACAGTACGAAAGGCTGGAGCCCTAGCTGTGAAGAACTTCCTTGTTCACAAGAAGAACAAGAAGGTGGAATCAGCAACTCGAAGGAAATGGAAACATTATTGGGTGTCTTTGAAAGGTAAGGGTAGAAATTAGTTTATTAATCTGTTAATTCTTAATCCATTGTTCTTTTTACATATTGTTTTCAAATCTAAGCATCTTTATTTTATAATTTTTAATTAAATTTAATTTATCAGCCATTGAGTACCTAAGATTGCCAGATTCCATGGTAGGTGATTACAATACCAAGATCAAGGAGGGATATATGTGTTATTACATGTAGCAATCAACCTCTTACATATAAAAGTGTATATAGTAATAGTAGCTATTTCATACATCTATTCAGTTAATGTCAATTCTTAAATAAATATTTGACCTCCCAAAAAGATTAAAAATATACATTTTACCTTACAAGTTTATGTATCTTTGAGCTTAGGGGTGTAGGGAGTTAGGGGAAAGGATGGACAAACAACTAAGTAAATACAAAGTAATTTTATTTTTGTTTGTACTTTTCTTAATAATCAAGATAACATGCAGAGAATAATGTAAGGGGAGGGAGAGGGAGGAGAAGGAGAAAGGGAGAGAGGGAGAGAGAGAGAGAGAAAGTTCTAAGTGGTGGGGAGATCAGGAAAAGCCTAATGTAGGAGGTGGCACCTGAATTGTACTTACAAAGGAGGGGGAAGAAAGGCTAATAGATGGTTCTGTCAAAACATAGCTTTTAAATTAACTGGCTCTGAAGGTAGTACCAAAAGAGGAATTCCTAAAATGAATTGAGTGGAGGCAGCATCATTGAAAAAAAAAATATGCTGCCCTCCTACATTGATCACTTTGCCTCAGACAGTGCTAATTTAGAATCAGCACCCATGCTGAGAGAGATATATAGTTCTTCAAGATTTACATTCTTATATGTTATATTTTTAAAAGTGTTTATTTTATGTTCATGTCTTATTATGTGAGGATTTGTATATTATTCTATAAAGCAGATGTAGATGAAATATATGTTCACATGTTATTAATTCACTTCTATGCATTTGGTCAAAAGTGGGGGAAAACCCATATATATATTATTAGAGAGGATTATATAAATAATATTATTGGTCAGTGCTAGGATACGTTTTTAATATATTTTGTATTAATAAACCCATCATGGGACTAACTCTAAGATGATGTGAGAAGGGGACCTCACTTGCCTACATAATTGCAGTCCCAGGGCAGATGTTGTTTCAGGTCCTCTTATTGACATCTGGGCATTAGATAATAAGGGTAGACACAGGACTTAAGAAAAGTAATAGCACTTAGTAAATTCATAGGTGAATACTATTAGATGAACTATTTTCCATGAATGTTGAAATCTTAAGGCAAATTTGAGTTACTATTTAATGGATTCTAATCAGATAATTTTGACGCTGATTTTATCTTACCACATTTTGTTTTGCACTTTCATTATACATATGGGTGTGTGTGTGTGTGTGTGTGCTCATCTAAATATACATAAACACATTCATATCTCCATCTTGAAAATTTATAAGATTATTGAATTTCAGAATTTAGTTACAGACATATACCAATTCAGTGTATCCTGTCACTGTCTATGCAAGATCTGAGAGCATCTATTTCAAACCCATTAATTTAAACATTAGGAAAACTTAAGCACAAACTATAAAGTGATTTTTCCAAGATTACTTGGCTAGCATGAATCAAGTGGTTAATAGGAACAAGGATTTATACCCAGATTTCTCACTCTTTTATCCTGTGATCTTTCATAGTACACCTAGATATATTTTACAGGTAAGAGACTAGTCCATGAATGAGTTTAGAGTATGTGATTCTGTTTATTTATTTAAAAATTCATTATTTCAAACAATAGGGCTAAAAATATATTTATTGTCAAATTAGTTGAAAATGGGGTAGTGATGGGTGGCTAGGTGGCCCTGGAGTCAGGAGTACCTGAGTTCAAATTCATACTCAGACACTTAATAACTACCTATCTAGCTGTGTGCCTTGGGCAAGTCACTTAACCCCATTGCCTTGAAAAAAAAAACCCTAAAAACAACTGGTTCTTCTCTACTATCTTCAACACATCTAAAAGTCCTCCACAAGATCCCTAACATTCTTTCAACCTAGCCTCCCTTTCTCAAACGTGTAGGGAAAAAACTATTGACAATCATTGCCTTCCCTTCTTGTCCTGTCACTCACATGCCAACCTTTGGTTATCTAACTTCCATTATCTGCCAGATCTGATGTTTGTTTTCCCCTGTCTTCATCCTTCTTGAGTCACCTACATTTGGCTGTTGATCACCTTTTTCTATCCACTCTTCCTCTCAGTTTTTTGTTTTTTGTTTTTTGTTTTTTTGCAAGGCAAACTGGGTTAAGTGGCTTGCCCAAGGCCACACAGCTAGGTAATTATTAAGTGTCTGAGACCGGATTTGAACCCAGTTACTCCTGACTCCAGGGCCGGTACTTTATCCACTATGCCACCTAGCTGCCCCTCCTCTCAGTTTTTATGGCAATATTTTCTTCTGGTTCCCTACCTTCTCAGTCTCTTTGATAACTCAGTAGTCATATCATGACCATGAACTGTTGGTGATCCCCAGTCATTTCTCTTAGGCCACTTTCTTCTTCTTCTTCTTCTTCTTCTTCTTCTTCTTTCTTCTTCTTTCTTCTTCTTCTTCTTCTTCTTTCTTCTTCTTCTTCTTCTCTTCTTCTTCTTCTTCTTCTTCTTCTTTCTTCTTCTTCTTCTTCTTTCTTCTTCTTCTTCTTCTTTCTTCTTCTTCTTCTTCTTCTTCTTCTTTCTTCTTTCTTCTTCTTTCTTCTTCTTCTTCTTCTTCTTTCTTCTTCTTTCTTCTTCTTTCTTCTTCTTCTTCTTCTTCTTCTTCTTCTTTCTTCTTCTTCTTCTTTCTTCTTCTTTCTTCTTCTTCTTCTTCTTTCTTCTTCTTCTTCTTTCTTCTTCTTTCTTCTTCTTCTTCTTTCTTCTTCTTCTTCTTTCTTCTTCTCCTTCTTCTTCTTCTTTCTTCTTCTTCTTCTTCTTCTTTCTTCTTCTTTCTTCTTCTTCTTCTTCTTCTTCTTTCTTCTTCTTTCTTCTTCTTCTTCTTCTTTCTTCTTCTTCTTCTTCTTCTTCTTCTTTCTTCTTCTTCTTCTTTCTTCTTCTTCTTCTTCTTCTTCTTCTTCTTCTTCTTCTTCTTTCTTCTTCTTTCTTCTTTCTTCTTCTTCTTCTTCTTCTTCTTCTTCTTCTTCTTTCTTCTTCTTTCTTCTTCCTTCTTCTTCTTTCTTCTTCTTTCTTCTTCTTTCTTCTTCTTTCTTCTTCTTCTTCTTCTTCTTCTTCTTTCTTCTTCTTCTTCTTCTTCTTCTTCTTCTTCTTCTTCTCTTCTTCTTCTTCTTCTTCTTCTTCTTCTTTCTTCTTCTTTCTTCTTCTTTCTTCTTCTTTCTTCTTTCTTTCTTCTTCTTTCTTCTTCTTCTTCTTTCTTCTTCTTCTTCTTTCTTCTTCTTCTTCTTCTTCTTCTTCTTCTTCTTCTTCTTCTTCTTCTTCTTCCTTCTTCTTCTTCTTCTTCTTCTTCTTCTTCTTCTTTCTTCTTCTTCTTCTTCTTTCTTCTTCTTCTTCTTCTCTCTTCTTCTTTTTCTTCTTTCTTCTTCTTCTTCTTTCTTCTTCTTCTTCTTTCTTCTTCTTCTTTCTTCTTCTTCTTCTTCTTCTTTCTTCTTCTTCTTTCTTCTTCTTCTTCTTCTTCTTCTTCTTCTTCTTTCTTCTTCTTCTTCTTCTTCTTCTTCTTTCTTCTTCTTTCTTCTTCTTCTTCTTCTTCTTCTTCTTCTTTCTTCTTCTTCTTCTTCCTTCTTCTTCTTCTTCTTCTTCTTCTCTTCTTCTTCTTCTTCTTCTTCTTCTCTTCTTCTTCTTCTTCTTCTTCTTCTTCTTCTTCCTTCTCTTCTTCTTCTCCTTCTTCTCTTCTCTTTCTTCTTCTTCTTCTTCTTCTTCTTCTTCTTCTTCTTCTTTTTTTCTTTTCTTTCTTCTTCTCTCTTCTTCTTCTTCCTTCTTCTTCTTCTTCTTCTTCTTCAGATTTTTCAAGGCAATGGGGTTAAGTGGCTTGCCCAAGGCCACACAGCTAGGTAATTATTAAGTGTCTGAGACCGGATTTGAACCCAGGTACTCCTGACTCCAGGGCCGGTGCTTTCTCCACTACGCCACCTAGCCTCCCCTTCTCTCTCTCTCTCTCTCTCTCTCTCTCTCTCTCTCAACTCTCATAGAATCAATTATTATCTCTGTGCAGATTG